>NC_138028.1:46832701-47432701 GCF_964106645.2 Podarcis pityusensis
TTAACCTGAACACAATGGAAACACAGCAGGAAAAAAAATGAGACTAGAGAAACTAGACACCAGGTTCTAATGAAACCCTGGTCAGAAAGACCCATTCCTGCTGGAATTTATCATTAAATTTGTCCTTCATCGTGTTTTCCTGCCCCAACCCAGTATTAGCTGCTGCTTTAAGGGCAGAGAGATGATAACATTGGGAAACACATTATAAAGGGGAGGGGGAGAACTCCGACATGAAAATACTATTCTACCTCAAGTAAATCCAGAAAACGTTTTGAAATATATTTGGCAAATAGTGCGTGACAATTTGCAACAGTGAGCATCAATGTGGCATTATATATTTATCTAGTGAAAGCAGAATCTCGCCCAGCTGTGCAAGTGCCTTGTTTTATTTGTGATGAACTGTATGGATTTCAAGGAGTTTACTCATGCAGTTGTAGGTAAGCAGCCTCCAGGGGCCTCTACAGCTCCCCAGCCAGGCTTTTGAAAAATGTATTTTACATAGAAAACAGGTGCCATGCTCAGTTAACTCTCGCAGCAGGTTAGCGATACAACTGAGATCAGATTTCTGGACATAATCTATTCACACTGCGTTTTCTAATGACTTAGCAGTGTAAATATAAAATTCAAATTATATAAGATGCCTTTATACAGCTTTATACATTTTGAACTGTACAATTCCCCTGCAATACGGTAGGAATCATACCCTGCGTTTGCTACATAAAAGAAAGCTATGGAGCTCCAAAACCTTTTGTTATGTAAGCTATGTACTGAGACTGTTTCAACGGAACGTACTGATTCTAGTGAATGCTCTCTGGAGATCTCTTGAACCACTCACCTATGCCATGTAGAGACTATGAAGTTCCTGATGTTTCCCAAACTGATGGCACCCCCGAGAATCTCTTTGAGCTGCTCATTGCTATCCGAGTAAGATGTAGTCAGAGGGGACACATAAATGGGATATCCAATTGGCTGATCACAAGATGAGTTTATCATGTTTCTTAAAGCTTGCTTTGCATTCTGGATGCTCCCTCTTTCTGGGTTCCGATTGCGCAAGAAAACCAGCTCTTGCTGCTGCCCAGCCCAAAGACCACGAACACACTCCTTATTGACCTACAGGATCACAGCAATAGGGGGAAATGTCACTGAGGAAAGTAAAAATAGTGGCAAGCACATAGCACACAAAGACAGAGAAAAAATTCATTCAGTCTACGTCTTTAAGTCAACTGGCCTATTTCACTCCTTGCAGAAAAATACACATGATTATTCATCAGAATTCACACTTTTCCAAAGTTTGGAATGCAGTTCTTGGCTCAGTACATTTACTGTTATGTGTCAAAATGTAACGATCTACCTTGAAATAGGATGACTTTTTGGATTAGTGGTTTTGTTTTTTAAAATGGTATTACTTATTTGTTGCAACTTGCCCTGGGCACTCAGAGTGAAGGGCAGGCAAGAGTCAGATAAATACACAAATCCAGCTTTTAAAAGTAACTAAAACACCGGCCTCACCATCATATTTGGGAAAGCTCACACACTTGATGCAGCTCATGTGAGTCAGACAACTTACTTTAATGACTCTGAAGATTAGAAAGCGCTTGTTCAGCATGATTATTTTGTATTCATTGGTGCCATCATCCATTACGTGGCGAAGGGCAAGCAGAGAAGGAGAATTGGAAAGGACAGCACTTCTCCAAGCAGGGTCCCCTTCATGAGCTATGACCAGATTTTGTTCATGGGATGTGATGGCTTCATAGAGAACAGCAGGATCATCATATTCATCTGGAGATGTGAAATGATCCTAAACAGAGGAGTGAAAGGATTGTTCAGTAGGTTCTTCACTGTGAAAAGAGCAGCATTTCATTTTAAAGAACCCTAAAATTATGCCAGGACGCGGGTGGCGCTGTGGTCTAAACCACTGAGCATAGGGCTTGACGGTCGGTGGTTCAAATCCCCGTGATGGGGTGAGCTCCCATTGTTTGGTCCCAGCTCCTGCCAACCTAGCAGTTCGAAAGCACGTCAAAGTGCAAGTAGATAAATAGGTACCGCTCCAGCGGGAAGGTAAATGGCGTTTCTGTGCGCTGCTCTGGTTTCACCATAAGCGGTTTAGTCATGCTGGCCACATGAACCGGAAACACTGTCTGCGGACAAACATCGGCTTCCTCGGCCACTAAAGGGAGATGAGCGCCGCAACCCCAAGGTCATTTGCGACTGAACTCTCAGGGGTCCTTTACCTTTACCTTTTACCTAAAATTATGTTCCGCTTAACAAGTAGGATCTCACTAACCCTCAAAACTGTTTATGGTGTTATCCATACACATTAAAAACGTAATTCTTAAAAGAGTTAATTTATCAAATATTTTGGAGACTGCTACCAAGACTGTAATATGACTACTTAAGGATTCTACAAAAATATTTATTTTTAAGTTACTTGCAAAAAGCAGCCCACTTCAGTCAAAGCAAGATTTTTCAAAGGTAGGCTTTTTGGGGGAGGGAAAAAAAGGCACCCAAGACTGTAATTGAATAAGTTCACCTTAATAAACTGGGGGGGGGGGGGTTGAACTTTCAAAAGAAAATTGTGTAAATGAATTAAGGATGCACCACCCCAAAGTGTAGCAATAAGCAAATTATTACTGTCCTTTATTGGTAGACCCAATTTTACATTACGTATTTCCTTGCATATTACTAAAAACAGATCATTTCCATTTGCCCCTCAAACTGTACCTTTATAACTGTCAAGTCTCCATACTATAGCCATGCAACAGAGCACTTGAACACAGCTTGAATAAGACAACCCATGCCCCTTTTAGCCCTGATGCATCCATGCGCAATCAGTCCTTATATACCTGATGTAGTTTTAATGACATGCGTATTCCTGGGACGACTACTTTCCTCAGCAACTCCATGTCTGCAAAGATCCATTCATCTCGAATTGATGAGATACGAAAGTCCCCTTTGAACAATGCATGGAGCCCATAAAGGAAGGATTCCAAATTACTGTTTAGTTTGGAAAAGAAACCCCAAATGTTAAAGCAGGCATTCAACATTCCATGTGAGCAGAAAAGTGTCGAAAAGAATCTGTTAACACTTCCAATTCCATACTCACAACTGCCAATGCAGATTAGAACCGCCATTACATACAAACGTAAACAGGGAAGTAGAAAACTGCCAACAATCACTTCTAAATTCTGCCCTAACTATATATGAAGGGGAATGCGGAAGTGCCCAGGGAGCAAAACATCTCCGAGTACCCCTGCAGACAGCAGCTTAAATCATTCTGGCTGATGAGGCCAATAGCAGCAGTTTTACTTGGGAGCTTTTACTATACTGCAGTCCCTAATTTGTTGAAAAACAAACAGCAATTTCACACCAATCTTTACCATGATTTGACCATCCCATAATATTTCACCTCCCTCAATTGTTGTTTTTCTTAGACTTATCCCGTTCTTAATGTCAGGTGGAATCTGGGACTCCTTCCCATCCCTGAAGGTTTGTTAGGCACTATGATTGTGTTTCTCATTTTCACAACAAACCAGCAACATAAAGGCAGATTATTTAATACTGTACTGTCATTAATTTTAAGCAGGTGGAGCTTTCCACTGGAAAAAAGGTCTCTTGAAACCCTCTATGAGAGACCTTGCCTCAGAGATGCTGGGCACACAGAGGAAATACATTTTCTGTATAACGCTAGGCTTGCCATCCCTGTTAAATACACTGCAATAATCATTAGTCAATTCTCACTTTCTCCTGCAGGCAATTGTCAGCTACTCAGATCTTGAGGCCTGTCTCATACAAGCATTGTGAAGTATATGCTCATTCGAAGGTCCCAGGGCAGAGTACAGCAATTTAAAGATACAGGGAAGAATTCAACATTGCGCTCCTCTGATCATTCCATCAGTGCAAGGATTTCAGCTTGCCAAACCTAATGGCCCCCTCTCCTTCCCACTTGTGCTGTTCTGGAGGTTCTCCTGAACTCCCCAAATCAATTTCAAAGCTGGGGTGTGTGTGTGTGAGGGGAGGGGAGTGGGGGAAGGCCCACTGCACAAGCAGAAAACCTTGATGGGACTTGCTAAGTGAATCCTGCCCACAATATGAAAAGCAGTTTTTAAAAAAGTATTTAGGGCAAAGGATAGAAGCATATGTTCAAATTACATGATTTAAATGACCCGAACTTTCTCTTCTGTAAAATTCTAGAGTAAGAGATTTACATTACCTAGACATATGATGTGAAGCAGTCCCCAGAGCTCTCCGGCCAAGAACACACAGTCCATAGCAAAGAGTCACCAGGGAAGAATCTTTATCTGCATTCAATGGCTTCAAGTAAAGGAAAAAGTGAAAGGCTTAGGGAAAACAGAAGTAACCACCAGAGGAAATATTGCTATTATGTCTTACATCAACCTTGGCCTGAAACAATATCAGCTCATGAACATTTTTCTCCACTTCATGCTCCAACATGGCTCTTTATTCTTTCCTTTCCTTACATTGCTTCAATGAAAAATCACTTCCTTGTGTGCTTTTAACTTTTAACATGAACTTTAGTTGGGATTTAAATACTAACAGACTAATATATCTTCCAGGATCCCTGAATAATTAAAAGATGCTTACCTTTTCTCTCCGAGAACAGCAGTATTCTATCCAGTTGAGATAAATGACACAGAAACTCTCTCTGGAGACCCCTGCTAGGCGGTGGTCATAATCCTCATCAATATTAGGAGTAAATGTAGGATCCACATCAACATAGTTTTGGTCTGCACATTGCTGCAAACCTTCCTGCATTGTTTCATTTGATAACCATTCCTCTAGCTTGGGGGAGGATGTTACATAATAGATGATACCCTGTAAAGACAAAAGGTTAAAGCCATGTAGACGTGACCACAATTCGTTATGGTGATTTGTATACATCCTTGGAAAAAATGATGAAAGGAAATAAAGACGTGCTGTAAAGTGGCCAAAGCTATCAAACTGGTGTGTCCATTGCATGACTAGAGCAGGTGAAGAAAGAAGCACTTCTGCCAACCATATAGCAGGAGAAGAATGTGAGCCTGAGGCTTCACTCATTCCTTCTAGCTCATTCATGTAGCGCTAAACCATGGTTTAGTGTTACATGTGACCCCCTCCGTGGGGGGTTTTCGGAGGTGCGCCGAGCGCTGACGGTCACCCCCAAAGCTCTATTTGCCCGAACCTTGTAGCCCCTTAAGCGGACGACATGGAGCTCGCAGCCATAGTCTCTGCGGCGAACCGGAAGTCCTCAAGCATCTCTAAAATCCTGATCTCCCCCTGCCTCCGGTGTCATATAATTCTTATTATTCAAAAGGTGAACTCTTAATTCACATGGAGGAAGTCTAAGAAGCCATTCACTGTTAATAACTCATTCTCAAATTGCCAGCCCTTAAAAATCAAATTGCCCCCCTGTGGGGCATGTGCCCCATGTTGGAAACCACGGGGTTAGAGTGTTAGGAGACCAGGATTCAAATCCCCACTCAACCATGACGCTCACTGAGTGACCTTGGGCCAGTCATAATCTCTCAGCTTAGCCTACCTCACAGAGTTCTTGTGAAGATAAAATGGGGAGAACTATGTATGCCACCTTGAGTTCTTTGCAGGAAGGGTGGGATATACATATAGTAATAAAATAAAAATAAATATGGGAAGAAGTAGATGGTTTGACTGCTTTCGCCTACAGATCACCTGCTTTTTGCGTAGTACTCAATTACTAACGATCACACTTTCTGCTCTCAATAGCAAACGTGAGGTCTAGGATTTGTATTCACCTTGACATAGTACGTGGTGAGTATCTTTCTAAGATCAAAGACTTGAAGCATGGATGCAGCACTGTTGTCTGTGATACTGTAGCCCTCCAGGACATACTTGGTTACCAGAACCTCCCAGGCTAGCCAGCGTTGGCCAAAAGCAGCATTGAAAGAGAGCATGTGAGGGATGTGACCAGGTTCACAGCAACAAAACCCTTCATCTTCTTCCACACCCTCAGTGATGGCTTCTACTTCCCGTTGCTGGCAGTAAGTTCCTGAAATGACGAAAAAGGAACTACAACAGCTGTGGAGAGTAACGGCAACAAAGCAGTAACTGCAACAGCTGTACAAAGTAGACCAGAAATTATTATAGGCATATCACACATGGGTCACAGCTCAGATTCGCAACCACGATGCTACAGCCCAGTAGAAAGAAGCAAGAAATTGCTACATTTGCCTGATAATGACAAAGATCTAATCAGCTTCTGTTTCAAGAATTTATGAATGTCAAGTTTTAAACAGTCCAATATATAATTGTTTACACTAAGCTTGGAAGAGGAAGCTTGTTTACAACTGTTGCCTTTACCAAACATTCACATATTTAAAATGTCTATCAAACCAAATGCCCAGTCTTAAGTAACTAGCTTGCAACACAGTTTCAAGGAGATTGGTGGAACTTTCATTTAGTTAGTTTTACCTCTAAATTCAAGCCCCCTCAGCTGGAAGGTGACCAATCCATTGCCTATCTCTATAAGGTGTACTAGTGCATTGAGGTAGTCAGAAGCAAGGATAAAGCAGTCCCCGGTACTATAGTTCCCCCATCGCCCAAGGAGCAAGTCTCCACACAAGCTGTGCTGAAGGGATCGAGTTAAGTGTTCGTAGAAGATTGAATTCAAGTTATTGTCGTCTGAACCTATATGGAAGGAAAAATCCAGATCTC
Source organism: Podarcis pityusensis (assembly GCF_964106645.2). NCBI lineage: Eukaryota > Metazoa > Chordata > Lepidosauria > Squamata > Lacertidae > Podarcis > Podarcis pityusensis. Next base: position 46,839,389 of record NC_138028.1, read on the forward strand.
ATTAAGTCTAAACTAAACTTTTTGATTCATATCTACAGTTCTTTGGCAAACAACATTTTGAAAGATCTGTCCTTTATTGCTAACAGAGAACAAACTATTTGTTGTTAATTTAAACACACTTTCAAAAAGTATTACTACAAACATATGTGTATTTATTAGGGGCATGCATCAGATTTAGACAAATACCAAGCCCAATTTGGCTGCTTTGGAAGGTTACCACAGGGCTTGTTTGAGCCCGGACTAGCAGCAGCAGGTCTCTGGTTTGATAAAGGATTACCTGGATTTCAAACTGATGGAATATGCCAAAATGGCGAAACTAATTAGAGATAAAGACAATAGAGACTTTTAAAAAGACTGGGAATCATTTATGTTGTATCTACAGAAACAATGTAAAGAAATGGACTCACTAGCAGGGTTTGAGTAAACACTTACAATCAACAAAACAAATAGAGAAACTACAAAGATGATGTTAAAACGATAAGAGTATAACAACATTTAAGTTAAAGAATTTAATATTAAGATACAATAAAGCAAGCAGGAGAAGCCAATATGTAAAAAACCAGAAGAGGAAGTTGAGGGAAGTTGTGTGGAGGAGGGGGAATTTTGGGAATTGTATTTGTTTTTTGTTATCTGATATGATGTTATTATGATAAAAATGTAAAATTCAATAAAAAATATTTTTTTAAAAAAAGGGCTACCTGGATTTCGATCAAGCTGCGAAGCCAGTCTTGTGTTTGAGTGGTCCACTCGTTTTGTGCTGAAGTGACAAAATATTAAGTTATTACAAAATGTACCATGGCAAGTCTTCATGGGTTCTCTACCACCATATGCCTTCTTCCCCCAAGAAAAATGAAATAAAAGGTCCATGCCAAAATAAAACACCCTCTTGCATTTTCCCAGCTGGTGATTCTCTCTCAACTCCCTGAGGTTCTGTCTGTTGAAAGATGAATTGTTTACAAAAATAAGCCAGCGTAACCTGGTTTGTCACCCCTGCTAAGAAAATGCAACTAAATGCTAACTGCTGCTATTTCCAGTCCTCCATTCTTTTTTCTGTCTGTCTCTCTTCCAAGACTAAGACCAGAGGCACAGCACTCCACTGCATTTCTCTGGATGTGGAAACAAAGTTTAGGCATAGTATACTGTCTCTTTCAGCAAACAGACAAATATGTGCACTTGCTGTCACTACAGGTCTTCCAGCTGGAAAATTACATGGAGGCTGTGTGGCTGCTGTGAGCCCAAGTAGCTCTTTGTATACTGGGCCAGGTTTTATACGCATCTTAATTAGGGCTGAGGAACCTCTGGCACACAGGCCTTTCTCCCCAAACCACACCTGCCTGCTCACTAGCTGACATCACAGGCGACAAGCAAGAGAACAGGGTTTACTCCTATATTAGCTTTGTGATCCTGTCCCCAGAATCCTGGCCTAGTTATTATGTTTGACCAGAGATCCTGGTTTAAAACAAACACTTGCAAGTTTCACAGCAAGCCAACTTCAGACCACTGGTTATGAAGCTGGCTTGTTAAACTAACCAGATTAACCATGGTTAAGCATTTTGTGTGAATGTAGCCAAAGTATAACACTAAAATAGTTGGGTTTTCAAGTGAAATCATTTTTCACTACATGATTGCACAAGAAGTTCATCTAAACATCTAAGAGCCAAGATGAGTTATTTCTGACTTCTACAGTTCACCAGGGAGAGATTCCAGAGGTTTACCTCAGAAGTATTTCTGCTGATTTCAGCTAAAGGTAGGATGAAGTAGGGATATTTTTCCACAGTAAGAAACTAGTGGTGACTGCACAGAATCATAATTCTTCTGCAGGGCATACTTTAGGAACTTAGCATCATGCATCCAGGAACATCACATATTATAACTTATTTTTATTTTATTTTAAAAAAATCTCTCGTTACTACAGAAGGAGGTTTTTTTATGCCTTCAAAATCACCTACTTGTAGTCTCGCTCCCAAAACTTGACAGGTCTAACATAAGAAGTGATGAATATTGCACTTCCCAAAAATGGGTTTAGTGGAGTAGAGAAGAAAGCAGACACAGCTGCTTGGACAAACAGCATTGCAGAATCTGCAAGGAAGGAAAGTCAAGGAAACCACAACTTTTCTTTCTTTCTGATTTCTTCATGTCAGGGCAGAATAATAAAAAAAGAACAACCACAATAGCTCAAACATCTGTGTCATTTAGAAAGGTCCAACAGCATCGTAAACTACACTTGGCAACCACTGTACAGAAAAATGAAGTAATATACTACTGTTCTTAGTGCAGAAGCATGACAACTTACAGCAAAAAAATGTTTCTGCTACACCGCACAAACATTCATATCACAGTGCTTTGCAATCGAAACTGCTCGGAAGAGATTGGGATGGCTTGTAATCATACATTTTAGTAGACTTTTACAATATATTAAGGCTTCAAAAGTTCTTTTCCCTGTCAGCATAATACATCTGGAGCTTTCAAAAAGGATACGTGGTACAGCAAAAGGCTGGGCAAAAGCATGGAACGCAGATCCCCATGTGATTTGCCAAGGAGCAATGTAAGTGTATACAAATCTCAACTTGTAGAAAAGCTCCCACAGCTAGAAAGAAAACAGAAGGAAACGTTTAAAAAAACAAATTTGGTCACAGATCTTGTACTCTTGACACATGTATGATTTCAATTTCCCAGGAGTTTTAGATGCACTAGCAAAAATTTTTTGTAAAACTGTGCGTCGTGTAGGCCACAGCAGATCAACTGGTTCTGTTTTAAGAGGCATGAAATGTAAGAGAATGCCATGTTCTGTCAAATTTGTACATTAAATATTTAACCAAACAAGCGGAGATTCTCTATTCAACAATGAATAAACTTCCTTTCTAGCTGCAGTTCACCAGATAACATGATAAAATATCATATATCAATTCTGATAGTTAACAAATCAGATTTTCCTTCAGATGACAATGGAAAAGAGGAAGGAGAGAGAACGAGATTCTATATTACGATGGCAGTGTATGTCCTAATATTAATAACAAATGTTTTGGTACCGCTTTTAAAGTATTCAAGATCATCAGTTAAACTCTTAAGACCGTAAGACTACCATAAAATATAAAATTGGTGGCTTTTTAAGGTTGCCTTTCAAGACTGTGGAAAAGATGGCTATGCCAACTGCAAGATTTACTGCCATCTCGTTTTGCCACAGAGTTATGGAACACAGAGCTTGGGCACTGTATTATTATTTGACATTACCTTGCTGAAGAGTATGGACATGAAGAACAAGTCTAGCAGCATTGTCTCCGAGAAACGTTTGTAGTCAAATGTAAAGAAAAGCACTGTGAAAATGACAGTAACATACTGGTAGGTTGGGTTGCTGAAAGAGGAACGCAACAGCTTCATACCAGCAATAGTAATCATTAAAGCACCAAATCTGCAATGAGAAAATATATTTGTCAAGCTGATCATTTTACTCTTCACTTTATCTGCATTCAGTACGTTCTTGGAGATTAATAAATTGTTTGATATATTTCTCACTTTACTATCTTTCATTAAATATGCCTGACCCCTTTTAAGAAAGAAGAATCTGGAGTTTCAAGAGACTGGTCAAGCAACAGAGATAGCCTTTGCAACAGGACATTAAAAACAAACAAACCATAATTAAAGTAAAGGAAGTGCCTATGTGCTGTTTTCTACTTACTCTATATCCAGTCTCTTTGGGCTAGCAATAGCTTTCGCACTGCTGCTGAGCTCATTGAGGACTATCAGAGGGTAGATAATATTTTTCTCCACAAAAAGAAGCCATATATGAAGTTTCTCAAACCACATCACATGTGCAGCATCTAAGAGGAGTCACAAAATACAATACAGAATGCTATAGGAATCTGGAAAGTGTATCAGGAAACAAGCCAAGCTCAGATGTCTATCTGACCCCTCTTTCCCACCATCCCTCCAATATAACAGGTAAGATATCTGAACTACTTTCCATTGCTACAAAGTTTTAACTTTATTGCAAGAAACTAAGTTTTCTATAGAAGGAAACGAGAAGAACAGTTTTATTGTAAAGTCACAATGTAATTAATTATAGTTCACAGTAAATGGCTAGGGAATAGGCAGAGTCTTAAAAGAAGAATTGTACTACTTACTGCGGACTTCAAATTGATAGTATTCCTTGGTTTTCAACAGTGGGTGAGAAAAACAGTGCCAAGGGAGCTGTTTCCGAAGTTGTGGCAGTACATAATGGGTCATAAAGCCAACCGAGCCCACCAACGCGTACAGAACATAGCTCAAGACAGGCTAATGGAAAAATTTAAGAAGGAAAAAAGAGACTCAGTCTCAAAAACAATCAATAGCAATTCCTTTCAGAATTGTGCTTCTCAATTTGGGCAGTATGGCAGCGCTGGCTGAAAGGGTGCCTTCATCATCAACTGCTTCCCCACCTATTCGGGATACATCCCAGAGATATCAGAAACACCTGGTGCAACCCATGTCTGTCTCCAAATAGACCATTTTGAGTTTTGTTGGGAGGGGAGTATCATTAAAACAGGTCATATTCCTTGTGTTTCCATTTTTGCTGATACACACAATACAAGGAATGCTGCCCCTGCAAACTTGTCTTTGAGATGCAGTGCACTGCACTATTTAACATCCTAACTTTCTTCAATTGCTCATGCAATTAGATCCATCTCTTTGTGTGATCGATGCCAACTAGAGCAGTCTCCAGGAAACACAATAAATAGGAACATGGAGAACTACAAGATCTTTTGCATCTTCTGGCGAGCCTCATGTTCCTTCCTCACAGTTCCCGAAGGATGGGGAGTTTGCCAGGCAGAGCATTGCAGAACTGGGGAAAACTAACAAGGGACATTAAAAAGTCAATAGAAATCCTACATCTTAAACCAAAAGCCAATATCTCGTGCTGTTGAGCAAACCCAAACACCGTCATGTTATAAATGCTGAAGTCAACAACACTGTTCAAGAGGCAGAAGAAACTGGTAAAGATAGTTTTGAAAATAAGGGGAGGGGAAAAGTAAGGTACCTGCAATACTGTGAAAACTGTGCTGACGTGAATAGCAAAATAAAGTACACCGATGACTATGCACACCACCAGATCAGACTGCAAGCGTTCACTCTAGGAAGAAAGAAATAACTTTTTTAAAACTAAGAGAGTTCCAGAAAACGGTTTCTCTCTTTTAGTTTTAAGTACTCATGATAATCATTGTCTACACACTATAATTTAACCCCTCCTAATAAAGAAATTTAATCCCCTTCCCAAGAAATCGACATGACAGCTGAAGTAACTAATGTTCTTTCTTGTTAGTGATCTAATATAAAGGAAAATAACCACTGGTATCACAACTGTCAGACAGAGGTACTTAAGGCATCATAAACAGCATCAACAGATAATTCCCTGGACACCTAAATCATTAGAAGTGTCCTTGTAATATCAGTCTTCTTAGTATGCTACAAAAGTGAGCCAACTTACCACTGAATTTCTCAGTTTTTCAGGTAAGGGGTCTTTAACCTCAGACAGTGGATCCTCTGGATTTTTATCTTCTGAAGTAGGGAAAAGTTTTGATTGCACTAAAGAACTAAAAAAAAGAAAATGTTTTCTTTGTAATGATTGTGCACTGATTTGAGTCCAAAAAGAAAAACAAATCAAGGTTTTTTTATATATATAAAAGCAGAAAACAACTATTGGTACTTATCTGCACTTTGTCCCCCTTTATGAAAAGGGCCTTCATATTGCATCCATTATCCCTGGCCATTGACCATGCTGGCTTATGCCAAGTCCAACAACATGTAGAGGGTCACACGTTAGCCAAATCTGAAAACTGTTTGCATCAGGTGGAGGTTGTCTAAAGTTTTTAGGCCCTTTGCTCCCCACAATGTTTTCTGAACAGATTCCCTCTCCCTTGCACAATTAGTGCAATAAGACTTCTACGTAATATACAAAGAGGTAATTATTACTTACAAAAGCACAGAAGGATCACTACTCTGTCTGCTGAGATGGTAGGATATTGCCACTAACATGCCACAGAATACTGAAAAGAGCACTGGAATATGTTGACCATCCCAAGAATCCTGTGGGCAAAATCAGAGTCCATAGGGGAAAAAAATTATTCTTTTTTAAGGTTACAGAATCGGAAATCCTGTGTGTCTATGAAATAAACTGCATCAATATTATTCCTTAAATAAATTAATTACATTTCCCCTCCACCTTGAAGGGAAATATCAAAATCAGTTAAACCAAAGTACAATCAAGAAAACAGGGTGGGTATAAATATGTATGCATATCTCAGGTATCAATTCTCAGATATGGATGGCATCGTGCACCAATTCAGCTTTCGCATACAAGCTGACACCATGTTGTTAGTGTTGCTGTGGAGCACAAGGGATATTTATCGTATTCTTTCGTGTATAACATGCCCCCATGTAAAAGACGCCCCCTATTTTGGGGGAATCAAAATTAAGAAAATGTACTATACACTATCCGTGTATAAGACGACCCCTTATTTTAAACTTCAAAAATTTAGGAAGGAATATAGTCTTCTACACAGAAAAATACGGTATTCATTTATGGTGGGTTCCATGGCTTTACCAGAGCATGGAATAAGCATCCTTTCCTAAGGATTTGTGAATGTTTTATAAATTGTTATGTATCTCCATTTTGATTTTGTACTGAGTAAGAAAATTTATCTGTGGTCTGTAGTCCCTTGGCCTCCCTTGTTGGGATGTACCATATGGTGTGGGGGTGTGTCTTCCACCTTTTACAAATACATTTAACTTTTAGTTTCATGAAGTGGTACAAGTATCAAGCTTAAATTTACTACTCAAAAATATAGCACTCACCTTTAGGGCACCATAACACAATCCATACAATAATGCTACTGCCACAATACTACAGATAAAACTGTAAAGTGCTGCAAGCAAGCTTGTCGTCGCTAGAGAATAAGAAAACATTTGTTAGGAAAAGAAACCCTTAACAGTGGAAGAACACATATTTAGGTTTCAAGAAATAAACATTTATCCCTTTGATTTTTGTTTCTACTACAACGCTATAAAGATTTACTCCAGATTATCTCACACTTAAACTTATGCTACTTTTGAGGATTCTTTTATTGCGTGATATTACAGTTGTGCAGTATTCTTTCACTGGAAAAGGTAATTCAAAGATGTGCTTTTCCCAATGAGTCTGAACCAACTTAAGTAGACCATACGAGCTATAACAGACCCCACAATGCAGCTGTTCATTTGCTATGCAGGATTTATAGGCTTTCCATCAGAAAGCATTTTTGTTTCAGGGATATTACATTTCATCAGCTCTCAAATGGCAATAATACCTTTTTGAGGAAAATGTGATTTTATTGAATAACATAGTCATTGGCATGTCTGGTATGCATGAAGGCAAACTTTCTGAGCCTCTTCTGGAGAGCACTGCCATACAGTTGAATATATGAAACATTGCTCTGAAATGTGTAGAAGCTCCTTCCAATTTTGCTTTCAGCTGACTGGTTTCTGGAGTGCAACTGACAACAACTTCCTTAACGGCTCAGGGCAGAGAGAATGCGAAACCATGGTTTGGCACTACATGAACAAGCCTGCTGCTCTCCCTGTCCTCTCGCACCATGCAGTTCATTCTTCCTTTCCCTTGTTTGCCCTTATATCTGAACGGGCAAACTACAATTTGCACTATAAAGCAGCATACCAGTACAGGAAGAGAGGAAATCACAGTGCATGGAGGAGGAAGGCTTGTTCCAAGCCCATTCATATGGCATCAAAGTATGATTTGGCATTTATGTCTGAATTGAACCACAGTTTTGTACTAGACCGTTTAGTGCACAGAAAACAAAACCATTTGAATGTCAGGCAGTTGCTTAAACTGAGGACCTAAAGGACCAACTGTAAAGGGTGAAATGAAGTAGGAATGTGCTTAAATTGATCTTTTGGATAAAGCCCTCAAACTACCTTTTCTAAACAGATCTGAAAGTTGTTTGCTGAATTATCCATGAAACAAGGAAGCTCAACTCACCATTGCCACCAAAGACATGAATATCTAATTGTTCACAGAGGTACATGACAAATGTGTTCACCTGAGGCAGAAGACCAATGAAGAACACTATAGGGAAACATAGTGTAAACACTACAAGAGACAAAAAAAAAAATGATAGGAAGAAAATAGTAAGTACATACAGAACTATTTGTTATCCTTCCACTTTTAACTATGGAGGATATAGGTGTTCTTTAATTATTAATTATTATTATTATTATCTATTGAATTTATATACCACATAGCTGTTGTTCTTTATTTCAAAACAGTTGCCAATTACTACCTGCTGTGAGTAGCTGAAGTATACACTGACGTGAGGCATACAGCTCTTTTCAGACTCCTTTTCCTATGTAGCAAACACCCTACTCACTTTCAGAACAAGCAACTGCAGTACGTTTGCATCTGTGTGTTTGTCAGGCCAAGTGAAGGCCTTACTCTTCTTGCCTCTTCACCTTAGCCAGATATACTCAACAGGAAAGTGAACATCCCTGAGAGGGCTGAGACAGAGGAAGACTGTGAAGGTTGCAAGGAGCTAAACTGAGAAGGGGAAAGCCTGAAAAATGATGTGGAATGGAGACAATGGTGGTGATGGATTATGAAGATGTCATTAAGTAAGAAGACAACTGCAGTGTCCCCACAGGAGAGGGACATCATGTTTCAGCATGACAGCACTCCAAGACATGTAGCCTGCAATCAAAACTAGACTAACATGAACAAATATGTGGCACTTTGGTAGTTGCTGTCATTCCCACCATACAACAGCTGCCAGTTATGAGACGGCTAAGAGAAGTGGATCTAGAGTTTATCTGAAGATCCTCTGTACACTGCATGGCAATTCTCCATGTTTACCAAAGTTCTAATCATGCAAGGACTGTCATGGTAAAAGGTAAAGTTAAAGGACGGTTAAGTCCAGTCAAAGGTGACTATGGGGTTGCGGTGCTCATCTCGCTTTCAGGTCGAGGGAGCCAGTGTTTGTCTAAAAACAAGTTTTCCAGGTCATGTGGCCAGCATGACTAAACTGCTTCTGGTGCAATGGGACACTGTGATGGAAGCCAGAGCGCACGGAAACGCCACTTACCTTCCCGCTACAGCGGTACCTATTTATCTACTTGCACTGGCATGCTTTCGAACAGCTAGGTTGGCAGGAGCTGGGACAGAGCAACGGGAGCTCACCCCGTCATGGGGATTCGAACCACCGACCTTCTGATTGGAAAGCCCAAGAGGCTGTGGTTTAGACCACAGCGCCACCCGTGGAACTGACAATGACAACCACTTCCTCTCCAATTATAACAACTTGTAAAAGACAGAATGAGAAAGGAAGGGATTCCATTTATTTGTATCTCCATTAAAGAACAGAAATCTATATGGTCTCCACGATGGACAAACAATCTATGCATACCATCCACATAGCTTTTAATGGAGTTTACACCACCCTGTTAATTTATGATACGGCAGTATAACAATACTTTTACAGTGGTACCTCGGGTTAAGAACTTAATTCATTCCGGAGGTCCATTCTTAACCTGAAACTGTTCTTAACCTGAAGCACCACTTTAGCTAATGGGGCCTTCCACTGCCGCCGCACAATTTCTGTTCTCATCCTGAAGCAAAGTTCTTAATCCGAGGTACTATTTCTGGGTTAGCGGAGTCTGTAACCTGTAGCGTCTGTAACCTGAAGCATCTGTAACCCGAGGTACCACTGTATAACTAAAGAAGCAAATACAATGCATCAGAGCCGTATGGAAATTGCTCACCTATAATCAAGTCCCTTGCTGATAGCAGCAAAATTGGATTAGTGAAAGCCATTCCATACAGTCGGAACCTTGCAGTGAAAGTGCTCTTGCTGCCATAGTCCAGCAGCCAAATGAGGCTGCAGCATATGCAGAAGTAAACAGGGCGGCTATAGGCGATGATCCGGTTATGACCCTGAAAAAAACACGTTTGATTACTGCAACTCAAAGTTGAAAATCATAACTATTGTTTTCTTCAAAATTTGGTTTTGAAACTTTCTTACACATGCCGCTTTAAATTAGAAAGTTCAGTGTGTTAAACTCAGATACACAAGAGTATTAGCTATGCCTTTTCTGAATAAAAAGTTCTGTTCCATATAGGAAAACTTACATGCCGAGGTGATGAAGAATCTGGTTGCACACTCTAAAAAACAGACCAGAAAAATGAAAGGGTAATATTAGGTAAGGCTTATTTTCAAGGTTACTTTTCAGTATAAGACTCTTTTAACAGGTAGGATCCACAGAACTTCCATGGACACATCAAAGCTTCTCATGGTGTGTTTTTCAGTCACAGCCCCTCATCCCCTCGCTGCTCCCACCCCCCAAGTTAGTTTCTCAAACAGCATTCAACAAAGCATGAGAAGTTGGGGTCTGAAGCAAAAGTTTTAAAATATCGAAAATAACTTAACAGAAGTGGTAAGAGCAGAAGAATCATACCAATTTTCTAAGATCATCCCAGGAATGCTGTGTGGGTTCATAAGGAAAAATCCATACCCAAGCAATGCCTTTATTAAAAGGTACCCCTGCCCGTACGGGCCAGTCGTGTCCGACTCTAGGGTTGTGCGCCCATCTCACTTAAGAGGTCGGGGGCCAGCGCTGTCCGGAGACACTTCCGGGTCACGTGGCCAGCGTGACGAAGCTGCATCTGGCGAGTCAGCGCAGCACACAGAAACGCCGTTTACCTTCCTGCCAGTAAGCGGTCCCTATTTATCTACTTGCACCCGGGAGTGCTTTCGAACTGCTAGGTTGGCAGGCGCTGGGACCGAGCAACGGGAGTGCACCCCGCCGCGGGGATTCGTACCGCCGACCTTTTGATCGGCAAGCCCTAGGCCACAGCGCCACCTGCGTCCCTCAATGCCTTTATTAGGACCCATCAAAATGTCACATAATATTGAGCAAGCCTTTGAGTTCGCCAGTACTTTTCAACAGGCTGTATTCCATACACACACACTTTCTTTGTTCAACACTTGATTGGGGAAGATGAAAGCTTGATCACTATTTTGCAATATTTTTATTGGCTTAATATGTAATTTCCCATTTCATCCAAACCTGGAAACCGTGGTTAATAGCTTCAGAACACTCTAGGATATACGTCACTTGTTTGAAGCTGGCTTAATGTCCTGGCCTGCTCTGAAGCTCTTAACCATTGTTTCCTGATTTGGGCAAAACATGAAACTGTGGTTAGCAGAAGGCTTCCTGGTTTGCTTGCAAAGGGACTGCATGCACACCCAACAAAGATCAGTCACGACTAGGCTTATTATTAACTCAAGATAGATTGTCCAAATGCTGGCAGAATATGAATATTTAAAATTGACAGTGGCAAAAGAAGTTACCTTTAGCAAGGAATACTGGCAGCTGGCAATCACCAAGCAAAACTGGAAAACCCAGATATCCTTGAAGAAGCCTTCAATAAGAAGCACAGAACCCAAGAAAGCCACTTGGATAGCTAGGATGACAGCTAACACGTTTTCCAGGATCTCACGATTTCTATGGAAAAGGAAAAGTACGTGGTACTGGGAAGCTAAATAGGTTTATACAGTTGGAAGAGAAGCTGCAGGAGTTCAAGGAAACTAAAGAACACGACCTATGATACTGTATCTCAAAAGTCTGAGAATGCCTTAGCATGCAAATTTCAGGTGCTGAATCTATTGCGGTTTTATTGGAGTTCAAATGGCTGTTCAAACGCATTCTATAGAATCAGTCAGAAAGGATAAAAATGTCACCCAGTCCTAGTCCCAACCACAAGACAGATAAGTCCATCCATACTCATCCCCTCCCAGAAAAATCTACACTGCAGTATGTCTTGCGAAAAAATAAGGTTTCTGTAATGGTTCTGCAGAAGAAAAATGAGTGAAGGTACTCCAAGAAAAAGAAGTCTGTAAAGCAGTATAGATACTCCAGGGCGGAGAAAGCAAACTGCTGAGCAGAATGATGGTGGCTTGCTGGATACCCCAATGCCCACTATACCATTAAAAGTGCACACCAGAGGGTAGCTTATCTGCACAACCCAGTGCTCTAAATAAAAACAGTGTGGTGCACAAAATTGACTCTACCTTAATTACAAGTCCTGAAATCAAGTGCTGCAGTACATCTTTCCTCCTGATAGGAGTAGACATGTACAGGGTACCAGTGTATCATGCTTTCTTCCAGGGTCCTCCATTTAACTTCCCTCTCCCCAGTTTTCCACTGGACACTCGACGCCTTGTTGTTACTGCTGTTCTTAGTTGGGCCCATTTTGGCCCCATTTCTAACAGTACCCACCACCTGATTTGAGTAATGCTTTGAATAGTGCATCAATCACTAGCATACAAGCCAAGCAAAAGGAAACCTGATGCAAATAATTACTTGAACTATGTTAGAACAGCACGTGCTCATGGGATCTCACCTATCAAACAAGGCTAGGAGAGTCAGTCTATCAAAATTGATGCCAATCCAGATCTTGGGTAGGATCCAAAAGCGATAATAGTGTTTGACTTTTTGGGCGGCTTCCTCTTGAGGTTGCAGATGGTCCTGCAGGTCAGGGCTTAGGTCAATGTCTTGATGCTCGAGGAGATCTGTATCTATGGTCAACAGCCTGTTCAGCCTGATCTGGGGTAGGGAGAGCTACAATAAAGTCAATAATAAGTTGCATTCACACTTCTTTAGCCTATAAACTATAGATCTTAAGGAACATAAAAATGTCATGGGCCAAAGATCTTCTATGGGGAACTACCCCCTTGGCCTCACCTTCTTTGCAATCTGTAAGGTTCAGGGAGAAGGGAAGGTGGAGGAGGATGCGGTTTATCTCATTTCAGGAAGGCACACCTGATTAACAGTTGTTGAAGACTACATGCTCAACCCAGGCATGGGTTCATGGTAGAGTTCCAACCTGTATCTGGATTGGCTGGTTTCTTCCAGGAAGCAAAAGCACTGACCCTTTATAAAACTTTATGGAACTGCAGGGATAGTGCACATGCAAACCACACCCTCCCTCCACCTACAACAGTCTTCCACAAACTTGAGTCCCCAGATGTTGTTGGAACGACAACACCCATCTTCTGCAGAAGGGTTGGGGAACTGGATCCAGCCAAAGACAGAATTCAGAAGTGGTCAACCCTTCATGAGCCACTTTAACAATCACATGAATTCATTTGGTTTTATTCTGTGAACTGCCCTGAGACCTCCAGGTATAGGGCGGTATATAAATGCAAATAATAATAATAATAATAATAATGGCCAGAAAATCCCCACCACTAATCTGCAGCCAGCATGGCCAATGATGAGCAACAATGGGAATTGCAGATCCAGCAACATCCAACACACAAGGCTGAGTAGAAGGACCCTTTCCTCTTTACAACTTCAGTTACTCCAGGGTATTTCAAGCTGATATGGTAAGGATCTAGCAAGCTGAACCTAAAGTCTTCAAAGACCTTACAAATCATTAGCAGTGATAGTCTACAATCCATTCTGTATTGAGCAGGGCTTGGACACCACTTTCTTAGATCTAAGAGGTGGGCGGCACTGCATTTGTCTAATTAAACACACTTCAGGTCTCACGTTATTAAAGTATTAACATGGCTGCAATTCTCCAATTATTTGTAGCAGTGAAGGCATAGCATTGTCCACCTGCAGACAACTTGAACCACTCAAATCCTGTGCTAAATTGACAGATAGAATACTTAAGTGTATCTCAACAACTTAAGAGTGACATTTGATCATCTGCTTGCAATAAAATAAGGAGCAAATGCAAAAACTTACTAAATCATGTGGATAAAAACGAACTGAGGTAGAACTTGATACATGAGAATCCGTGTCACTATAATAACAAGAAGATTACTTTAGTTTGATACCACACACTGTTCTCCAGTTCAAGTCTCTTCTTTTGTTTAAGAAATTACTCTTTCTGTAGTTTGTAGGACATCAGTTACCCCAGTTTAAATCAACTTGCTACTGGAAAGGCAGTACTGTTTTCACCAAGGGAAAAAGAAACGATACACCTTCTTGATAGGACAATGCACCTTATTACCCAAACGTGCTGACATTAAGAAGGAAGGAGGCCTGTATAACGAGCATTTCTATTTCTATTCTGTAAAAAGCCATTAATTCTGCACTAATATCTTGATAGCTGGATATGGGGTTGCATTCTGGGCTGAATACCTAGTCCTATCTGAGTGATTGATAGCCCTTTTCAGGCAGAGGGTAATAAAGGTCCACTGCAAACACTCCAGGGCCAAATGTCAAAGTGGGAGTGGCAGAAGTGGGCAAGTGGTCCTGGACAAATCTAAGAATAATAATTAATGGCATATTTGGGGTTTAGGGGTTACAAAAACTTTTGGTGTCACAGAATTACAGCAGGCGACCCATGAAAATAGTCAGTAAATAAAAGTGTTGCATGATTTTTAAATGGATAAATTTGGGGGTGGGGCTTGTTGGGTCAAAAAAAAAGCTTTCAACATCAGGGTGCCACAGCAGAGGACCCACAAGAGCAGCTAAAACTAAAAATATATGTATTTGGAGAGCCAAAAAGAAAACTCCTGAAGATTGGGTGCCAGCTAGGGGCTGGCTACTACTGCACCATAAAGACAATTCCACATTGAAAATACTTTGGTTTGCATGACTCTGCTATGCACTGCTATTTATGCAAAGCAATGGCAGAAAATGATGTATTTCACTGCATTCTATTTTTCTTTGATTTTGTAATAAACGTACAGTGGTACCTCATGTTAAGAACTTAATTTGTTCCGGATGTCCATTCTTAACCTGAAACTGTTCTTAACCTGAGGTACCACTTTAGCTAATGGGGCCTCCTGCTGCCGCCGTGCGATTTCTGTTCTCATCCTGAAGCAAAGTTCTTAACCCGAGGTACTATTTCTGGGTTAGCGGAGTCTGTAACCTGAAGCGTCTGTAACCCGAGGTACCACTGTATCTTTATTGGGTGGTTGGGTGGGCGTGGAATCTGCATGTCCCAGGGGACATTATGCCCCCAAAGCAGTCATTTACTCCAAGCACCATGACTCTTATTCAGCTTACTGCCTTTAAAAAAGGATATGAAATCCTGTCCAAGGATCTCGTGTACTCATTTTGCTCTAAGATTGTTAGATTATTCTCTCTTTCTTTGAAAGGGTATCATGACCTAATTGGCAAAGCCTATCCAAAACCCTGGCTAGGGAAAACAGGATAGCTTCACCACCCTGTGGTGGTGGCAGCAGCTTAGAAATCATATGTAAATTCAAACATTTTGCACTCAAACAGAATAAAGCCATGCATCCAGACACAAAGTTAAGCAATAAAACATTCTAAAATGTAATTAACACTTTGACTGATTGTTCTGAAATACTGCCTAGTCTTCAAGGGTTGTGTGCAAAGGAAGTATGCAAAGTGCCTTGACCATTTGTATCATCTGCCTTTCCAGATGCTGTGGGACTACAACTCCCTTGCTATCAGGAAACTCTCAGCTATTGGCTGGGGTTGAGAAGCAACATCTGAATGGCAAAAAGTTCCCCACCACTGCACTATATAAACATGAGAATGAAGTTGATTCTGGTTCTCAGTTCTTCATTCAACCTGCAACTTCCTCAGTCTCAATATAATGGGTATTCTTTGACAAAATATAAAATTACCAAAAGGTTCCCATGTACATCAAATCACAATTCTGAAAGTGTTCTGACTTTTGCAAAAATACACAAGACGCTTAAGAATCTTTCAGAATTGTTTGCATATTCAGCATTGCTGACTAAACCACAGATACTGGTTTTCAAAAACACACCAGATATTAGATGTTCTTCTTGCAGCAGGCTCAAAATTCACAAGCGACATATCGCAGCCCCCTGTCTCGTAGAGTGTAGAACTGAACTTACCTGTCAAAAAGAGAAAGTCAGGATAGGTTAAATATTGTAGCATATTTCTACACTGTAGTAACAAAAAGTATATGCTATAGGTTACTTGTACACAATACAAATCTACATAAGTATTTTATAGCTACATCCACACACTTCATAAACGGTTAATGGAGGACTTTACTTGATCAGGGACCATGAGACCAAATTGGTCACAACCAAGAATGCAGATTAATGTACATAAGCAAAGAGTTACTTATGGACTTGTGTAATGCACACATCTTTCCTTAGCATGTCCCTGGTCTTTCTCTGAGCTAGGTTTTCATACCTAGCGGACACAGTCCAGAAACAGGAAAATAAATCAGTCACGAAGTCATTGAAAAATTAACTATGGTGTTTTTTCTTTAGACTATTGCATTCTATCACCTCTATCAGGAAGAGGTAAAGATGTTCAGCCTATTTATTTTACAAGGTAAAATTACTACCATAGCTTTCCATATAACTTGGCACAAGAATTATGATAATAATAGAGAATTTTCTCATGCATAATGCTAGAACTTGGGTTCATTCAAAGAAATTGATTGATAATATCTATGGGACAGACAAAAGCAAGTACCGTATTTACTCGAATGTAATGCGCACCATTTTTGGCCAAATTACATCACAAAAATTAGGGTGCACATTAGATTTGATTGCAAGCCTCAAAAACACTTACTGACATAGCAAATCCTATTTTGGTTTCAAGGTTTTGAAAACTGAGGTGCGCACCAGATTTGATGGCACATTAGATTCGCGTAAATATAGGACTTCTTTGGGCAGCACATATTAATATATGGAATTCACAGCCACTTCAAGTTTTGAAAGTTCAAGAAAAATGGACCTTTTGTTGGAATTGAACAGATCCTTGATCAGATATTGCTAGGTCAAAACAAATATAAGACGGGAAGACAAGTGGAATGATTTGAGGCTCCACACATGCCTTCATCTAAACAATATTATTTATGTATTGAAATAGCAGAAGCCAGTTCTGCTCTGCTTTTATGCACAGACAATTTCCTTTCAAAATGCTAACTGCATTCTTAAACAGGGAATGGTGGATTCACAGCACCAAATTTTGCCAGTTTCTTTTCCACACTTCCACAGGCCATAAAAACCAAAAGCAAGCAAACACCCACAGTCCCGTTTTCACCGATGACATCTCACCATCAGAATACATGGTGTGAACAATTTTTTTCTTTATCATGTGAGGTAGCTCTTGTGGAAGTACAAAAAAAAAATCTGGATTCAGTGGAACAACACTCCATTTAAGAATGCGCATTTTCAGTCATTTGACAATGCATGCCCAACAACAAGCTGAGCCAGACTAATTACTATGGGGAATTCAGGCTACTAACACTGAAGCAAAAACCAACAGCAACCTTAATATTAGGTCCTACTGATTGTTGAGAATAAGTGTTAGAGATACTGCATACGGCAGTGATATGTGTACGGCACATGGACAATATTTCCAGCTTGAACTCCCCTCCATGCTGCTCCCAACTTCACCACACACAGAACAGCCAATCTATAAACTTTGTACCGTAATTGTTGAGAGATTTGTATTTTAACATCTGTCTAACCAGGACTTGTTGAATGCTCCAGGCAGGGCTCCATGTACTGAATGCCCTAGATAATTCTTGGTACCTGTTCCCTATTGTCATTCATGACTCACTGACAAAATATAATGAGATAACCCTAAATCTAGAGTTGCAATAAATGTTAATACAAATGTACAAACATAAATTTTAACTGAGAAAGTTTGGCTCCCTTCATCACTATTTTTAAAGCTGTAACTTTTTTAAAAAATGTACACATGCATAGCAATGACAGGCCTTGGGGGCATATCATGCTTTATTCCTCCCAAAGTATTTGAGAAGGGTCAAATGTTTTTAAAAGAATGGGCTGAGTTGGTATAGGAGATGACTAGGGCATGTTTATAGAAAGACACATCACAATTTGGGTTCTTTCCACATACAAAAGCAATGTATGTTTTCACGAGCGAAGACAACTCCTGGATTATTTTGTCACTGACACATATGGTTAGAAATCACAGTATGTGGACACACAGTACAGCAAACACGAACTCTACATTCCCATATAATAGCACATTTCCCCCTGCATACTTGTGTACACCTGTAACATCGTATTAGTAGCAGCCTTATTTTGAAGGTCACAAAGGTCAAATATTTAGAAAGAAGAACTACCACCTGTTAAAGCAGAACACAATCTAGGAATGGAAAGCAAACAATAAAATATAAGAATGAGCTACACTTTAAACAGTGTGCATTTATTTCTAAGACTTGAATTAGTGTGTTTCCCCCATAATTTTCATTCATATATATATAAAAGTATGTGCCAGAACTAGCAGACACCAAGCTATTAAGAAGATGTGATCCCAGTTCAGTCATATAATCTGGCATTTATATATGTGTGTTCCACCACATTTTACATGTGAAAAGTTGTTTCTTAGATGCAGCTGTAACTCTTGGCAACCCTCTTACAAAAACATATTGCAATTTTCCTACACAGTTCAGTAAGCAAACAGTGCCCTGTCCATGCCTGCAGAACCAAAATGGAGAAGGGAACTTGATAATAAACACCATGTGAAAAATATCAAAGGCAAAAGATGAATGAGATTTCCCCCATCCCTAGCAGCTAAGGCACTTCCACACTATCAGCATTTTGTGGGAGAGATTAAAGGACATATCAGGAAATTTAGGTTTTTGGAATTCGAGTGGATTAAAATGTTCTTTCTACCTACTGCAACAAATCCACTTTAAAAAAGAAACTGAATTTCTGCGGTTATGAAGGTGACAGGGAAATGCATTGAGAAATCAATCAAATCAGAATGAATGTTCAACGAAGACTGAATATAATCTAACCTCCATGTGTACAAGCAAATCAGAATGAATGTGCAATAGATAGAGGGAGGCTTAATGAAAATGATACTCTCTGATTGTCCAAGGATAGTTTGTTCTGTTCTATAATTCAAGTTGCCCCAGAAACAGCCCCCCCACTCCAATCTAATTTTAAAATATAAATGGAGGATACCTTGCTGTTCCAGGCTTGACAACCTGGAATAATTTTCTTCTTCCTTTACTCTCGATCAGAATATATCAACAACATAAATTTGAGAGTATTTGGTAGTGTACCAGTCCACAACTTAACAGAAGTTGATCACTATTGTTAAGTGCAATATCACTTCAATTCTAGCCATCATTCACTTTTTCCCAGCAAAGCTGATTTCAGCCACAGAGCATCCATGGGACTCTGGAATGAAGTCAGTGTTAAGCTGTTACACCCCAGTGTACTTGTGTCCCGCAAAGAGATGGTATATTAAATACTGAACTCTTAAAACACAGAATGCACTAATTCATGGTAGGTGAATTACCGTTACTGCGGAAAGTGAAGTTACAAGGAACCAGGCAGAGGGCCTTCTCAGCAGTGGTGCCCTTCCTGTGGGATGCCCTCCCATCAGATGCCAAGGAGACAAAGAACTACACAACTTTTAGAAGACATCTGAAGGCATTCCTGTATCAGGATTTTAAATGTTTGACATTTTATTATTTTTTATATTTTGCTGGAAGCCACCCAGTGTGGCTGGGGAAGCCCAGCCAGAAGGGCAGGATATAAATAAAATTATTGTTATTTTTAGTAGGTATTACAGTAGCTACTTTGAGTTAACAAAGTGGGAATAGAGCTATCTGGATCCTCTGACCAAGCAGTTAGCATTCCTCTGTCTGCTTCCTTGTACTTTGGAGCAGCGCTGAGAACCACTAATATTGAGCTTAACTATGGTTTTCCCAGTAGTGATGTATGGAAGTGAGAGCTGGACCATAAAGAAGGCTGATCGCCGAAGAATTGATGCTTCTGAATTATGGTGCTGGAGGAGACTCTTGAGAGTCCCATGGACTGCAAGAAGATCAAACCTATCCATTCTGAAGGAAATCAGCCCTGAGTGCTCACTGGAAGGACAGATCCTGAAGCTGAGGCTCCAATACTTTGGCTACCTCATGAGAAGAGAAGACTCCCTGGAAAAGACCTGATGTTGGGAAAGATGGAG
Source organism: Podarcis pityusensis (assembly GCF_964106645.2). Taxonomy (NCBI): domain Eukaryota; kingdom Metazoa; phylum Chordata; class Lepidosauria; order Squamata; family Lacertidae; genus Podarcis; species Podarcis pityusensis. The sequence continues at coordinate 46,859,342 of NC_138028.1, forward strand.
GGCACAAGAAGAAGGGGACGACAGAGATTGAGATGGTTGGACAGTGTTCTCAAAGCTACAAACATGAGTCTGACCAAACTGCGGGAGACAGTGGAAGACAGAAGTGCCTGGTGTGCTCTGGTCCATGGGGTCACGAAGAGTTGGACACGACTAAATAACTGAACAACAACAAATGTGGTTCAAGGCAACTGACACCTGTTGTATAGGTGCTATACAGTTAAGCTTTTAAGAAGCATAGTGTCCGTGTCATCTGAATCCATCTTCACATATTACTTGAATCTGGAGATGAAATCCTGTTTATAAGTCAAAGTCCACAGGAAGATAAAATCAGTGGAGTAATGCAGGAGAAGAAAGACCGTCAAGTATGGAGTTGCAGGCTCACCCTTGATCCTAAGGCAGGAACTATTATGAATAGGAAGTCCCTCATACTTGTCCAAGACCAAAATGGCAAATGAACAATAATCCTAACTGTGATCCAGAGAAGGCATAGTTCTTCAGACAGAAAAACAAGAGACAACTTCCTCATCTCCCTCTTGCTTTCCTTTCCTCCCTCCTTCCTTTTCATTGGCCAGCCAAGGAAAGCGACCTGTCTTCACCAACGAATGGCCTTCAACATCATCTTCTCAACTGCAATTTCTTCTGTTTTGGCAGAACGCATCACTATGGTGCTGGCCTTCCTCACCACAGCACCAGGGAACCAAGGGAGGTGATGGCTGGACAACAGTCTAGCCAGCTCCACTGTCATTTCTTGTTCCAGTGTCCAACTGGTCATCTGCACTACCTGGCTGGGGAATTCTCCTCCAACATCTGAGATTCCAACATGCTCTCCCAGCCCAGAAAAATCATTCTGCAATGCAACAAAGGGTATGTTGTGTTGTTTTATTGTGCCCTTGGTTACATGGGCTACCTGGCTGCAATCTGCTTCACAGTGGTTTTCCTTGCTAGGAAGCTGCCTGGGTCCTTCAGTGAAGCCAAGCTGATCACCTTCAGCTTGCTGGGCTTCTGCAGTGTTTGGGTATCCTTTGTGCTCACCTACCTGAGCACAGAGAGTATGTACAAGGTAGACGTTCAGGTCTTCACTATCTTGACCAGGGGTCGGCAAGGTTTACTTCGCCTGGGCCAGTTCACTCCAGCGGAGATCCCTCTGTGGGCCAGGTCACACGCACATTCACAATTTCCGGCGTCTGCACAGACGCAATTTCCGGTGCTGCAGAAGCGAGTCCCCACGCTGCACTGGTTTAGCTCAGCCCTCTGGGACTTGCTGAGTGGGCGGCTCGGTTCAGGGGTGGCTCATGGGCCGGTTAAACAACCCCCATGGGCCACTTGTGGCTCATGGGCCTTAGGTTGCCGACCCCTGATCAGGACCTCCAGTGCTTGGCTCCTGGGCTCTTCATTCCCAAGTGCTACATTATTGTGTTGAAGCCAGATCTGTTAACAAAGGAGCACCTGACAACAAAAACATAAGATGGTGGACTCTCCTTCAATGGAGGTTTTTAAGCAGAGGTAGGATGTGCCATGGAGCGACCATCTGTCATGGATGCTTTAGTTTGAGATTCCTGAATTGCAGGGTGTTGGACTAGATGACCCCTGGGATCCCTTCAACTTCTACAATTCTATGACGTATGAACAGGAAAGTAGATTCAGTCCTGCCAACGTCCCAAATATCCTTCACACCATACAACAATTAAAACTACAGTCTATGAGGTATGCCCTGGAACCAGTGGTGGTAGCTGTACAGCATTCTCATTGGGAGCTAGGAACAGCAGTCACATCCGAATGCTTGTGGCCCCAGTCTTAGCACAAGACAGACCCTATACAAAGCATAACTTGATTCTGTAATATTTCAGCAGAAAAGTAGATGGCACCTGATTATCTGGGCAAACCTTCTAAATAGTTTTTCTCACATTTCAGAAAGGGGTGGGGAAGAGAAAGGCTGACATTCCCCACTGGCGGACCCTCTTTTGTTTAAGGATTCTCAAAACAGGATTATGACAGGTTATCACTACAAGATGATTCCAGCCTGAAAACCACTAGGGTTGCCAAGCAATGTGGGAGAATTTCCAAGTCCAGCCAACAAGGACCCCCTCCCTTAAACTCAGTTTTAGAAATATTACACAGGAAATAGCTTAGTTTTATTTTCCCAGAGTCTCAAGGACACCACATTTTAAATGCCCTTGTAAACTTATTGTCTGCTTTCAATTTCCTCCAAAAGGATGGTGTAGGGGATATGGTATCTCATGGAAGAGACTCCTAGCAGGGGAAGTCTGCACTGAACCACACTTTTCAGACTGTGCTCCCTGAACCCTCCTGTTCTTTTCACCTATTGGACTAATTACAATCAGCATGACTTCCTGTATGATTTGCTATCTGCTGAAAAACTCTCCATCTGGAAGTTCTCTGATGCTAATACAAAATGTAAGTGCTTGTTGCTTTTTGGTGGTGGCATTCACATGGGAGAATGAAGAAACCTAGCCCATAGATTCAACACACCTACTCAGACAACACAAGAAATAAATTTTAAAAAGGAGAGCTGAATCCACAGGCAGAATCTCTATCAAAGAAAAGAAAAAATGAGTCAAACTTATTGGACTGAAAAACTGATCTGAAGTGCCTCCACAAAACAAATTAATGCAATTTCTATTCAGAAGTAAATTTAATGGGACTTGCTCCTAGAAAAATGTGGCTAAGACCTGTGGGGTTAGGAGTATAGCATATTGTAAGCTATTTAATATTATCTTAAGATTGTTGCAGTCTATAAGTTGTCATTTTAGTGGAAAGGCTCTTCTTCCTACCCACTGAATCCTCAAGGCAGTCCCTTTCAAATGAAATATTCCTGTTTCACTACTATTCTCAATTAATCACAAAAAGACACCACCAAATTCCAGTGCTTTATTTTGCCACAGAATAAAAAGAGTTAACAGACCAGAAAAATGAGACATCTGGAATTCACCTACGTTAATGAAATACTAAAACTTCTCAAAAAGAAAATAATTTGTTTTTAAAGAAAACGCTATTAATTTTATGTGCATACTGTGAATGGGATAGGGGGTGAAGGCTCATCCTGATTACTTGATGTGAGTCCTTTGACTTCAGATCAGAGATATCAATATAAGCCCAAAGTAAAATATTATTTTCATGATATTTTTAAGATTGAAAGTGTTAACACTTGAATGAAATCCAGGAGTGCTTTTATATTTATGATGGGCTTGTGCAATTCCCTCATCCCTCACATAAATTAAAAAGGGAAATCTGTCAAGCACTAAATGTTTTTCTACTTCTTAAAATATTAATAAGGTTCTGTATAAAAGATCTGACAATTTAGCAGTGATCAAATGCCACATTTTGTGCTCTGGTGCAAATGTAGAACAGTCCAACATGAAACATTTCTTTGCAACATTTGTCACTCTTATGACAAATTGCAAATGTGCATTCTTAACTCATAATCAGTTCATTAAAAATACCGGTCAAATTTTCACCGTTACAATGCTTCAGTTATTTAAACATAAGGGTGACATGAAACTCATGAGTTCTCAATCTTTATTGTTTCCCAAATGCAACATTTTCTGCTACAAAACTGACATTTTGTGGTTATTTCTTGAAAAACAGTTTAATATGCCCATGCTGTTAAGAACAAATACAACTTACAGCTGTAGGTCTGAACGCGACAGATTTTGAAATATATCACCTGCATTCTGGAAATTAACACTGAATATGTAATAATATATTCTTGCTTATGTATGACACATACAGCGTCATGCCCAATTAAAGCCTTCAAAAGCACTGCATAAAGTTTAGGAACAGAATCCTAAGGTACTGTGATGTGACTAAAGTACATAGTACTCAAGACAGCATTCAAGTTCTAATTCAGAAGAGTGATTCAGGTCCTGGCATAAATTTAATCTGCAAAGTGTCCCCCCCCCCCCAAAAAAAAGGGTCCAGAAGCAATTTTGCTGTCACATGCCCTGAAAATTCAGAAATCAACAAAGCCAAGTCACAGTGCATTATAAGCCACAAATCTGCTGCATAAACACTTTGATTGCACCAAGGTTATAGAAGGCCTGCATACCAAGTTCATCCTGCAAACTGCTGCCGCCGACAGCAGATGCATTGTCATGTGATGCTTCTAAGTGGACACTCCCATTTCTCACCAGCAAGGAGGCACTAGCACTGAGCACTGCTGCCTGGGAATGGGGGCGGGACTGGACTTTGACTTGGGTTGTGGACTGCAGTCCTTGCTGAACATCTTGAAGGCTACGAAAGAACACGGATGGTGGGAGACATTACAGGGAAGAACACAGAAACAGCAGCTAGAAACCAAGTTAACACTTTTTTATACTTAAAAAAGGTTAAACAAGTAGTATAACCACAGTGAATGAGTCAGTGTGCACCAAGAGCATGTTACGTGTCCAGGGAGTTAGGCTACTTAGTAAGTAAATACATAAATAAATTTCAGCCATATCACCACTCTCAATAACCCCTCATGTCGTCCCGAGAACTTTCAAAGCCCCACAGGGTCTTATCCTAAACAGTACTTGAGTGTGCAGAACTGTGCCAGAGGTATCAAGTCGTGGTATATTTCTTTTTTAAAGTAACATTTGCTCTTCTTATGCTAACAAACTGCAAAGTTCACTCTTTCATGCAAGTTCAAAGTCAAACTCTTGAAAGATAAAATGATGATGATAATAATAATAAATGGGCCTCGGTTTTGTAATGCAGTTGTTTTGCCAAATTATAAACAGGTTTAAAAAGTAGCCGTTTGTACCCAACTATGCTGTATGCAATATTTCAATATATTTCATTTCAATGTTCATATGTTGACATATCGGAGGTGACTGAAAAGTTTATGCTTTGAGAATTTGAACAAATTGTGTGACTGAGGAATGCTGTGAAACTGATCATCTCTGTATTGCAGAAATTTGAAGCCCATCAAATAGATTTTACTTCTAATTTAAATCCCATTTTTATCATGGACTACTGGCAATAAAAAATGAAAACAGCAATAACCTACCCCGCTGGGTAATTGTGGGGGACATTAAAATTAAAGATTTCAATTTTTTTAAATGTTATGTTAGTACCAGAAATGTATTCTAAGCAAATGCCATGGGAGACTATTGATTAAATACCTCCTTAAAATAGCACTTAAATTTAATTCTCTAAGAGAGAAGGACACAAGTCAGATTAGATTTTTCTGCTGCTAAAGGTGTGGTTTTTGATTACGACTTCACAACAAGAACCCCCAGAAAGCAAAATAATAATAATGTGCTATTCCCCCATAATCTTTGCTAACTCCTACTGTTGCAAAAAACACTATAAAGATTATTCTTTTAATTCACCTACAAGCTGAAGCTAAAGAACTATTACTGTTGTAAGTGAATAGCAGAGAACTTTTCAGTAAGGCCTGAGGAATCACAATAAATATAAAATGCTATCAACAAACACTTGCAGGCACATTACATTCACTTCAATTTTTCAAGGCAGTTGCACAGACAAATGCTGCTATGCCACATTCAGGCCAGTAAGAACAATGTTAGCCTGAATGACCCTGAAAACATTACTGGTTGGTAATTTAGCAGCAGTTATATGTCTATTTTCCCATTTGCATCTACTGATTAGTTTAGATAGGAAATTTGCTGGGCTTAGGAAGCCTCTCAAAGGCTCCTATTAAACGACAGCCTTACCTAGATGTAACTCTCTCTGAAATTATTGGGAATAAGACCTCATTTAAGCATATACAGTACCACTAAGGACAGCTTTCCCTAACCTGATGTTCTTCAGGTGGTTTTGAATTCCCATCAGCCCAGGCAGCTTCTGCCAATGGGGTTGCTCAGTGACTGTGTCTAGTATCCTGGGCAATCAACACCCAGTCTCCAGTAGCCAGGAGGAAGTGATTGCATCCAGGTCACTAGAGGTACATGTAAATGTTGTGAGAAAATAGGTCTAGCCTTGGAAAGTCAGGCAGCCAACCTCAGTAACTGTCCTTCTTAGAAACAGGTCAACTGATGAACTTCAGTAGATTCATCAATACGTTTCAGATTGCGAGTGCTGGTAATATTTTGTTTGTTTAGTTTTGAGTTGGAATATGAAGTAATTCTTCACCAAAAAAGAAAGTGCAAAGTGGCCTCCTTCAGGAGGAAGGGCAGTAAGTAAGTAAGTAAGTAAGTAAGTAAGTAAATGCATTTTTTTAGATTTTCTGGGGGGGAAACAAAAACTAAACAACCACAACTACTTCGCCATTGAAAAAAATGAGATTAATTCTACAACAGACTACAATTAGCTAAAGCAACTCTGACACTTGAAAGAAGCAGAAAGGATTATTACAATATTTTTATTGTCCTAACCTGGTAAAAATTTATTCCACATTTCTAAAGACTACAAAATGTTTAAGAATTAATTCTACACAGAACTGGAAAACTCTCAAACATTTATTAGGGTCTGGTATCTAAATTGTAGGCAGCAGAGTGATTAGGTGCCCTGAGATTCTTTTTGCCACTCCTAAAATATACTATTTCACTTCTCTGACAGGGTAAAAGATAAGTATGGGTTCACTAGCTGGAAGTGGTGGCAACTTTGGTTTCAAATGAGAAAGCATTGAGTTTGTTACTTAGGAACATCCTGATTTGTGAAAAGGGTATTAGAAGGAAGCATAATGAAAGTGCAAGGAGAGGACAATAACTTGCAAGAATGGTTAGCAAAAGGTCGGGAAAATAGTTATCTCTATAATCAGAAAACTTGTATCACATATTTCTGCTGTCTGAGGTTATGTTCCCATTAACATTATTTCAATGAGACAAACTCAATGTGCTTTTTTCTTTCTTAAATGCAGTGGGAGCGAAGAGGACTCCACGTTCCTACTTCTGTATTACAACCTCATATTATTCAAATATGGATTTGCCTCACTGTTTCCCAAAGTGCACCTTTTAAGACAGGTGACTAACCTGTGGCCTGCTCAGAAGTTGCTGAGCTGTAATTCCATCATCCTTGGCCCTTAGCCATGCAGGCTGGGGTTGATGGGAGCTGTGGTCCAACAACACCTGAAGGACTACACATTAACCACCTGCCACGCAGAGAGAGAAGGTATACTCTTCAAGAAAGCAGAAAAAGAACTACCAAGATTGCTGTTGTTGGATCCTTCTGTCTTGAGAGACAATGGATAATGTAGAACTTCAACAAGATAGAACTTCAACAAATGGGATTCACTCTGTTGAAGTTCCTAGCTTGTTAGTAAAACAACAACAATAGTAGTAGTAGATGCAAATTCATGTTTAATTCTCTATATAACCATGTGTGAACATTACAGAAGGCACATCAAGTAACTCACACTGTTTGCCTAAGGAACTCTTCTTTCCTTATAAAAGCTGACACTGAAAGCATAATCTGGAGCATAATCTACACAAATGGCTTCCCTAACAATTGTGAACCCGTGTAAAGTAGCTCTTAATGAATTTTGGCAATTTTAGTCATACTAGAAAAATCCTACAGTGGCAGATTTAAAGTTGCATAAAGCTACTTCTCACAAATGTATTCCCACACAGTTAGATGCAACACAATACATGTTCTTAGTGGTAATTGCAACTCTAGTATGAATACACCTCAAGATGTCTCATGTTAAGACTCTGTTGCTAGAAGAGCAAACAACCATCTTGAGAATCCTCTTTTTTCCATTAAGCACAAATGCAATATAGAAGATGGGCAGTATGCCTAATTCTACACACTTTAGGAATCAATAATAATAAAAATTATGATTTTCAGTAATGATTTTTACAGGGTTTAAGGAGGTGAAGGTGTAAGGAGAGTGGTTTTTTTTAGTATTGCCAATACAGAGTTCATTTTTGTGTGCATCTCAAATGCTCACTAAATTATGATAGTTGAATACCACCCTACTTTACACCTAAGTATTACTCAGTGTAGACCCACTGAAATTATTCAACATGACTAACTTAGGTCTATTAATTTCAACAGGTCCACTCAGAGTAAAAATTTAACAGAATACCACGCATAGTCAGGCCTGTGCAGTACACGTCTTGAGGCCCAAGGCGTGAGTCTTGTTAGAATTTATAAACTCAAACAAAAAAGCAGCCAGTCCCTCATGGGGGTCCCCAACCAACTTAGCCCTCCGAGGCACGGGGCAAGTCTACCCAGCTCCCACCCACCCACTGGCTTGCATGGACCGGCCCATAGTGTCAAGCTGATTGGTTTCTATGGTCATTCCAACAGATCATGGATAAATTATTGGCCTACACACTAACAAATTTTACAAGTCTCTCTGCTAGTTCCATTTAAAGAACCAGCACTATCCTGATGACATTGTCTATTATTTATCAGGAAATGTTAAGAAAGACATTTTAATTGAGTCTTGCCTCATGAAAACAAATAAATGTGAAATAGGTATTGTGTAACTGAGGAAAATATTTTCTACCTCATAAAGGTTCAAAAATTAAGAATCCAGCAACAACAAGCATGATGGCTGTGGAATATCAAATGCCTTCCTGGAGTTACCCAGTTTAGTTCCTCTCATTGAGAAAACTTCTAAGTGGGTTCGACTTCCTTGAATTCTAGCTTTACAAAATAATCATACCACAAAACAAGAGCCTTGTGCCAGCATTTGGTTTAGTGAACATAAAACTTTGCTTTGTTTCAGTCCTCTAAATTGTTTAAAGACAACCTGAGACAAAATAGGTTTGTAAATCTATGGGTGTGGTCTAGTCATAAAGCCAGAGGTCTGAAAGCTTTACGGATGGTGATGCAGACTGCTGTAAAAAACAAACAAACCCGACTGTTCTGGTATGTATGTATGTTTATATGTTTGCTCTGCACTTTACTCTGCAATTTCATTCCATAACATTTGTTATACTTTTTCATTCTACTTAAAAATCTGATCCAAAGAATTCAAAGTATCTTTCCAGTCCTGTACCAGCACATTTATTTTTTCCTAAAACATCCTTCCTTTGGCATCCAGTAGCACACGGCATTCTTAAGTTTTCTTTATGAGCATCAAAATTACAGCAGTTCTTTAGAATCAGGTGTTTAATTGTAGACTTTTAAAACAGATAAAATTGTAATTATCGTTTTTAATCTTTTAAGAGGAATTTGAGATATTTATCCTTTGGTATTTGAGTCTTGATTAAGTAAGTTATTCTGCTTGGATTTGAAGCAGAAATCCTTGTGATCAATGAACCTGAATCAAGGATTTAAAACTGTGAATGGCTTGAGGGCACATATCGCATGTAAATGATTGAAAAATTAGATTTGCATTATCCTATTGGTAATGTCCTCAGAAGTTATGCTAATAAGAATAGGAAAGACTTAACCAGTTTTTGGTTTTTTTGCATAAAATTTGAACTCACCTACCTCACAGCTCTCAATAGCTTTCAGATTCAGAAGTAAGCAGACAGATGGATCATTCAATGCAACTCAATGAAACATTGAAAGATTTGACAAACTTAAATGAAAGAGCTAGTTTTTAATGTCAGTTTGTTAGCATTTTAGCTGACCTCAAAATCATTCACTGGCCTACTCATTTTGACGATAATGGGTTGGGGGAGAGAGACATGAACAGTGCAGTGTACACATGCGCAATCCAAAAAGATCACAAATGCATGCCGTAACAGCTCGAAGATATTGGTTGGTTGGGAGAGGAAGGGAAGGCAAAACAAAGCAATTCTGCAACACCATTGGGAGTGGGAAGCAGTGATCAGCTGCATGCATGTTAGATACAGTGGAACACGGATACCATACCTTAGGGGTGAGCCGATGAGCAATGAAGGAGGGGTAGGGTTACTCCCTGCATTGTGGCGGCGCCGTACTGCCTGACGCCTAAATGTGCTGCGCTCACGACGAACTGTGACCACCTCCTCACTGGCTTGTGCTGCTGCATCAAGACAGACCAAGTCAAATTGGAGCCCAGTCCAGTTATGTACAGAGCATCTCATGCTTTCCCCCACAAATTAACTTCCTGGCAGCAGAAGGAACAATTGTTCTGATTGCAGAGTTTGTTCACATAGAGTTTAAGTGTGGAATTATCATTTAAAAACAAAACAAAACCCACCAATGTTGTTTTATGTCTGCCTTTTAAAATATATCTTTATTTTAAATTAATTTTAAATGCAAAAACAATCTATACTTATATATTAAATTGAACCCATGAACTTCTAAAATGCACAATATGCTTTTCTGTATTAGAAAGTTAACGACTCTGAAGGAAGGTGGAAAAAAACAACCTTAAATCCACCTTGGATTTAGGAACTAAATTTAATTATTCTTTGGACCTTGGCCTTAAGTCCTTTTGAGCACATACAGAAAGTCAAAAGAAAAATCAATTTTACAGTTGTCCCTTTGCCTCCAAGAAAATAAAATTCTGTAGTGCAAAAAGCATGTGTGCTGCATTAGCAAGATTTTACAGCATGGAGCACAAACACTCACTCCATTTAGTTCCAAAACAATATGCTTGAATTGTTTTAGCAACCAATTACAAACATACTTGTTCTGGAAATGTATAAATTATAAAATGGATAATTTTTGATCAACGATCTGAATTGTGTTTCTTTTGATGATTTAACTCAATCCATCCTGGTTCCAATATGCTCAAGCATGACACATAAGCTCCAAGGGTCAGAGATTCCCTTCTGTTAAATCCTCCTGAATTTGTTTTGCAGGGAGATCAATCCAGCCTCCTTCCAATGGTGGGATGGATGACAGAAAATAAACTGAGCTTGAATTCTGGCAAGACAAAGGCACTGTGGTTGAGTGGTTCCCATGTCCAAGGAATCAATCAACTGCCTTCTCTGGATGGAGTTGCACTCCACTAAAAGGAACAAGTATATAGTCTAGGGTTGCTTCTCAATCCAGCTTTGCCACTGGAGGCCCAGGCAGCCTCTGCAGCTAGAAGAGCCTTTTACCATTGGTACAACAGGTATGGATGTTCCTGAATCTGGTAGAGCTTGACCCCAGTAGTTCAGCCATTAGTGACTTCAAGTTTGGATTGCTGTGATGTATTCTATGTGGGGTTTCCCTTGTGATTGATCCAGAAATTCAGAATGCAGCAGCACGGTTGGTGACATGAGTGTGACCCTGCCCGCATATAACACCTCTCCTCAGAGACTTGCATAGGTTACAGATTTGCTACTGGGCCAAGTTCAAGGTGTTACTTTTAGCATAAAAAGCTGTTAGCAGCTCAGGACCAGTTTATTTGCAAGATTGCCTTACCCCATATATGCCCACTCAATCACTTCAGTCTGTAGAACTGACACTGTTACAGGTGCCACTTAATATTCATTCCACACTTGTAAGAAACAGATATTTTAGTGCAGTGGCACTGAAATCTCTGTCTAGTGACATCAAGCAGGCAACTTCACTGTACTCTTTTCAAAGCCTGCTAAAAACATGTTTGTTTAGGCAAGCCTATCCAGATCTGTAGATGCTGACGTGTTTTTAGTTTACTGTTGATTTTAATTACATATTTGATATTTTTAAATGCCTGTTTTTAACTTCGTATTATTGACAATGTTAAACATTCATAAATAAAACCTCTAAGTGGTTTGCAAAAAATCAAGTAAGCAGGCAGTTTACAAAGTTTGTTATCTACTGTTCTATAAACTGACATTTAACCATAACATTACATTAAAAACGGCAAATGAATATCAAAGCATTATGCAAACAGGAATACACCCAATCCCATTTAACCATACATCACTCTTTTAAAGGAAGCCCGTTTTTCTGGATTAAAGCAAATCAGAGTATAGGACAGGGGGTAGGGAAGAGTGCAAAAACGGGGCTAGTTCAACTGGTGCTAAATCACGGTTTAACATTATGTCTGAAGACACCAGCAAGTTCTGCTGCAATCCTATTAATGAGTTCAGTCACCACTCAGTGCTGGAGAGCAGAATCCTCTAATGTAGCTCATCACTTTGAGATGGGACTTTATCTGATCAATTCATTAAGCACAGAACTTTTCAAGCACTGCCTATATTCATAAAAGTGAAGCACAGATTTACTGTTAGATCAAGATACAATTCATGTAAAGGCCTGCTGCTATAGTAGCTAGCTGTGCCGCTGCTTGGACAAAAAAGGAAAATCTACCAGTCATCCAAAGGGATGCAGTGTCATTGTCAGAATAGTGTTGAAGCTTCTCCTAGTTAGGTTGTGCATGTTCACTCTCCCACCTACTTCCACACAACAGCAAGCTTTCCACATAATTTTCAGAGAAGGAAGTGTATGCACTGTTTTACAAAACAACTGCTTGGTCCTTACATGCCCCCTTCCCATAAAATAAAATCTTAGATCACATGTGTCTCCATTGACTGACCTGCAAAAGTCATGGATTTGGTGCTTTCAAGATCAACTGTGAAGCAAAAACATTGATTCCCTCCCGCCTAAGGGATCTCTTCAAAACCACCATCAAATCATAGGTCATAACAGATGTCTTCTATGATTTGTTGGTGCATTTGTTGTCATCTAATGTAAAATATTCATGAAGATCTGCGCCTTAAATCCTTGTTGCAGTGGTGCTGTCATCTAGAATATTTACGGAGTGTCTACCAGTGTAAGTTCTTTTAATATCTTTGGGAGGACCCCACGAAAAATCATGCAAATTCAAGAGGATACATTTTAGTTCTAATGGAGCTCTATTTTACCCAGACCCCAGGAAAAGGAAAAGTGTGTCTCTGTCTGTCTCCTGGGGGCAGCCAGAAAGGAAGATACCTGAGTGTGCTCATGGCCATCTCTCAAAATTGCATGTGCATCTATAGGCCCAGAAAAATTTGTGATCCCTGCGATATTTGTTTTAGCTAATGCTATAATATAATAACTAAACCCTGGTTTTCTGTAACTATATAAAAAACCCAGATTTCTCTTGAGTTATAATGAATTCTTAAATTCAAGCAAAACTTCTTGTATCTTTCTCCCACAGGTAGCAGAAACTTCCAATTACTGAGTTTTAAGGGAAAGCAACAGGATTTTAAAAAACCATGACAGAACTGAAACACTAATGTGTTTTTACAAAAGCTCCAACTAATGGAGGATAAATAGCCAAATTAAGTGTATAAGGAATTTCACTTCAAGATGTAAATTAAAAAAAATAAAAATGACAGAGACAACATAAGAACATGATGTACTACACAAAGCAGGAATGGGTATTTGTAAGTCTCTCAGATGATGTTGGATGCCAATCTCACCAGCCCCAGCCAGTATGACAAGTGATAAGAGATAACAAGGATTATAGTTCAACAACATCTGGAAGATCATAGATTTCCCACACCTGGCATAAAATATGCTGTATAGGAAGCTGCAAAATAGGATTTTTAATATACCTTTAGGTCATTCTGTTGGTGTTTTCCCTCTCAAGGATGGAATGAACCAGACTAGCTTTAATTCTGCATGATCTTGTTGTATCTTGCATACAAGATACATTCCTTAGATGGAAAACAACAAAGAATTGTGGAATTCTGTACACGACTCCTTAGTGCCAAAGCATGTTTTTGTGGTGGAGCAATATACAAACAACATATTCTTGCCCCTCTGTATTATGGAGCTATTATTTCTAAACATCCCCATTGTACCTGCATAGAACCCTATATGCATTACTGATCAAGCTGTTCTTTGATGCCAATCATAATGAATCCAAGGTGGCTATGGAACATTAGGAAAGGAATTACAAGTTCAAACAGTCATTTTAATTATAAGTATTGGCATATTTTCCAGGCAGATACTTAACACATCAACTTGACAAAGCAAATGCATAGCCCAGTTAAAAGCTTTGTAGAGAAGCAGTGACAAACTTGCAGCTTCTGATATATTTATTATCAGTACACTCAAGGCCTCATATCTATTAGCACAAATGTGTGTTTTAGTAACTCTCTTCCAGGATCAGTACTATCTTCTATAGCCTTTGTCCTAGAAAACTTCTCAAAGTTCTAGATAACAGCGGCTTACAGTTTCCACTTAGATTCTGTACCAAAGCAAAAGTATGAGAGATCATTACATCTGCCAGAGAAAAGGATGTAGCGGTTGTTAACAGAGATCCTCTCTAGCCTTCCCATTTAATCTGCTTGTGCACTGCTTTGTTCAGAATCACACTGCAAAACTGTAAGTCTCTGTAAAGTCCTTCTGTCCCTTGAACATGAAAGCACCCTCTATTCTTGTACATGAACTTTAGGCAGAAAACCATCAAAAGAAGTAGCATGTTCAAGGGAAGGCATACATCAAAGTAGCTGACCTCTACATAACAAAAAAGCCAGGTATGTTGGAACAGGATTCACAATTTATGGAAAAGATGAAGCACATGAATGTGGCATTAGGAAAGCAAGTTGTAAACAGTCTAATTCCAGACAGTGAGGCTAGAAAAAAAATGAACACTGAAATATGAGGATTACCTTTGCTCTGTTTAGATTAAAGTATGGACATCTATGTAGGAAAGAATAAGTACAGCACTAGGCAGAGCTCTCATTAAGTCACAAACTGATTTCTATAAACCAGTGGCACCAATAGATGAGATTCCAGTAAGGATGTATAACCATTAAGGTCATAGATTCAGGTAGGTAGCCGTGTTGGTCTGACACAGTTGAAATATATAAAAAAATTGTCCAGTAGCACCTTAGAGACCAACTAAGTTTGTTCTTGGTATAAGCTTTCGTGTGCATAAACATACATAGTTAACACGGAGGGGAGACCTGCTGGAGATCAGGCACTGATGCTGACTTTGAGGAAGTGCTGGCCCCCCAAAAAGTTATGTGCATGGAAATACAAAACAGCCTGACTTGCGTGTGACTGCAAACGAAACCAGTGCTTAGCCCAAGCTCTCAGGGAGTTCATGGCCACTTCACTGCTGCCGGCTTGTTTTGCTGCTGCGCTGCGCTAAGCTGGGCTCGTGGTTTAACTCTCTACAGACTAACTGTGAACTGTAACCGAGGTTTGTTCTTTGTTTATAGCTTGTGGTTTGGCTGGGGAAACTGAAGCAGAAGCCTGGGTTCAAATTACACGCTAAGTCAAGCTTAGCATGGCACAGCAGCAAAATGACCGGGGGGACAGGAATAATCCTTGGTATCCTTTCAAGGCACAAGTGAAGAGAAGCAGAAGCAGAAGAGAGAATTTAAAGCAAGTTTGGCAAAGGAGCCAAAACTTCTTTTCTGGGCCCTCAAGATTATACTTCCCATACCCAACTTCTTGCAAGGTTTTTGTCTCCAGCCAACCAGGCAACAGAAGGGCACAGAGCAATAATTTCACCTCACATCTTGACAAAGAATTCCCATGTTAACTGGCAACAATATTTTCTAGTTTGCTTTTAGCAGCTATGAGTGGTAGGGTGGTGTATCCAATGTTTGTCAAAGTAACCATTACTGATAGATAATCAATATGCCGCTTGATATCTCCATATGAGGATGTATAAATTAATAATTTGTTAATTTACTTCCACAACTAGAATTAACAACGATATCCAATTGATTTCAAAAGGATGTAGGTACACCACAAAGTGTATCTGCAGTCTTGATTCTATCTTGTCCAATTATAAGACTCTTCTTTCACAGATTCATAGCGAAGGTCTGACACCATTCTGAAGTTTTAAAACAGGCAATGAAATAGTTCCTCTCTGCTGCATGTAATGCCACTATCTGTAAACTACTCTTCTGTGCCAAGTTAAGTATGTTTAACTGTCAAGAATAAGTACTATGTAAATCCCAATCATTAGTCAGTTATTACCCCTTGTAGGTCAGGAGAGGACAACTTGTGGCCCTAATTTCAAAAGCCTTCTGCAAGCTATCAAGTCAGAACTCTGACAAGACCAATCCATTCCTGCCCCAGCTACTCTCTGAGTAGTCACTTTTAGCTCTGGCCCCAGTCACTTTCACCAAGTGGCCTCCAACAAATTACTCCAGAGAGTATGTGGCGCTTCACAGAAAAAAAAAGTTGCCTAGGTGTTTACAATGAATATCCCAACTTTGTTTCTAGGTTATTGCATCACATTTGCCTGACACAGACATAAAACCACCCAAGTTCTTAACCATGAGTGGGAGCACCCTATGGGCTCCTGCATAACTTGCACACTTCCTTTCTTTTCTGTTTTTACATATGAATTGCCCCTCCCTATCACTTTTGGAGCTAAAGCTGGTTAGTACCACCTCTGTATCACCGTTAGCTCAGATCAGAGTTTTCAAGCCCATGTCTAATCATGATTAAAAGGGAAGCAGTACACGAGACAGAGGTATTCTAACTGTGGTTAGATTAAGCAGTGTGCCGATCAGAGAAGTGAAGGTTGAACACTTGCTAATCCAAATTCAAGTTAATCTCTTGCTGGCATTAGATGGGAAGCAAGGAATAACCTGCTACAAAGGCATAATAAAGGCAAGAATGCAATCTTAGATGAAAATTAAGCATGCTTGCATCACTGATTCTCACAATGCAATTTTATGCTTATTCTTCATAAACTATTACAGTTGTTTCATAAGATAAAATAAATTATTCTGCCCAATATGCTGCATTCAGGCTTAACTTTAAACACACTCCTACAAAATACCAAACATCTGCTATTTGGTAAATTAAGCAAAAAGTGAACAGTTCAACAAAAGCATTCATACAGTTTCATTTATACATACCCATGTCTTGCAGGAACTCAATTGAAACAACCAAACAAAAGAACATGGGATTATTATTAAGCTCACAGGAGATTCCCATGGGCAAGAAGCAGTTTTATAAATCAGCATCTCCATATGGGGACTGCTGCCATTTGTGTGGCTGTTGCTCAAACAGGAACACACTTGATTATATAAGCTGGCATCTTTAGGTACAATCCTTACGTGAAGGCGCATGAGTGTCTCCCATAAGCTCCTAATATACATTTGAAGGGTTGCAAGAAAGAGCAAAACAGCCCCTATGCCTACGGACCAGTCCTCTAAGACTGAGACTCCGAAGAATTAAGTTATTTTTTCAACCTCTACAATAACAATAAAAAGTAAAAGAAAACTTGAGTGGTAAAATCTGAGCCATCGCTTAGCCCAGGACTAGCAAAGACTAAACAAAGGAAAGATATAGCTCATGGCATACTTTAAAGATGAAAAAGCACGGAAGATAAAGAGCTGATCTCAGTGCCTTCAATGAATGTAAATCCACTTTAGCAAATTGTGTGCACCTTCTTTAGGCCTACTTTAGTATAAGAACTACTCCAATAGGCAATTCAGAAGGTGAAAACAAGCTCAGTTTTACATTTAGTAAACATAAAATGAAAGTGGAAGTTACATCCAACAGTTTGATGGTGATATTAATCCTAGTGCAAATAAGTGCTGTTCTGGATATGAAGACAAAGCTACACCAAGGCCTAATTCTATGGTGCACACAGATCGGCCACACTAATAAGGTATGAAGCCAAATTTTACAGGGAAGATGATCAGATATATATATATAAAATACCACAATTGTAACTATATTGCACACTGATTTGTTACTGGATGAGGACTGCAAGTACTTTCAACATTAGGCTATTTTGTTAACAGTAACTAAATTATTTCAGGGAAAGCAAAATTATGGTAAGTAATTATGCTAGTTAAACCATCCTAGAAGGTTGCACATACACATTTTCTTCAAAAGGTACCATCCTTTGAAATAATGTTCGGTTGAGACAACCACGCAACTATTTACAAAAGCGAAAGAACTCTAAATAATACTGACAGGAAGCGATCTTGTAGTATTGCACAACAGAAAATGATCCAAGAGCTACAGAGGCTCCATACGAAGGCATTAGCTTCATAAACAGAAAGCTGGAGTTCATTACAATGGAAATGGTGCTATTAAGAAAACAATTGCAATGACTAGCAATGTTACATCCAGGACTCCGATTACTTACCAACACTTCCCTGCTCCTGCTCCTCCCCTTCAGCAAAAATAGTCTGGTTTGGTAAGCTATTCCTAGAACGAGTGACTGATTCTAGTTGTGAAGCCCTTCCCAACAGAGATAGCTCATCAAGCACCTCTCCCTCTTTGGCATCCAAATCAGATTTAGAAGTTGTTAGTTGTTTTATGGTATCTGGCATCATTAGATTTGGATCGTTCAAGCAGGCTACAGTACTGCTATCCAAGCTTAATACCCTGGTACGACTCTTGGCACTGTTTGCGCTGGTAGTCCGTCGTGTTGAGTGCTTTTTGCCATTTGCCTCAGAGGCCAGGTGGATTTTGTAAGTGTACTCCAAGTCTGTGCCCCTCTCTTTTGCAATATATTTGGTCTTTAGGGCATTGTACTTTCCCTCAGGAGACTGGCACGAATGGGAGGTGGTGCTGGACGAGCTATCACTGCTGAACTGGTGGGCTGACTGCATGCTTGAGGTCCTGCTCAAGTCACTTTGATCACTTGAGTCCTCGTCATGACAAAAAACTGCACTGTGGGGTTTGGTACCAGAGACACCTCGGAAGGAAATATACTCCTTGTGTCGACTTGTGTCAAAACTACTAGCCCGTTTTTTCCCTGTCCTTCTCCTGCTGGACTTGTGAGCTGAAGCTGTTCGGTGAATTAAGCTACACGATTTGGGCCGTACATCCCCGTCCTTTTGCTTTCCTACCATCTCCTTACAAGTTCTCGAGTCAACCGCAGAAGATTTCTCTTTCTGCTCATCTCTTTTCTCAACCGTTTTCCCAGGAGGCTGGTCTGCTTGTGTCGTCAGTTCATTTGCGTGAGGATTCTTATTTGCTTCTTCTGAAGCAGAGGTACTAAGAGCCCTCTGATTGTGTACCTCCTCTGATGCGTTCAAACTGCCTTGCTCTTGAATGTTACTGCCAACGCTCATCTCTACTGCAGTTCTTTCGCTACTAGTCCTTTTGTCAGTAGCAAAACTACAATCATCAGAATCAACAGAGCAGTCCTTTTTCTTGCTGCTTTTCTTCTCCTCTTTAGGTGACTCCTCATGCTCCGACAACACACTTTCTATGTGAGTGGAGCTCGTCTGCTCACTTTTGTAGCTGCTGACAGTACTGATAGTATCACGATCAGTGCCACTACAATAGCTCTCCGTTGAGCCACTACTTCGAGTACTGAGGCTTCTTAGACTGTCTATACTTTTGTCCGCTTGTAATGATTTGCTCTTGCAGCTTCTGGCCAGCAGCTGTGGGCTGCTACATTTCAGAATATCATCCAGTTGAAAGACTCCAGAAATGCAGGAGTTCTCAGCTAAGGATTCTTTGGATCCAGATCGAGGCTTGGAAGCTTCTAGTTCACTGACAGGATCCAGGCCTCGCCTTTGCTGATAGAGGGGAAAGTCGTTCAGCGAAACATCTGGAAAAGCAACAGCTGAACTAGAAGTCCTGGGCACCCCTCGCGGCCTATGGTCTTTCCTATAGGAGTGCGAATGCAAAGGCACAAGAGAAGCCATTTCAGTGTCACATGCATTGGACATAGATTGATCTACATGGTGGTTGTTAGGGAGGCACACTTTGTCAGTGCTATCCCGTGGCAACTCCTGTGCAGATGATAATGATGGTTGAATGGACACAAAGGAATCAATGGAGACCAGATGGAATGCCTTCCGATCAGCTGCCAAATCTGTTTTAAAAATAAATAAAAAAGAAAGTTGTATAGGCATGTTTGCAAATTAAGCTAGTTGCTTTATGTTTAGTAGCTCAAGTGCGGGCAAAGAAAGCAATCAGTTTGATTATATTTTTGTAAATTCCTACATGAAACAATTGCTGTTTGCTTGTTCACATTTAAACAGTGGTTATAAAATGTTTAAAATATATTCCCTTTTCATCTAACATGTACACATAGCATTTACTCTGGTGTCCACTATTAAATTACGCAGAGACAGGATCACTTTTTGTAAGTTTCCACTACATAAGCAAATCTTATTTGAGAAAAGATCAGAGCCCATCAATGCAGTGCAATGAACAATGGTAACTAAGGTGACTGTTCTATTAAATTAAGAGTAGTGTAGGCGATAAGTCTTTCTCAAGCATTATATTCAGGGTACAACTCTGTCTGGGGTTCTTGCGCACTTTCCCACTTATTGTGGAGGAAATGGACTGCACCCACTTGAATGTGGTTATCTTCCAAACTACCTGCGCAAATAAATAAGGTACAACTCAGTTCATTTGTTATATTCCCCTTACAATTCACAATATGCCACATCCAAGATTAACATAAAGTGGAGTGTTCTCCTTGGAATGCAATGCCAGAACAGACATAGTGGATGTTGTTGTGCATGCTACTTTAAGTGAAGATATCAAGTCCATTTTATTTTTGAGGGATTTTTTTCTAATACAGAAAATGCATTAGACAATGAAATCAAATAATGGTTTGGCTGCAAGTTCATCTTTTAGGGGCCTTCTTTTCCACACAATTCTAGTAGTGTTGATTGCAATCAACTCTTTTATTTGCCATGAATGATAAATTAGTTCAGTCTACATTTTAAATCAAGCCAACCATATTCATTTCAGTCTGGCTTCAGGCCTAGGTATGGTAGTGAAACAGTCTTGATCACCCTGACCCATGACCTTTATCAGAAGAAAGGCAGGGAGAGCACTACCCTCTTGATTCTCTTGATATCTCTATATACTCTGTTGAGTATAGGGGGTGCTGAGGTCTAAACCACTGAGCCACTTGGGCTTGCTGATCATAAGTTCAACAGTTCAAATCCGCCCAACGGCGTGAGCTCCCATTGCTTTGTCTCAGCTCCTGCCAACCTAGCAGTTGAAAAGCATACCAGCGCAAGCAGATAAACAGGTGGTGGGAAGGTGAACGGCGTTTCCATGTGCTCTGGCTCTTGTCACGGTGTTCCGTGCGCCAGAAGCGGTTTAGTCATGCTGGCCACATGACCCGGAAAAGCTGTTTTTAGACGAACACTGGCTCCCTCAGCCTGAAAGCGGAGATGTGCGCCACAGTAGAATTTGACTGGACTTAACTGTTCAGGGGTCCTTTACCTATTACCATTGTTGAGTATGGTACCTTCCTTGAACAACTTTGCGGATTGGGGCACTGTTTTACAATAATTTCACTTCTATCTGTAGGGCAGGTGACAGAGATAGCATTGAGGAACTACTACTCAGACCCATGGTATTTCAGGGGTCCATCTTGCCCCATGCTGTTCAACATCTATATGAAATCACTGGGAGCTGTCATTGGAATACCATGCCTTCAGTATGGAGATGACACCCAGCTATCTTTCCATGCCATCTGAATCAGGAGGGGTTCACGTGCTGAATCAGGGTTTGGAAAAAGTGATGTGCTGGATAAGGGTCAATGAACTAAAGGGGATCCTGTGAATCAGTTTCAGGAACCAGCTTTAGATGGGGTAACCCTCTTCCTGAGAGGTATGCAATCTGGGGACATTCCAGCTGTTGGTGGAAACACAGGTGATCTGTGGCAAAGTGAACTTATGCCCAGCTAAGGGTGTCTCGTCAGCTATAGCCATTGAACCTCTGTGATTCATGCTGATAACTTCCCAGAAATTTTTATGCTATCAGCCAAAGGTCTGGATAAATAATCAGTGTTTCCCAAACCTGAGTCTCCAGTTGTGTTTGAACTACAATTCTCGTCATCCCTGACCACTGGTCCTGATAGGAGATGTAGTCCAAAAACAGCTGGAAACCCAAGTTTGGGAAACACTGCTATACATGTTATTAATAATAATAGGAAGAAGAATCATTTGTGCACCTACCTAGAGCGTACAGAACATGTGGGAGAAAAATGTGAATCAAAATACAGCTATCAATCATATTATGCACCTCCAAATTTAGGGATGCTGCTTTGGTTCAAAAAATACATTTAACACAAAAATGCATGCATTTTTTTTCCTGGGGAGCCAGGAAAGCATCCAAAATGCTTTATCTTAGAGGAAGAATGCATATAAAATGTGCAATTCAAATGCAAAATGTTTGTGCATTATTTTAAAAATCTGTAGAAAACAAAAACAAAACTGGACAGACTTATGACTTGGCGCATGCAAAGCTAACTTAGCATGGAAATAAGTCTGATTTGTCAATTCCAGCAATTCTTCACTGTTAAAAGTAACATGCATCACATTGATAGAAAGCTTAAATAATGGAAGCATTAAAGCGATACAAGGTAGAGATCATGAAATAAATATTATTTCATGGATATTGGATACAAATTAGGAAAGAGAGAACAAAATGTTTGGGGCCAGATCAAGAGGCAAAGCACTGCATTTACACAAATATATAAACAAGCCCACAGATAATACCCTCCCTGCCATCAAATTAGCACATTTTTCCTGACTGTTTTCAATCTCTTCTATTTGCTTATAGGAAGCTTTGTTCAGTGACAGAACTAAACTGTTGATATACATATTAAGAAGCATTTATCTAGATAATTAGTAGTGGCTTTCATCACATACAATTAATCTAAGAACAGTTGTCTATGTCTTTGGTCATGATGTGCATTCTGGTAAGTGAATATGTGGACTGGCTTTACAATGTCTGTACCGAGATCAACATACACTCAGTTCAGCAATTCCCACTGTTGGTGGAGGGGGGAGAAAACAGAAATGTATGTGTGTGTAAAAATATATTTAAAAAGGAGAAATCAGTAATGAGTTGACTTTCTGGTGAAGTCTTGTGTCACAACAGAAAGAATTGTGCACATCCAATCATTAATGTTGTATGAATGTCATGTTAAGTATATAAGCTTACTGAGCAAAAAAATGCTGCAAACTAGAAGCCTGTGAAAATGCCATATGGTCATGTGGGAAGATCTCTTCATTAATTCTGTTCCAGATAAACTTTAAAGAAACTCATCAGTGTTTCATTTTAACTCACTGCAAACCTATGTCTATAAAGACTAATATTCTATGCATATGAATCCATGGAGGAAAGCACAGTAAAGTGCATCCTTCACACTTTGCCAGAAAAATAGAATAGGCGTTAGAAAACTTTTAAAGGGTGCTAATTTATTAGAAGGGGTTCACACCATCAATTTGCTTATGGAACGGATTTATGATGCATGCTTAAACCTATCAATTGGTCACAGCACAATATGCAACTAAACCAATAACACCATGCAAAACCATAATTTCTAGACAGTGTTCATCTTGACCTAAACAGCATCTCAAAGCGCTTAATATACGACAGCTTGCATAACAACATAATATGCCTTACCTTGCTCCTCGCTCCCTTCTTTACAGAGACTAGAACTTTGGCCAAGACTCAGACTGATATCATCAGAAGTCTTTGCAGTGTCTGTATCACCTGCACATCAACAGAAATAGTGTGTTAGTTTACAAAGCTGTATCCTGCAAACCTAATAAGAGAATGCGTCTTTGAGGGGCATTATTTCTAGCTGGGATACTTAAGTACTGCACGTGGTATTATTTAAGTAAGTTACAACATTCCATCCTGCCAAAGTACCAAATGAGCACAAAAAAGGTAAAGGACCCCTGGACAGTTAAGTCCAGTCAAAAGCGACTATGGGGTTGCAGTGCTCATCTCCACTTTCAGGATGAGGGATCTGGTGTTTGTCCATAGATAGCTTTCCGGGTCATTTGGCCAGCATGACTAAACTGATTCTGGCGCAAGAGAGCACCGTCACAGAAACCAGAGCACATGGAAACACTGTTTACCTTCCTGCTGCAGCAGTACCTATTTAACTACTTGCACTGGCGTGCTTTTGAACTGCTAGGTTGGCAGGAGCTGGGACAAAGCAATGGGAGCTCATCCCATCATGGGGATTTGAACCGCTGAGGTTCTGATCAGCAAGCCCGAGAGTCTCAGTGGTTTAGACCACAGCACCACCTGCGTCCCCCCAAATACAAAAATGAGCACAATAGCATTGGTACTCATTCCTCTTGTACTAGTGTAACACTGCATTTTACAGCTCATGAAGCTATGCACACATTTAAGTGAGAATCACCAGAGAACTTTTGTTATTGGGTGGCATATAAAGGCTGTACAGAAAATAAAACAAATAATGCTGTGCAGTGAGGCTGCTACTATGTTGCCCAGTCACCATCCTGTCCACTATTCCAGTATCAGACCATTTCTGATGCCAACAGCGCTATCTACAAAAAACAGTATACACCCACCATACCCAATCAAGAGCCGTAGGCCCTCTTTCAACAGCAGCTCTCATGAAAATGACACATGATGAAGTGATGGACAACAAATACTAAAACCAAGGGAAATTTCATGATTTGAATTGAAACTGCAATTTTTGCCTTTCATCTTTTGCCTTTCCACAGAGCCATCCAATACTCAGAGTTTCTCTAGCCCACCTTCTCACAGTTGGAAAGCAGAGCAGGAAGATTACCAGACACTTGTCAATTAGTATGCACAACACTGTGACATACAGAGAGATAATATATGTCCAAAGCAGAGAAAAATCTTGCTAAAATGGCTAGGACAACAGGAGAGGGAACCTGGATCATGAGTTAGAAGCAGCTATCTACTTAGGCTGGCAGAAGCACCAATATGTCACAGAATAGGAAGTCTTTCCCAACCTAGAACCCAATGACAAGAAACCCCAGGGATTGGCCTAGAGAACACACAACCAATGGTCTGCTACCAATCTCTGGCTGCTTATGGGTTCTACGATGCTGGGCAATATAGCCCAAGAGTATGGGCTGTGCATGATTTCAAGATATAGTGGCCAGGAAAGGGTGTGCCCATTGGAGGAAGCTAGGAACCTTTCCCAACAAAACCATTGGGTTATACAGCTCATATCAAATACTGAACAGTATGATCCAATCAAAATGGATAGAGATTGTTCTGATAAGCAATATTTATTCAAAACTGGGAGGTGAGAATTACTACAAAGCATAACATGAAAACACTGAAGTATTTAACAGTTAGTTATTTCACCAAAGGCATGAACACTAGATAGGAAAGGTCATCAACCAGCTCACTTACTGTAAGCTTAAATGTCACAGAACACACTTATGAAACATCCAGGAATTCATATATTCACTGACAAACAAATGCTAATTTTCTATTTTATAAAGTCATCTAATACAAAATATTTGGGCAGAACAGAAAACTTCCATTTGATGTGCCAGATCATATACAAGCAGCAAGTTAGCATAATATTGCAACCACTGACTACAGGAGAAAATGTGAAGTGGAGTAAAATATGGCTCCTGTCAATCTGTTTTATGGGTGGGTGCAGCCATTTTATATGAACAAGCTGCAATAGCATTCTTTTATAACACTCTTTGCTAAGTCTTGGCGATCTTTACAGATAGTCCTACACTATGCATCACTTTCCCATGAACCAACTGTATGTTGATAAATTGAAAAGGCTACTTGATACCAGTTGTGCTTGAAGATGAATTTAGTAACTAGGCCTTACCTTTAATGGTAGCTGCAGTTCCACGCCGAGATAAGCCAGATCCAATCTAAAACGAAGCAACAAAGTTTATTTACCTGCCTAAACAATTACGACTGGGAAAGACAAGTTAAATACCCAATTTCTCCCATGTATGCAGCAGGAGTATGGCACTTGCAAGAAGAATAAAGAATAATAAAACCTGAAGAGCTGCATCCACTAGTGCTCCTTGTGCAGATCGCAGCCTCTTCGATCCAGCAGAGGCTTGTGCCGGTGGAATGAGGAGAGAGATGACTTTCACCAAGTCCCTCTGCAGTTTTCTGTCCCACCTCCCATGCTGTTCTAAAGGGTTCCCCAAACTTCTGCAGCAGATCTGGGGAATTGGCAAAAGTCACCTCCCTCCTTTTCTACTGATGGAAAGCCTTCACTAGATCCAAGTGGCTTGTCACTAGCTGCAACTCATTGTTGCTTGTTTTCTCTTTCTGAAAAAGCCACTATGTTGCTACTGTGTTGCTCCTTTTCTAGAAACTGATTCTTCAAGACTTCAGAGAATACTTTTTTGTAAAGAGAAAAAAGCAAAGTAATTAATTTGGCATGATAGCAAGGTAACCCCGGCAATTAATGCCACAAAATGACTGCAATACATGAGGACACTTTAGTTTGCTGTTTTAGTGATAGGAGTTAAAACTAGATTCCTTTCCAGAAACACACCTTCCCTGCCACTCACAAAAGCATTTGCGCCTCAGACAATAGCAATAATTAGGTGTGAAAGAACAAACAGGTTTAATCTCTTTCCATTCTCACAAATTCATCTTCACAAAGTTTTGTCAACATCTGAAGAATAGGAGTGTATTATGTGTTTCAAGGAGCCACAGCAGCTCAGGATTAAAAACAAAACATATAAAGGGCAGCAGCCAAAAAACAAACTAACAAAAAACAACCCCAACAACGTTACTTCACTGCAGGAACAGCTTCAACATGCAACTTAGAAACATTTGAAATTACGCAATTTTTGATCCACACAATTTTGAAATAGGTAAGAATCTTCTAAAACCTGCAAAGCTGAAACCAACAAACTAATAAAGTATGTTTAAAAGACTAGCAAAATAAGATTCTCAGCTGTCCTCAGACAGAACTAAAAATAAAGGTAACATCATGTATTGGAGCATATTTCTGCTGAACTTAACTGGAACAACAACAATATCCATTATAATGGTATATAAAAAGAAAGCAGTTGTTGCATGATTAATTCTTACCTGGTTATTTAGGTCTAGGCCAGCAAAGGAATTTCGTGAACTACAGCCTACAGGAGGAGTGGCTTCTCGTACAAACTCTGACATCTCGATCCCTCCACCAGGATCACTAAGTATGAAATGTTTAAGAAATCTTAAATATTACACTGTTCTGGTTGTTCATGACAAATAAGTCAGAAGGCACATCTGGGGCAAGTCTCTAGACAGCTGATAATGAGTTCATCTACTAAGCATATAGAACAGGGTTGTGAAACCTTTGATATTCCAGATGCTGTAAGACAACAACTCCAATTATCACTCCTATCACTGAATATGATGGCTGAGGCTAATAGAGTTGGCAGCCCAACAACACCTTGAGGACTACAGATACAGAAACACCACTACTACAATCAAAGTTTGCAGCAAAGTTTCAAATATGGCTGCAGAGATTTTGTTCAATTCCTTCCAACCGAAATAAACTTAGACAACAGTGCTTGTCTATATTTAGGATCTAAATCAGAATAACAGATTAGACCTTTCTTACAGAATGGATGGACTTGATGAACTACGTTCAAGGGGACTAAACTTGCAGAAAATTGCAGTCAAACATAACTATGCCTGAGTGCTAGTTTGTGCATGAAGGGGTTAAGACTACAGAACTGGATTGCTAGACTCAGTTAGGTCACACCCCTCACCAGAACTACATGCTTTAAGCTGCTTAAGTCTTAGGTCATGACAAAGGAGGGGGGTAGTATCCATCACATGGACTTAAGTTTCCTTACCTAGGTCCATTACTGTCCTTTCTTCTGGCAGAAGAGTTCCCTTGTTCTGTTTTTGCACCTCTATCCATACGCTCACTGGCATTCTTCTCCACAATCTCACCTTCATCAAGTGCCCTGTGCAGACGGTAGTTTACCATCTTCAGAACAATGAATAGAGCGGCTATCACAGGGCAGTAGATTGCTACTATCACCATGGAAGAAGGAAGGGCCTTTCAAGGGAGACAAAAATAAATGAAGTCATTAAGGATACAAGCAGAAAAGTCACCTATCACAAGGATCTTGAAGTTTGTGTATGGCAATCTGCATATACCTTCTATAAATATCATTTTTATACTGCATTCTATGCAATGTTGTTCAAAACAGGTCTTATTGTTATACATATTAGGGTCATGGGGAAGAATCCTGAATCATATTCACATATTTAACCACACACACGTTCATTAACGTTAGGAAGTAACGCTGAATTGAGTAAATGTATTCAACTGAAAAAACAGCCCTCTTTGGGTGGTAGGCTAAAAGTTAAGTAAACATGTGAGGGGGTTAGTGGGAATGAACATGCTAGTTCCACCTCCTATATCACTGTTCTTGACACTGTTTGTGAAGAGTGATTTTCTGAAGCAGGATGTCCTCCCTGTGTATTTGAAAATAGATACCATATTTTTTGCTCTATAAAACTCACTTTTTCCTTCCTAAAAAGTAAGGGGAAATGTGTGTGCGTCTTATGGGGCGAATGCAGGCTGCGCAGCTATCCCAGGAGCCAGAACAGCAAGAGGGATCGCTGCTTTCTCTGCTCAGCGATCCCTCTTGTTGTTCTGGCTTCTGAGATTCAGAATATTTTTTTATCTTGTTTTCCTCCTCCAAAAACTAGGTGTGTCTTATGGTCTGGTGCGTTTTATAGAGCGAAAAATACGGTACCTCTTATTCAAAGTGGCTGAAGAGCACATCTTTATTTGCAACAACACAGGGACAAAAGCGATGAGATCTCTTGCAATTTTCAATAAGAGGATTAATATTTCTTAGGTTTAGCTCTAGGCTACAATATTTTTCTATATCAAATCTTGCATTTATTATTATCACCATCATCAGTTTATTAATCATCTTCTGTACAATCATCCAACGTGATGTACAAGAAAAAATAGCCAAAAAAAGTTTAAAAACCATTTAAATAAACCCAAGTCCCCATATATATTCAAAACAAAACAAAAACAAAACAAGTAGGTATTCATAGCCTATACCCATTTATACAGCCGTGAAAGCCTGTCAAAATGAAAATGTTGTCAACTGTTTCCAGAAAGAGCTGATAGTCGGCACCTGTTACTTCTCAACAGGAACTCTGTTCCAAAGTACATGGGCAGCCACACTAAAAGTCCTGCTGTGAGTTATTGTTGGTCAGGCTTCTGAGATCTTTGAAACTTGCAGGAGAAACATAGCCACAATAATCTACTGGACATATAAGGGATAAGGTGGTCTTATCCAAGAGACTTTTTTTAAAAGCACCCATTTCTAGGTCATGACTACAATACACACGAAAAATAACGTAAGTAACAGTGCCAGAAATAGTCTCACCTGAACTTAAATAGCTCCCTTTGGTCAAGGCAAATAGGGAAACACGAAACAAGACTTTTGCTGCACAGTTCCATAATCAACCCCCAGGCTCATTCCTCCTTCTCCCACCCTCATATTGCTTTCATTACTCTCAATAAAGAATTTAGATTTCGCTATATAAAGAATCCCTAGCCTCTGTTTAGGTTTACAAATAGTTTTTTCCACTTCTGAGGCAGAAAGGATTAGTCACAGACACACCAATCCATTTTAGCTATAATGCATCCTTTGTTAAATATTACCCTGAGAGAAAGGGAAGGAAGTTATGGTACTAAGGTTGCATGTAATGGAACCACTGACATACTTTTGCTTCCACCTGTACGACCTGGAGCAGAAATTCTGCAGGCCTCTCATAAATTGCTTTACATGTTTTTCCCCCCTTTTAAAACAACAAACCCCTTGGTAATGATCATTGGATCAGGTGACTAGTAGACGGCAAAGCAAAATAATAAAATAACCCTTGGATCACCTAAGTACAGTGACCTCGGAAAGTAATGATTAATTTTAGACAAATAATAAGAAAAGCAAAAAGAACCAAGCACATTAACACAGGCAACTCAAAGTCAGCTACCCTTACCCGCAAGGCAGCAGAGGTTTATTATATATTGCAAAATGAAATTTTAAAAATTGTACTAAAAAATAATAATCCACTGAAGATTTTGCACAAGATTATACAGGGAGGGTATGATTCTTAATCAAAATTCCCTTAATTATCATTCTATCAAATGTGCATTTTCATTATCATTATCATCCCAGCTGATAATATCCTCTTCCAACTCCTTTTTTTCTAATGAACAAATGATTATGCACAGATCAGAAATTGTAGACCCTGAGCAAGCCATCTCTTTTCAGCAGCTTAATGCATACGAAAGCTGTCAGAAGGCTACACTAATTAAAACTTTTTCCCCTGACAAGATGTAAATGACTTTTATTCATTCAACTATAGTTGTAAGCAGGTACCAAGGCAACCACCTAGCAATTATAAGAACACTATACAGTTTCTAACAATGCATTTTCCCAATTTAAACAGTATTAGACAGTACGTGCACATATATATATGTGTCAGATCACCAGTATTTCTTCAAGATATTACAAGGCAACACCAGGGAAAAATGCACCAAGGAAAACTAGCAACACTCCTGTCACTTTATTTACCTGGCACTTTCTTATGCCCCAATATATATTCAGTACCTGCCAGATTCACTCCAGCAACGTCCCCTAGCTATTACTGCACAGATCCAGCCTCTTTTATCAAGCTCTTGGTGTAGAGCCAGTGTGGTGTAGTGGTTAAGAGCGGTAGTCACGTAATCTGGGGAACCAGGTTCGCTTCCCCGCTCCTCCACATGCAGCTGCTAGGTGACCTTGGGCCAGTCACACTTCTCTGAAGTCTCTCAGCCCCACTCACCTCACAGAGTGTTTGTTGTGGGGGAGGAAGGGAAAGGAGAATGTTAGCCGCTTTGAGACTCCTTAAAGGGAGTGAAAGGCGGGATATCAAATCCAAACTCTTCTTCTTCTTCTACATTCCTCACAGTTCTATGAGTCTAGATACCCAATTAATTTTCCGTTTTCTTCAACTATCCAGCTTGCTCCATACATCAGATCTATTCTACTCTAAAGGTCATCCGTTTCAACCATCCATTCATGATTCAAAAGCCCTCAGACTCCAATATGACTCCAAGTTCATAGCTACATAAAGAAAAAATGTGCTAGTGTCAAGGATTCCATGGCCCCAACTGGGAACCCCAGCACCTGGGACTTCACATACTAAGCCTCTTGTGACAGCATGCTCAGGTGCTAGAAACTCCTTCCAACACAGCAAAGAGCAGGATGCAACACTGGCCACAGATCCATTGACCAAGCTTGATTTTAGATAAGGATGCTGCACGGCCCAGCCCTGGCCCAGCCCCATACTATCTTGGAAGGACAGAGAATGTGGGAAGTATATTTTAGGAAGCCTTATAAAAGGGAAATGACTTGGCATAGAGACCATTTGGCAAGAAAATATGCATTAGAGGAAAGTGGGCTTCTGAATTAATACTGTTAAAAATAGAATTTGCACTCTCCATTTATACAGTGTTGAATATAATGAAAAGGTTATTTGCAGGAGTGTTTGATGAATGGTTCACAATGGATATTTTATATAATGCATTTAACTGATAGTCTCAACCACAGTTTTACTCAGTACAATTACTTTTTATTCTTTTATCTTTCCCTTCAAAATATTTGACTCCCTTAGATATAAACAACTGATTGTCTAGATGTAGCCTTAACTTACTGTTTTGCTACAACCAGGCCTTTGGCTGATTAAATATTGTATGACCTCTTAAATGTGTTTGGGGGAGCGGATCATTAGTTTGTTTTTGTTTTTTATTATGTATTTTGAGTTCTCATTTTGAATTTTTTTGTTATGAACCACCCTATGATCTTCTGAAGATGGGCAGTACTGTATAAAAATTTAATAACAACATATTGGCGCCCCATTACTGGAGCAGTACTTTTCCCCATCTCAACATACTCATACTCTAAATTCATCTGCTAGGGCTCTTCTCCATTTACCTCTTCCACCAGAAAAATAACAATCATTTTCAAGGCTTTCTTGGCAGGGCATCCCAGTAATGGAATGCCCTATTCAAACAGGTCTACTTGGTTCCGACAGTGCTATCATCAATTAACCATTTTTCCAAAAAAAGAAGCTTTTACTTCAACTCTAGAGATTAGCATATCAGCCAAATATTTTATCTGTTACTTGCTTTTGCATTTATTGTATTGGTTTTATACTGTATACCTCCCTGAAATTTAAAATAGACATGTTTTAAATAAAGTTTGCTGTTTAAATGAAGGTAGCTAAGTGTTATTAAACTTCAAAATTCACATTATTCTGAAAAAGTACTTCTCTAGCCCAATTAACAAATGTGTACAAATCAGAAATCTTGAAATCATCAGCAGGTTAAAGGTTTTTTTTGTCTTGTTACACACACAACTAAGAATATAGCAATAAATAAAAGTGTAAGAAAACATAACCAATTAAACATTCCAGTGGCAAAGAGAGTTTAATAATAAGTGGGTGGAAAAGAAGAGAAGATCAAGCTATCATAATTGAACATGTTTAAGAAATTTTAATATAATGATTGCCTCATTTTATCTTTGTACTTTGTAGGTTTCTGAAGATGCAGCAACTGGACAAGCTTCCAGCCACATTAAACATTGGAACAATTCATTTCGCTCAACAAAGCAGCCCAATTAGGCTTTAGTGCAGACCTATTCTAGGCTACACATCTGGACCACTATGATCTACTGCAGTGTTATAGCCATATATAAGGTATCATTACAAAACTTTTCAGATTCTGTACAGTCACAAAGGGACATAGAATTCTACAGACCTAGCAGTCATTTCTGTGTTTAAAATGAGCCATAGTCTTGATTTTTAAAGGATCAGTAAAAACTATTGAATGTCTGTATATAAAAAGTTCAAGCACATACTGGTGCATCAAATAAATCTTTTCATCAATAACAAACCCCTTAAAGAGTTCTGAGCCACTACTAAACATTGCTGTTTCTCCACCAAGGTCATATTTGCACCTTTATAATTACATGTACCTCTGCTACACAGTAAGCAGCTTCCCCCTTTTCCTGCTCTGAGTTAGGGAAGGGTGATGATGGGCTTATTTTTCAACAGCAGCACTTCAAGTTGTACTGCCCAGCAACAGCCAAGATCATAGGCCAAGCTCTCTTTTCTACAGGGGGGAACTTCCTCAACCAATGCTCAGTGACAGTGGTCCAAATCAGAACAGGAAAGGAGGGAGGAACCTGACAGGCACAATTGGTGGCTTGGTTAGCAAAGCCAGTCAAAAATTGCAGATCACTGCCTTGCATATTTATTCAGTATAGGTGTACAGTGGTACCTCCGGTTGCAGACGGGATCCGTTCTGGAGGTCCGATCGGATCCCAAGGTTTCTGCAACCCGAGGACTGCTGCGCATGCGGCAGTAGACCGCTTCTGTGCATGCATGCACGGCAAAACCCGGTAATATGCTTTCAGGTTTGCCACTTTCGCATCCCGAAGTTTAAGTAACCAGAGGGTTACTTAACCGGAGGTACTACTGTATATGAGAATAAAAAGGTAAAGGGACCCCTGACCATTAGATCCAATCATGGCCGACTCTGGGGTTGCGGCACTCATCTCGCTTTATTGGTCGAGGGAGCCGGCGTACAGCTTCTGGGTCATGTGGTCAGCATGACTAAGCCACTTCTGGCGAACCAGAGCAGCACACAGAAACACCGTTTACCTTCCCGCCAGAGCGGTACCTATTTATCTACTTGCACTTTGACGTGCTTTCGAACTGCTAGGTTGGCAGGAGCAGGGACCGAGCAACGGGAGCTCACCCCATCATGGGGATTCGAACCACCAACCTTCTGATCGGCAAGTCCTAGGCTCTGTGGTTTAACCCACAGCGCCACCCGCATCCCATATATATGAGAATAGAAGCACACAAATTACTGTTAGGTACCTTCAAATTTACAGGCTAGAAAGCCTAGAAATGAGTCAGACAATTCAGGAGATTCATGCAAGGTATGAAGAGAATAATAATAATAATAATAATAATAATAATAATAAATTATTTATTTATATCCTGCCCATCTGGCTGGGTTTCCCCAGCCACTCTGGACGGCTCCCAACCAAATATTAAAAACACAATACAGCATTAAACATTAAAAACTTCACTAAACAGGGCTGCCTTCAGATGTCTTTATAATAAATAATATTTTAATTGAATAATAAAAATGTTAGTGCTCTGCAGAAACTGGAGAGAATAAGTTTCCGTGATTATATTTTAAACAATACTATGTTGCAAATAAAAAGATGTCCATGTTGCAAGGGGGGGGGAAACATTACTGAAATTTGTTCAACATAACTACTGTTCACTGTTTTATCTTTTGTAAACCACTTTGAAGTTTTTAAAAATCAAGTGGTGTAGAAATATGTAACATATCTACAGGTGTAGAGAACGTGGAGTTGCCCAGAGATTGACATTGCTCATAGAATCTAGAATCTTACTAGTTGGAAGGGACCCCGAGGGTCATCTAGTTCAGCCCCCTGCATTGCAGGAAACTCAGCTAAAGCATTCTTGACAGATGGCCATCCAATCGCTACTTAAAAACCTCCAAGGAAGGAGAGTCCACTATCTCCTGAGGGAGACTGTTCCGCAATTAAATGATCCATCATTAGATGAGCAGTGAGGTAGCCAAGTTTGCTGATGATACCAAATTGTTCAGGGTTGACCGGTGTTAGAAACTGAGATAAGAAAGCTAGGAGATAAATGGTAAACCTAGGTTACGGGCACCACAATGGAGTGTCTAGGGCCGGCGCACTTTTTTATAACAAGAATACAAAGCTGAAAAATAATAAACTGCGGCTAAAATCTTATGTTCATTTTTCACGTGGTCTAGTCCTCATCTGAAGACTGCAAAAAAGGCCATACTTCTCCTGCCCGCCCTCCTAATATTCTTATGAGGGTTTCTTCTCCAGTCTTGAGAGTGTGGCTGGAAGTGGGGAGGCAGAAAAAAGGTCCTCCTTTCCTTCTAGCAAAGGCAGTTTTAATCTCAAATCTTGGGCGCAATACTGCGCCCAAAGCTCAGAAACTGCTCGCATTAAAGAAATTCCCTGTTGCAAACCACGCCTATAACAATGGGAGTTTTGAACGCTGGGGTTGACCCAGTGTGTGACAGCTGCGAAAGAAGAAAATCCCTTATTGGAGATCATTACACAAAGGACTGAATATAAAACTGCCAATATTATAATAACATTATACGAATCTATGGTGTGGCCACACTGGGAATACTGTTT
Source organism: Podarcis pityusensis (assembly GCF_964106645.2). NCBI lineage: Eukaryota > Metazoa > Chordata > Lepidosauria > Squamata > Lacertidae > Podarcis > Podarcis pityusensis. Next base: position 46,894,042 of record NC_138028.1, read on the forward strand.
AGAGCAGGGGTCAGCAAATTTTTTCCGCAGGGGGCCGGTCCACTGTCCCTCAGACCTTGTGGAGGGCTGGGCTATATATATTTTTTATTTTTTTAAAAAACAACGAATTCCAATGCACACTGCGAGGGGGGCAAGTAGTCCTCCTCCCCACCCCACCCGCCTTCTCAGTTTGCCCCCTGCCTCATTTGCCGAAGGGCTGGCTGCGGTGGCACAAAACGGGCTTCCTCCCCGCCTAGAGAAAGAAGGTGCTGCGCTTACCTTCCCAGGGGCTGCGCACCACCACCGCTGCTACTGCTGCTGCTTTTCGTGAAGCGGATAGGCAGAGCGAGCTCGTCCGCTCCACCTTCTGGCCCATAGGAGCACCAGGGCAGCGGTGATGGTGACGGGAGGAAGAGGCTGAGCGGCGGAGGCTCTGCCAATCAAACACCGCACCTGGTTTACCTCAGCGAGGCACGGGGATGACTCTGCTGAAGTAAACCAGGCACGGTGTTTGATTGGCAGAGACACCGCCGCTCGGCTTCTTCCTCCCATCGCCATCACCAGGAGTCTCAGCTTCACGGTGAGTTCCAGCTTCATGGTGCGAGCCAGATTTAGGACCCAGGTGGGCCTGATCCGGCCCGGGAACCGTAGTTTGATGACCCCTGGTTTAGAGTTCCAGTTGCATCACTCCAAAAAGGATACTGTTGACACACCAGTAAGTGAAGCTTAAAGGCACTTCCATATAAGCTACTCATAAGCCTTGAACATGCCATGCGAATCAGTTCTTTGGTAAACAAGATTGCTCTGGCAAATCTATTATTAATAGATTAATGTTCTGTATTGAGATTTCACCAACAGCCATCAATCTCTCATTCACAAAGAGTACCTTGACTTAAACCTTCATTTTAAAATGTGTAACTAATAATTCAACCTCTTTACCACGCCAGTAATTTAATGCTCTGAGTCTTAGACTCCCCTGCATATTAACCCTTTCCCTGACTTAGGAGGACTGCCCCCTTATAACTTATTGAAACATCTTCACCTTGCCAGACTGGATCAAGCTTGAGCGCTCCCCGCCCTAAAGCACCATGGTGATGAAAACAACACTGCAATACCCAATTGCCTCAACACCCCCAGAGATATATCTACTTAAATGCAGCAACTCCTTTAATTATGCAAATCAACACGGTAAAGGTTCCTCAGAGTGCTCATAAACAAAACTGAAGTTGTCAAACCGAAGTTGCCATGGATTTTTTTTAAAGCCCATGTATGTCGTTGCCAGGATGCTTAGGAATCCAAAATATTTATTCAGCCCAGAGTCTAAGAATTGAATGTTTGATCTCTGTTTTTTAAATTATTTTTGGAGCACTGTATATCAGAGACCCCTCGAGTTTACCTTCGAGAAAAAGTGTTTGTCATAGACCTGACAAGAGGGGTTTTGACCCAGTTTAATACTCATCAGACCTGATTAAAGATGGGTTTTATACAGATAAACAGTGGCCCATGACAGTATCAAATTCAACATATATGTGAAAAGAAAATTGTCTGGACATTCGACATAGTAACATAGTTACATAGTTTCTTCTTTGAAGAAAAAGAAATCTTTTAAAGATGAGGGAGTTAGTTGAAAGGGGAGAGAAAGGAAAAGTTGCTGGTTATGGCTACTCAAGTAAGATCTTTGGAACAAGAGTGAACAGTTCACTAAAGACATCAGCTAAATATGCTGAGGAGGTGAAAAGGCAAACGTCGTACAGTACTAGGAACACAACTGGAAATAAAGCTGCCACTATCGTAACACAGTGACATAAATGCATGGCAGCATCACACTGGGAATAATGTGCACAATTCAGGTTGTCAATCTATGGGACACTACAGATGAAATATTTATGGGTATTTAGTTTTAAGAAATATGAGCTAGGGAAAATGTGTTACAGGTTTATAAAATTATGTGCTGGTGTGGAAAGATTTAAAAGACTCTCCCTCTGTCACAATATTTGTTATTAGTTATTCCTTAGCCAAGTTTAATTCCAAATTATCAATAAAACTCAAGAAAGCACAAGAAAGAAAAAACATTATATGAAGAACACAAACAGCAATCCAACATCAGAAGCAACAATAAAATCAGTTTCCAAAGGGATCACTGTATTAGTATTTTGCTGGAAACATGGCACCTTAAAGATTTTCCAATTACCAATTTATTATATATAAAATAAAATCAGTATCGATGCTCAGATAAAAAGCTTTATTCAAATAATTTCAAAGCAAACAAAGCAAGTGCCCTGCAAGCATCTCTGGGAAGTTATTCCATAGCCAGACCAGGCCTTCTCCTTGGTCACCACCCATCAAACCTCCAAAGAGGGGAAGGGAACCTTTAAAGCAGTCCCTGATGAACTGCAGGTTTCACATGAGAAAAGATGGTTCTTTAAATGCCTGGGTACCAAGCTGCATATAGGGCTTTCCAGGAAACAATGGCAAACTATTACTACTACAATCACCTCTTAAACACATTTAATGTGATTTCAACCTTACATGGTTGAAGGCCAGTTGTTTGGAATCACACATATTAAATGCATGGAATGCAGAGAGTTTCAAAGCTCTTTTTGCTCTAAGTTTTGCCTTGCTTACTGCACTCTGGGATGCTCTTGTGAGATGTCTCCTTTGCTTGGGGGCGGGGGGGGGGCAAGGCCCAATCACCGCACTGGCTCCAGAAAGGTGACGATGTTCACACAGGGATGGTTCAAGTATAAGCGTTTTTGCATATACAAACCATCCCCAGATCATAACCCTATGCAAGATACATTCGTACTGTACTTTTACTGTTATTTGTACCACACCTTTCTATCAGAAACACCTAGCAATTTGAATTATACACAAAAAACAAACATAAAGCTCCCCCCCTTTTTTTTTACTAGTTCTGGACTGAATATCCCTTTCAAAACTGGAAGGAACAATTGGCAATTTAGGGTGAATTTTTAATCTTATGAGGCTACCCTGAAATCAGCCTTCCGCAACCTGGTGTCCTCCAGACTACAACTCCCATCAGCCCTGATCACTGACCATGCTGGCTGGGGTCCAAAACACCTGGTTGGGGAAGTCTGCCTTAAATACACCAAGAGATCTCTCTTCTCACTTTAATAAAAGCCTTGCTGTTGCTTCAAGCAGTGGTGCAGCTGCTCTAGCCACGTTCCTGGAACAGAATGCCCTTGGGAATGACCCCACGTCATAACGTAGCATCATTCCCAGGGACATTCTTGAGGAGAAAAGATGGCTGTCCCCAAAAGACTCCTATTTTCGGTTTGCCACTTCAGCCATTTAAACCTGCAAATTAAGTTCTGCATTAATAGAGGTCCTTTACTTTCCCTACACATTTTTATTCTTTCCCAGTTTTACACCACAATTTCCTCTCATGCCCTGCCAACTCCCTTCCTCTGTCTGCATCCAAATTTAAAGTACTGTAAACTGAATTCTGTGTGTGTGTGTGTGTGTGTGTGTGTGTGTGTTTACATCATCATGTCTGTGTAGCCTGGGAACAAGTCAACAGCTGATGTGAAATGGACAATGGGGGAGGGAAAACACAACCAGCATTTCTAAACATAACACATTTGTGTGTGCTAAATATCAGAGTTATTTGTTAGGCTTTTTATAAGACAGTTTGGAGAAGCTTTAACATGCCCATTAAGGGTCTGAGCATTTCTTTGGGTGGCAGAACTCAAAGCAAACCTTATGTTAGCACAGTAGAGATATATCCCTACACCGACAATGTACCTCCAGGCTTTCATGATGCAATTTCCTTTTACCACTCTGTTGACAAGAGTTCTGCTTGTCTGCCACTTCCAAATATAGTCCTTTCAAAAACTTTTTTAGACTTACAGAAATGTACAGAACTAATGCAGCATTTTGTGCACTTATGTAAAGGCACATAAAAAGCCCTAAGCAAACACCAAACCAACAAAACAAAACTGGCTCAGTATATATACACACACACACGCATATTTTGCTTCATATGGAAGGCCAACAGTAGCAAATGAGCAGGTGGGGGGGGGGGGGACAAGGGAGGACACAAGCTGAGAATTGCTCAGCCCGCACATGGCAACGAAGACAGCCAAGTTAGAGATTAATTAAGAATTTCTGTACCAATACATCTCCATGTGTGACATTATGACTCTACAGGAACGTTTGTCATTCTTTGAAGCAAAGTAACCTGTACAATGCAGCTATACAACTGCTGACAGCAGTACACTGGTTCCCACATATTTGCATAATAGGAACTGCTACTAGGACACAGGTAAGATTCTATTCATCACTGACACACAGTCAATTCATAATGCAGACAAAGCTCTTCAATCAAGTATAAAAATCTATAGTCACATTTGTACAGTTTTTCAGGCTTTTCATGTTATTAACAGAATCTACACCCAATTATGGAAGTCTGTTTTTCCTCATGCTATTGTGATTACTGTGAGCCACTTTGAGCACAAAATTTGTTGTTGGAAAAGTGGAATGCAAATATTAAATCAAATCAAAGTGAGCTAAACTTCAGATGAGCGTACTGAATTCTCTAAATTGTTCCTGCTACTGTTCCTTCTAGTTAAAGGGTTGCCCCCTACAACTCCCTTTTTGAAAGAAAAAATACGTAAGCTTAGGACTCAAATTGAAACACCAACAATGGTGAAACACTTCCTGGCACACATCTGGATATTTCTTATGCAACAGCCAACATAGCCACACCCATGTACAGCAGTTAGCCCCATTCATTCTGCCCCTCAATAAGCAACACAGTAGGGCTTTACGGCAAAAGACAGGCATGGCTAAAACTGCCGATTATAGTGGGAAGGGTCTATTACAAATAAGGCAGAGCTTGGGCTGTAAGAAACCCACACCAACCCTTGCTATTGGTCTATGACACTGTGCCAACTGGGGCAGGGGGATTTACCCTGAAATGTGCTTGAAAAATGAGAAACTGTAATTTTGAAGCTAACCAATCCTGTACACAGTCACAAACCACATCCTAAACGACTCCAGTTACCTCAAAAATGTGCTGTAAATATTTCTGTATTGTGCAACTGCTTCAAGGGCACAGCTCCAGAATGCCTACAGTAAACAGCACTTCAAAAAGTAAGGAATGAGATGACCACAGTGGTTCTATCTATTTAAAATATGTCTAGACTACACACATGGCAAAATATGAAAAAGTTAAAACAGACAATAATGATTCAAACCATTTAACTTACAACTAATTTGATCTATATCTATATATTACCTGTTACCATCCAAGGCTATGCAACAATTATTTCCCCCCAAAGAATCTAATAGATTGTCATTTTCCTGCTTTTTCCTCATTTGCACAAGAGACTAACAATAATTATTCTTATGCATCTGAAGAAAGAGGATTCTAAAACAGTCATTGCTCCAGCAACAGCTCTGAAATGTCAACTCAATTCCATCACCTTGTATATTTTTCTCCTGGCAAAGCAGGCCTTTACAAACTATATCCTACCCATGCAGACTCCAGTTCCGGGCAGTGTACTGAAGCTCAGGGGTAGAACACATGCTTTGCTGGGAGAGACCCCTATATGAAGCCCTGGAGAGCCACTGAGCTAGACAGACCAATGATCTAATGGCGTAAGGCAGCTTCCTACAGTCACAGTAGCTTGGGTTAGCATTCTCCAATGATGTACAATAGGTTTTAAGAGAAGAGTAGACAACATCTTTTGCATTTCCTACTGAGGCACCAAGAACAATTTGCATTTACAAAGTGGGCAAGGAGCCAGCAACAGCTGATACGTGTCTTCTTGCTATATAAAAGGCTAAAAAAGAAATCGAAACACTGTCACTGCAAAATGCTCGTGCTCATGATATCATCCCTTAAACCATGACCACACTGAAACTGATGATTTAGAAACACAGCACATTTGGAGGAGTTCTTCCTTTCCCCCTTAATTAGGCCTTTCAAAATGCCACTCTAGAGGTTCATGCTTCTCTCCACTAGAACTAGAAAGAACACATTTTAAAGAAGCATTAAGTCTGGGAAGTGCTAAGAAGAGTGTGGAGGCTGCACAAAAGTTCCTTAAGGATCACCCAACACCAGTAAACCCTCACAACCACACAGTGAGCCTGTGTCTTGAGTGGTTAAGTACAAAGGTTGACAAAACAGTTGTGCAATTGCTTCAGCATGTTTGTATCACTCATCTAGCCTTCCGACATCGACTATGCTACTACAAAGTTTTTAGATGTAGACATACAACAGGCACAAGTTAACTGCAACTGGGCACATACTGAGGCAAATACATGTATCAAATTATGTACCAATCAACCCAAAACATATTCCAAATATGCCAGTTTGATTTCTAATGGTCTGTAGTATTACCAGAGAAACAAAAGAGTACTGGATCCCAGTTACACTTGGCTATCCTTCAGAAAGACAACTTGCCTGATAAGGCAACTTTCAGAAATGGCTTTTGCTAGAAAATGTTTAGTCATAAGCAAACTATGATTGCTCATCTATTACACATTACAGCTTCGGATAGAAAGCCATGAGCTGTCACTGTCTCCCATTTCCTTGCCAATAATATATTGCTTTCAATCATGTGATAAAGCCTCCCCCACACACGTGATAACAAGAAATAAGCCAAGAAGACTGAAGTTCAGAAATGTAACCATAGCCATGGCGTCTTTCCCAATACTTTTTTAATTGCAAGGAGTTTACTCTCCTGTCAAACTGCAGTAATTGCTAATGAAACAAGTAGACACTTGCACTGAGCTCTCCTATAGTTGCAAGCTCATGCAGGGTTCTCCCTGGAGTCTCATTTGATGAACCACACATACATCTTTTACAAGTCAGCTTTTGCCTTGTATGTTTACTTGAATTTACCAGGAATGAAATGTGATCAGTGTCTGGTTGCCACAGCAACACCACACTGACAAAAAAATTATTCTCATGCATAGTAGGAAAAATAAAGTCATCGATGGAAGTGGGGGTGAAATAATATCACTATATGAATGCCCTAGCTAGAGGTGCCCATTTCCCCATTCTACTCCACAACACTCTCAGTTAATTATTTTGGATCCTGAAAGCTATATTACCAAAAGTGGCACCAGAATGTTAGTGTCATTATGTCAGCAGGCAAGCATTTAGAAAAAAAGATTCTCAGAAACATCCTGCATACTAGCAACATACATCATGGAGCAGGTGCCTTAAGGTAGAATAAAGGGACAAAGGAGCTGGGCCAGGACTGGGCAGCAGAGTCTCAAACTCTGCACTTGTCAAATTTATTGCACATCCATGGATTTGACAGACATTGTACAGATAGCCTACAAGCTAATATGACTGGACCCAAGTTAATAGTAATTTAATATGTATATAATATCAAATGGCAAGAGAATTTGATTCACTGCTATCCCACATAATTCATCCCACGTATTAACTCACAGTATACATGGGGAAGGGAAACTGTGGCCCTCCAGATATTGCTCAAGTATGATTCCCATCATCCCTGACCAGTGGCTAAGAGTTGCTATCCAAAAACATCTGAAAAGTTATGGCTCCAAATTTAAACCATACTAGCAGAAAGTGCCGTAGCTTTTCAGAATTGTGTGCAATCTTTGTCCTATCCCAATAGTTAAGTGCTGACCCTCCACATTAGAAGAAAGACAAGTGTTCCTATACTTGTTATTACCAGGACAACATTCCACCAAAGGCATACATAAATGCATTCTATACTTCAGCCTTTTAACTCACATTTATACAAGTTAAACTTAGCAACAGACATCAGCACAACCAAAGATAAAAAGAGTAGCCAGGGCCTGAACCTTCGGGTATTTATCAGAACTCCAGCTGTGGTATTCTCTGTGCAAGAGAGAACATCTTCTACCCGACCTCACAGATATATTTTGCAACATTAGCAGTAACATTTCCCTTCCAGCTGTTTCTGTACTTTTAGGGACCACAACGATAACAATCACAGCAAAGATGTGCAATGGTGTGATTTATGCACAGGCCTTTCTCTGCTGCTGCGTGCAGGGCAGTGTACACATGTTGAGAAGCTGCAGCCAGTAGAGGATTCAGAGGGCACAAGACACACAGCAAGAGGATCCCACGTGTAAAACTGCCACCCACTACTATTTACACAAGAGACGGAGCATCACCTCCACACTTACACAAAGCACTTTTTGTGCATAAATTCTGTTCGGCATAAAGCGGCCCCAAACCAGCGGATCAACCCTTACAGTATATTAAAACCAAAACCAAAAAAAAGGGAGAAACCACCAAAGAGCCATTACACCCGACGGGCCAGATGTCACATTTCCATTACTCATTTTCTGTTTACGTTTTTAAGTGGCAGGAGAAGCAGCCTCCCCGTTCGGCCGATTTCACATTTCCAGGCGCGCCAGATGCAAGCGCTCCATCTGAACGGACTGGCAGCGGTACCTGTGGAACAGAACCACCCTCCGCCTCGCAGAAAAAGCCTCGGAAATAAAGGGGAAACGCGGGGTGAAGGGGAGAGAGCGGCTGAGGGGGTCGGGCGGCAGCTGGCCAGCGCAGTCCGGCTGGGAAGGGAGACCCCCCCGAAGGGAAGAGGCAGGGACCGAGGAGAGTTAGGCCGGGCCCCTCACTCACCATGTACAGCGTGAAGGGGAAGCCGAGCAGGAAGAGCCACAGGTAGAGGTGCAGCGCGTTGACCCCGGCGCCCTGGTGCGGGTCCTGGTACCAGCCGCCGCTCAGAGCCGCCCACACCCCCTGGCGCAGAATCTGCAGCACCTGGGAGCCCATGGCGCCCTGGCCCGGGTCCCGCCAGGCCCGAGCCCCCGCTCGCTCTATCCGCCCTGCGAGCCCGGCCACAACTGCCCGCCGCTTCCACAGCCCGAGCCTCGCGACAGCCACAGGAGCCGCCACCCCCTCCTCCGCCTTCTCCTCCTCCCCCCACCCCCCGCCAACGCCGCCGCCATCTTACGTCCGGGCCCCGGGGTCGCGCGCGCGCGCACCCGCCGCTCGGCTGCCCATGGACCGGCGGCCCTTGCGGCGCTCGCGGCCAGGCCGCAGACACCCCCTTCTACCACCCTGCGCGCGTTTAGCTGGCTCTGCCTCTCCCTCCGCGCGGAGACGAGGAGCCGCCGAGGCGAAGAGCGGCGCCCCGGCGGCTCAGCGCGTTCTCTTGCTCGCCCCCAAGCGAAGCAGGCGAGCGGCTGGAGGGACCCCGCCACAAGCCAGGGCTCTGCTCGGCAACGGCGTGTTTCTCGGGCTGCATTGGGAATGCAGCAAAGCACCCAGAAGCGCAGGCATTACAGACGTCGCTCCTTTCGGCCTTGGGTTGGCAGCTCGGAGCCCGCGTCGTATTTTCCCCGCGTTTCAGTTGTTGTTGTTGTTGGCCCCGATGCATAGCACTGGGGAAGCTTTCAGCCGTGAGACGACAGAAGTTCCTGCCAGAAAAAGGCCGCCAAGCGAATACCTCCCAGAGGAATGTCTTTTTTTTTAATTTTTAAAATAAAACAATGGTTTGAGTTTCGGCCATTTTTTGGTTTTTAATTATTTTAATTATTTTGCCGCTTTGCCCCAAAGTTGGGGCCGAAATACGGAAGACACACACACGGCTGCGATCCTAACCACATCTATTCCGCAACAAGTCCTGTTGAATCCAATGAGACTGACTCAGGAGTAAGAGGTGTTAGGATTGCAGCTTAGTTTCTCGGAGACACAGCCACCCACCTCGCATGGGCCGCTGAAACTGGTCTTTTGATCCGTGCAACCGCAGAGTTTTAGCTGCCAACGCTGAACAAACATTGAGGGTTGTAGTGTGATGGGCAAAACTGCATTCATAGCTGTCAACTTTTCCCTTTTCTTGCGAGGAATCCTATTCGGAATAAGTGAATTTCCCTTTAAAAGGGGGGGGGGGGGAGTTGACAGCTATGACTGCATTTTCATAGTCACTCCTTGGTTGAAGCAGATCCAGAAGCTGGGAGATGTGGGGCTGCAATCCCAACAGAGGCGGTTGGGATTGCAGCCCCAGATCTCCCCGGAGGCTACATCCCCTGTTGATTTTACACCTGTGCAGAAAGTGACCCTTGCAGAGGCACCCCACTTCCCCAGGCCCCCGAAGGGGGATGTTTCCGAAGCCTGCAGAATTTTTTTTGAAGACTAACGTGGGTTTCCATTCGGAACTGGATTCATCAGACTAGAAGGAATGAACGAACTCGGTTATATTTTCGGAGAGCGGCTGCAGACCCCCGAGGCCTCCCTCCCTCATCTCGCGAGGTTGCGTGCTCCTGTGAGAACACAGGGAAGCGTCTCTGTTGCCATGGCGACAGGGCAGCCCTCCGTACACTTGCTCCTGGTTGTCCCGCTGAAAAGTCCGGTCCCGGAGCTGCTGCTCTTCCCGGCAGTGATTGATGAGCGCCCGCCCCGCTTTTCGAAACTTCCTTCTGTGGCTTCGGAGCGATGAGCCACCCCGGACGAGGTTCTGTCTTCCAGCCTCGGGCATCTGCTTGCCACATTCCTACGTATCTCAATTACTTTTTTCCTCTTTTTTCATTTTGCAGGGATGGGGCACCTGTGGCCCTGTAGCTGTGCGTGGACTCCAAATCCCATCTGCCCCAGCCAGTCTGGATGATGAGAGTTGTAGTCCATTTTGTGACAAGGGGTGCTTACTCTTTCATCAAAGATCACCATGCTGGGAGGATGTAGGGACAATATCCTACAAATGGCAGCTTGATGCAAACAGGATTTATGATTATTTATTAACTTTCTATACTGCCCTTCGTCCAAGGATCACAGGGCGGTTTGCATTATAAAAAGACATAGTAACAAACAGAATGATAACACTCCCTGCCCCAACACATTTTAAAAGGCTATAGATTGCCTAATTAGCCAAAGGCCTGGGAGGAGAGGAGTGTTTTTGCCTGGTGCAAATGATAACTGGACAGTTTCCTGTTATAGAATTAATTGTGAGTGTTGGGACAGTGTACCCATGGGCAAAAGCTCAGGTAAGGGAATACCCTCCATAGACCAGCTCAAGTGCGTTATTCCTATAAGGAAGCATGTTTGCAACAAAGATCAGTGGTTTCTGTGAGTTGCTCTGGCACCTTTGCTAACAGCCTGACTCCATCTTTAGTCCCTTCTGCTCCTTACTTCTTGGAGGAAGAGCTTTGAACCTAGACTGTATCACCAAGTTCAGGAGCCCTAAATCATTTCTTGGCATTTCTTTTAAGCATATGTCACTTTGGTAAGCTTTGTGGGTGGGTGAGCAATGAGGTGGATAATTGTCGCAGGCATCTCACCTGTAAGGAGTCCCAGCAACCTTAACAGCTGATGCACTTCAGCTGGGGGATAATGTAATTGATGCAAGTGCTGTTGTTAGTATACCGTTGGTAATAATACTGTTAATAAGACTTAGCACATATACAGTGTGTGTGTGTTCCGAGTACTCCACATAAATTATATTGTACTTACTACAATAGCCTAGTAAGGTAGGTCAGTATTATTATCTTCATATTGCAGATGACAAGCTGAGGAGCAGAGAAAGTGGTTTGCCTAAGGGCAGCTGCTGAGTTTTCATGCAAGAGGGGATACTCAGACTACTAAATTCCTTGTTCATTGCTCAGCCTCTTAGTCACTACACTCACTGTTTGTTACATGAGTTATAATTTCCCTAGGAAATATATAGGAGAGGCAGGGACACCCCCCCCCCTCAAATGCAGGAAGTACTTATGGGCACTGGTATGGTAAGACAACCAGGGCTCAGCCCATGGTATCAAATATTACGGGAAACAGCCTAAATGGAAAAACTAGCCAATAAACTGAAACTGACATGGGGACAAATAGGAGAAGATGCCTTCACCCCAGTATGGCTCCCCTTTATCACATACACAGCCCAACAAGACAACGACAAGAATCCGCCAACAGCATACGAATCATCATCATAGACTTTTATTGCGCTAGCCATAGGCCATGGCATCATTCAGAAAAATAACAAAAGGAATAACAGCAATAACCATAAAAATCATCAGGCACCACACATGCAATATAAACCATGGTCGCAACTACTAAGATGGTTTGTTGCATAAAGTAGAATAGCAGAAGATTCTCTAGTAAAATGTGCCAAATTATATATCTGAATCCTCTTTGCAGTTGACCACTATTTTATCTAGTTTTTTCCTCCTGATCTTCTTAGCTGCCAATGCATAGAGTGCTACTTTATAAGCTACAAAGTCATCAGTATCGCTCAGCAGCCATTTCACCCTTTCCACCCTATTCAAGTGAGTTCCATTCGGAAACAGGGGTTTTATGAATCTGTCTCTTGGGTCTATATATAACGGGCACAGCAATAAATAGTGGCACAGGTCCTCCACACAGGGTTGCCCACACAGACAAAGTCTATCTTCATAATGTACTTTGCCGTAGCGTCCATCCAACACTGCCGAGGGCATCAATTGGAATCATAATTCTGTGAAAGTGGATCAATATGGCTAACCTGATCCAAAAACACCCACTCACTCACACATGAAAACAAAGTTCACCACAGCCAATCACAAACAAACAGCTACATCCTAGGCCAACCCCAACTTCTCTCACAATCAAAGAAACACAAGCAAATAGTAAAGAGAACCCGCACAAGTGACACTGACACAAAACCGCACACACACACTAAGTAGAATAGAAGCAACCCTAACCCCACTCACCATGCTCCCTTCCACCTCTTTCCCCCTTTTCTTCCTAATGTAACACTAATGTCTCAACAAATGAAACTGTTCTGTAGAAAATGTAACTTGAAAAAAGAGACATTGCACATACTTTTGTAAACCAAGAAATCTTTAATGAAAAATATGTTTTAAAAAAAACAGGGCTCAGCCCTACCAAGTAAAATTATTTTTGTCCCCCTCCCCGCAAAAGATCTCAAAGCTGTACTCTTATCCCACACACCCTTCTGTAATCCATTTTAACTGAGAGGGGCTATTTTTGTCAGTTTCCCATGCTCTGGCCTATCAGCTCTCTGCACCACTCAGCCAATCTCAATCCAAGAGTATTGCCGTGGCCAGGATGTCCCACCCATCTGTCTCCAGGCAGAAAAACTATGTGATTGTAATTTTTTTTATCTTATCAGAGCTACTGGCTCTTAGCTCTGGTTAAGCAGTTTCCCCCTCCCTCCTGATTTTGTGCTGACAATCCAGCCATGGATTCTAACCTTACCAAGTCTGTTAGTAGGTAGACCCAGGAGCCAATTTGACTTGTGTTCTGAGGATGCTCAGAGCTGTTTTCTTGAAAGACCACACCTATGCAGCCATCCTCAAGAGTGTTTGTTCCCTGTCTGCTTCTTTTTCTCTCACTGCCTTTCTGAATGAGTGACCCCCACTGGACACACTGCAAGTGTCTTGTTTGTAAAATCAAATGGTTTTTTTTACTAAGACAATTTGCTTTTATGAATGGGGATAGTTGGAGGACTTACATTGTGTGTTTTGAAAATGTGTTTGCTAATCCTGAAGCAGCAAAACGTTATGCTGGGATGCATTTATTTTATTTTTTTGACCAGCAGTGGCAGTTGTGGAATCATCCTACTAAAAACAAACAGAGACCATATTGGTGAAAAAGGTGCACCCTGTGCATACTAACGTCATTTATTTCTGAAGCTCATCATTCCTAATAATGTCAGTACATTTTCCTTCTCTTTAAGGCAATTGGCAAAAGTCTTGCATTTACATCTTTTCATTTCTTTTTTTTAGGCAGCTGCACCAAAAGATCTGGAGACCTAATTTAAAATTCCTCCTTATTAGGCAGTATTGGACATATTACTCTGGTATGCTTTCACTCAAAGAGGTAGCCAGTTAATTGTGTTTACAGCAGGGATGGGGGGAACAGTGCTTTAAAGGCTGGCAAATGTATTGTTGCATGCCACCCGAATCTTTGAGCCGTCCAAGATTCCAGGGGTTCCAAGCGCTTACTCAGGGTCCAGTTTCCTTGGAATGTGGGGCAGTGAAGACTGTGATATATGGTTTATTTACGTGTATATACACCTGAGCCAACGGTGGAGGGGCTCACAGCATTAACACCTCAGAAAGTCTTTGTTGGGAATCTGAATATGTGCAGCTAATCACACAGAGTCAATTAAGGTTTGGCAGACAGCCAAAAGGTCATGTGAAGGAGTAAGTCTGCCTGGTGATACAGAGGCATGGAGACAGCTCCATGATTGGTCAGCCTCTCTCAAGGGAGTGATAATTAATGGCCTACTAACTGTTAGTTCAGTGTGTCAGTGTAGGAGTTGGAGGTTAAGAGTTGTGAGTCATGTATGAGAGAGTTAGCTAAAGATCTGTGTTCTGTTCTGTTCCTGTAAATAGTCCACTGTATATAATAAACACCTAACTACAAGTTCCTGGTTCCCGCTTCGTCCATCCTGTCTGCAGCCAAGTTGCCAATTGCTTTCGTGAACTCTGCGTTTACTTCTGCTAGGTCTGGCTAAGGTCCTGCAACTAGTCAGAAAGTTGCGAAACACCAATAGGATTTGCCAATAGTCTTGCCATAGCCTTGGATTCAAGCAGTAATCAAGCATGGCTCTCACTCTCAGACTTCTGCCGCCTTTTAGCCCAATTCTCTTACACACTAGTCTGGCCTTTGTCTTTCTCACAACCCAGTAACTGGGGCCATTACCAATAAGCTAGCCTGGCTAATTCAACAATAGAACCCCCCCCCCCAACTCACAATAGTATTATTACATATGTTTTCATTGATTTCCAAGAATGATGGAGCTGGTGAAGTTGACTGTAGCTCAAGAAATCTTATGCCACAATCCATTGGTCTTCAAGGTTCTGCTGCTGTTCTTTTTTATTTTTTTTTGTGAAAAATGCACTATGATTTACTTTACAGGATACTGGTGAGGGTAAAAGTGTCCACAGTATCTATAATGTATATATCTTTTAAAAAATCCGGGGGGGGGGGGGAGGGAGCAGATGGGAAGCAAACCAGAACAACTGACCATACCCCTGTGGTCTCATGGCTATACGCCCCCCTTGGTTTCTTAGCAGCCCTGCCAGGTTCAATATATGCCAGCCACTACTGTGTGCAAGTAGATAAATAGGTACCGCTCCGGCAGGAAGGTAAACGGCGTTTCCGTGCGCTGCTCTGGTTTCGCCAGAAGCGGCTTAGTCATGCTGGCCACATGACCTGGAAGCTGTACGCCGGCTCCCTCGGCCAATAGAGCAAGATGAGCGCTACAACCCCAGAGTCGTCTGCAACTGGACCTAATGGTCAGGGGTCCCTTTACCTTACTGTGTGTATGTAACTGTGTTCTGATGAGTTAGAAATAAATGGATGTGGACTATACCACCTTAATACTGTTTCTAGATCTAGGGTAACAGAGTTTGGGGGTGCAAGACCACCCACAACTGCTAGAGTTAGAGAATGTTAGAAATTAATAAATTGTAGAATTTATTTAGATAATATTTGGAGGGAAGATGCCAGACATTATATTTATGCATGCAAAACCAGGAAATTCCTGGGCAGAAGAACCATCAAGGTGTAATTACTGGACAATGGTCAGTCATTGACCCTCTGCTCTGAGTAAATAGCAGAGTTGGGATGGTGAGGTTACAGGAGGCATGAAAAATATGCCCTTTTGAAATTAAGAGGTTGGGAAAGAAGGAGGGCAACTCAATGAGCTGCTGTGAAGGCCAGAACCATCTTGGTGGGCTGACTGAAGGCAGGCTGGGAGAGAGGCACAGAGATGTCTGGGAATTCAATGCTAGGCTGCTTTGAAGGATGGGCTCTTTCTGAGATGCGAATGCTGTGACATCTCTCTCCACTGAAAGCTTCTGGTGTAAATAAATCATATTTCAAAGACACATCAGACTCCACCATGTCTCATTTCCCCCAAAGAGTTCCAAGACCCCTTGGAATCTCATGCACCACTCGGCAAAGATTGGGGTGGCCAGTAACAATACAAGGATGAAGGGGAAATGTGGAACCCAAATTGGAATTACATGTTGATCCAGGACACTGAAAAACAGCCTGGATGAGAACTGGCGGAACTCACTGCAGGGCTGAACAGATCAGAATGTCATGTTGCTATACTTCCAGGAGGGCAAAGGATTAGCCCTTTATGCAGCTACCTGTCAACTGTTTTCTTTCCTTTACATGTCTTCACACACAGAGTTTCAGTCTTCTACTGGGTTAATTGAGGTCCTTTAAGACTAGAGTAGCCAATTAAGGAAAACTCCTGCTGGTTAGAAGATTTCCACTTCCACTGAGAACAATAGCCAAAAATGAATTCTGAAAGGTTACTGGAAATGTCATGTTGTGCACTTATCTTCTTGAAAGCAAAGTTTAAGAAAAGACAGATTGGGCAAGCAACAAGCCTGTGACTACTCAGTATGCAACATCCACAGAGGAATAGCTTACAAGTCCATGATTTATGAGTAAGGGGCTTAATCCAGCAAATAACATTTTTACATTTCTACCCTTCTCTGTGAGGGGAAGTTAATTGCTGTGTGAGCAGTTGTCATCAAGCTTGAGGAATAATACTAATGATCCACTGGATCCCTGGCTTATTTTCTTTTCAGATAAGAAAAGACTGAAATAATGCTGGTAACATTAGGGCATTGTGTGTAGAACATAAAAAGAAGCATAAAAAACTCATAATGTAACTATAAATTTATTTCATTATTCCATCTAAACTGAAATATATGACTAGACCTATGCAGAAAATACTGTTATATGATTATTTTGCTATCAAAAGCTGCTATAGACTATGTCTTAACTAGAAAGGGGTGAAATAAATTCCCTAATACAGTCTATCAGTAGTTAGAACCATGCAGAAGGTAAAAGGGATAACAGACTATGTTGGATTTTAGTTGCTAGGCAAACATAAAACTCACGTTTATGGCGGGGGGAGCTTAGAAGAGTCATATAATTGCATAGCAACCTTTAATTAACAGTGCAAACAATTTCAGCTGGTATTTCCATATTAAAAAAGACAGCAGGCGAATGCTAACTGCTCATTTACAATAACTGAAAAATAACTGTTATGACTATTAGACTACCGCTTTATTGTTGTAGTCCAATGTTTATTATCCTGAGCAGTAAGTTAATCCACTTACATTCTATTTTTAAAATGGAATATAATTTTCAAATATCCTCTTCTCTCAGGCAGTAGTTTCTCATTTTTTAAATAGATAATTGTGTAAAGTTGGTGTCTTATAGTTTGGCTCCAGACTTATACCATGCTTAAGAATGATTAGATCTGCTGCATTTATTTGAAGTTCATAAGCCTTGGATAGCATGCATAAGCCCAGGGATCCATATTAGGCTCCTTGAGAGTCTCCAGAGCAGATGACTACCATACAGCATACAAATCACTGAACTGTCTCCAGGATTAGGGTGTCTCTTAAAAAGACAAAGGAACTTATCCACCAGTGTTGGGTGCTAGATCCCACAGCAACAGCCCCTTCTCGCATTCAATTTACATTTCAATGCATGTGCCAAGGAATGAGTAATTTGTGATTGAAGAGACGTTAATCATGGTTATTAATTTCAGTGTGTCCACTCTGAATGAAGGTAAGTTGAACACAACCCATGCAGAATTGTCAGAGGAAGAATGGTGGAGACTGCCCCCCTCCTCCTGCACTTCCCAGAGAAGAGGGAGATCAGGCATAGGCAAACTCGGCCCTCCAGATGTTTTGGGACTACAACTCCCATGATCCCTAGCTAGCAGGACCAGTGGTCAGGGATGATGGGAAGTGTAGTCCCAAAACATCTGGAGGGCCGAGTTTGCCTATGCCTGGCATAGATTTACAACAGTGGTTTGCAGAACGTCACAGTTCAGAGGCTACAGAGGGGAGAAGCTAGGAAATATTGAGAGAGGAGCAGGAGGAAGAGAAAGCACCAGGGGAGAGACAGCTGACAGGCTCAATGTCATTGGAAAGCATGCCAGACCTCCCTGTCTCCCAGGCAGTGGCAGAGCAAGCCAATCGGGCGCCTGGGGTGGGGCGAGCTGCCTGCGGGGGCAGGACAAGCCAGGGCAGGATGCTCTGCAGGGCCTCTGAGGAGTCTGCCTGCCTCTTTCCACTCAGCCGCCCTATAGCTTAGGGGGAGGTGGCGAGCAGACCGTTTGGGGCAGCGCAGAGCCTGCGGGCGCCCAAGCCACCACATCACTCCCAGGAGAGACGCGTGGCTCGGGGGCGCTGCAGGCTCCGCGGTGAGTGCCGCCCACCATTTTGTCACCCCCCTCAGTGGTGGCACCCGGGGAGGGCTGCCCCCACCACCCCCTTCTTCCGCCCCTGCTCCCAGGTCCTGGTGTGCATTGAGAGTAGGAGAAGAGGAAGCTCAGAGGCAGAAAGCACAGATCAGCCAATGTAGGGATTGTTATGTACTGAAGTTCTCACCCTGGGCCAGCAGGGGGATACTGTAGATAGTTATGCAAATGAAGGATCGAAAGTGACGTTCAGTGATTGGATAGTTTGTATGCAAATGAAGGATCGAAAGCGACGTTCAGTGATTGGATAGTTTTAGAAAGTTGCTACAGTAACTGTTGTACTGGAGCTCTATATAAGCAGGCTGACTGAGCCCTTCAGTTCAGTTCTGTCTGGCCTCTGAATAAAGAAGAGCTGTTTGAAGAATTGCTGTGTCGTCTGATATGTTGACCCACAACTTAACAGGGATAACATATAATAGGAGAGACGGAGGGGGTGGGACTTTACTCGGAGCAATGCCATTATCTGGGAGACGGCATTTCTACATCTCTCTCTGTGAGTATTGAATAAAATATCTTGGTAAGAGCTTCTTGTCAATTACTGGCAGTATGCCATGAGGGAGGGGAATCAGATTCCCTGAAGCCTGACAAGAATAATGCTTCCGTATTTGAGGTGCTATGCATCTGAATACCACTTGTCAAGAATCACAAGTGGGAAGAGGGCCATTGTGCTCATTTTCAGCTCCGTCTCCTGCCTGCAAAAAATGCCTTGCAGATGACCGCAGCACCTGGAGACAGACTGGTAGTGTAACCACAGCAGTGGCCAGAGGAGAAATGGCTGCTGGCAGGAGTGCAGAGAGAAGAAACACCATGCTACACCTGAATCAGCACAAACAGACCCCTTCATCTGCCCCAACTTCATCTGCAACGAAACCTGTCTCTCCCGTATCGGTCTCTACAGCCTTGGCAGGTGCTGTAATTCTCCAACGGCTTGACTTCACCCCCGGAGGCGCACTCTTCCATGGTCTCCCAAGACAGACGGATGCCAACCAATCCCACCCTGCCTTCAGCATGCCCCATTTCAAGGCCTTCCCTCAGGGTCCCCTGACAGGGATACTGCTGGCAAGCCTCCGGACCACCTGTTTGGTGAGTGCATGGGGGAGGTCTGTACTGACAGGAGGCTGGCTGAGCCAGCAGAAGTGAGCAGAGAGTTGCCTCTGCTCAATGGAAACCCTACACAGCTTGGCATAACGGGGATCTGGAATGCAGAGTGAATAAATTTTAGTAACATAAACATTATAAAAAGTCAAAATGATGAAACGGGGGCGGGAGACGACTTTTGGTCAAGCTCTCTTGTTCCGTGTGGGCCTGATCCAGTAAAGAAATGTATAAATACTTCTAACAGTGTTTTTCTTGCATTAGTGCTACTAAATACAGTTGTCATTACATGTTCTGCAGCCCACATAAAACTCTACCATGACCTACAGTAATGGTTCTTAAATTATTTATGCTTTCTTACACAAATGAGTGCAAATTAATTTTATCAGAAAGGACTGTGAAATGTGCTCGAGGCATCTGGCTTCTGTTTGCTTCAGGATTCCTGCTTTGATGAGACCACTCTTACTTTAGTTTCCAGGTCAGGAATTCTGCTAGTGTACATTATAATCAACTAAGGAACTTCCAACTTTTCTTTTTTCTTTTTTTTGCTGAACTCAGGGCTGGTTTAACATGGTTTTAATTTTTTTTATTTTTTTTAACCACCATAGGCTGTGGGTCTCCCTGCAAACTGAGTGGGAGTATCCTATGTCTAGGATATTGCAGAAAACTCTGGGGTAAATTCTGAGTTTACATTGGAAGCAGTGCAAAAACCCAGATTCATGCATGTATCGGGGCTCTCCATGTAAATGAAGAGTGCCCTGCAGAATCTTCAGTTATATTTACTTATGTGATTTATAATCATTAAAATCAATCCCAGAGCTGGAGCTACAACATAGGATGCATAAGGAAATACAACAAGCAAATAGTAAGATAACCCATATAAGTGATGCTGACACAAAAACCCACACATATACTAAGTAGAAGAATAGAAGCATAACCAGTGGCGTAGCGTGAGTTGTCAGCACCCGGGGCAAGGCAAGTAATTTGCGCCCCCTAACCCGTGGATTTTAGCAGGGGGCAGAGAGCTGCGAGTGCGAGCGTGCCCCCCCCAGATGTTGCGCCCGGTGTGCCCGGCCCCCCCTGCACCCCCACGCTACGCCACTGAGCATAACCACCCGACCCCACCCCACCAGTGGCGTAGTGTGGGGGGTGCAGGGGGGGCCGGGCGCACCGGGCGCAACATCTTGGGGGGGGCGCTCACACTCGAGTGCTAAAATCCACGGGTTAGGGGGCGCAAATTACTTGCCTTGCCACGGGTGCTGACAACCCATGCTGCGCCACTGCACCCCACTCACCCCCCCCTTTCCCCTCTTCCCCCCTTTTCTTCCTAACCTAATACTGCGTGCAACACTAATGTCTCACAGCAAATGAAACTGATCTGCATAAAACACAACTTGAAAAAAGAAGAGTTTGCTGCAATTCATTGGAAGCAGTGGAAGCTGCATCGGACGTTCGGCTTCCAAAAAACGTTCGCAAACTGGAACACTCACTTCCGGGTTTGTGGCGTTTGGGAGCCAAAACATTTGAGTCACAAGGCGTTCGAGAACCAAGGTACGACTGCAATTAAATTTTAGGAATGATTCCTGTTCTTAAGTAGCTGCATTGTTTTATACTTTTGGGATGTCACATGATCATATTATAAAGCAGTTGTGTTCTATGTTATATAATTCAGGCACTGCTAGGAGTTGTTTCTTTTTGTTTTCCTCTTTAAAAATAAGATTTTATTAAAGCTTTTTCAGAATACAAGAAGAAGCCAATCTAAATAACAAAAAAAAGAGAAATAAAAAGAAAACACAGAATTCTCTCTCATAGGTAAATCTTAACACTTGTCTCTCTCACAGAAAGAGATGGACCCTCCCAGCTCTCACCTGAGAGCTTTCCTTTCTTCTCCCAGGCTCTCACTCTGGGAGGTCTTCCCTTCCCTGCCTCTCACTCAGGGTCCATCCACCACCTTCATCTGTGTGTAATCCTTGGACCCTAATAACAGCCCAGAGCAGGGGACACCAAAGAAAAACAAAATAAAAAAGAAGGAATAAGGAAAGGATAGAAGAAAGAAAGAAAGAAAGAAAGAAAGAAAGAAAGAAAGAAAGAAAGACGGATTACCAATTTCCACCTGTTGGTTACATAAAAGAAATAATTCAAAACAATCACTACATGGGTGGCAAACTAAGGCCCAGGGGCTGGATCCGGCCCAATCACCTGCTCAGTCCAGCCCGTGGATGGTCTGGGAATCAGCATGTTTTACATGAGTAGAATGTGTTCTTTTATTTAAAATACATCTCTGGTTTATTTGTGGGGCCTGCCTGGTGTTTTTATATGAGTAGAATGTGTGCTTTTATTTAAAATGCATCTCTGGGTTATTTGTGGGGCAGAGGAATTTGTTCATTTTTCCTCCAAAATATAGTCCGCCCCCCCCACAAGGTCTGAGGGACAGTGGACCACCCCCTGCTGAAAAAGTTTGCTGATCCCTGCTCTAGGATGAATCTAACTGCTTTACTTTCTGTTAAGCAATATTTCCCAATCTTCAGACCCAAATGTCTCAAATTAATTCATTTTATTTTTTACAAAAAAGTCCAAAATGGGTTGTCTAATTATTATTATTAATAAATGTCAGCAACGAGTTTTCCTCTAATCCATTATATCAGCTTTGCCTCCAGTAACTTCAGCAACCAGTTTTGTTTTCCAATGTATGTCTTATCAATACAAAAATAGGTGTGGCGCAAGCAAATTTTTATTCTGAAAGTGTGGCTTAGAGAAAAAAGTTTGAAGACCACTGCTCTAGAGTTTCAGAGTAGGGATATTCCTAGTGCTGCCTGGAGATGCTGGGGATTGAACCTGCGATCTTCTGCATAGAAACCAAATGCTTTACTGCTGCGCTATGGCACTTGTGCCTCTAAGTCCTCGCTCCCTCCCAAACAAACCTCAGGCCCCTAAACTGTCATTGAGCAATGGGATCTTCTGCAGCCTGCTCCTAGGACAGTATTTAACTTAAGAAGGTGAGGAAAGCAATTCTAGATTTAATTTCCCTGTTTGTCTATTGGTAAGTACAATTTAATTAAGAATAGTTTCTACCCGTCCTCCAGTGCTGCACAAGAAAAGTTCCACTAATGTGAACTGAGCTTGCATTGATGCCCACTTGAGGACTGCAGTCTTTTTCTGCTTTGCCAAGAAAAACAATTCTTACATCAGGTTTGAAAAGCTATTGCATTGTCAACCACAAGAAGGCAGTGCTGCTTATTTTTTTAGTTATTAAAGTACAGTATTTTGCTAGACTAGAGGAACTGGAGAAACAGATTGCTGATCATTGCTGTGTAGGGATACTTTGGAAGTTACCACATCCTCAAAGAATTTCCTTCTTTAGTTAAATGCATGTTTTAGATTAGTGGTTTTGTAATTCTAGTTAATGATACCAACTTCATATTATGTTTTTGGTGTACATGTATTCTGCATAATAAAATAACCCATAAAGGAGGAAATCACATATTTTGAAAGATCGATTCAATAGCATACATGAGCAAGAGATTGATGGTGTTCCTCTTTATTTGTATACATCTCTTTAAAAAACCCAGCACATATATTTTGTTTCCCATGAATCAGCCTGAAGATTCCATGCATTTAAGAGACTGTTCTTGTAAAGATAACCCTTGTGCATAGGGATTTAAATTGTATTCCAACATGTATCACATGCTGCCTGAAAACAAGGAACTAAGGCACCAATTATCTTGTGGCAGTGAGGGAGAAACTTTTGGAATAACATTGGGACACCAACTCCGCTCAAGGCATGACGGACAGTAGCAACAACCAAGATAGACATAATATTTTACAAGGACAGGAAGAAACAACATGGACAGAATCAATGTCATACACAGGAAGGAAGAACAAGGATACAGTATGAGGTCTTCTCTTGTCAACTTATAAATCATTAAATGCGTCAGTACGAGTAAAAGTTATAAATATTGCAGCTGTTGTATAACGGATTACTATTGTGACTGGAATGTAATTGAAATAAGATTTTGGACTGCAGAAATAAAGAAAACCATCAAACCATCAATTCTAGCACGTGGGGTGCCACCTAAATTATGTAATTTGGTATTTGAATGATTGACATTGGGAATTGTATTGTCCTTTGGCATTGATATAATGAGGCTATTATTGGATTATTGTAATTGAAAACTAATAAAAATCATTATCACAATTATTCTCGTGGCAGTAGAGGTAAGAGAGCCGCAGTCCTTTGAGCTTTCCTAGCAGGTGCCACACGGCCTTGCCGAATGAAATATAGAATTATAGACCAACCATTGGACATACTTTCCCGTAATGAGCCAATGGCAAACAAAGAAGCGTTGTTCCTGTGAGCCGTCCAAATAGAACGCGTCTCCCCGCCCCGCCCCGTCTCCTTCCCTCTATTTCATTTTCTGAGCCACGCGCTTTTATCCGCAGCCCAATGAAAGCTCCAGTACGTACTGGAGAAGTGAGAAGTGCTGAAGGAAAGGATAATTTAGCCAAGATGCAATCTTAGTTCCTTGCGCGGAGAAGGCGAAATTCCAGCCAATAGGGGAAGCCACCGTCGGCGCGGAACGGACCAATGGGAAGGGCAACTTTGGAGCGCGTGCGGGTGGGGGGGAGTGCGAGTAAGAGTCTATGGGGCGGGGACTGTAGGCGGCTGAGTGGGCTGCGGCTAAGCAGGGGGCGGGGGCTGGGCAGCCGCTCTTCAATCAGGTAAAGGGAGGAGCTTGAAGGACTGCTGCAACCGCGAACGGGGATGGAGATCTGAACGATGAGTAGGCGGGCCTTAGAGGCCGCCCCTCCCCCTCCTCTCCCGGCTTGCCGGTCAGTCAGGTGCCTCAGGATGCGCGGTTGGTGCTTCAGCCTGTGGTGTAGCCGACGACGGCTGAGAGAGACGCGGCTCTGGCGGGGAGGCCGGGTGTCGCCGCCGCCGCCGCCTCGTCACCGCGGGCTGAAGAGGCGCTTCTTCTCCGCTCCGGGCCCAGGCGCCCCCTCAGGGTCGTACCTGCCGCCGGCAGCCGCATGAGCTCTCGGCGGCTCCTCCCGCGGGCAGCGCCTCCCCCCTTATGGAGGAGCCGCTCCCTCGTCGCCCTCCTCCTCCTCCTCCTCTCCCCGCATGGAGCCTTTCGCAGCCCGCAGCCCGCAGCCCGCGCCGCCCCGCTCACCCGCCGCTGCCGGCGGACGGCGCGGACGGCGAAGAGGATGAGGGCGCGGCGGCGGCGGCCACGGCCAGCTGGAGGACGGCGGCGTCGGGAGCGGCCTCGTGCGATGGCGGCGGCGGCGGCCTGCTGTGGACGGCCGTGTTCGAGTACGAGGCGTGCGGCGAGGACGAGCTGAGCCTCCGCCCGGGCGACGTGGTGCAGGTGCTCTCGCAGGACTCGCAGGTGTCCGGAGACGAAGGCTGGTGGACCGGCCAGCTCGACCAGCGCGTCGGCATCTTCCCCAGCAACTACGTGACCAGCAGCTGCAGCAGCAGCAGCCGCCTCTGCCTCCGCCAGGGGGGCGCCGCCGAGCTCCAGTCCCGCTACTCGCAGACGCCCGCCATACAGTGTAGGAGAGGGAAGGCGGGAGGAGAAGAGGAGGGCATGGCGGGGGTGGGGAGGGGGAGAAGCCAACAGTGCTTATCCCTTAATTCCTTTAGGCCCCTGTTTCCTGGGAGAGGCTGGACTCCCAGCTCCAGGGGCTCCCTGCTGCAGACGACCCTTCAGCGTTAGAGGACGAGGTGGCTTGAGTTTTCGACCTGTGCCATCTGTATAAGCTGCATGTTGGCTAATCACATGTGATTTTTAGCTCATTTTGATCGATTGTGGGATCTTTACCTAGAGGTGGCAGTTTTCCCTGTACCTACTTTTTTACCTCTCCCTGTTTAACGAAACTGCAAGGATGCGAACTTGCCCATATACCTTGCTGCTTCGAGAGGTAGGGAAGGAAGGGGCGTGGCACTGGGCGCTGGGTTATATTTATCCTGCCACTGCTTTTTCTGTCTCAGCTTTGCTCTCAACACCAGTGAAGAGCTCTTCTGTTCCGCCCCTTCTCATCTGGGTTTCTTAATAAGCTAATTAAATGCCAGGCTGCTTCAGGTCAGATGAATGTTATTCAGTCTGATGGTATTTTCACTGTAACTACCTGGTGATAGACCCAGGACAGCTTTCAGTACTGTCATCTGTTACTGAATGAGTGTATATGTGTGCTTACCTTATAGTTCATGAAAACAAAAGTTGTCCTTCCTCTCAGTAGAGATGAAAACTATAGAATATAGCTGCATTTTCCATCTGTCCAGCTGACTATTCTTCTTCATTGTCAGACATCTTGTTATGTCCAGGGTGTGTTTTTCCATTTTCAAATCCATCACCGTGTGATTCATTCTCCACATTCTACTCTTACTTTTGCTGACTACATATTTTTAAAGTAACTTGTTCTGAAGGAGTTAAGAAATGCATAGCCTAAAGTTCAGTGCTAGGTGAAGGCAGAGAAAACACATTTTGAGAGTTTATGAGGAAGATACATTACTTCTTACAATAAAGCTGCAAAGAGACTGCAACTTCCTGTATCTTTGGGTATGTCCTGTCTTGTAGGCCTTCCTTTTTTCTCACCCCTACACATGGATATACTTCTAAATCTAACCCATTGCTCACAGTTCTTCTGCATCAGCTGCCTTCGAGTGGGCTTGTTTTGAGGAGGTCTTCCTTCTGTCAATGTTGATGTTGCACTGCTCTCCTTGAATGCAAGCAGATGCAAAGGAACTGAAGCACAAACTTATGCAGGATTGTGACTTTTATTCTATTGTATGAAATTATATTTCAAATATTAGTATTTCATTATAAATATATTGTGAGCAAGGGATTGTAAAACTTTGTATCTTTCTTTTGGGGTTTAATCTATAAATTATTCATGGCCAGGGATTGGTGTTTCTTTCTAGGAGGTAGGAAAGGAATAGGACAAATTATCACTGATGTATTAGGATCAGGAAACCAGGCAATTAGCGGCAGCATAGTTCCTGTAACTGCTATCACAAACTGCATATGAGACTTTTTCTGTCTTAGAAGGCCAGTAGATGTTAGAGTGGGAAAACATATAACACAGCCTTACCTAATGGTTCAGAGGCCCATCTCTCTTGACTTGTACATGCAATCTGCTCAGTGCTCACCTGTTAAAAGTTGACCTGGTTATATACCTTGGTCTTTACTTTAGAGACAAGGGCTTGAATTGGTTTGTCATTTGAGTACTTGTTTGCAAGTAACTGTGAAAGGCAAGTTATGAGGGCATAGCGTCTCTTAAACATTACATTCTTACTGACTTAATATGTATTTAAACTTTTTTTTTTTATACATACTATTTTGCAAAGTAACTGAGATGGTGTGTGCTAGGCTTTTTGTACCTACATTCCCCCCGCAAAAAAGCAGCATGTTTTATTTTCAGACTCTATTTGCATTTGAGGCAGGGTAAATCATGCATTAGTAGTTAGAGGGCACTTCAGAACACAAAAACAGCAAGGTTACATTAGAACGTTAAGAATACTGGCTGCCGTGTTAACAACCATTTGTAGCATTAAAGGAGCTGTCCCTTCAGCACTGTTTGGTTTAGATCCTCAGTTTCCCTCTAAGAATGCTCAAGAGATGTTTAGTGTGCATCTTACAGCAGACATTCCACTCCCAGGGCCCAAATTATGGAGGCCCACCAGTCCCAAAATAGGGGTACAGGGGCGGAGCCAATAAGAAAGTGGAGGTGGAGATTGTCAGCTGATCATGTCAGTCACTGATACCATTTTCTATTAATGCCTCATTTCTCTTTGGAAATTGCTAAATTCTTTACTACAGCAGTTTCCTTGCTATAGGGAGTTCCATAGTTCAGCTTTCCTCAAGCTAAGCACAGGCTTTGGCTCTGGAGGTATCATGACTCACTCTTCCCCTTTTAGCCAGAAGTTGCTGATCCAGAAGTTTCAAGTAGTGAATAATTCATCTATTCCCCCGCCCTCTGTATATCTCTAAAAACATTTTATTTCTTCCATATTTTCCTTTCAAACTTGTATCCTGTACCCACTTCCAAATTGCCAATTTCTTTCAGCCTTCCTCCTCTTTTCAATACTTTCTCCTATGACATCTTTCCTCTCATTCCCTTCCTCTCTATTTCACAGATTACTACACTACTACTTTTATAGCTGATGCTGCTAGCATCTGCACGGCCAAATGGCTCAAACTCCCAAGACAGTAGAAAAGACTACTGCATGATGGGGGTAGGTCGTACTGCTGAGGGCCAGTAGTGGTCCTTGGCCTACAGTTTGAGAAATTCTCCCATGGTATGTCACATCAAAGTATTACTCAAAGTAATAGAGCTTCTCACTACTCCTGAAATAGCTCACCAAAGGACTTAATGTAATTTCAAGCACTTTTAAGTAGGGAATTCAGAACTGTATTTCCTGCTTTCTGTCAGGCATTATGACACACTTCGACTTCCTTTTCCCTAAGTGAAGAAAGTATGCGAGTTGGCAATAATGTTTCCTGGTACTGGCATGCAGATTTCCTGTTTTTCTCTCAACATAAATTTCCTGAGTGGCTTTGTATTTTAAGTTTCAGAACTCGTTTAGTGAGTCTTTAGTAGTGATGACTCCTAGTCAGATGGGCTACAATAGGTTTCATGTAATTGACCAACCATCAAAAGAGATGCATGCTAGTCCTGTGTAGTCTGAGTGCTATAGCCTTAAGGCCTGTGTTCTGTCCTCCACATCTTACAGGGTGGAGGTAGATGTAGACTTCAGCATGTGGATAGATTCATGCAAGGGGAGTTGATCCTTCAAGCATAAAGGCCCCAAACTATTAAAACATTAGAGGTAGTCTGAATTGTGGCCAGAAACAAATTGGGAATTAATGCAGTTGATACAACACTGGTGTAATAGTACCAGGCTCCAAGGGCAGCACTTCATAAAATTCATTGCAGTAGTCTAACCTGAAAATAACCAGCCTTGAAACTCAGGTGGGAGGCGAGTTAAAATATAAACAAATTGCTCATAATACTGCTGCCTTTTCTGGGGAGGTCTTACCATACTGGTCATAGTTTTATTGCAGTATATGTACTATATCATGTTGCAACCTTAAAGTGCCATTAAATATGAGTACTGATTCCAATAGGTTACGTGTGGCACTTGCCCAGTTAACGAAAATGTAAAATGTTCTGTTTATTTGGCACACTTGAATTAGGCTGCTGGCAGCTAAACATTTTTATAGCCGATGCTTCTCATATGAAAAGAGTAGTACAAGATAAACTAAAGTAGTAAAGAATAGTAAAGGGAGATGTCTGCCTTTACAAAAAACTTCATTGCTATAACAATTGTTTATATTGATGGAAATAACTACATGTTAAGCACAAGCAAAGAAAAGTTGAAATACATTTTGTTTTCTTTTATATATTTGTAGCTACCTGTGAAACGTGTGTATCTTTTTAGCAACGAAACATTGTATTTTTGCTGAATATATCCAACTTTATAATTCAAGCCACCAATAAAACTTTATTATAAAATGACCTAAAATAGGTATATAGAATTGTTGCTTACAACAAAATTGAGTAGGGCATTTTAATGATACTACCTTGGTACAATTTTTCCAGACAAGTTCTGATAGCCATAAGAGCTTAAGAATTTGTTGACACACGCCTAAACTGTTACATTTAAATGGCAGAATAATATTATTTAAGGCAAGGAATAATGCTGAAGCTATCTACTGACAATATTTAATCTTGTAAAATAACTTATATTTCTTTGTTTCTCCATTTATAGTACGGGAGATTGACTTCTCTGAGCTGGTTCTGGAGGAAATCATTGGAATTGGAGGCTTTGGGAAGGTCTATCGTGCAATTTGGCTTGGAGAAGAAGTTGCCGTCAAGGCAGCTCGGTATGATCCAGATGAAGACATCAGTGAGGCTATTGAGAATGTGCATCAAGAAGCCAAGCTCTTTGCCATGCTAAAACACCCCAACATAATTGCACTTAAAGGCGTATGTCTAAAGGAACCTAACCTTTGCTTAATCATGGAGTTTGCCCGTGGAGGGTCACTGAATAGGGTGCTGTCTGGTAAAAGAATCCCGCCAGACATACTAGTGAATTGGGCTGTCCAGATTGCTGGAGGAATGAACTATCTGCATGATGAAGCAATTGTTCCTATTATACACCGGGATCTGAAGTCCAGCAACAGTAAGTGGGGAGTATAGCGGGTGTGATGTTGGGACTTACAGAGAAGTGGACAGCATAGATAAAATGTTAGCAACTTGAAATATATTCCAGCCACATAAGCTTGAGGACAAAATTGATGAGTAGGCTAGAATGAAAGGCAGGGGCATGAAAGTTTCCCATGAGACTTACTCTTAAGAGAGCCAGTGGTGTAGTGGCTAGACAGATGGATTGGGGAGACCCAGATTCAAATCCCCATTCAGCCCTTAATCCTACTGTATGGTATTGGACCAGTCATTGTGTCGTGGCCTGAACTGCCTCACAGAGGAGTTAAATTAAAGCACAGAGAACTATGTATGCCAGACTATGCAAGCTAATTGGAGCAATGGTGGGATATAATAAACAAATAAGGAACTGCTAATGAACAAAAAGAGAATGGCAAGAAAACAGTGTGGGGTAGTGGTTAGGAGCGGTGGACTCGTAATCTGGTGAACCCAGTTCGCTTCCCTGCTCCTCCACATGCAGCTGCTGGGTGACCTTGGGCCAGTCACACTTCTTTGAAGTCTCTCAGCCCCACTCACCTCACAGAGTGTTTGTTGTGGGGGAGGAAGGGAAAGGAGAATGTTAGCCTCTTTGAGACTCCTTTGGGTAGTGATAAAGCGGGATATCAAATCCAAACTCCTCCTCTTCTTCTTCTTCTTCTTCTTCTGATAACACCAAGGTTGCGGGTACGATTCCCATATGGGACACCTGCATATTTCTACATTGCAGAGGGTCGGTTTAGATGTTCTGCAGGGTCCCGTCCAACTCTACAGTTCTATGATTCTAAGACGCTTCTGGCCTAATGGTTCCTTTTCCCTGGTTTAGAGAACAGCCTTCTCCTAGAAGTTTATTTTTTGTATTGAAGATTTTACCAACACAATTGTGAATTCCTTTCTCGCTCTTTCTTTTAAGGCACTGTTGCCAGTTGTCATCTCTGGTATGTTAAGAGAAACTTGTGACACTTAGAACAGAGTTGTGA
Source organism: Podarcis pityusensis (assembly GCF_964106645.2). Lineage (NCBI taxonomy): Eukaryota > Metazoa > Chordata > Lepidosauria > Squamata > Lacertidae > Podarcis > Podarcis pityusensis. The sequence continues at coordinate 46,924,532 of NC_138028.1, forward strand.
AGGTGATGGAAGGTTAATTGTCCTTGCTTGTTTGGATGTCAAAAATGGTAGTGGCAAGAACATTGTGATGTAGATTGATTTCCCCCTCTTCTGTCTTTTCTCCTTCTGCCCCGTTTCTATGAGCATGAAGCATATCAGCAGTCTGGGAGTCCAGACTTCAAGACTTCTATTACCTATGAAGTCTTTGAACCTTGAAGACAGTTCTGTAATTTACCACTTTTCTTGTCACTTGGATCAAGAAAGAATTACTTCCCTTACTTTGACAACACAGTCATATATGCAGTTTTCTGTAACACTGGGCTGCCGTATGAAAGCTGCAAGTACACTGGTACCTCGGGTTACAGATGCTTCAGGTTACAGACTCCGCTAACCCAGAAATAGTACCTCGGGTTAAGAACTTTGCTTCAGGATGACAAACAGAAATCGTGCGGTGGCAGCAGCGGGAGGCCCCATTAGCTAAAGTGGTACCTCACGTTAAGAACAGTTTCAGGTTAAGAATGGACCTCCGGAACAAATTAAGTTCTTAACCAGAGGTACCGCTATACTGGTCTACTCCTGCTGCCAGTCTAGCCCATAGGATATTTCCAGAAGGTGGAGTGAGACTGGCAACAGTAGAATGGTTGGGCAGCAACTCTGGGTAGTTACTTAAGCCTTTTCTCTCATATCTGAATAAATCTGATTTGTAAAAAGCATCTGAGCAAATTACTCTTAAAATAAATGATGTAGAAAGGAGATTAATGTTATCAATATTATGGACCTGAATTATGTATAGACTAAAAGTATAACATTTGAAGCAGTTCCACATGTTTTGTTAAGTAACGGTTTTACAGGAGAGTTACTCTGATTAAATTCTCTATCTTAGAACTTCATGCATACTCTATCTGGATAATTTTCAATATGGGTCAGTATAGCAGCATTAATAAGTAACTGTTCCTTCCACATTAGAAAGATGGAATCAAGCATGTGGATGAGAGGGAATGTGTAACATTGAGAGTATGACACAAATTGGGATAGCCTTGTGAGACTCTTGGTGAGCAGGTATCCTAGATGTGGAGGAGAAAGCAAACAAACTTAATTTTTTCCTCCTCTTTGGTATAGTATATCTAGGATGATAAAATTGATTTTGTTAGAACCCTCCTGTCATTTTTGTGTGCAACACCAGCTTCTCACTTAAATTTGTGAGGAGTTCTACTAAACTGGTTAGAAGTGAAGTTTGTTAACTGTGGAGAAAATAGACACTGTTGGCAGCTGATGTGTAACTAATTAAAAATAAACCTCTTAGCAAAGCTCCTCTCTGTCAGTTTCCAATACAATTAGCAGGATGCTAGCTGTCAATGTGTGTTAAATCTCTTTGACCTTGGAAATAATTTTGTCTTAGAACCATTTAGGTATTTGTTATTCCTTGTATTAAGGAGATATCTACATGAACTAGTTAGTTCAGTGCTCAGATAAGTGCTTTATAAGATGTGTTCACATTTTCACAACTTTGGATAAGAGATGTGACTAAAGAACCTTTCTTTTGTAAAACTAGTTAGTTAAATATCTGTGAAATTCAATATCAAACTACAAAACATGACCAAATAGGTTTTCTAGCAAAGTATAGTAGGGCTACAACAGTTGTGCTCAGTAGCATTATTTTTGCCATATTACATGAAGTGAATGTGACAAATTCCACTACAAGCAAGAAGCTGTAACATGTCCTTATCCATAGTGTGTAACAAAGTGGCCACAATTTTTTGTTTAAATCCAGTTTCTGTCCCTCATAGTTGCAAAGCAGACATCATACATTTTTTTAAAGTTCTCTGTCTTCGTTTTATTTTTCCACTGTACATGAATCTGGATATAGGAGTAAAAGTATCTTAAGGGCAACACTTTAGGAAAAATAATATCATTAGCTTTTTCTGGCAACTGATGTGAATCTTGGAGTACCAGGTAGTCTGGTTGGGAAGAAGTGTACAGGAAAAGGTTTAGGCACTTGTTTGCTACTTCTCACCTGCAAATAACTCTGTTTTGCTTTGCAATAACAAATTAGCTGCTGGGATTTTCATCCCAAATTTGTTTCTGAAGATGGGGTTCAGGCTCTTAAGCAGCCACTTGTGTGGTCACCTGCAGTAGGTAAGGATTGTCATTAAGTTACAACGGGGTTATACTAGGTAGGTAAGTGAGCAAGAGTTACTTCTGTGAACTCACTTGCAAAACTGGCATATTCCTGTTCTTAGTTCATAATTGGTTAAATGTGGGCTTTACTAATTTAGAACAAGTATGTCTCCAGTACTGTACAGTAGACCCACAACTTATGCAGGGGTTACGTTCTGGGGCTAGCACATAAAGTTAAAATTGCATATAGTCAAACACATTGGGTGCAGTGGTGGGTGGGATTGCCAAAGTCTTTTTTTCCTGGACGTCCATACCTTAAAAAAATATATTATTTTTTGCTAGGCGTGTAAAGCTGAATGCGCACAGGTTAAAAGAGTGTAAGTTGTAGGTCTACTGTGTAAAGTGGCTGCCAAACTGGAATTTAGCCTATATATTAAGCATTATTTTCCTCTTTGAAGTGTCTGATTAATCTCCATAGGAGTAATCAGAAATTGTTCTACTAAAGTAATTCCATCTGTTTAAGAACAGGTGAATAGGAGCTCTAATTTCTTTGCATACTGCTTTGGGAAGACTCCTCAACCTCTAATGCTTTCATATTGTTGCACAAAATCTTAATGTTTGAATTGCCATTTCTGAAATAGGATAGTTGAGGACCTTCTATACATGATAATTAGAGTGCATGTCTTTTATTTTTATTTTTTTATAAGATATTTATTAAAATTTTCAAGATATTACAAAACACAAAAAGAAAAAGAGAAAATACAAAGTAAAAATAGTTAAAAACAATTCATTGCTTCCGTTACTTGACCTTCATTTGCTTAGTTCCAGGACCTCCTCACACCTCCCTTTTTTGTATTCCAGTTTTATGATTAATGATTAGGATACATAAAGAGGGGAGGGATTTGCTGAACGAATAATCGAACTGGAGTGCATGTCTTTTAATATGTTGACAACTTTGTGTTTCATGGTAGCATATTGGCAGGCTGGTAGAGTAAGAATGTTGATGTAAAATTTTTAGGGCTACAGACTTAAGTATTGCAATAGAACAATTGTGAACTTCCTTAGTTGTAAAATGAAATGCATACCTGATAAGCACAGGTAGAATTTGACAAATTGGTAGCACCTGCCCTAAAACAGCTTAAGTATACAGTGGTGCCTCGCAAGACGAAATTAATCCGTTCCGCGAGTATCTTCGTCTAGCGGTTTTTTCGTCTTGCGAAGCAACCCTATTAGCGGATTAGCGGATTAGCGCTATTAGCGGTTTAGCGGCTATTAAAGGCTTAGCGGCTTAGCGGCTTAGCTGCTAAAAGGCTATTAAAGGCTTAGCGGCTTAGAAAAAGGGGGGAAGCGAAAAAAAATCTCAAGACTCGCAAGACATTTTCGTCTTGCGAAGCAAACCCATAGGGAAATTCGTCCTGCGAAGCGCATTGAAAAACGGAAAACCCTTTCGTCTAGCGGGTTTTCCGTCTTGCGAGGCATTCGTCTTGCGGGGCACCACTGTAACCGTGCTCAGTTCCTGTTATTGTTTTAGTTCCTAATATTCAAGAAATAATAATAATAATAATAATAATAATAATAATAATAATAATAATAATTTATTTATACCCCGCCCTCCCCAGCCAGGGCTCGGCTCAGAGCTGCCAACACCAAATATGAATTACAATAAAACGTAATAGAAAACAACAAACAAACAAACAGTTAATTAAAATACTGCTTAAAATACAGCTTAAAACACAGCTTATAATGCAGACATGTACAAAGTCTGTTTGGCACCCTGCTTTACCAGTGAACTGGGGGCTATGAACCAGCCCAAAACTCAGCGAGGATGCAACCAAACAGAGTTTTCATTTTTAACCTACTTTGTGGCAATGATAGAGTTGAAAAACAGTTTTTCTCCACTACGTGCGTATTCTCAGAGCATTATCCATTGGAACTTTTCTCTGTGGTTTAACAGTCTCACAGATGGATTGTCAAGGTGAAAGAACCCTCAGAGGTATGCTGTGACATGTTTGCTAAAGATTTTGAGGATAAAATTACTCATATCCATTTCTACTTGGTGACAGATAGTTCTGTAGCAAAGTTTAGGAAGGTGTCTGGAGCCCTACCTTGTATTATATTGAATGAATTTGGAGCCTAATTACCCAGGTTAAAATGATGCTAATTGTGTGAATTCATTAAACATATGCAGCATAAAAAATGTAAATAATAGCCTTTGTGGGTAGCATAAGCAGCATCAGGAAGTGGGGAGTAAGAGCTTAATCATTGTAGAGGCAGCTTGATGTAGTGATTAGAATGTCATAGTAGACTAGGGAGATCCTGATTCAGTTTTCTACTCAGCCATGGAGATTACTGAATGGTAAATTAGGCTGAGAGATATGGACTAATTTCACGGGCTTTTAGGATGAAATTTGGGTGAGGTTGGATGTATGCTTTCTTGAGCTCTTTGAAGGAAAGGTGGGATATAAAACAATGAAATGAATCCTTTCCCCTACCTGTCCTAGTCCCAGCATTGTTTCTACCAGTAGTGATTTCGCCATTTTGAAAATATATATATTTTTCTATTTAAAGAAAGTGATTTTTATTGGTTCCACCCAGGAGGAAGGATTAAGCTATCCAGAGTCCTGATGCTTATCTTGAAGCCCTACATGGTTACAAGCATACCTAAAGAAATGCTTGCTTTCCATATATTGCCATTCTGCTGAAATAATAATCTGGCATCCTTCTCCAGGTGCCTCAGCCATCAAAACTGAGACAGAGGTGGCTTTCTACTCCATAATATTTTAGTTGGTCCTCCTATGATGATATTTTCTAACTGGCTCTGCTAGTTTTTCTAATAGCTTCATACCATTTTTACAGGAGTAAATATGCTTCATTGAAACTGCATTGAACTTGCTGCTACTCAGTATCCTCTGTCTGTCTTACTGCATGCATTCTGCTGACATCACTGCATGCAATTTACTATCTATTGCCATTCATTTTGGTGTTGTGTTTCAGCAATAGGAGAGGCAGATGAAAAATGGATAACTATCAAGCAGCACAGGCAGCTAAAGTGCAGTGAAATGCAAGTTGCCAAAGGCGTTCTTTTGCAGGATCACTGTGATCCCTCTTGGGTAAGATGCCTTTTAGATGGGAAGTTTGTAGATGGAGCTTTGGCTTTGAATCTGCTTTTGTTTAACTGCATCTATCCAAAATATCTGCAGTCACATATCTGTCTCAGCGTGCAGTTACATTGGCATTTTGTTGGTGTAAATGGAAGCATTTCAGGTTAAAGAGAGCAGAATATCGCTTTATCTCAGCTTTTCACTAAAGTTAATTTTGAACAGGATCTTATGGAAAGGACTTTCATTAATGGGTATTCATTATTCCATAAGGTCCCATCATGTCCTCATTCCTCAATTTAAGAAGAATATGACAAGCTGGAATGTGTGCAGAAGGTAACCAAGATGATAAGGGTGTGGAAACCAAGGCTTATGAGGAACTGTTGAGGGAATTGGGTATGTTTAGCCTGATAAAGAGGAGATTGAGAGGAGATATAATGGCCATCTTCCATGTATGATCTAGTTGAGATTCCTGAATTGCAGGGGGTTAGACTAGATAACTCTCGGCGTCCCTTCCAACTCTACAATTCTAAGTGTGGTCCTAGTGGCCTAGATCAGTTGTCTTCAACCATTTTAGGTTCTAAACCAAGGGTCACCAATCCAGTGCCTGTGGGCACCATGGTGCCCATGAAGGCTTCTGTTGGCACTCTGGGCAGGTGTTCCAGTCTCTCAGCTTTTCTTTTTGTGTGGCGTGTGTTTGTTTGTGTTTGTGTATGTTTGCGTATGTTTGCATATGAAAGTGAGAGAGCGCGTAAGCTTACGCTTTCCATGGGAAGTCAGCTATTGGGGTTGTTGTCTCTCTAATTCGTGTTATGCCATGCTTCCATGGGAGCCATTTTGTGCATGGCATCCCCAGCATTCTCTAATTCAAGTGCAGTACTTTAACCAAAATAATGCCCAGGGGCCAGAAACTGAAAGCACCCAAAGTGGCCATAATTGGACTCTGGAGACTGAGCAATCTTAAAAGCATGGGTTGGGGATAACAGAACTGCACCACAGGGAAATATTTAGTAGGGATTTCATTTGTTTCTTTTGTAACCTTGAAGTCCTCTTGGACTACTGTAGCATAACGTTTCCCAACCTAGCATCTTCCAGATGCTTTGGATTGCACCTCCAATCATTCCTTACCACTGGCTATGCTGGCACTCAGGTTGATAGGAGTTGGAGCCTTTGGAAAATTCCAGCTTGGCTGCTGTAGAGTGTTGTCCCCAAGGTGCCATTTACTGGCTTCTACTGGTACATTGAATAAATAAATAAATAAATAAATAAACTCTGCCCATCTGTCTGGGTTTCCCCAGCCACTCTGGGTGGCTCCCAACAGAATAATAAAAACACAATAAAACATCAAATGTTAAAAACTTCCATAAACAGGGCTGCCTTCAGATGCCTTCTAAAAGTCAGATAGTTGTTTATTTCCTTGACATCTGATGGGAGGGCATTCCACAAGGTGAGTGCCAATGCCAAGAAGGCCTGGTTCCCTGTAACCTCACTTCTCGCAGTTTCAAAACCCTAAAATGTATTTTATAGAATTGACTTTTTATTTCTATTCTTTGTATATTGTATTGTTGTTTTACTGCTATGGCCGATGGCTAACGCAAATAAAGATTCATTCATTCATTCATTCATTCATTCACTTCTTGCAGTGAGGGAACTGCCAGAAGGCCCTCGGAACTGGATCTCAGTGTCCGGGCTGAACAATGGGGGTGGAGACACTCCTTCAGGTACACTGGGCCGAGGTATACATAGCTTGGCATCCTGCCAGAGAGTGGTTTGTCAGGAGCAGATTACATCAGTGCTGCAGTGTCTGCTTCAAATTCCTGTAGCTTTCCTGGGTACAACTCAAGACACACTCTTCAAATCTATGCAGCTCTAAATGACTTGGGCCTTGTATACCCAAAGAGCTTCTTTTCCCTCAAGTTCTGTTGCTGTTACTAAGACTGACAGCCTGAGAATGTCTCCTTGAGTTGGTGGATGAGATTTGTAGGAAAATAGATTTAGGGCTTTCTCAATCTCAGGCTATGTATCTTAAAAGCAAAGCATAATGTTTTCAATCCCACCCCCCAATTTAAATCAGTTTTTAATTTATTTTTAAAATTAACTATTTTAAAGTGAAAACTTTGTTTCTATCCCCTCCATCTTACCTCTGTAGAAAGGTATTTAAAAAGTGTACTTAATAGATGACTGTTTGACAAATCTAATTAAAAACATGTATGAATTTTTTCAGACTTTATAAATAAGATATCCAACGATTTGCAGGAGCTACCATAAAAATGTCTCTCTTCAACCAGACGTTTGACTGATTAAAAGTCTTTGGCATTTTAAATGTGTTTGGGCTGTTTTAGTTTTATTGTGTATTTTGTATTCTTATTTTGTATATGTTGTGAACCACCCTGTGATCTTTTGATAAAGGGTGATTTAATAATAATAATAATAATAATAATAATAATAATAATAATAATCTTAATCTTCAAAGTTATTAAAAAATCCCAGTAAGTTTGCAGTATTCAAATGTTTTACCATACAGTGCCTTGATGTTGGGTATTTGTTCTTGTAGTATAGTGGGAAGTTCATAGGAATACAGCCTGCTGCTTTGCTGGTGTCTTAGTTCTCAGCCTGGCTTTTTGCTTGCCAGGAATGACACTTTCTACCCACTTTGTCTGTGTTCCAGAGAGCCTCTTTAGTAGAGAGGCTAAATATATTTCTCATAGCTATCTCATAGAATCATAGAGTTGTAATACCAGTACATTTCTTGTCTATTACATTCCCATTAGGGGAGATGTGAATTAGGTTGATTTGCTTAAGAATGGTATTGATTACGATTTAATAATGGTACAGATAATAGCATATTTATCAGTAGCTTTTATTGATTGTTTTATGGTATATTTTTGTAATATTTGTGTTCATAATTTGATGTACACTACTTAGAGATTTTATATTTCAAGCAATTTAAAAATAACCTTAAATAAAAATGCTGAGCAAATGAAATTCTCCTCTACCCTTACACTTTAGGCACATTCAGTGTGACATGTGCAGTAGCAGAGCTTCTGTCACTTCTTCACCCCACCCAACCCTGCACCTACGGACAAGATCTAAAAAATGACTTTTTTTTTTAGAGGAAGCATTAAGTATAAATTGTATGTTCACTAAACATTAACCTTTTTCGTCCCTGTGTGCCAGTATTGATACTTGAGAAAGTGGAAAATGGAGACCTAAACAACAAGAACTTGAAGATCACAGATTTTGGCTTAGCCAGAGAATGGCATAGGACGACCAAAATGAGTGCTGCTGGGACGTATGCTTGGATGGCTCCTGAGGTCATCCGTTCCTCCATGTTTTCTAAAGGCAGTGATGTGTGGAGGTAAGTATATTGGCACTAAACACATTGGAATGTTAACTTGCAGCTCCTGGAAACCTATTTTAACTTTCTGTGCTTGAAATTATGTTTATTTGTTGAACAGAATTCCTAAACACTTGATTTACCAAAGCATCGCTCCCCCCACATCTTGTTATGATACTGTTTTTGTTTCTGTGCTTCTGCTTGCTTTGTTCTAAATTCTTACACTTTTATTTAGATGTACATTGGCTTATACATTAGTTTTCTGTATTGAGAATAGACAAACTACCAACAGGTATGTTATGTACTGAAGTTCTCACCCTGGGCCAGCAGGGGGATACTGTAGATAGTTATGCAAATGAAGGATCGAAAAGTGACGTTCAGTGATTGGATAGTTTTAGAAAATGGCAACAGTTACATTGTTCTGGAGCTCTATATAAGCAGGCTGACTGAGCTCCTAAGCTTAGTTCTATTCCAGCTTACAAATAAAGAGCTGCTTTGGAAGAATTGCTGTGTCGTCTGATATGTTCGCCCACAACTTAACAAGGTACAGGTTCAAGTCAGTTACTTAAACTAGATGCCCTTCTTTCCAGCATGAAACTTCCTGACTCATAAATTTTCTGTCAAAGATGATAAAACTTGGAATCACCAAATCGGTAAAATGCCAAAATGCCCTTTTTAAAAAACCCGATGTTCCAGTTTTGTTCCAAGTATTGTGTTTATATTTATAGTGTAGGTATTATATTTATAGTCTTAACCTTTTGTCCGTTATCTTGGCCCTCATTGCTGGGCAAAGAACTAAAAATCCCAGTTCTAGTTCTACCAAAGACTTCAGTGCATAAATAGGATTGGTACATGGTCATGGCACAGGTTATAAGGTGAAGCAGATACATATAAGGTGTAGACAGAAGGCTATTAGCAAACTAGGATGTTGATCCAGCAGTGGCATGCCCCTAGCATCTTCCTTTTGAATATCGTGGCAGGCACAGTAGCCATACTCTGGACACTGGGCAAGTAAACAGATTTGGTCTCTGAGGTGTCTTTGTCAAGGAAGATGGTGTTGGTACCAGCTTAGCATCTGATATACTCTCAGTTGCTTCCCTAGAGGGAGGGGAGGCTCCTTCGTCCCTAGACAGAAAGAGGCAGAGGCGTCTGGGCAGGGATGTTTGATGTCACAGGGGTGGAACATTCCTTCATCAACTTGCTTGGATGTACCCGTCTATCTTCCAGAATACAGGCCCTCTACCTAGGTTCAGATGGGACACAGGTGGCGCTGTGGGTTAAACCACAGAGCCTAGGACTTGCCGATCTGAAGGTCAGCGGTTCGAATCCCCGCGATGGGGTGAGCTCCCGTTGCTTGGTCCCTGCTCCTGCCCACCTAGCAGTTCAAAAGCACATCAGAGTGCAAGTAGATAAATAGGTACCGCTCCGGCGGGAAGGTAAACGGCATTTCTGTGCGCTGCTCTGGTTCGCCAGAAGCGGCTTAGTCATGCTGGCCACATGACCCGGAAGCTGTATGCCGGCTCCCTCGGCCAATAAAGCGAGATGAGCACCGCAACCCCAGAGTCGGTCACAGGTCCCTTTACCTTTACCTAGGTTCAGACACTTCCTGGAGTCCCGGTTTCTCCTCCCCCATTCCCCTAGGACCCATCTCCCCAAACCCCTCAGGATCTGACCATCCCCTCTGTGACATCTCCACAGAACTCATTCATTACATCCATGTGTACTTAATTGCTGCTGTCACTTCTAGCAGAATTGGTTGGTTTTAAGAGAGAATTACATTATTAAACTTTTCTTTTCATAGCTATGGTGTGTTGCTTTGGGAACTACTAACTGGGGAAGTACCATTTCGAGGAATTGATGGCCTAGCAGTAGCATATGGTGTTGCCATGAATAAACTTGCCCTTCCTATCCCTTCAACCTGCCCGGAACCTTTTGCCAGACTGATGGAAGGTAAGTGTTGACTGCATTGGACCTGACAAGATACATGCTACTATTGGGATACAGTTCAGTACTGATTTTATGAAGATGCAAAACAATTTGGCTTCTGTAGTTTTTCAACAAAGTAGGTAGTATGTTGTTTCCTTTGTCTACTAAAATACCGGTTTCCAGAAATGACAGGTGGGCAGAATGCTGTTGTGCTGTTGTCTGCAGGCTTCCCACAGGCCTTTGGTTGGCCACTGTGAGAATAGGATGCTGGAAAAGATAGACCATTGGCCTGATCCAGGAGTCTGTTATGTTCTTAAGAAAGCTGTTCTTCTACTGTATGTATTCTGCTGCAATAGCAGATTGCTATATGGATGAAGCTTTTGTACGTGAGAGGGTAGCACCTAGTAAAGATTGTGCCAGGATTTGAGTTGCACTTGATGTAATCCATTATTGACTCCTAAAGGCTGCATATATAAATCTACAATTCTCAGTTGGCAAGTTATACTGTCATGAAAGCAATTACATTTATACAGCTTTTGAATTACTATCTTTGTTCTGAATTTTGACATGAGTACATTTCTCCCCCAACAGTGTCCAGAAAAATATTTTGGTATACTTAATCTTGGTGTAAATCTCACTGAACAGTTTAACTTACTTCTGACTAAACATAAACAGCATTGCACTGTAAGACTTTTGTCGACTGGCTTGAGGAACCCAAGGTTTCCAGAGGTTCGGGGGGGGGGAGAGAGAAAAAATTAAGGTGTGGGGGAAACACCCCAAACCATTCAATAAAGGCTGAGCATACTCAGTGGGCACAGAACATTGATTTGATGAGAGCAAGAGATAGAAAATTGGAGGTGGTATGGAGTGTGCTTTAAGAAGTTGTTAGTGGCTGACTGGAGCCCTGAACGGAAGCACTCCACACTGTAATGTTTTGTTGCACTTGTTTGTTTTATTATACAGTTTATATAATGCATTGTGTTCACTTTTGAGAACCTAAGAAAATACTGGACATTTTAAGTTTATAGCAATAGGCCAATAGTCTTAATTTTAAAACCAAAATAAGTTGAGAATAGAGATGACATTATTTCTTTAAAAACAAAAGGGCTTCTTGTGGTTTCTACTAGAACTGAGGAATGCATTGCAGTTATTTCAAGATTTTTAAATAATAAAACTAGATGAAGATCTTGTTTATAACTTCAGTCCTTTTATAAAGTGCTGCTCAAACCCATTAATTCTCTCACTGTGTAACTTCAGTTTTTATTTTGTTCTTCCATTAACTACGCTGGTGGGCTTCACTAAGCTAACAATACCAAACTTGCCTTCTTGTCTCTAAAGAGGTTTTTGGATATCACTGCAGTCCTCATTAGTGCAAATACTGTGACAGTTTCAAGCCTGGGGAACTGAAAAGGCACAGGCCACCTGCATTGTAGTTATCCTGCTTACTCACTCATGCATTTTGTTGGCAGCAGCACTTCGTTTTACAGTATGCCATGTTTCCTTTCTTGTCATAATCCTGATGCAAAGAGGCAGGCACAATGCTGCTTCAGGATACGTCTATTTTGCTGATTGCCAGTAACTGGTTAATAACAGGGGAGAAAAGAATAGGGGAAATTTGCAAAAAAGTAGCACCCCCCCTTTTCTGTGGCACTTTTGATCCAATTAATAGTGCAATCCTAACTATGTCTACTCCTGTTAATAAGTCCTATTGAATTCAATGTGGCTTATTCCTAGATAAGTGGGGTTATGATTGCATCTTTAACCATTAGTTAAAGGTAAAGGTACCCCTGCCCGTACGGGCCAGTCGTGTCCGACTCTAGGGTTGTGCGCCCATCTCACTTAAGAGGCCGGGGGCCAGCGCTGTCCGGAGACACTTCCAGGTCACGTGGGCAGCGTGACGAAGCTGCTCTGGCAAGCCAGCACCAGCGCAGCACACGGAAACGCCGTTTACCTTCCCGCTATAAAGTGGTACCTATTTATCTACTTGCACTTAAGGGTGCTTTCGAACTGCTAGGTGGGCAGGAGCTGGGACCGAAAGACGGGAGCTCACCCCGCCGCAGGGATTCGAACCGCCGACCATGCGATCGGCAAGTCCTAGGCACTGAGGTTTTACCCACAGCGCCACCCGCGTCCCTCTTTAACCATTATTTTTCTTAATTAAAGGTTTGTATAAATATTTATATCTGAACATCCAAAATGAGTCCCTTGAAGTTCCTGATGCTTTTTAAATTATGACACAATAGTGGAAAACAAAACCCAGTGAAGAAAAACCAAAGAGAAATGGGGACTTGGTCCATGGGACCATCCAATTTAAATGGCTTTTAAATGTAGGTATGTTTGTGTGGATCATTAGTAGTTCTCTGTTCTGCATTGCATGACTCTCAAATAACAACAACCATGCTGCTTTGTTACACTATTGAATATCTTGAAATAAAAGTGAAGTGAGCCAAAAGAACCCTGTTGCTGGGATACTGCCAGGGAGACAAAGGCCATCATGCCCCCACGCCGTCTCCGGACGATCCATCAACCTCCCGTAGAAACGCAGTATCAGTCAATTAGCGACACAAGCCTCAGAAACATCTGTCCACATTCCAAGGACTGCTGCACGCCCTTTGCAGAGTTCGCACAACGAAAGATGCACTCAGGAGAGCATTATTTACAACTTTATTCAGCGTTGGTCAGAACAAAGAAAAACATGACTGACTGACTGACTGCGTGTCAAGACACACAGAGAGAAAAACAACAGCTATATTCAAAAACAGAAACTTCCTGTGAGCAGGAAATACGTAGGCTGTGACTCACAACAGCCTGTCCCCTTTTAAGGTGGAACGGAAATATCCTAACAGTAATAATGCAGGGCCTTGTTTCCTTTCTCTCATCTTGTTTCACTGCACTGTTCAGGGACTAGTTAACAACTGAAGTAGAAATAAAAACAAGCTAAATTGTTACTGTCTGATGACAACTCTGTAACTAAGACTCCAGAAAGCATTCATTTTCATAGTTTTTGCATATTCTGTAGGATAGGTAACAAACTCGCATAACTACTGGGATTCTGCTTTAACAAGTATGCTTTCAGAAGTTTTATAAGCACAACCCTATGGAAATCAGTGGGTTTAATAACATGGATGTTTACTAGAAATCAAGTAAGATATTAAGTAAGAAATCAGCTGTATTTAAATCAGGGCGGCCCAACTTTTCATACCAAGTTGGCCGCATGAGTACTTTGACATAGAACCTGTGGACCTCATACTGCCTTGTTGCACAGGCGATGGGGGACCAAGGCCAAAATTTGACCCTGCACATCCCTTGTACTGCTTTCTTAAAGCTAGCTAAGCAAGGCATGAGACAAGCTGGGAAAGCACTAACTAGACTTTGGGAAGGAGGCGGCAGAACTCTATGGCCCTGTCAGAGCCCACACATGTCCTTCCCAGAGCCCAATGCCTCGCTTACCTGGCTTTGGGAAGGAAGCGCAAGGTCTTCAGGAGTCAAATGCATGGGCGTAGCTAAGGGTGGGAGGGTAGGGGGCAGCTGCCCCCCTAAATCAATACAAATCAATAAAATCTGAGGTTCTGCCCCCCAAAAGCCTTCCCCCTAACCAAAATCATGACTACACTCATGGGCAAATCTTGCTGAGGGCAACCAAAAAAAGACCTCGGGCCATGCATTGGACCACCCTGGTTTAGGTAATTTCAAATTTGTGTAAGGAAATGTACAAAGTCAGAGGTGTGGGAAAGGCCAGTAGTGACATATTTGAATGAAAAGGCATCAAGATAGATCCTTATTAAATTCAAAGTACTTTTGTGAAACTTTTTACTGTTAGGAATGATGGGGCAAACTATGGCGAGTATATTATTTACTTTTCTGAATTAGGCATTGAGAACCTGTAAGTGAGTAATTGATGTAGAATGGTGTGCATTAATTAGCATTGCTTCTGGAAAGCTTTGTAATATGGGGGCAAAGTAGGTGTGATGTGAGAGATCTATGACAAGAAGTTTTGTTTAGAGATGGTTGTAATAATGCTAACGTGCTAGTTTCTAGTGTAGAATTTAAATTATTCAGGATTCTGTTGTGTAGAAAAAAGTTGGCAAATGGGGTATAATCATATGAATTCAAGAGTGGTAGACCAGAGGGTTAAAGATATCAACAACTGAGAGAGTACAGGTTGTTGGCATGGCCCAGAAATACTCTTGCAACCTGGCAACTTTTGAAGTAGATTGTTGTTCTGTCTTGTCTTTATCTGTTTAGATTGTTGGAATGCTGACCCTCATTCAAGGCCCTCCTTTGCCAATATTTTAAACCATCTAACCAACATAGAGGAGTCTGGTTTCTTTGAAATGCCAAAGGACTCATTCCATTCCTTGCAAGAAGATTGGAAAATTGAGATCCAGGAGATGTTTGACCAACTCAGGGCCAAAGAAAAGGTAAATGGTGCTGGATATTGATTTTATACTAATGTTGTTACTGTATTTTATATTAATTAAGTGATTTTATTTAATCAGAGCTGATCTTGCAATGCTGGTAGAAATAATGCATCTTGGGTCAGTGGTTTGCATGAATGTATACTCACAGTCTAAATTTGTCAAGCAGAAACTGCCAATATTCACATCTTTTGGAAATGTCAAGTGAATATTCAATTTTGAAAGCAAATTCTTGTTAAAATTAAGGATATTATCAAATATGAGATATTGTGTAACACTATGTTCTATTTGGCTACATGAAAGATCTAATTCTACCTGAAGACTGAGCACTTGTCAAAAGAACATAGGAAGGTTGTAAAAAAGGTGATTCCTCCAGATTTCTTCCTCAGTCTGCTGGTAGAAGTGGAATACTGAAGTAGACATGCATAATCCAGTAGTACTATATTTAAAGTCTGATCAATATAATGACTTTTATTTTAAAAAATAAATTAGACTTATTATTCAGATGATACGTATACGCAACTAAACCACTGTCAGAAGCTACAGCACATTGATTACCATTTCTCTGCAGTGCTTGACAGCACAGTGATGAGGACCTGTGAGTCCAGTTAGGCTCACCAGGCCTCCCCATTTATCCCTGGGAAATTAAACATGGAGAAGTTAAAGATTTGGGTGGACCAAGAGGGAGTTTGCAGACACCACCAATCAGCTGATCAGTGGCACCTGCAAAGCGTTGTGTATTGTGTGCTACGTGTGTCTTTGCAAGTCGCAGCATTTGACTGTTAATAATAATAATAATAATAATTTTTATTTATACCCTGCCCTCCCTAGCCAAGGCCAGGCTCAGGGTGGCTAACAAGCAATAATAAAAACAAGTTGAATGAATACAACTTAAAAACAATATTAAAATACAACATTAAAATACTGAAACATTAAAATGCAGCCTCATCACAGGAGGAGAAAGGAAAAAGAAAGAGGGGGAGGGAATCAAATTGGCTCCAAGCCAAAGGCCAGGCGGAAGAACTCTGTCTTACAGGCCCTGAGAAAAGAAATCAGATCCTGCAGGGCCCTGGTCTCATGAGACAGAGCGTTCCACCAGGCCGGAGCCAGTGTTGAAAAGGCCCTGGTTCTGGTTGAAGCTAATATAACTTCCTTAGGGCCTGGGACAACTAGGTGTTGCTATTTATGGACCTTAAGTTCCTCCGTGGGGCATACCAGGAGAGGCGGTCCCGTAGGTACGAGGGTCCTAGGCTGTGAAGGGCTTTAAAGGTCAAAACCAGCACCTTAAATCTGACCTTGTACTCCACCGGGAGCCAGTGCAGCTGGAAAAGCACTGGGTGAATATGCTCCCATGGCAGAGACCCCGTGAAGAGCCTCGCTGCAGCATTCTGCACCCGCTGGAGTTCTGGGACAGCTTCAATGGCAGCCCCGCGTAGAGCAAATTACAGTAGTCAAGCCTGGAGGTGACCGTCGTATGGATCACTGTGGCCAGGTCAGGGTGGGAAAGTTAAGGGACCAACTGCTTGATGCGGCAAAGGTGGAAAAATGTCGCCTTGGCTGTTGCTGTAACCTGCGCCTCCATGGAAAGGGAGGCATCAAGGATTACACCCAAACTCTTAACGGAAGGCACTGGCACTAATTGGGCCCCCGTAAGAGAAGGGAGTTGGTCCCTCATCCCCATGCCATCCCGACCCAGCCATAGGACCTCTGTCTTTGAAGGATTTAGTTTCAGTTGGCTCCCACGAAACCATCCAGCCACAGCTTCCAAGCATCTGGTCAGTGTGTCCAGGGCCAAGTCGGTGTGGCCATCCATCAGCAGATAGAGCTGATGGTGGTTCCTGCAGAGAGCTGTGCACCACACAGCTGATTATCAGGGCTTCAAAGTGCTGTGCACCACACAAGAGGGAAACAGGTCACGTCATGTCATGGTGACACCAGCTGGTTGATAAATTTGGCCCACGAGGTGGGAGAGTTAAGGATCCAGCCAGATGCATTTCCTCACCTCTGGTGTAAACCTTTTCCAGTGTTTTCATTCATAGGCCTTAGAACTAAAGATTACCAATCATAATTGCTGCCATTTTTCAGTGGGCAACTGAGATAATATATGATACTTCTAATCTGGAATATTGCCTTGTTTCCTTGCAGGAACTGCGGACATGGGAAGAAGAATTAACCAGAGCCGCTGTTGAACAAAAGAACCATGAGGAGTTTCTGCGGCGACGGGAGCAGGAGCTGGCAGAGCGGGAGATTGACATATTGGAAAGGGAACTCAACATAATTATCCACCAACTGTGTCAGGAGAAGCCGCGTGTGAAAAAACGTATGGGCAAGTTCAGGAAAAACCGGCTCAAGTTGAAAGATGGCAATCGCATCAGTCTCCCTTCTGGTATGTCCCAGTATAACAGGGCTAAACAAAGTTCTGTCTTGCACTCATATACCGTATTTTTCCGTCTATAAGACACCTACATGTAAAACACCCCCTATTTTTGGGAAATAGGGAGGAGATATTATCCATGTATAAGATGAGCCCAGATTTTGAACATTATTTTAGAGTAAAAAAGCATAGTCTTATACATGGAAAAGTACGGTAATCGTTTGCTGTGGCTTCCTTCTAGACATGTATATAGAATATGCTCTGTGTGACCTTGGTGACAGTGGTTGAAATATCTAAAAAGGACTACTACGAATACATTTTTAGTATAAGTATCTGACTGGCAAAGGTCTCATCACATGGGGTATGTGCAAAGTTAACAAACATTTTTCCACTAAGCCGCCTCTTCTCCATGCTTTTCGTTGTAACTATAATGCATTTTTAAAAATTCTTCATTCTTCACTGTGTACTCTGCAAGAGACCGCTAACATTTTCATCTTACTTTATTATAGTCTTGCAGATTACCTGAAAATGCATTGTGATTTTTCTACAGGCTGCAGTTTAATTGCTTGTTTAATTGTCACCTTCTTGTTTGGGAGCAGGCAGGGTACTGGGCACTGGTTCCTGTGCCTATTATAACTGAGTAGAAAACAGCCATACCTGCCAAAACACTCTTTGCAACTGTTGACAAAGAAAGACATATTGATTATTACCACCTCTTGGGCTTGTGTGAAAAAAGTGCATTCACTAAAAATACATACTGGATCATTTAGTGAAAAATGTACATCTCACTGGGGATTTAAATTTAAATTCATATTACAATGCTGCTAAAATGCTATAGCAGAAAGAAGGAATTCATTTCCTTAGGTGATGTCATAGTGAAGTGACGAATGAGTATATCAGGTCTTGTTTTATTAACAGATTTCCAGCACAAGTTCACTGTACAGGCTTCTCCAACGATGGATAAAAGGAAAAGTTTGATCAGTAGCTGCTCCAGCCCTCCTGCCAGCCCTACCATCATTCCTAGGCTCAGGGCCATCCAGTGTAAGTAGTTTGCTATAAAATTTGGCCAAGTGCCAATAGATTATGGTTTCTGTTTAGGACAGGATTCCACAATGCTTCCTGTATAGCGGGGTGGCTAATAATAATAATAATAATAATAATACTTTATTGGTCTCAACTCAAAATGACTTACAGCTAAAAAACAACAACAAATTAACAAAAACCCACATAAGAACATTAAAATAAAATAAAAACCCATTAGATTAATACCTTTTAAAAAATCAAGATCAAAAGTGGCAAATGGCCATCTTTTCCACAGTAAGGATACCTGCTCCCCTCCCCTGTGGTCTATTTTCATTATATGGGCAGTCAGTATGGTACTGATCAGTGCTGGGTAAGAACATAGGGTGAAGAATAAAATCTATGGCATCTGATTATTTGCTTGCAGTAATACAAAATAATGGCATAAATGCATGCTCATGTTTTTCTGTCCTATTGTCCCCCTCCCAGTAACTCCCAGTGAAAGCTGCAAAACATGGGGGCGCAACTCTGTATGCCAGAAGGAAGAGGAAGGAGAAGAAGAAGAAAAAAGAGGCCAGAAGAAGAAAGGTCGCACGTGGGGCCCAAGTTCTCTTTGTCATAAGGAGCTAACAGCAGGCGAGGATGGGTGAGAAGCGTAATCTTAGCTGCCACTGTGCCATAAAGCCTCAGTCCAGCTTCCTTTTTTCTCCACAAACCTGCCATACGTTAGCTGGTATAATTGTTTGCCAAAGCAGTTTACATTCATTGCAGTTTACATTCATGTTATTTATTCCAATAATAAATTATACATTCAATAAATAGTAATATGCCCTTTTAAAATGTGTTGGGGGGTATTGAATTGTTTTTGTTTTTATTTTGATTATGTATTTTGTGTTTTTATATTGTTATTTTACCTTGTGAATCGTCCTGAGACCTGTAGGTATAGGGTGGTATATAAATTTAATAAATAATAATATTTATACTCCACTGCAGGTAGCAAAAAGAGAGAGAAAGAAAAAAGGTTCACATCACTGCCTACTTGTTAAAATTAAAACAGAACATTCTTGAGTGTTAATACTTGAAACTTTCCCCACTCAAACCTGAAACAAAAAAATGTCCCCTTAAATACTACAACAATATGGTCTCATGGGGATCTGTGTGGAGGTTATTCCACAAAGGTATAACTATCTCAGAGAAGGTCTTGGCATTCTTTGCTCTCAATTTTAACAATGTAATCTGATGGTGTTTGAAGCATCATTTCTTTAGTAGATCATTAACACACGGGGAGAGGATTGCCTCCTATTTTTTTAGATTAGAGACATAAAAAATACAAAATCAGCTATCTCATCTGCAAGAGATTCATGTTCAAAATCCCATCTCCTCTTAGCCAGTCTGATTTCCCAGTAACATCTCTGCTACTTCAAAGATTGTTCTATAATCTTAGTATTTCCATGCTCCCTTGCCCACCCCATTTAATCAGAATTATGTTTATTACTCAGTTTCTAGGTATAGAAATGCCTTTCTTTCCTGTCCTGTAGTCTGGCACTTAGGTGAATGCAGACAGAGAGAATTTGGCTAAAGTCACTGGCGCAAGCTATAAATTATTCTTTCATTGTCATAGGGTTGGCTATCTGGTCATTTGACCAGCCAAATAATGGCAGTTGTCTATTTGACAGCAATCAAATATTCCATGAAGCCAAAAACAGTGTGTACATGGCAGCTTACTTTCAAAACAAGGTTCAACGAATCTTGGCATGCTTTGGTAACTAGCCAAAATTTTCACCATGACCCTCCTGCTGTCCTTCAGAAGAAAATAGACAGACTTCTGGCATTTTCCTGAAATGAGAAAGGCAGAAGTCGTTTCTGTTAATTGGCTGGGAGAGAATTGGGCATCTAATTGTCCTGAAAAAAACAACAAAAAACCCAAGCAGAACATCCAGCTCTTCTTGAGTGCTTTGGACTTTGGCCATCTTTGCAATATCTGTCCTATTAATACAGTAGTATCATTTTTGATTTGGACAAACCTATTTCTCTTAGGAGACAAAGGGGCACACATTTCAATTGAGTTTTGTGTTACATTTCTCATACTTCGGATTGCATTATGTAATAAAGTATACATGAGTCAAGATCCTAAATCTATTGATACAAATGGCTGTTGTGGTAGGTAGGAATAATGGAAGAATCATATTGGGTGGATTCAGCCCTGTTCAACAAACAGAAGGACTCCTTCAGTCTGTGCAATTGACTTATATCTAGTGGAGGCTCCTCGGGCAGTGGATTCTCCCAAATTACTGTTTTGTGGTTTATCAGCCTGTAACGTTTGCAACCAGTTTGTAGGATTACCTTGAGGAGGGAAGATGACGGAGGAATATTTTATGATTCAGACTCATTTGCTCAGAATAAAGCAGCCAAACTTCATCTTTAAGCCTTCTGTTGGCAAAATTGTGATTACTACAAGGACCCTCAGGAGCACTGTATCGCTGCAAAAAGTGACAGCTGTTAATGTAATCAGTTCTCTATATCTTTTGGGCTATCCTCCCAAAAGCTGATCGCATCCTTCATAAATATGTAAGTGAAATCTAGAAGATGCTTATTGCTGAATTGGATACACAGCTGGTATATGTGGTCAGAAAATGGGGGATGTGGATGAAACAGGTTCTGCAAGTAAAACGCCCATCAAATTTGAGAGATGGCTCACATGCTTTCCTTTTGGATTGTGGGGTTAAGTAGCAGTCACTAGCAGTAGTGTGGATTATTCTTTGAGTTTTACTTAAGAACAGGATTTTTCAAGTTTCAGGCTAGTCGGTCTTTCCAACCAAGAATTACTTGGTTTCTTATGACAGGCATCAAAACCAAAGTCTCTCCACATAACCATGTCAAGTGTTCTATAATTACATTTTAGACGTTCAGATTTTTCAGTGCAATAGTGCAGTATTCCTTCTTCATGTAATGTAGGGTTGACATATTTTAAAAAGAGAAAATCCGGACACAAAAGTTGTTGAGTCCCCCCCCCCCCCCAAAAAAAAACAGTTTTACTGCTATTTAAGGAAATTCACCAAAATCAACACTTCCGAAATGACTTGTCATACGTCTGGATTTTCCGGACATTTCAGCATTTTCTGCCCAGACACTGTTTCCGACAGCCAAATCCTGGCTATGTTTGGGAAATTCTAGACGTATGTCAATCCTAATGTAAACAGAGGGAGGGCTCTTTAGACAATAAAGTCTTCAAAGATTTTTGGGCTATGCTCCCTAAATAAGAAATAATGAACACTCACAGCACAAAAAATGGATTTTATGGGTTCTTTAAACCTGGGGAGAGCTGTGATAGTTCAGAAGTCCTGCTATCGATGGTCTGAAAGGAGCATCTCTTTGAAAGAAATAGAGCAGACCAACAACATGCTATTCTGTCTGGGGAAGAAGCACTATGGTGCTGGAAGACCATGTGGGAAGGTGATGAGCAGGCAGGGAGAGATTCCTTTAAAGAGTGCAGCAATGATGGAATTGGCAGGAAGGGCACTGTTGCCACATATTCGCTTGCCAGAAATCCAGGTGGGCAGTGTATCGGGCAGAAATTTATTTTTATATACTTTGGAATTGATACTTGACCCCACTGCTCAAATAGGCCCTCATTTTCAGTATGTCTCAGAGTAAGTCCTATTCCAGGGCACTATGTACAATCTACTTTATTGTAAATTAATTGCTGTGCTATGTAGGGAAGAGACTGAATTGTTTTTAGCACCCTCTAGTGACCACCTTGGTTTTTTTACAACCCAGGAAAATAGAATACTTTTTCCAGAATAAGAAAAAAAAATTTTTTTTTAACTCACAGGTTTTGTTCCTCAGCTAAGGCTTGCCAAAGAATTGTCGTCCTCTGTTTTCATTTATGAAGGAAGCAATATTTGCTCTGCCATGCTACAAAGGACAACCCAGAATATTGTGTAACTCTCAAGACCAAGATGAAGGCTACACTTTGTCTCTATATATGAGAGGGGTTTTTGCCTGTAGTAGGCAAAACCAAGAAATGCAACGTAAACCTTCTAACTGAGTGGAGGATAAGAATACAACCTTCTCCCAAATTACATACTTTACCTTGGCTCTTCTTATTTTTGAAGTGAGCATGCTAACTTCACTTTTGTATGTGTCGCCTGCTTAGTGATGTTTATCTAGGTACTTAAATTGGGGTCCTCCTTATATAATGCTCTGAATGTAAGGCTTATGTTGCAGTTCAAATGCTAAACATACACAGATTTAGCCCTATGAACTGCCTAGATAAGAAACCAGCTGTGAATCATATCAAAGGTTTTCTGAGCTGTTCAGAGAAAAAGCAGAGTATAAATGAGATGATAAATAACATTGCAAGTATCCTTTTCCTATAATTTTATATCTCTAAGGATGAATGAAACATAGAAGAGAATAGTGCACTTGCAAAGGCAAATTCATAAAATATAAATTTTATTGCAAATATGCAATACATGAACTTCTTCTGTTGGGTTGATTCCTTCAGTAATAGGTTGGTCTGCAAAGAAAATAAGATTTTGAGTATATGGTTATAAATAAAACTGGCATAAATTCACTGGAATTTTCTGGGCTTATCTCACAGGCTCATTGTGAGAGTACAATATGCTAAAGCAGAGCTTTCCGAACTTTTCATGTTGGTGACACACTTTTTAGACATGCATCTTTTTGTGACACAGTAATTCAGTTTTACTAGCAAACCAGAGGTTAAACTAACCCCTTTCCAGCCCTGGGAGGAGCGTGGGGAGCATTCGCACCACACACCTACACACTGCAGCCAACACACTAATGTGTTGCAACACACAGTTTGGAAAGCTGTGGGCTAAAAGGCATGTTCTAACCTGACCCTAGGCCTTACTGGTGTGATGGAAAATGCATCAAAGGGTAACCATATACTCGGGGGGGGGGGTAAGGTTACCCTGGTAACCTTAAGACTGGACTGCCTCCATACATTTTAAACAAGCTTTTATAGGCTTGACTTCACTTGGTATAGAATATGATTGTTAAGTTTCTAACTAGGATCTGCTAGAAGAGCTGGCAAGATATGCTGTATAAACAGTTGATTGGTGGTCTGTTCTCAGGCACATTTCAAAGTGCTGATGGTTATACGCAAAGCCCTAAATGACTTGAGGCTTGGCTCTTGGAAGTCCCCCTCAAGAGTCCCACTACCATCTGCAGTTAGGAGGGTGGTGACAAAATGCTACATTTTGGAAAGATGCTAGAAAAGCTAGTGTGATGTATGCTGTGTCTTTTTGAGTCAGGCAAATTTTTTTTTTAACATCCACATATTCTTGCATGCATAATAATTATCTTTGTTTTATATGGGTTATTGAATGTGATGCTGCTGTTTTTCTGTATTTTTATATATCACTGAATTTGGTTTTTTAAACTATATGTCACCATGGGAGCTTATTTTTCTAAATAAACTAATATTTGTGATAGATTAGAATAGTTAAGAATGAGGAGATAAATATTGGTCATAAAAACAGACAGAGGAAATAAAGTATCTGCATTTAAATGTGTCTTCTCTTCTCTTTACTTTAGTCTAAAGTGTTTGGATGGATCCAAACAGTGGTCATCTAGTGCGCCAAATCTAGGAAAAGTTCAGAGAACACCAGTCATTTTCCCAGGATTTACAAGCCTAACAGAGATGGGTAAGTACCTGTTAAATGAATTTCTTAAATGCACTGTATTCAGTCTCATGTTTGTTTCTGTCCACCAACACTTACCTCTTACAAAAAAGCAAACCTCAGAATCTGCTTCTGTAGTCTTAAATTTCAAGACTTGCACCTATTTTTTAAAAAAAGATGTACAGTATCATGAAAGTTTTGTTCACACCATTGGCCTGGTTGGGACCAAATGCAATTCCGCTTCTCCCCTCCCAGATTTATCAGGTCACTTCAGAAACTGGGAACACTCAGATAAAGATGTCCAACAATTATCTTAATGCATAGTCAAGTACATGTGGGGAAAGGCTACCTGAGTCCAAAGCCATTTATGGCTTTTAAGTACATTGTTATTTAAAACAAGAAACTATACAGTAAGCCACATAGTCAGCACAACACACTATTAAAATAGTGATTAAATGGCAAAATAAAAACTTAAATTCCAGTGTTATAAAATGTGATTTCTCAGACAGTTCCCTGGGTAGATTTGTGTGCTGTCATTCACCTTCAGGTGTTTTCTCCTTGATATATATGATCCATTGAAGTGGTGGACTGTTTTGAGAGAAGTTGCTATGTGTGTGTGTGTGTGTACACAAACCATGCATGATTTTTATATTGGAGGGTTCCTTTTTCCTCCCTCTGTTCTGTTTGCGTTGCTTCAGCGGCTAGGCTGAAGGGAGCTGTCCTTAGAAACATGTGTGGCTGCTTTGAGCAACAAGTGGCTCATTTCTGTTTTAGCTGTGCATTATTTCAAATCTCAACTCCTTTTAGTGAGGATCATCTGAACTTATATTGCTTTTATATTGAAATTGGAATCCAATAAACTGTATGTGGCATGTACATTTGACAGCTGCCATCATTTGAAAGGGGTGAAGTTTCCATATTCTTTGTTCAAAATGCAAACATGTTTTTCCATGGTAGCAGTGTGTTTCTATTTTTACACACAAGATGAAGCATAACCCATTTTTATTCATAGTTAAAATGTCAAGGCCCCACTCTTTTGCAGAGAATGAAGACAGTGATTCTTTGAAAAACGGAGAGACCAAGATGCAGCAATCACCTGGGTCTAACCAATCATACCTCTGCATCCCATTTCAGAGAAGTGAGGACTGGGATGGCCAGTCCAGTGATGCCAATGAGGAAACCACTCCTATGAACTCTACCACAAGCACCCCTCAGCTCACCCCCACTAACAGCCTGAAACGTGGAGGTGCCCAGCACAAACGATGCGAGCTTGCCTTTCTGGGCTGTGGGGCTGTCTTAGCTGCTGCTGGCCTGGGCTTTGATCTTTTGGAGGCTGGCAAGTGCCAGCTGCTAAGCCAGGATGAGCTGGATGCCCCCAAGGAAGAGAAGAAGAAACGTGATAGTATTTTCCAGCGGGCTGGACGTTCCCGTCGGAGCACCAGCCCACCTTCAAGGAAGCTCTTCAAAAAAGAGGAGCCCACATTGTTGCTGGGCGAGCCATCCAACTCCCTGACCCTTCTCTCTTTGTCTTCCATTTCTGAATGTAACTCAACCCGTTCCCTGTTACGCTCAGACAGCGATGAGATTGTGGTCTATGAGATGCCAGTCAGCCCTGTGACAGTGAAGGCTCCCTTGCCAGTAGTTAGTAACCCACTAGTTAATATCTGTGTTGAAAGGTTCAAGCGAGATCCCAACCAGTCCTTGACTCCCACACATATGACTCTCTCTTCTGAAGCCCGGCAAAGGGGGCACAGACGGACTCCCTCTGATGGTGCCATAAATGTGACTGGTCCGCTTGCCAATGGATCCCCTTCCAGGAATTCTTCTGCAGCAGCATTAGGATCAGGTACGTTATTCTTTTCCATCCTTGTACTCCAGAAAGTGAATGCTCTTGCCATTGCACTTCCTGCAGATGTTGCCTCTGAGGTAAGATTGAAGGAAGGCAATAGCTGAAGGAAATGAGAGGCACTATATATAATTTTTACTTCTGCACTTTGAGGATCTCAAACCCTCAGTGAGTTAGGGAATTCCCCTGCATGCGAATACAGGCTCTGTGGAATGAGCGGATGAGACCAGTAGTGGATTTGGCAGTCAAGAGGGCGGTTTCTGCACATGATGTAGAGGGAAGTGGGGGGTAGGTGGGGCTCATCAACCTGGGTAAGTAGCCAATCTAGGAGAAGGAAAACTCTGATCCTGAATCTCTGCAGCCTTGTTCCTTAGCCACAAGACTAATGCGTAAACCCTACACAAATCTGTAGTGGAGTCCCTAAGATGGTTGGAAAGTGCCTTGTATGCCTACTTCTGGCAACTCCTGCAGCCAAGCTGGTGCCAAATGTATTGTTCTGCTTTCCTTTGGACCACCTCAGGGAGGCAGGGAGTGGGGTCTTGTCATCTGGGCAGCCCAGGACCTCCAAACACACTGCCCAGGCTTGCACTCTGGGGAGGTCACTTTGGTGCTGCTAACACAGTGGTTTGACTTCACCCCCAGAGGTGCAGTCGATTGTCTTTCAAGACAGACAGATGCTTACAACAACAGAGGATGGAGGTGTCCTCCATGTATGGGTAGGGTGGACAGTAGAGAAGAATCCCCCAAACACTGGAGTAATGAAGGCTGCTTTTGTGTGGTCTTCAGTCATCTTTCCTCATACTTTGCAGCCTTCTGTGTGGCTGCTAGTTCCAGCTTCCCCTCCTCCTCTATTTCCCTTAATATGGTTTCCCTCCTTAAACACATTTTTCCCATGCCACACAAATTGCACGTATCCAGGTTCTCCTCGAGTGTTTTCTTCCTCTCAAGAATTCTTGCCACCCTAATGATTGCTTCCTTCTCTTCCTCAAACCCAGTTCCTCTCCCATTTAAAAAATGTCTTTAATTAACCCTATCTGGTGCATGTAATAACATCAGATTTGGCATTGGAAGTGATTCAGAGTCTCTCACCATAATTGTTTGAATGTGCTTAAATTTCATGCCAGTAGGAATTTCTGCTTCTTGATTTATTGTCTTATTGGTAAATGACAAGTCACTGAACATCCCCTCTGCCGTATTTCAAAAGAAATACTACTTTGGGTAGAACAGCACTGCTGCAACATAAAATCCTAATCCTTTACTAACAGTGTAATCGACATTCAATGAGGGATTTATTTTCAACACAGGCTTGGACTATGAAAGCAAAAGAATCCAATATAGGCATTTATTTCCTAAACTGAATATTAGCTATTGTCATAAGAAACCTTTTAGACACAGGGTCTGGTAGATTATAAAATATAATTTCTAAAGCAAAGTACTCTTACATTGTTGAGAAAGCCTGTAGCCATATAAATTATATTGCATCAGTTCTTTCCCTTCTCTGTGCCTGATTTCTTTATTTAGCATTCATATACTGATCTGGTTTGGATTTGGCAGCTTACAGTATAAAATTAATACAATAAATCACAGTAAGAATGGCAAAATAAAATTACATTTCTTGTCTCATAAGATTACTTTTTGATTCCAGTTGCCATTCATAACTAGCAGCTTAAGCATGAAACTTCAGTAACACTCCTAAGAATAACTTGAATGTGACTCTAGTTTGAAGTTAGTTTGGTCTAGATGTGTTAACTGTAATAGGAGTGCTTTGTTCCCTATTTTAATGGGGGGAAATTGAACGTTCCTTTTACTTCAAACAGTGAATGGTAGTGTTGATTAAAGGTGTAACTACAGTTACAGTTTAAGGGAAACTCGCCTTTTCTTCCACCTTTTAGGCTTTGCAATACAAAGATTCATTTGAATTCTATAAATTAACTGATAAATTTGATTGAAATCCAGACAGTCAAGGAAATAAATCTTTAATCAGTTAACATTAACTTGTCATCTCTTGGGATTAACCATTCCTACCATTCTGCCTTAACATTCTGTTTCAGTGCTGTACAGTTCCAACTATAATAAGCAAACTGAAGTGGGTTCAAGATATCTGGTAGAGTGTGACTGTTTTGGGTACACTGACCCAGCCACTTGCACAACCCCCTCTGGGAAGAATTGTGAAATTTCCTCAGCAAGTAGAAACGGCAGCTCCCCAATACCATCCTTTAAAAATGGGATCTATTCCAAGCTGAGTCTTTTCCTTCTCCATTTGCCTTTTTTGAATTGCAAAATTGGTTCTAAAATGGGAGCTTCTGGGCACAAGTTAACACTTCCTAATTATAAAACCTATACTCTCCCCTGAAAATATGTATGTATTACCTAGAGACAGCAATGGTTATGGGGAGAAACTTTAGAACCTTCATTGATTTTCTCTGGCCCTGGGATATGTTTGCCAGTGGTAGACACAGCTACCTAAGAGCTGTGAACAGCTGGTAAATAAAATGTAACTGTAACATTTCTGTAGTAAAGAAGTAAATTAGCTTCATAAGATTCATGTTTCACTATGAGCATCCAACATTTTCAATGTTAAGTATGCTGTCCTCTTCCCTGTCTATGGCTGCATCCATACTGCTGGTTGCACTTTGGCACTAAGCTGCTGGTGTGGGAAGAAAAATCAAGGAAAAAGGAGGTACAGAGATGCATATTGTGCGTTCACACAACAATCCTTAGACATTTACATAACTGGACTCTGTCAGCCTTGCTGCCTTGCTACATCTACCATTTTAGCTTGCAGGGATCAGCATGAAGATCATTGCAGCTCCCATGTGGTTTGCATGCATCAGGTGAACTGAATCAATCCTTTGTCTGACATCACCCTTTGTTTACTTAATGAGCCCGGTGTCTCTCTTCATCAGTGTTGTCTAACCAGTTGGTTTCTCTTTCTTCTCTCCCTTCCTCCCCCTTCCTTTCTTGTGTTCATTGTGTTTTCCCCTCTTTTCCTCCTTCTGGTGGGGGAATAGGTGTATTAAAAACTCCCAGTCCAAGTCAGGGTCCAAATGAAGTCCCTCGACTGCCAGACCCCAACCTCATCTTTCCTCCAACCCCCAGGCGCCATAATGCTCAGCAAGACTCCATGCTGGAGAGACCCAAGACCTTGGAATTCCTACCTAGGCCACGCCCTTCAGCTAACAGGCAGCGGGTTGACCCCTGGTGGTTTGCATCCCCCAGTAATGCTAGGGGCGAGTCCTCTGCTAATAGCTCCAGTACTGAAACTCCCAGTAACCTGGACTCCTGCTTTGCCAGCAGTAGCAGCACTGTTGAAGAGAGGCCTGCACTGCTTTCTTTCCGTGTCAGATTGCCTGAAGAGGAGCGGACACTGTTGGACATGGATGTTGAAGGGCAGAGCCAGGACAGCACCGTGCCGCTATGCAGAACTGAACTCAGAACACGCAAACCTGCAGCATATGAACTCAAGCAAGAGTTCTGGTCCTAGCATGAAATCCACAAGGGATTGGTAAGCTCCTTTAGATTCAGTTCTACTTCTTGCACTAAGAATGCACTTTGAAGACAGGTGAAGTAGAGAGATGCTGCTGAGGTCATATTACGGTGCTGTTTCCACTAACCGATATGGTATTGGGGTACCTGGCCTTTTGTAAGTACATGTACTAAGCTACACAGAGCTGCTGACTCTTCTTGTGGGGTTTCCTGTGGTCTTCCTTGTATTTTCATTACAGTGTTAAACTGCAACAAGTAATGTGGGCAAGTAAGCCTCCATTCTTGACCGTCAAGAACTCAGATACCCGCTGTTGGTATGGGTTTTGTAATAACCTCAACTCCTACCTTTTAAATGCAATGATAAGCAGTGTTTGTCTACACTGTTACAATGCAGGAATATATATAAAGGTTTAAGTGTGTCTGAACCAGCATTCTTGTTGCATTTGATTGAGCTTTTCTCCCTTGATGTCCCAGAACAAATGTTCACTCATTTTTGGTATGCATACAGTTCCTCCTCCTAGAACTGGCTGCTGGGGGGGGGGGGGGGCGTTCAGGATCTTGCCAATGATCCATAGCACCCACCTCTATACTTTTTATGCATCATGCTGAAAAAAGGCGGAGCCACCTGTTTCTTAGTTTCTGAAAGTAAATGTTAAATAAAAAAGGGATGTCTCAGGTTGCAGTGGTGCAAAAGGATTGGGGCAACGGGGTGTAGCTCTGATAGTGGAGAAATAGAGGTGGGACTCTGAGATTTTGGCTCAGACCCATCATACATGAGCATGAAGTTTAATGAGACACAACCAGGAAGTGGTGAAACACAATGATTAATCTTGTAATTTGATATGAAACATTGCATTCTTTCACAAATTTTGGTAGTACATTGCATGAAAAACTGCCAGTCAGCTTATGCCCTTTCCCCCCTCAATCTTACTTCATTTAGGTAAGTAATTTCCAGATTTAATAATCAATTTGTCTCCCCATTATTGAGCTGACAAATAGCCCACCCCCAATACCATGTACATGGCTATTCCAAAAAGAAAAATCACAGTGAGCATTATAGAGATTCTGGTGGAGAGGAACAGCTTGCACACTTGACCTTAATGACAAGACTTGGGGATACTTGGAAAGCAAATAGAAGTCTCCAGGTCTCAGCAGGAACTGAAGAGCACATGCAATCCCACTGGTCTAGTATCGAATAGTGCTCAGAGCATAACAGAGCTTATTACCCCACCCTCTGCAATCTCCTCCCCCACCATCTCAGATTTCAGGAGGACTACATTATGCCTCCAAAGTTCAGCATTTTGTCATGTAAGGCCCCTTCCAGGACCTTTGGTGTGCATGAATTTTGGCAAGCTACTGAGGCTAGCCAAAATCCCTGGAGCCCTGCTGCTATCACACTCTTTTATGACTAGATCTATTTCTCCCATCTGGTTTTAAATTATTGTTGCCATATTAAAATAAAGACCTATCTGAAGTTTTGAAAAAGGTGTTTAAAACCTCTCTCATGTAAGTTTCCTTTTTTATTCCTAGGCTGTAATCCCTTTTGCCTATGTTCCTGACATGTCATGAATTGTATCTATAGCAGTTTACTACTTATCTCTGCTGAAAAAGTGGGTATAGATCATTACTAGGAATCAAAAGTGGTCACTCTTAAGGGGTTTTGTGTAAACTTGTAGAAATATTGTTGTCTAGCATCTAAATAATAAAAATCTGAAAATCTGTGCTAGTTCAGGTTTAATTTTGGTTCTGCCACCAGCTTGCTGTATGACATTGGGCAAATCACTTTTGCCATACGTGCCTCAGTTTCTCCATCTGTACCAAGAGCTACCTCATGCAGCAGAAGTGTAGTCTTATTGTGCAAGTTGAACCATAGAATCATAGAATCATAGAGTTGGAAGAGACCACAAGGGCCATCGAGTCCAACCCCCTGCCAAGCAGGAAACACCATCAGAGCACTCCTGACATATGGTTGTCAAGGCTCTGCTTAAAGACCTCCAAAGAAGGAGACTCCACCACACTCCTTGGCAGCAAATTCCACTGTCGAACAGCTCTTACTGTCAGGAAGTTCTTCCTAATGTTTAAGTGGAATCTTCTTTCTTGTAGTTTGGATCCATTGCTCCGTGTCCGCTTCTCTGGAGCAGCAGAAAACAACCTTTCTCCCTCCTCTATGTGACATCCTTTTATATATTTGAACATGGCTATCATATCACCCCTTAACCTCCTCTTCTCCAGGCTAAACATGCCCAGCTCCCTTAGCTGTTCCTCATAAGGCATCGTTTCCAGGCCTTTGACCATTTTGGTTGCCCTCCTCTGGACACGTTCCAGTTTGTCAGTGTCCTTCTTGAACTGTGGTGCCCAGAACTGGACACAGTACTCCAGGTGAGGTCTGACCAGAGCAGAATACAGTGGCACTATTACTTCCCTTGATCTAGATGCTATACTCCTATTGATGCAGCCCAGAATTGCATTGGCTTTTTTAGCTGCCGCGTCACACTGTTGGCTTATGTGAAGTTTGTGGTCAACCAAGACTCCTAGATCCTTTTCACAGGTACTGCTCTCAAGCCAGGTGTCACCATATCAGTGCACCTTAAATATCAGTGCACCTTAAATAGAAGTGGGGCTATACAACTTTGTAACTTTATTGAGTTCTATATGCTGAGGAAGCAGTTCCCCCTCTGGCAGTTTTAGTGCTATGTAAGTGATCTGCTAGTTCAAGGTGAGTTTGTGCTCTATGCCAGTCCAGATGAGCCAATATAAACTATATTTTCTTGAAGACATGTAGACTGTCTAAATGGCTCACTCCATGAGAGTCAAGCCCTGCTTAGCATTTAACTTACTGCAGTTATAAGCACCTGCAAGTCAAGGGTGGTTCATTCCTAACTCTGGTACTGGTAATTTGAAGTCAGCAACTTTCCTTATTCTAGATTGCATCCATTAAAAAAAAAATAGACGAGCCCTGGCAGGGTCTTGCCCTTGCCCTTGAACTCTGAACTTTAGGAAAGGGGTGGGGGAGCCCGTGGGCCCCCAAAATACTGTTGGGCTACAGTTTCCATCACTCCTGACCATTGGCCATGTGGACTGGGGCTGATGGGAGTTGGAGCCCAAGAACATCTGAAAGGCCACAGGTTCCCTGTTCCCACTTCATGGTGATGTTTAGGCACTATACCTTTTTAAAGAATTCAGGCCCATTACTAAAACTGTGTGATTACCATTATGATTTAAATAATCATAGTCCAACAACCTGCAGTGCAGGAATCTTTTGCCCAATGTGGGGCGTGAACCCATGACCCTGGGGTTAAGAATCTCATGCTCTACCAGCTGAGCTATCCCAGCTCTGCAGCTGATGTACATTCTGCATCAAATGCAGCTTTCAGTACACCATTTCTTTAAAGCTGTTGCCTTTTAGGACACCAAATTGTCCTTCAGGAACATCAGTTTCCTAGTATGTAATCTCTATAAGCCCACAGTATGCAAGTTTCCTACTTGTAACTGTCCTTTGCATGGTCCTCTGTGCAATCATACAACACCCCTCTTCATTTTCTGCTGCAAGAGTTTCTTGCAGTTTCTTCACTACTTCCACAACAGCTGAGTGAAAGGTGTTTGCTCCTCTTCTCCCAAGCTCTTCCTGAGAGGAGAAGGCAGGCATCCTAGGTTGTCAGCCCAAATTCTTGTGGTTCTGGAGGTTGCTGTGCATACCTGGAGATCCCATTTGTATAACTCTGCAGATGACTACTTTAACATTAATAACAACTTAATATCTGTGTTTCTATTTTTGATCAGGATGCCAAATCCAAAACAACTTTTTTATTTTTTTGGCTTGCGAAATCAGCTTTCTTGAAGAGCTCATGTTTGCCAGCACTTAACTACTTAAGGTGATTTGCTTGGGTCTCCTTTATGGGTCTGGTTTATGTTTTGTTGAAAGGCTGTGTTCATGTGGAGTAATTCCGCATGTAGGATGTTTCTCATAGGCTAGTCCCTGTGATCTTGCATGCCCAGGTGTAGCATACTCTCACGTCTGATGTTTGTGTAGGTGCAATGTGACAAATGTTTTGTAAGGCACCTTGTAGAGAGAGTTTAGTTCTTGATATCTGCTGATTCAGTCTACTTTGCTGAACCCCCCTCAGGGCTTTTGTCCCAATTGCCAGGTTCACAAAAGTATCTCTAACGCAGTAGCATTAGAAAGCACTCCCCCAGCCCACTCCCCAAATTAATATTACAGTCTGTTTACTACATAAATGCTACTGTGTGCTTTGTTTTGTGATGGTGGTTAAGTGATGTTGGAGCCTGCCTTTTAACTTCGGCTCAGCTGTAAGCTGGCAGTGGGAATGACTGACACCCCCCCCCCAAAAAAAAACCAAGCTTTGTGACACAACCTGTTGCCTCCTACCCTTTGGGGCTTTAAAATGGTAATTAAATGGCATCAGTGACTGGTTTGTTTCACTGTAGCTAACCCATCTACAGGTTACACTTTTGCATAATCTACTGTATCTCTGTTCTTTGTCAATGTGTTATGTGTATACCTTTGATACATTTTTAATTTATGCTAGAGAATAATAACTAAATTAAAATGGAGATAATTGAAGTTGATAATATATGTTTGCTTTTCTCTTTGCTTCCCCTCCCTGGATGTATGGTGGGGGATGGGAAAGTAAAACAAGGATGCCAAGCAGGCTTGGTTCAATGGCTACAATTATTATTGTATTACAGTGTAATGCTATTCTAGGCCTTGTCTCAAGATTAGAGCACACAAACTTGAATAAAACCGTTATAAACACCAATTGTGTAGTGAGAGCTTCATTTTCTCTTTTTTGCAAATGTTACCTAGAAATGTTGGGCTTTAATGATGTTCTGTGTATGTTATATCCTTGTGCTCGCTTTCTATCATATCCTAACCTGCTTTGTCAATACAGGTAATTTCTGATGAAGAGCACCCTTTGTGTGTTCTCTTCAGTCTTGAACCTGAGTGCCGTGGATTGATTTCAGTCAAGAGTATTTCAATCATAGATTTTGAAATAAGTTTTCTCGTTTTGAAAAGCATATATTTCTTGAACAAGCACTGCTTTATCAATTAAAACATACTACTTTACTGCTAAACAGAGGCTTTATACAGCTAGAAGCATAATCAAAAACTTTTTACTGTGCAGCTGATGTGCCTCATACACAGTAGATTGTCCATTTATAGACAAGATACTATATTTCTGTTTGACTGTTTAGCTCTCCATACACATGCAAGGGTACTAAGCAAAATTGATTACTTGAAGGGAAAGGTTGCAGATCTATGCCTATGGAAGTCCCATCGAACCAAGTGGGGCTCGTTTCCAGGTAAATAGTCACAGGATTTATTTATTTATTTATGGGATTTGTATCAACCCTCCCCCTAAGGTCAAAGGGCAGACAGCATCAATAGCAACAGAAACAAACTGCAGACAGAACAACAAATATAGTAAGGAGAATCATTTTTCTTTCCATCTTTTAAAGTTTCCTGGTGAGGTAGGCTGTATATTTTCTGTTGCCCTAGTGATTTTATTATTATGTGTGTTTAGTAAGCAGCTTTTAGCATTTTAAGTAGAGGCAATGGATAAATATGGCCCACACTGCACTTCAAGTGGCATAGACATGAAATATTGTCTGCATTCCACCTGCTAGCCATTTCTTCTCCCCACCATACAACATGCTTTTCCAGACTTGGTTAGAAGTTTGTTTCTTTCCTTTTTTCTTTCTTTCCATACTCTTTGATGTGATTCATTTTTATTCTATACTTTTCTTCTCCTTCCACTGCTTCCCCTCTCAGAAAACTCCATGCGGCTTAATATTCTCCCCCACTCACCTCAAATTGAATCCAGAACAAATAGTTTTCTTTTATTAATTCCATGAGACCCAGGCTGCATAATCTCACCAGCATTTGCTAATTTAACCTGTCATCTCTTGGATTAATTTAGAAGAGAAAGGCTGTAATCCTAACCCTACCTACCTATGAATAGAAGGATCTGGTAACTTCTGTTTCAGTGTATCTGAAGAAGTGTGCATGCACACGAAAGCTTATACCAAGAACTAACTTAGTTGGTCTTTAAGGTGCTACAGGAAGGAATTTTTTTATTACCTATGAATAATCCCTACTGAATTGATTAAGATTTAATCCTAAATAGACATGGTTAGGACAGCAGCCTAAATGTTAATATTTCTTGCCATCTCTTAAATTTAAAAAGTTCACAGTAGCCAGAAGATGGCGCTCACTGCACTGTAGAAACCATTTTATTCTCCTGTGAACCAAGGTGGTCTGAGCACTAACTCATTCTTTTCAGAATCTCCTAGTAGCTCCCCTAATATAATCTGATTAAGGAAGGAAAATTCACACTTCTCCATCTGACACAGCTAATACTAATGAGCAGTGATTCCCCTTCATTTCTAATGAAAATCCGACAGATATAAGCCTCTTTAGAGATGGGAGAATGACACTCACTGTCTTGAAGAAAAGCCGAATTAGTTGGGGCGGGGTTCTACTTTCTGTGCAGTAAAGCCTGCTGAGGAGGTGTACAATTGCAGATTTGGGAGGACTTGCAGTTCTGTCTATTATCTCTGTGTAAATTTACACAACCAGTAAAGCTCCACTGCACAAAAGTAGGGTTCGAAATGTGAACACACATGTGTAACAGCAGGCAGTGCCTTAAGAGCCCCTCTCTGTGGGTGAGAGTGAGGGGGTGTCACTTTCAAATGGGCACCCACCACCTGCAGGTTTTAAATAACTTTGTAAAAAATGAATTATTTCAATTTCTGATAAAATTAATTGATTCATAGGCATTTATTTTTTTAGTCTGATGAATAGCTTTTAGTTTACTCAAAATAGCAACTCTAATAAGCTGTGCATTTGGTGAACTGAAAATAATGAAATGATGTTGGGCAGGAATTGAACTGCAGCACCCACAAAAGCTTGAGGGTTGTTGTTTTTTAATCTGTAAGGTTCCACAATACTTTGTGTTGCTTTTTTTCTGTGACAGATCAACACAGCTGCTCTTCTGGAAATGCTTCCCTTCCCTCTGTCTTTGCAAATGGTGCATTGCATTTAACTATGAGATAACGTATTCATTCTATAAAATGCAGACTAGTTCTGTCCACTACATTTGTGGGTCAGGAGCAGCTTAGAACAGCAGTCATTTGCCAATGAGTTTCTCCTTTCGAGAACCCTAAGTGCTGAGGGTTGGACTAATTGGAAGCAACTGTAGGGGAGCTGATGCCATTTTAAACTGTGTGAGCTGGGATTGTGGAGGTCTTTCTCATTTTAAGACTATTTTTAAAAATATGTTGATGTAGGAGGCAGAAGAGAGAAGCATGGATGAGTGGACTCTGATAACTTGATAAAAATCCACATATTCTCGGGAGAGAGGAAATAAAGCAGTCCTATAAACTGATTTTAAAAGCACTGAAGGGGAAAGAGAATGGATGAACTCAATATGATGATGAAATTAGTTTTGGAGATCAGGAAGAATGGATTAAGCGTGATGCATGTATCCAGCATGCATGTATCCTGGAATTAATCTGTTCTAACTCTGTGACATAATATATGGTAAAAACTTACACATGGGAATGAAAATGCCTTGGGGCTGTTGGTATACAATTATCCTCAACTGATGCATAGCCATAGAAGCAGACTTCTCCCCCCACCCCTTAAACTGAAGACGCATTCCACCACAAAGTCTGAAGGATCTAAGTTCACCTGAAGGATGGGATGTAAGTCATTTGACCCAAATTTTGACCTCAGTGGTACCTCGGGTTACATACGCTTCAGGTTACAGACACTTCAGGTTACAGATGCTTCAGGTTACAGACTCCGCTAACCCAGAAATAGTACCTCGGGTTAAGAACTTTGCTTCAGGATGAGAACAGAAATTGTGCTCCGGTGGCGCAGTGGCAGCGGGAGGCCCCATTAGCTAAAGTGGTACCTCAGGTTAAGAACAGTTTCAGGTTAAGAATAGACCTCCAGAACGAATTAAGTACTTAACCCGAGGTACCACTGTACTTGGCTTTGGGAAGGCAGCTTGAGGACTATGAAGAAGGGCATCAAATGTTGCTGAGGGCTGCCAAAAACAGCCTCAAAGACCACATGCAACCGGGCTGCATGTTGAACCACCCTGCACTAGAGCAGTGCCAGTCAAGCCCCAGCAAACACACAGGCCAACTTTTCCCTCTTCTTTTTTTACTAGAGTGGTCATTTTTCAGGGTTGACCCTCCTCCTTGGTGGTCCCCCATACTTAAATCTGAGACCAAATGCTATAGCTGGAGAGGTTTACTTTGATCTGTTGATAACAAAGTTTGAAATACACTGAACTCTGCATCACTTGGACTTAGGTAGCCTCTGTAGTCAGCTGTTCAGTGTTTCTGCAGTTCTGTATAGTCTGATAAGCAAAAAATGAAGCTCTGCTGCTGTTTGCTGTTTCACAGTGACTGCTGATAAAGGAACGTTTATCTACAGTATGTTCAGGCAGCCCAAAGGTGGCAAAAATGTGTTTTAGATTGAAGGGATCACGGAGAGTATTCAGGATCTCCAGCTATAGCTGATGAATCTGCAAGGATTTAGATTCTGCAGTAATACATTTTGAAGAGATTGTGTCCATTGATTATGCAGCTCCATTAGACTTTTCACTGGATTATACCTAGCAACTAGGATTATTCGACTGAGATGTAAAAGAAATTGAAGATATCAGGTGTGTAGGGAATATCTATAAGCTTTTCCAGGGACTCTGTGAACTGTTGCTGCCTTAGCTTGAACAAGTCATGTGGAAATCTAATTTCTCTGAGGAGCTAGTCTTTTAATACCCAGTGGTTACAATCCTCCTCAATTAGGTTTGCAAACAATGTGAATTTGGTGGGCGTATGGAACTTCCTTACTTTTGAACCTAAACTATTTTTCCACAACTACTCCTTGGGAATAAATCAGTTTCATGAATCAGAATACAGGCATATTTCAACTAATACACACTTATTATTTATGTAAAGCGATTGCTTTAGGTTGAGATCCGACTGCTAGACTGATGTTGCAAACTGAGCATCTCTGGAGAACAACAGCATCCTTGAATATGGCCCTGGTAAAACTGGTGCTTTGCTTTGCAGAAGATAATGGATACTTTGCCTTTAGTATATTAGGGAAGTGAGCAAGCACCAGAAGTTCTAGGAAGAAGGGGTGGTGAAAAGTAGGAAGACTTGAATTTGTTTGCTGTTTTTAATTGGTACCTTTAAAAAGCAAGCAATGGCTTGACATTTTGTGAGCTTTAATTTTTTTTATTTTAGAGCTTTGAAGACTAGATGCTCCATTGCTCATGTTGTTTATCTCCCTTGATACTTTTTTTAAAAAAAATACACCCACGAATGAGCCATAGTTTTGTAGCAAAGCTAACCTGCTTCCACATGCCACATACACAGTCCATTACATGTGTGTTTGATACTATCTTCATGCAATAGCTCTGCAGCTTCTGCCTTCCCCACCCCAATTTGGAAGGTGACGTGTTGCTGGGGCACGGGTGTACCAGTTGTTTGGGTAAGTTCCAAAAGAAATTTGAGGAATAGAGTTGAGGTATTCTGGCTTTGTCCCTTGGAACCAGGGCTTTGTGTTCCAGTACATACATATGTATGGTTACATACGCTTCAGGTTACAGACTCCGCTAACCCAGAAATAGCGCTTCAGGTTAAGAACTTTGCTTCAGGATGAGAACAGAAATCGTTCTCCTGCGGCGCGGCAGCAGCAGGAGGCCCCATTAGGTAAAGTGGTGCTTCAGGTTAAGAACAGTTTCAGGTTAAGAACGGACCTCTGGAACAAATTAAGTACTTAACCCGAGGTACCACTGTATTGTTGTATGCCACTCCTATCTCTAAGAGGTGTGAGATTTCAAGGGTTCTGAGCACTTAGCCAGAGTTCATGTTTCTTTTTGGAATGAGGCACAGTGGAATCTGTGGTGTCTTTATGATATATTGTTTGCACATACACATATATAGAACGTGAACCTACGATGGAGGGGTTCACAGCATCAGCAACCCAGAAGAGTCTTGCTTCTTCCATAGCCACAGCTTTGGATTCAAATAGAAATCAAACATTGCTGTTTGACCACGCTTTGCAGCTTGCTGCTTTGCTTCTAGTTCACATCACAGCCCCTTTCAACCCTAAACTCAGGCTTTTGCCTGTCTCAGAGTTGAAAGAGGGACCCCACCTAGTTGCCATCTGGCACAGAGCCCCCTTTCATTTGTAATTAATGGCACAACAGGAAACTAGCCTGGCTTATATTTTAACACTTGATGGATGTAGGGATCAGAAGGCTTCATTAGATTTTAACGCTTGCTGTATTCAGGGGAAAGGGGCCTGGCACCCACAAACTCATAACAGTATTATTTGAATCCTTCTGTTTTCCCCAAGAAGTTCGTGACAGCCTTGCTGGGATTTTATCCTCAAAGAACATCCCTGTGAGTTAAGTTAGGAATGTTAGACTGAGAAATAGTGTTCTGAGACCACCTAGCAGAACAAGGATTGGATCCCAGCCCTCCCTAGTTCTATGTATTTTTAATCTTTTGTTGGAAGCTGCCCAGAGTGGCTGGGGAAACCAAGCCAGATGGGCAGGGTAGAAATAATAAATTACTACTACTACTACTTCTACTACTACTACTACTACTACTACTAAACCACACAATTTTAAAGCTGTATTATGTAGTAGAAGCAGTTGCTAGACATGCCCCCCTATCCCTTCTCTCCCTCCCTGCTCAACAAAGTGAAACCTAGATAAATTCCTTAATTGCCAAATTTGTCATCAATTTAGATAATTAAATTAGACTTCAGAAACTATCTTAATTAATCTGTTGGTGGCATCCGGTTGAGAAATGCCTTTAATTTCCTGAGGGACGTAGTGACTGTGTGTAAGGAAATGGAAGATAAAACGCCCACAGGGTTTTGTCTCATAGGGGTTTTATGACAATGTAGGAAAAGATTTGAGAATATCTTAAACATTTGTTTGTGAATGACCAGTCTCTTGAGATATGATCCATTTTCTACTCACTGCTTTTGAGGCCATGGGTTACAGCATTCTGGTAAGTTATGAACACACAAAAATATCCTGTTCATTACTTCTAATGTCAAGACAGTTTTTCAGCAGGCATCCTATTATTGTGTGCAATAGATGAGTGAGCATCAGAAGAAAATCCCACATTTTTAGATCAATCTCATCTTGAAGGCCTTTTGTAGCCAGGAAATTTATTCAGAGCGACTGAGTGCAGCAGACCATCACTTGCCTTTAGGATCAACGACAGAATATCTAAAGTACAAATTTGCTCAAGGAAAAATATATGGAAGGACTAAGTTATATCAGAAATATACCTAAATCCTCTGAGATTTAGAAGCACAAGAGATTATACTCTGTGGTATACTTGGGCATCAACTGACAACATTACAGATAGGCGTTTTGTTCTTAACCCCCCACTCAGCCACCACCTTCCTTAGTCCCTGGTAAGTAACTCCTGTTTATCTCACATGAAGCTCTGTTACGTCAAGTAAAAACCATCCCTCCCCCATAACCATAACCTTAGCACAATAAACTAAATGCTCTGATAACTAGATTAAAACATCAGGATTGGTATTCAGCTAAATTGTACCCTTGAAATTAATGGACCTAACTTGGTCATGTTCATGAATTTTAATGGGTGTACTTGGAGTAAAACATGGTTGAAGACCACCCTAAAGGACATACTGGGAAATTAGGAGGGGAATTCAATGTAACAGTCTTCTGATCGTTCCATCTGCACAAGTTCCCTCTGTGCCCTGTTCTGGGCGATATTCCTGACCCTCCAGAGTAGATTTGGGGGAGGCATTGTGGGAGAAGTGCAAGGAAGCCCCATTGTGCTAGCATGAACCCTTGCGCTGGCTACCGCCAGTACGCCAAGTTAGTTAAATTGCAGCACATCTTGCCAATAAGTGCTGCAAGTTGTGTGCCCTATGCTCTGCATCGCGGGTTTCCTTTCTCTTCCTTGTTCATGAAAAAAGATTGAATGGTTCAAAGTTAAAAAATCTGATATGGATTTTCATTTTAAAAAAAAACAACAACAAGCAGCTGCTTCCATATAATCTGACTGGACAAAGTAGACATACAACTGTACATGTGTACAGGATCTCATGTAGGACAAATGTCTGATTTGAAGCATCACTGATGTCTCTTTCATTGTTACAGTTTTAAGTGCATGCCTTAAAATTTTCTGAGCAATTCCCCAGTGACTAAACTACAGCACTCAAGGAGATTTAGGGGTTCAAGTTAAAATGGGTTAAAACTTCATTAGTCCAGCTATTTTCTATCAGATGTCACCATTAAAGGTCAAGCAAAGAGGTCCCTGATAGCTTTTGAAAGCTTGGCGGTGAGGTCACCAGAAGGACGTGGTCTCTTTGATTTATTCTATCATTTTGGAAGCCTCGTTCTCTCATTTTATGGGTTTGAAGGCAGTCTGGGAGAGAGATGTGGGAGCTGACCTGGCTATAGCTCAATTGGCCAGATGGATAATGGTCCACAAAACCATTTACCTTTGTGCCAGCTTATATTCAGGAAAACTCTCTTAATTCACCATTGGTTTTACACAATAGTTTATGGCTCATATCCAATGCTCTTGTAGTGTCTTGTGCCGAAGAAATAATAATGAGAGTGGGTCTTTTGGCACCATTATGCTCATCATTGAAATCCTTCTGGCAGGAGGTTATAAAGGGAAGAGCTGCATTTTTCGCAGACAGGTGGTTTTTGACCCTAACATGTCTATTGCTTCTTCCTAGAATCCCTGTACATTCTGGACAGCACAACATCAAACTACCCGCATAGCTTCCCAGTAGCTGGTGTTTTCCTTACTCTGGTTTCAATGTAAACTGCTAAACCAAACACAATAAAAATCCGTTTATCTATATGCCATTATGGTATAGGGTCATAGCTGTCAACTTTCCCCTTTTTTTAAAGGGAAATTCCCTTACTCCAAATAGGATTCCTTGCAAGAAAAGGGAAAAGTTGACAGCTATGGATA
Source organism: Podarcis pityusensis (assembly GCF_964106645.2). Classification (NCBI taxonomy): domain Eukaryota; kingdom Metazoa; phylum Chordata; class Lepidosauria; order Squamata; family Lacertidae; genus Podarcis; species Podarcis pityusensis. The sequence goes on from NC_138028.1 coordinate 46,966,808, forward strand.
GGGTAGAGTTGCCATATTTCAAAAAGTGAAAATCCAGACAGGAAATTCCAGATGTATGGCAACCCCTAGTATAGAACTACTTTAGCAATTCAGGTACCCAGGGTTTATAGCTTGCACTTTATCACCGAGGTGTAAATTGTTTGGCATCACGCACCAGTGTTTCCTGTGCAGCTGTATTCACTCTTCAGTCAACAGCAAAGCATCAGTACCCAGCAGAGACCTTTAAAGGTGGGGAAAGCATTTAAAAATAAGTTCTCTCCCTGTGATTACAAAAGTTGCTGCTTGGGTGTCTCACTCCTGTGAAGTGTAATCAAGGATTAAAAGCAGTTTTAAGAGGCTCATCTTACAAGAACAAAGCACCATTATTAAAAATGAAAACAGACTTGGGTGCTCATCTGGCATTATTGCCTGGTGTCTGATGTCATAATCAGTGGATCTGAAAGCTCCATCTGTGTGTTCCACTTGCTGCCGCCACTTCATAATTATGTTGCATTGTACACTGCTTTTGTTCGTTGACTCATTGGCTGTTCCTGGCTTCAGATGAATTATTCAGCATCGGAAGCTGTTCTTGTATTCAGCAACAATCGTAGCTTGAGTTTCTGCGGCTCCTTCCAGCTAGTTTTAAATGTGACGGAAAGCAATTCACAGGGTCTTTACTCACCGTTGCTACACGATGAAACACTTTGACATTTTATCTTTTTGGCAAGAGGTGTTTCTGACTACAGAAGCTCTGCATGTTCCTATTGAAGAAACAGGAGCACACATGTTTATTAAGACACTCTAGCACACCACCATCTATCTCTGCTTTTGCTTCCCTTGCTACAGGTGCCTTTTAATGACTGGTATAAATGTGTATATTCTCTTCCAATTAAAAAGCTGCCTGCAGTGGCAAAAAACCCCAGCAATGGTATATCTGTCCCATCCTATTAGGGGGACTGCTCAAGGATTTGCATGCTCAGTTCCTCAAACAACCATCTATGTAGAGCAGGAGGGATGAAGTGGAAGTTGCAGTCAGACTACATCCAAACTTCTGTTGGCCAGTTTTGACATAAGAGCAGAGGCACCCACCTGCCAATCACCTGATGTCATTTGTCATCAGGTGATTATGCTTCAAAGGAAGAATTGGGAGCACACTGAGCATGCACTCCCAAGTCTCCCATTCCAGCCCTAACTGTAAAAATAAGAATCTGGGGCAGGTCTTGCATTTGATGCTAAATGCAGTGCCAAAAGCAAGCCCAGCTGGAGGCAGAGATCACCTGTCCAAGGGAATTCTGATCAGGAGCTCTCATGGGCCACCATTCCCAATGGACCTTGTAGGTGATGCCATATTGAAAAAGTCTGTATATGCAATGATCCAAGAGCCTATTTTCAGAGTCTTGTACTGTTTGCAAAGTGGCAACAAAGACCATTATGTTTTTAGTTTTTAGTTTTTCTGGACTGTTTGTGTAATACGTTTTGGGATTTCACACATCTGCTGAAACAAATGCAGCATCTTTGGGAAAAGCTCTGGTAGAATAGCAGGGACAATTCAATTGTGCTATATGCACAAGCTCATATCATTTTGCACCAAACTCCCTAGGTTTTGTTTTGTATTTACCACATCTAATGAAGATTAGGATTCCATTCTCTCTGTAAGAATGCAGTGGAACATTTGGACTGATCTTTCCCCCTTTCATTTCTCTTAACTACCCTGACTAAGTATACAAAATAAAGCAAATGCCATGGAATAGGTGGCTACCAGCATGCTCAAAGGATTTTGTGGAAATCATTGCAGTTTTCTCAGCAATTCAATTGGAATGGAGATAAAAGATTCCCAGATATCTGATAACTGAGGCATTCTGATTTAGTCTGTGTTGTGTGAACATATAAAAAATGTGCACAGCGTGTCAATCTTGCCACCTGTGTTGACAGGACAGTGATATGACAGCTTCAGTTAAGGGTCCAAAAGTTTTCTGTGGGCTACCTCTCTCATCATCACTCCTGATGATTTGATTGATTGATTGATTGATTAAGATTACTTATATGCCACTTTTCCACCATCAGCTGTGCCCAAAGTGGCTTACAACAAACATTCAAAACATCATAATACAAATTTGCAATAATGCCTGGGGCTGATGAGAGCTGGAGTCCCACCAACATCTGGGGGACAACACATGAACCACATCTGATCTAAAGCCACTCCAACTGTAGGGATTGGCTCAGATGCCCTTACCCATTTATATTTCTTGTTCCTGCAGGTGTGGCTTCTATGTCACTTGAGTGTTTCATCTTAACTCTAGTTAATGTGTTGTCTTCATTTTGGAAACTGCAGAAACAAAAGCCTTTGTGAATACAGAGTAGTCAAGCAGTCCAGGCAGAGTTTATGATGTTAATATTCATCCACTGCACAGCCACCCCTGGAGATTAATCATCTTTCTTCTTTTGAATATTTCCCATGATATGTTTCTAAATAGAGGACAGAGGGATTCCTCAGCCTTGTGAAATCATAGCTGTTCAGATTCCGACAAGGCACATTGAGCTGACAGTTGCTTTTGCCTCTTTAAAGTCTGCAATCCCTTCTTAAAGTTAATGTCTTGTTCGACCATACAATAAGCTGAACAAGCAAAAAGAAATACAGAACTCATCTTCACAGTCCAATTAAGAAAGTCTTCTAATTATATTCCCGGGACAGGGGCTCCTGAGAAATAGCAATATCTCCCTGTTCTGAGAGCTAAATCATATCTGCTGATGTTAGCACAGAAATACTATCTGCTGTTAAAAGCCCACTTGTTCTTTCCCCACTTAGTGAGATTGTCAGTTGTCTGCTAGAAGGAAAGGAGGAATTATACTGGCAGTCTGAAATAGAGTAACTGTCAAGCAATGGAGCTCTCTCATGAGTTTGTGGCTTAGATGGTGCTGTAACCAAACTTCCAATTTGTAGGGGGACCCAAAATTGAATAAACGTTCTCCCAAGAAAATCTTAATTTTACATTTTGCATGAATTACGCTAATGGTATTAAATGAGCAAATATGAGAATTTGCAAAGTTATTCTGTGATTGCTTTTCTACTCATGGAGCACCCAGAACTGCTTACAGCTTAAATGAAATACAATACAGTGGCAAAGAATATGAATACAAAATAAAATGGGGGGGGGATTGTTTTCACTTGTAATTGTTGCATTGCACCCCAATCTCTGAGTGGTGTGAGATTCCAGGGGTTCCCAGGATTTGGTTTCCTCATAATGAGGAACAGCATAGATTGTTGTGTTTTTATAATGTATGGTTTATTTACACACACATACAACCTGAGTCTATGATGGAGGGGCTCACAGCCTGCTTCCTGCTTCTAGCTTCTAGCTCACACACCTCAGTTCTGGCTTTTGTCTTTCTGACAGTTGAGGGAATGGGGCCAACCACTTTGAACTCTGGCACAGAGCCACTTTCTTTGTTGCCTTAACGACCCATATTGAGGCCATTTCCACGAAACTTGCCTGGCTAGTCCAGCAATTGAATCCATGTTGGATCTAGGAATTAGAAGGGACTCAGGCATCCAGCCTACCCAACCCCAAACTCACAACATTATGCTGAAATGTATCTGCCAGCAGCGGAGACTGCGGGTTTCGCTTCATGTGACACTCCAGTGCGGTCTTTGCATTTCCTATGCCTGTAATGTAAGTGTGCATTGGCTGCAATGGCCCCTTGATTTTCAAATGTCTCTCTCCTGCTTTCTGTCGCCTGAAAGGAGCGCTACCAAGATACAAAGCCTACTTTGTGCCATTTGTGTCACAAAAAGTTCTGCTGTTTTACTATGATTCTTATTGTACGCCGTCATCACCCCATGGAAAAACTGAGCCATGCTGACATCTCTCCAGGCAGCCAAATACACGAGGGAGCTGCTTCCCAGGAGCCCATCTTTGCTCAAAGGTTTGGGTGAGAGAGACAAAGACAAAGTCCTGATTTTGTTCCCTTTTCCTAGAGCTATGGTGTTGTGAAAACACACCAAATAAAATGCTCTTTTTCTTCCTTTGGCAAGATAAACTTTAAGGAAGTAGTTAGCCTTCTTCCTATAGCAGTTGTTACACTTCAAAACACCCCAGGAATAGTTTTTACTGATTAATGCAATGCTGCAAAATGGCTCTGTATTATTTCTGCAAGGTTCTCTGAACAAGCTGACAAGCTGACTCCTACAATTTGCCCAGGAAGCTGACTCTCCCCAAGTTCGTTCCAAGCTGTCTGTCTCAGGTTGTCAAAACCTAGAAAGGAATGAAAATGGCTGACAAATCAGTTACCCTTGTGAGCCATTGTTGCTTGAAAGATGGCATGGGGAAGGAGGGGGAAAAACCCTTTGTGATCAGCATCTACCTCCAGCTTCAAATCCCCAGCTGCCTTTGCTAAGCAAAATCGGGAGAGACATTTGTCCATATGTTTCCTTCTGGGTAAGCCGAACATTAAAAGTTCTGTCAGCAATTACAATGCATTTAAACTGCGTGCTTAATGCCAACATTCGAGTAGGGGTTGCTGAGAATGCATGGATTTATAAATAAGAAGTTGTTCAGAGCAGAAAATAGCTAACAGAGAAGTCTGAAGTTGGCTGAAGCAAGGTTATACCACTGCTAAGGACACATTATCATCTCTATCAAGTAACAGAAAAGGAGAGAAACTCGAATCATCCATGGAAACTGCCCCGCCCCTTGTATTGTTATGAGTTTGGAGGCAGGTAGGCCCAGACCCTTATAATGCTTGGGCCCACCTTCTAATTCTTGGAATAGCCAGGCCAGCCTGTTAATCGCCCCCTAAGTTGGATCCTTAGGGAACAAAGGAAGTGCCTCTGTTCCAGAGACAGTTCCCTCACTGTCTGCTAGTTAGAAACACAAATGGCCAGAGAGTTGAGAGTTGAGCTAGAAGCTAGATGAGAGAGCGGGAGGATGGCAAGGCAGAGAGAGACCCATGCTTGATTTCTGCTGGGATCCAAGGCTGTGGCTGTGGAAGAAGCAAGACCCTTTTACTGCTGTGAAGCCCTCCATCTTGTCATTTTTCAAGCTCTGAACAGTTTGGGGCCAAGCTACTCAAAGAATTGTCTGCGCCCATATGAACCTGCCCAGATATAAAGAACAGCCACGGAGGGGATGGTTAGGTTGCCAGGCAGAAAAGATTTCGGGCAGTTACAGAATTCTCTTCCTAAGGAGATACATGAGTCTTGAAAATAGTTCTGTTCTGCAGTGCTTTAATGAAGAGAGTAGGTTAGGCAGTTGAGGCTGGTCCATCAGTGTCCATGAGACACTGCCCCATCAATCTCTGTCTGCCTTCAAGTCAGCCCCTACTGGCCTGCCTTCTTACAACCAGCCCAGGAGGTGGAGCTGCCTGACAGTTTCCTTCTTAGTCTCAGTGTTGCACTTGTAAATCTCAGCAGCGAAGAGGATGGGAACAAAACCAGAATGAGTTGGCTCTGGCTGTTGATCTCCTTGCTTTCCACCCTACCAGTCCCAATGTGCACCCACCATCACTAAAGTCAGGCTTGTATTATGTTTTTCTCACAACTCTTCAAATTTTATGCTAAACTGACTGGCTAAATTGAAATGACGTTATTGCATTTTCACCACTTTTTATTATTGTTCCCTGTTTCATAATATTAAAGTTGATGGAGGTTTTCATCTATTTTTTTATTATCACTTTTTCACACTTTGCCTTGGGGGAAATTATTATTATTATTAGAAAGGTTGCTTATATACACCTCCTTCTTTGGCTGCAGAGGTTATCCCTCAGCATGTGATGGGCTGGAAGGAGCCACTCAACCTCAGGGCCGGGTCTAAATGTGCAGCTCCGCAGCACCCTGTTGTCTGTGTTCCTTCAGGCTAGTAACATATGAAGAAAGCTTCCATTGTTTTAAAAATTAGAGAGAGTCTATCACATTGTAATGCATAACAATCTTCATTTCTCGGAGGCCCACATGATGATGATGCACCCAGTGCTGGATTGAGGGTGGGGCAGGCGGTTCCCCTGCACAGGGTGCCCGGCTGAGGAGGTGCCAAGAAAGGGGCGCAGGATGGAAGGCGAGAGGGACGAGGGCATGTAAAAAAGAACTATTTAGGGTGGGGCAGTCAAACGTTGTCCTCATTCAAGGCACCATATTACCAAAGTCTTCCCTTGGAGTACCTTCCAAATTCCCTTCTTAGCTGCATTGGCCTCTTGTCTAATCCAGGCTTGACTATTCCTACATCATCCACATGGGAGTTTAATGTGGATTTGAAGCTACCTGTGCCTCATTTTTTTAGTGTCACCCACATGAACATCCCCCTGACCTGACCCAAAGGGCAGCCTGCACTTTCCCCTTGTTCAATCTGGATCTTCCTGATGCAGGGACAGTCCAATCAGAGAAGTGAATCCAATATAAAATTGCATGTTGCCCAGCTGTGGAGGCACTGACACGCCTTGTTTGGCCAGGGGCTTCACTGATGTGTGTGGTGACGTTTCGTGGGTGCCGTCTACTGCCACACTCCTTGCTCCCATCACCCCAGAGGAAAGGATGCTGCATTTGTGGATTAAAAAATGAATTAAAACAGCTTTTTTGCTTTTTTAGACTGGCTCTAGCGCAAAAATTTGTATTAAAAAATAAAAATTGCTTCCTGCATGCGAAAAGGCATGTGCAGCACATGAATGGAGTGTGGGGCAGCGGGGGATGATTATACAGCCTTCAGAAATGTGAGCAGTTTTCAATTAGTCAATTGCAGAACCCCAAGACAAAGCAGGACCTCCCCTTTTCTCTCCCTTGTGGATCAGAGGTGCCCAGGCCCCCACCTGTCTGGCTATTCTTTGCCCTTGCAAGGCACTTCTGGGTGGGCTGCTGGTGTGGCTGGGTAGAACGTACAATTATTATTATTATTATTATTATTATTATTATTATTATTTAACCTGCTCTTTTGAACTGATCTGGTAGATAAAAAAATGTATATTCTTTTTATTTTTATTTTAAAAGAATGACTATTTTGTCTACATTGGCTTTGGTGGAAGTTTGTTGTTGCACAATTCCACATACCGTATTTTTCGCTCTATAAGACGCACCAGACCACAAGACGCACCTAATTTTTGCAGAAGGAAAACAAGAAAAAAATATTCTGAATCCCAGAAGCCAGAACAGCAAGAGGGATCGCTGCGCAGTGAAAGCAACAATCCCTCTTGCTGTTCTGGCTTCTGTGATAGCTGCGCAGCCTGCATTCGCTCCATAAGACGCACACACATTTCCCCTTACTTTTTAGGAGGGAAAAAGTGAGTCTTATAGAGCAAAAAATACCGTACATTCTTTTTTAATTTCAAAAGGTGTACACACACACACACACACACACACACACACACACACAGGTAAACAGATATCCGTGTGCATGCTCACAACTGACCTCAGGTTTTGGGAACTCACAGAAGTTGGAGAAGTACTGCGGGGAGGGGACAACAATGCACAGCATGAACACACACCAAAAATTAAAGCACTGTCCACTGTTTATCCACTATTTTGGAGACACAAAACTGAAAGCACTCATGTGTGGACAGCAGAGCACAAACATGCACATGGTAAAATTGACCCCACATGCACCTTAGTTTTAAGACTAGTCAAGCACTCCTGCAATTGCCAGATTTAAATACATGGAAAGGGTTGGGTATTCCTTTCTGCATGGGCCACATCCTTAGTTTCGTTGAAAGCCAATAAAGTTCTTATTCCTCTCATGCTCTGTCTTTCACGCACCCTGTTACTTTTCTCATCAAACTAATTTTTAAATTGAGTCTTCTTCATTTGCTGTGGCTTAAGAAACAAAACGAAAACCTGTGTGCTTGAATGCGCGCGCGCACTCTCACACAGAGCCAAGCAGCCACCCACACATATATAATGGTTGACAGAAATTTATGCCTGCCCAATAGCAAATGTGAAGTGAGTGGTATCATTACATCTGCAGGTGTTCTTTCATTTCCACCTACGGTAAATATTAATAGAAAAGGCATCAAGTCATGCAATCATCTTCCACTTCAAAGCGAGTAACTTCCCTGTAGTTCACTTCTTTTCTTTGGAAGGCTTGTCAAGACCTGGATCTTTGTTCAGCTGGGCATCCTTCTGAGCAAGTGAATGAAGTCAAGCTAAGAACTTTATGAAGGTAGCCATTTAGAAACTTTTAAAGGGCAATGCCATCTGATAACAGTTAGACGTTTCTGGGCAACTTGACTATTGTTGTTTTTAATGGATAGGCAAGGGGAGCCAGTCTCTGTTTGTGCATCTACATTGCCTTCACTCGGGGCCCGTTCCAATCATGTTTTGTTCTACTCTGTCTTGGCAATGGCTTGCCTCTTTCTCTGTATGTCTTTGGTCTCTTCAAACGCAAGCATATGTATGGTGAAAAAGCTGTCCAACGGCTGTAGCAATTTCACCAAACATCACCTGTGACTCCCCCCTTTTTTTAGGGTGGGAGGAGTTGCTATGTGTGTGTTTCACTGTATCAGGTTTGTGTAGTCAATATTATACTTGAAGGCACTCTTGTGTGTCTTCACCATGTCAAGGGGAAACTCTGAAAACTGAAATGGATTCTGGCATGCTTAAAAAAACAACCCATGGAGGCATATTATTTATCACACGGGGATGCAAGAAGGCATGATATAAAGACCGCCCCCCATAATGGCCTTAATAATGCACTGCAAATTAATGTGACAACCAAGGCCTCAATCACATATGGTTATAAACCAGTTGATTTCATGCAATTATGGAAATGGTAAAAGAAGATTACTGCTGAGAGGTCTCTCTTTTCCCCTAAAGCTGGAATGAGGAAACCAATGGCTGGCTCCAGACCAGGAAAAGTCTGAAGTTGTGTGGAATCCTGAAGGGATTTTGGCCTCCATCCAGCCTGCCACTCACTTCTGCCTCTTATTTAATTATTATTTATTGATTTAAATGTCCCACCTTTTATGTCCAAGCAGTTCAAGGTGGCATACATAGTTCTTCCCATTTCCATTTTATCTGCACAAGAACCCTGTGAGGAAGGCTAGGCTGAGAGGCAGTAACTGGCTCAAGGTCATCCAGTGAATTTCCTGGCCAAGTGGGGAATTGAAGTCTGGTCTCTCATGTCCTAGTCTGACGCTAACACCACACTGACTCAACTTCCCACTGACAGCTCTCTGCTGATGCATGAAGAAAAGGCGACAAGGTTCCTCGTGGCTCACTGATTCACAAAGCTAACACAGTTTCTGCTATAAGTGTTGCTAAAAAGAGAGAAAAATCCAACCTTGCTCACCAAAAGTGAGGTCCCAGGTCCATACTGCTACCATACCCTCCAAGTGTCCTGATTTTCAAGGGACAGTCCTGGAATTATGAAAGCCATCCTGACTTCTGATTGGATCCCACAATGTCCTTGTTTTTCCTACGAGTGCTGTTGCCACCAAGCTCAGGGAGCAGGATGAGCTGGTGCTGCTTCTGAGCGGTGGCGGCAAAGGAGCATCCCATGCCCTCTCTAAGGCCACTGCTGCTGGCCTCCTCTCTTGGGCAGCTCATAGCAGCTGCTGGAGAGCAGGTGAGGAGGAGGAGGAGGAGGCTGCTGCCCCAGGGCCCAACCCCACATGACACACTGGCTCTGAGGCAGGGCCACCCTGGGTGGGAAGAAAAGAGGAGCAGGGTGGAGTGCAAGGAGTCTCGATTTTTTTAATTACAAAAAAATGCTTTCTAATCTTCTCTGTTTCTAAAATTTATTTACTGGTGTGTGTTTTTCTTTTTGTAAATCTAACAAAGAACAAAATAAAATCAGGATTAAGGGGTTTTCTCAGGATGGTGGAGATGTGCTACTACAGAACAAGGGGCACTGCACAAACCTCAAGAAAAATAAATAGCCCACAGCTTACAGAAGACTGAAAAACATGACCTACAAAATACTGTTTCATCATCAGGATGCAAAGACAGCATGAGGATTTTGACTGGCCTCCAGCCTATAAGTATGGTTTAGGCCAATTTCATAGTGTTGGATGTAAAACCTGGTATATCTGTGAGAAGGTACTTGCATGGTAAGATGTGACAGGGACTCTTGCCCATAAAACAGGACCGCTATTAACACTTAGCACGATAGGTTTCTGTCTGCTGCTCCACAGGGAGCTGTGTAAGAGTGCTGGGCTGTGCCCCCCAAAAGCATTTTTTTAAATGACGAAGTGCTACAAGGAAGAGAAGTGTGTTTCTACCATTCACACTGCAGAAAATGTCTGAGAGCTGGGTGATTATGACACACAACAGCATTCGACTCGGCAATAATAAATGTGCCTCTGAGTGAAGAACTACATTTTTTAAAGTTGATTTCCATGAGAGAGAACATTAAGAAAATGTTTAGTTTCCCAATGAAGTAAGTGAGCCTAAAAAGCACGTGCGCTTAATATTGTAAACGGCCCTGTAGTCCTTGGATGAAGGGTGATATAGAATTTTAATAAATAATAATATTAATAATGGCTTAGGCCAGGAGAGGGATTTGGAGGGGAGGCTTGAACCAAGTTTTCCTGCTCCATCCCTCCTGTTTGGCTCTTTGGATTAAGGCTTCTTCACTGCATAACCATTTCCTGGCATCATCATTCCCCGTACGAATGAAAGAGAGACGATTCAGAGAGGCACTAATACGAGACGGAAGGATTGCAGACTCAGTACAGCGTACCAATAATAATATTTAGCACTGTACAAACATCAACTAAACAAATCCTCACAACACCCCCTGTGAGGTAGGGAGGCATTATAGTCCCCACTGTACAGATGGAGAAACTGAGGCACAGAAAGGGTAAGTGACTTGCCCACGGGTGGTTATCGAGATGATGGCAAAACCATAATTTGGTGCTCCAGTTTGCACTGTCTGAGCTGAGACTAGTTACATGGTCATGCTGCCTCTTTAGGTCAAAGGGACCAGGTGCACCTTCCGAAAAATATTATTATTATTATTATATATGGGGTTGCTGCCTGTTAAACAACATGTATTTGATATTAGTTAACCATTCCACAGTTTCATTCCCCAAACAATACAGTGTCCTTTCACATTCTGTTTCAGGTTCTTCCATGTCCCTAAAGCCCCACCCAGTTTTTGGACTCTATAAAGTACTTGCTTAAAGTACATTTCTCCCCAGTGTGCTTTCATCAGAATGTATTGCCAAATAAGCCTCTGTGAGATGGGAGGCTGCTTCTTGCTGCAACTTAAAAATCTGCAGGTGTAGAAAGCTGCCCAACGGGGGTCTGGTTCTGGTGAGGCGGCTGCAGACTCTCAGCCCTCCTTGTTGCCTCTGGATTTGAGAAGAAAGGCTGATGATCCTTCTGTTTGCTGGTGAGTGTGACAGCAGCAGCGAATGGTAAAAGCACAAGGTGGAGGAGATGGCCTTCCATTGCTCCCTTTGAACCTTTGGCCAGAAGTCCCGGAAGGCCATTGGCTGTATCGATTGTGCTTTGAGGGCTTCGATTTGTGCCGTCAAGCAGCCAAAGCCAGAACCAGGATTTTGAGTCTCTTCTTTCTAATACCAATGAACAACCCCAACCCACCCCACTCCAGCTGGGATCAAAAGTAAAGCAGGAAGTTGGTGGGAAGAGACTGTCAGCTAAGGTGGAGCCATGAGACTGGAAAAGTCCGTCTGAGGGGCGTTCAGGGGAGGAAACATCCTCTCATGCAGTCCGACGCCTTCTCACAAAGCTTCTTTTTCCCTCTGGGAACATCTGCTCAGTTTCATCTCTGTCAACTGGATGTACCGCACAACGTTGGTATCTGCAGGGGGAAGAGGGTCAAAAGACACCAGCTTAGGACAGCCACCAGTCATGTTAGACCAGGCATAGGCAACCTCAGCCCTTCAGGTGTTTTGGGACTACAACTCCCATGATCCCTAGCTAACAGGACCAGTGGTCAGGGATGGTGGGAATGTAGTCCCAAAACATCTGGAGGGCCGAGGCTGCCTATGCCTGTGTTAGACCACAGTTGTTAAGTGTGAAATATGCATCATTGAGACATCGGGAGGCCATCAGACTGGCAAAGGCTGGTCTACATGCTGCAGGGATCACTAGCAACACCATGGCAGACATGTGGCAGGCTCTGTCCCCCAGATTATCTGCTTTGTCCCATAGAACTCAACAGGAGCCACTGAGAAGTGAGTCCATTCCAATCTGCATAACCCCGCCTGGTTCTGTTTCTTGGACATGCTGAACTTTGCTAAGTGACTCCAGGTGAACATGTCAGAAAAGCAACTACAGCCTGAGATGTATCCTTCATGGAAGAGAGGCACTGGTGCAGAGCAGTGGGGAGGACACACACACACACACACACACACACAGGAGCACAACTCTGGGACTTTTTCCAGAGCAGGAGCAATGATGTCACCTGCCAGAGAGCCAGGATAATTGATGGGCCCTCTTTGCTGTGTGAAGTGCAAACGTTTGCATCTGACAGGTTAGCACAGAGGGAGCCAGAGAAGACGGAGATCTTTGAGAAAAAGCTGGGTGCCTCTTTTCCTTTCCTACCTTGAGCTAGCACTTTAAATGCGAACACTTCTTTGTGCAATCATTTTCATTTCTAATTAAAAGCTCAAGGTTGCATTTCAGCTAGCTGAAGGTCTTTTGTTAAAGCTCACTCTGTTTAACAAGTTCAACTTATGCAGTCAGACGTAAGCACTGCTGAGTTCAGTCAGCCTTACTCTCAGGTCGCTGTGCACGCTAGAACTTAAGAAGACACCTGCTGGATAAAAGCAGGGCTTTTTTTCAGCGGGAACTCGATGGAACTCCTTTCCAGCACCTCTCAGGTGAGCGCCATTGCCGTTATTAAGAGAACAAGGGAGGCATTCCTGGGGAGTTCTGGCACCTCTTTTTCTACAAAAAAAGCACTGAATAAGAGCAAAGGTCAGTAACTTGTCTTCACAGTGGCCAACGAGATGCCTATGGGAAGCCCACAAGCAGTTCCTGAGCACAATAGCCCTTGCCTTCTTGCACCTGCTTCTGAGACACAAGGTGCAGTCATAGTGGTCCTAATAAACTGATCATTATGCTATGTACTGATTTTTTTGTGGGCCGCATTGTGTGTAAGCACGGATTAATGCAACTGCCTGAATTTTTAGATTTTGCTTGGGGCACATCTTGGAGGGCACTGTCATGGTGAATCCTTGCACTTCAAATGCAACACCAAAATGCACTATCAAATGCCTCCTAGCCATGGTCAGGCTATGCCTCTGGGTACAAGAGGGGTGCTGCCTTTGCACCTTGCTTGTGGGCCTTCTGGAAGCTTCTGGCTGGTTAACTTTTGGAAACAGGATTCTTGGTGGACTTTTAGACTTGATAGCCTAACAGGGTTCTTGGGTTCTAGTACTTGCTTCAGAGAATATGGCAAAAAATGCTTTTTCTGTCTCTGGAACTGTTTGGAATTGTGGCCTCTGTTGCCTATCTTTTCTTTTCCTCTACCCATGCCCTTCTTCACCTCCCTTCTCAATTCCCCCCCACCCATCTTGCTAGGTAAATGTTAAATGCTCAGAAAGTTATGATACTACGCAGATGCTGCTGCAACCTTGCAGTGTTCCCGGCAAACTGTGCCCTGTAACGTGATCATGCATACAGGAAGGGTGGTTTTAATTACTGAAGTCAAGTGTGCACAGATTCATTGTCTTAGAAATATGAAAACTGAGATCCTAGCAGCTAACCTTGGGTGGGGGGGAGACAGAAGAGAACAAGAAATCTGATTCTCCACGTGCACTCAAGGTGAGCGCCTGTGACATTTTGCAGTCCAAAGTGACAATACTGCATGATCAAAGAACTGTACCCAGGGATTCCTTACAAGGTCTTAAAAGTTCTTCAGCTACATATCCCCATTCACCTCTAAAAAAAATCTGATGACCTTTCCAGTCTCAGTACAGTTGTACCTTGGAAATCGAATGGAATCCGTTCCAGATGTCCATTTGACTTCCAAAACATTCGGAAACCAAAGTGCAGCTTCTGATCTGCAGCCAATCGGAAGCCATGGAAGCTGCATTAGACGTTTAGTTTTCAAAAAAAGTTCGAAAACTGGAATATTCACTTTCGGGTTTCGATTGTTTGGGAGCCGATTTGTTTGACAACTAAGGTATTTGACAACCAAGGTATGCCTGTATATATTTCAGGACTTCACTGTTGTTTCTCTTTAATGCACCATCTCCCTCTGTCTACTGGTACTGAGGTGTAGCCTGAGAAGAGTGGCAATATGGGTCAATGTTAACCAGAAAGTTGGCAGTTTGGGCTCACTCAGGGCAGAATTCCTAGATGACCCTTGGGGTCCCTTCCAACTCTACAATTCTATGATTCTATGGTCTGTCTATCTAATTCTTTCCTAGCCTCCCTTGGTGACCACCATCATCTTGTCAGCTGGATCTTTGGAGCTATTTTCTCGGTTTAAATGCTATATCCTCAGTTCAAACAGATAAGAGGTATCATTTGTTGGGCCAATAGTGCAGTCTTTGCCAACTTGATACAACAGGGGCTGAGGAAGTTGTAGCCAAAAAGACCTGTGCACATATTGAGTACATCTATTTCCTATCTTAAGTGTCCCAGTTCTTTTGTTTTTGTTTTAATGTGGGTATTGCTATTGTACTGTTTCCTATTTTTGTATTGCTGTTTTCAAATTTTATTGTTTTAATTATCTGCACACCACTTTTGAGAGTCCTTGGATGGAACAGCAGGATCAAAATAAATAACATCATGGGCAATTAGGAAAATCTGTGCATGTTTTACTAGCTCTGTGGCTAATCAGCTCCCTTCAGCACCCTTCATATTAAGGAAAGAAAACTGGATTTGACTCCTTGCTGAAAATTTCAAATACGTGGAACTACAATGTAAGTCATTATACTCCTAATGGATCTTAACCCCCAAATGGAACCAAAGTAATGAATGTAGCTTCCTCTCTTATCCTCTGTAAATTTCCTCATGACATACATTTACCATCTTGAATGCATGCCAAGTGAACACAGTGAGCATTAATTGCCTAGGCATGCTAGGAAATCACACATGCTGAAGCTTGCAGCAACCAGATACCTAAAAGTGGAGGGAGAAGGGGGAATAGATGAAAGTTCAGCCCAATAATGTGCCAATTGGAGACCATCAGCACCACAAAAAAAGAGAGAAGCAGCGACCCACCACAGCACATATCCATCCACGTAGATAACTTATCAAATACATTCTGTTTTCAAGAGCTAGGGGCAGAATAGAAGCAAGTTTACATGTCAGAAGACACTCTCAGTGCTTGCTAGCTAAAACCCTCTCAGGCAAGTCTTAGCACAGAATCTCAGAATTTTTTTAAAAAACAAACAAACCACTTATATTTTCAGAAGCAAAGTCTGAAAGATCCTGCAGGGCCTATTCCTTCCCCAGCCACCTGCAAGCCCCGATCCCCACGAAAAGAAACACTTCACTGAAATTTTGATCTAGGCTCTTTTTTCAAACATTTCCATTGATAATAGGCCCTCTTCTCTTCTTAGGAGTTGAGTATGAATGGCTTTGCATTCAGTTGGAGTTGATAATACTGTAACTTAACATTCCTTACCTCTTTTCCATTTGGTTAATGTCTTGCAATGCTACCTTTTTCCATCAGAAAATTTGTACCATTTTATGTGTGTGCTGGGGCACCCATAAGAGTGTTTTTTGGTCTGGGAATGTGTACTGCAAAGGCACCAAGTATGACTGCAAGTGCGGCAAAGTGGTCACAGCCCACATCACTGCTACAATATTTTGTGATGGCCACCGGCTTGGGACAGCTTTGAAAGTGATAGGCAGATTTCTTCATTATAAGGCTACCATTGTCTGCTAGTCCTTATGGCCGTGTACTATCTCCAACGTGCTTCCGAACACCAGTTATTGGAGAAACACCAGTGGGGAGAGTTGCTTCTGTGCTCCTGTCCCACTTGTGGGTTTGCCTGGGATATCTGGCTGACCGCTCTGTGAATAGGATGCTAGACTAGATGTGCCTTTGGTCTGCAGGTCTTATATTCTAAAGGGGCTGACATACTTGGGAAATAAAGAATGCAAGTAAACAGTACATTGCTAAACTGCCAACAGTTCCACCTTTTCTCTGTTGCTGGCCCACATGCTTGATACTGCCTCCTTGAATACCTGCATGATGCAACCTCTCTTACTTCCTTTAGTTCCTCCTCCATACCCACCTTTTCTGTGAAGCTTTTGGTACAACCTCCTAGTTTTCATAAACCTCTGCGACCCAGCCTGTAACTAAGCCTAAGCACACGCCACTGAAATAGCTGCATATGACCCCCTTTTTTGCCCCTTCCTCCCCTTCCCTCTGTTGTTTCCTATATGTCAAATTTTGAACTGTTAACTCCGTGAGGCAGGGACCCTATCCTCTGGTATGTTGAAAAGTGCCTTGTACTCTGATGGCGACAAGAAGAAGAGGAGTAAGAAGAAGACATTATCACCATCACAGTTCTAGTAATAATATCCTCTATTCTGCCCCTCTCCCGTAAGTTATTGGATTCCACGTCCCATCTGCCTGGCTGGTGGTCAGGGATGGTGGGAGCAACATAAAGAGGAGGCCTTTCTGTAAATGTAGGACTGATGGTTGGGGCCAGCCTCTGCCTACCTTTCCAGAGAGGAAATTGCCAGAAATTAGTTTCCTGTTAGGTATGCTGAGGCTCTCTATACAGGGAGATCCTGGCAGAAGTAGAAGAGTCAAAAGTTTCAGCTGTACCAACAGCCTAGCTCATATCAGGAATATGAGAAGCTACCACAACTTTTTAATGGCCTCCTGTCCTCCTTCAGATTGCCTTGTTTAATGAGGGAACTACAGAATTACCTCAGATCCCTCTCAGCTTGTTTTGTGGGTTGAGGTTAAAGGGCAGGGAGAAAAGCAATTTGGGCAGGTTAGTTTTCAGCTCTGTAAGCCTTTGGCAGGAAAATAAATAGCTTTAAGAGATTTGCTTCACCACCAGCAGGCTTTCAGAACAGAGGAGCCTTCTGTGAAGCAAACTCCTGCTGGCCATTTAAGAAATTCTTTTGTTCGGGGAAGTAATTTTCCACCGGCTTGTCCTAATGCATCCTTATTAAATAGATATACTCAGACAGCACACTCTTGGGATACTTCAAGCGTGAGGCCTCACAAAAAGCTAAGGAGAAATAAATGCCACCATTTCACAGACAGAAAAACTGGGGGCAAGGAAGGCTAGAATGGTAGTTAGAGTCATAATAAACATTTATATAACACATTACTGTTGAAAGTGCTCCAAGTTTCTTATATCACCACTCCAGCCTTTTTCTTTTTCTAAAAAAGAGCTGTCTCAGTTCTTCTTGGCTGCACCACTCTCCTCTCAAAATGCAGAGATCCAGGAGACATTTCCAATGTTTGGAAGACACTGACAGGTATCTTCCTCTGGCAAAGCCATGAGGGGCAACTGAACAAGGGCTGGAGGACAGGAGGCACCCCTGTAGCCAGATATCCAGGACCAAAATATCTAAAGTTGGGTCAAGCAGGGCAGGACCAGGGACAGCTCCCAGGGCAAACTCACAGCAATAATGGAAGCTACATAAAAGTCTTGAGGTCAACGGAGCACCTAAATTAAGGGTGGCTAACCTGTGGCAACTGGTCCTGATTTTTTTGAAAACAAAGAGGTGGACCACCATGGTTTGTTGGCAGTTTCAGATCAGTTCTCTTTCTCTCTTTACATAAACAGGAACTCACTCTAGTCTTTAAACATTCTTCTCAAAAAATGTGGTTTAGTGGCAACTTATTTTTAAAAAGTAAACAAACATATATAAATGAATAAAAGCAGGTTGTATGCCATAAAAGGGAAACAGAGATGTGTAGAGGGGTTATAATTCTGATGCAATGTACAATGGCTGGAAAAAACTGACCTGTATCTGAACTTTACATGGACCTCAAGAAGAAGAATTGAGGGTAATTCAATTCTCTCCTCTCATTAGTTGTCATCTTCACAAGGCATTTCCTGGAACTAACTGAAAGGCAGAGGAGGGATGGTAGCCTCTAATCTAGCCAGGCTAGTTGAAAGGGTGTATAAACACACTGGCTGAGTATGTATAGGGTGTGCAGCTGCTCAAGCCAAATGGAAACCGCTTCAGGCAGAATGCTGCCCAAACACGACAGATGGAAACAAAATGCCTCACATGGGATATTAAGAGGACAGAGCGAGCCTAAATTTGTTGCATGCCTTGTGGAAAACGGAACACCACGCATCTTGCATTTCTTTGACTAAAGTAGAGACCTTGACCTCAACCCATCTGGATATTAGAGTCCCAATCCATGGGTCCTTATGAGCAGATCCCACCCCTGCTCCATTCATTTGCCAGTCAGATGCTTGCTGGTGGCAGTTTTGATTGTGCTGATAACTGGTGGAGGTGGCATCATGAAGGTGACTCAGCACCTCTGTCCAAAAGAGGTCCCTGTGGAACGCCCTCCCATCAGATGTCAAGGAAACAAACAACTATCTGACTTTTAGAAGACATCTGAAGGCAGCCCTGTTTAGGGAAGTTTTTTAATGTTTAATGTTTTATCGTGTTTTTAATATTCTGTTGGGAGCTGCCCAGAGTGGTTGGGAAAGCCAGCCAGGTGGGCGGGGTATAAATAAATTATTATTGTTATTATTACCAAAATGGACTCTGCCAGCAGTATTTAGGTGATGTGCCTGTAATGCAGCAAGGGCTGATGCATGTACTATCCTTGGTGCGGAGAGGATTTATTCTGGCAGAAAGCAATTATTTTTAAAACATGTGCCACAGCTTCGTGGTCCCCATGACATGCATAGATGAAGTTCCCAGGTCCATTCCTCGCAAGCCTCACTTTTAAAGTCCTCCGGTACCAGGGCTGGGAAAGACCCGCTATCTGAGGCTTCAGAGCTGATGCCTCTCAGAGCTGAATGGGTTAGAGTTGGGTTTCTGCTTCTGAGGATCAGCTTTGGAGAAAGTGCTCCATGAGGCAGGTGAAAGCCCTTCCTGCTAGCAATTCCCTTTGTGAATTGTGAGTGCTCCCAGCTATCTCTTGAATCAGCACAGGAGGCCTATCCATCATAGCCTATCTGTGTGGAGGCACCATTATGTTATGTGTTTCCCTGCTTCTATCATCATTCGTTGCTGAAATGGTGCAGGGAAATGCGGAATGCGATGATGTTATGACACGGGTAAACGGGGAGAGGGAGGAGAAGGCATCATATTGAAGTGGCAACTCCATCCCAACTTTAATACCTCCTCCTGACTTTTGTGTGTGCTCTCTGTGGATGACAAATGTGAAAGGAGCAGAAGAGAGCACAAATTCAGGTGCAACCTGACAGTGGTTCCTCCTTACCACCAGTACCTGTTGGCTGTCGGGACCTTGCTTCTTTCAAGTAGTAAAGTGCCTTGTTGTAGTCTCCCAGGTGGTAGAACGCTACGCCTGACCGATAGAGTGCCTTGAAGTTCTCTCCTTCCTTCTTCAGTACTTTCAGGCAATATTCCTTGACTCTCTCGTAATTCACCAGCTCAGCTTGAAGGAGGCAGGCTACGAGAGAAGAGGAAATGAATGACAACGTGAGGCTGTTTAGAGAGCTGCTCTTTCCCCTTCTTCACCACTGCTGGGGGAACAGCGAGCGAGAGGTGATGCTGATGACTCAGGAAATGGCACGGCCATTTAGCCTGAGCATCAAATCCAGTTTGTCAGTCCTTAATCTCAAGAGAAATGACCTATTATTAGATATTTCAGTAAACATACATTGGTAGGTGTTGTTTTCCTTGTAAAAGAGGCAGGGATTCTCTGTGGGCTAGGAAGCAAACATTAGAAAAACAGGTAGGTGGCTTTGAATTAGCAAAGGAAAAGTGAATGTGGGCAGTGAATTGTGACCAGCAGTTTCAAAGCAGATCAAAACAAAGCGAGGACTTTAAAAAAAAGAAAACCTGAACATAATAGGTTACTGAATACAAAGATACACATTATTCCTAATCTTTCTCACTCTTGCGATTTCTCTTTTGATGTTGTGAGTTATGACTAGAGCGAATTAAAAGGACGACAACACACATGCACTAGCAATGCTGCTTCCTTATGTTATAAGGCAAAGGGGATTTCTAAAAGGATGAGGATAGGAACCCAAAATTTTTTCATTGTTCAAAGTTTGCTTTGGGCAGGTCTTATTCATGGACTGCACCCAACTCTCTATACCCCTCTAATAATACTACTACATAGCACTTTAAAGCCAAGCTTTTCTCATACATTATCTTAGTATCCTTTATCCAAGTTGCCGGGTCAGTATATAACATCCCCCCATATTGCAAATGAAGAGCGAACTGAATTGCCTAAGAGTTCATGGGAGAGACAAGATTTCTCCTGGGCACTCGCAGCTCAGCCTCTGAGTCACTAAGAGCTACTCAACAACTGCTGAAGAAGCAAACCCACTGCGTACACAAAGTGGCAATTGCATAGCAGGAGGCTGTTTTCAGGCTTTGTGGGCAGGACTCATTGGTGGGGCTGCGGTTCAGTGCTAGAGCACGCTGCATTGCATTGCAAATGCATATTTAAAGGTCCTGTCTTAGTTTGGCCCCTGAGCTGATCCAAGCAGCAGAAGACTGTGCAGAGCAGGGGACCAGCAGGGGTGACACAGTCCAAATGAAGAGCATCAGTGCCTGCAGGATCAGGCCAATGGCCCATCTAGTCCAGCATCCTGTTCCTGTAGTGGCCAACCAGGTGCTCGCAGGAAGTCCATGCACACAGGACCTGAGGATCCTTGCCACCTAGGATTCCCGACAAGGATTGCCAAGGAATTGTTTTGCAAGCTTCCCATGCAGCTTTAACCCTCTCTTCTCTTGCTCATCTTGTGTCCTTCGCTTCCAGTTCAGTGCAGCCAATCATGAAGCCAGCAGGGCAGGAAGCAGCTGTCTGGACTAGTTACATCTCAGAGAAATGAGCTTTACAGACTGTATCCCTGTGGTGGTTGTGGGGAGATGCAAACCTGTAAAATGGTGGCTGTCATCAGAGAAGGGCACACACAGCAGATTTCCATAGCAAACTATGCTGCGGTGAAGCCTCAAAAATGATGTGCAAAATGCTTCTTTTATTCACTACTATTCTCTCCTGCCTGTCAAATGCTGATTTCCTGTCCCCACTTCTAACAGAGCTTGAAATGATCTGCCGAGGCTTCCTCTCCCCCTCCCTCTCTCAACACTTTTGCGTTTAAAGTGTGAATTTCATGCTAGAGCCCTTGACAGCTTGGCGACTGCTGTTCTATATTTATGTGTCGAATAACAGGTACAGCATTGGCAGCAGCTGCCCTTGAGGTATCCAAGAGGCCCGTCCAACAGCACTGGAGAGCAATCCCTCAGCATGGGATAGTCTCAGAACGGTCCGGAGAAAGCAAACTTATACGAAGTGTAAAAGGTGAAGAAAGGCAGTGCTACGGGCATCAACACGTTTAGAGTTAATTATCTAACAGGGAGCTTGCTTTGTACCAAGTGAAGACATCAGTCCATTGAGCTCAGGGTTGTCTACATTTAGGATGCAGAACCTGGTGGCCTCCAGATGTGGCTGGATGGCAACGCCCACCACCCTTGCCATTGGCCATCCTGGCTGGGGCTGAGGAGAGTTGGAGTCCCAACATCTGCAGGGGCCACAGATCCCCCACCCACAGCTCATGGACAGCAACTGTCCAGGGTTTCAGACAAGAGTTTTCTCCAGTCCTACCTGGAGATGGCTGGGGTTGAACCTGTGAGTGTTTGCATGCAAATGACATGCTCTGCCACTGAGCTACACCTCTTCCCTTACAGCAAAGACCTTCAGCCTTCCAAATGTTGTTAAACTACAAATCCCATCAAGCTCCGCCAGCAAGCCAGTAGAGGATGATGGGAGCTGTAGCCCAACGACATCTGGCAGACCCGCCCCTGCCTAGCAACTCTGTCAGATCTTCACTGATGAGGATTTGCCTGTTCCCCTGAAGAGAGACTGGGCTTCAGTGTTAGAAAGGAGACAGGCCAAACTTATTGATCCCACATCACCATTCTGATTTGGGGTGTGAGAGGCCCAAGCAGGAAGGCTACTTTTTGGAAATGCAACTGAGAGTCAAGAGGGCTGGGCTATATGTCTCAATGGTCTGACTTTAGCATAAGGCAGCTCCCAGTGTTCATCTGATAGCTGTATCACACTTAGGCCATGGCTAGGGAATCTTTCCCAGCTTGAGGTGCTTTGTTCTGTCATGGGGCCACATGGGGTTGCCATGGGGTTGGAAGGGCCAGAGGTAAAAGTGAGTGGTGCAATGGACGCAACTTTTAACCTTTACAGGGTAGGCTACATTTCAGTCACACATAAATATCACACACACACACACACACACACACACACACACACACACACTTCTCTATCCAGGCAAGCAAGAAGCAGTATCACAAGGACCCGTTCCAGCCAAGCAAAAACAGTCAAAGAGAATGTAGAGCAGATGCGGTGGAAGGTGTAGTTTAGGAAGGGAGCATGGCTTAGGAAGAGTCCCAGCAGCCACACTGATAAGGCCCTGAAGGCCACATGAGGCCCCCCAGGCCTGAGGTTCCTCACCCCTGAGTTAATCCTATAGGCATCCTTTCCCACATTGACCCAGTGCTGTCAGCATTCCTTAAAAAGATCCTTTGCATCGCTGTCCCTATTACTAACGACTCCAAAGCACGTCTCTTTAAGAGGTTTCCCATTGCTAGCAGCTTGCAAACAAAGAGGGTTTTTCGACTGCCTCACAAATGACATGCTACTTACAGCCTCCTTGATCGTGTTTGGCATTAATTAGATCCGTTGGCTATACTACTGCTTGGCAGACGTACTGTGGTAAATGGGAAAATTAAAAAAACTAAGTGCCACTTTCCAACTAGCAGCTGATTCATTTAAGTTTCCTATTAGTTTATTAAAATTATGTTAGCTATGCCCTTCAGTGTTCATACAATGTGGCACTAAGTGCAGCAGAATGTGTGTGAGCCTGAAAATCTAGCCAGAATCGATTTGTGCTGCACCAGGCAAGATTCAGGGGCCCAAAGGTAGACTTAGCAATTTGGGGGCATGGGGTGGGTGGAGGCAACAGCAACAACAGTGTAGAATGTTTTCAACTGTTTCTTTTCTGCTGAGATATGTGTTTGGCAGAACAGGCTCGGAATGGGGAAGGAGCTGGTGCATTTATGCCATTTTAAATTTGAAAACCACCCTGCGGCCTTTCGGTAAAGGGGTAGCATAGATATCTCCAAATGTCTTGAATAAATAAAACTACAGGCCAGGGATGGGAAATTAATACTAAGGTAGCCGGGACCTTAAATTCTGAATTTCCCTGCAACCGTGGGATTTCTGGGAGATAAAGGCTTTTGAGGCTATAGCTTCTGATGTGCAAAGATAGGTCAGTGATGGGTTGAAGCCACCAGCCTGGCATGCTTTACTAAGATATGGTTGGATGAAGCAGGAGAAAAACCTACTTTATCTCTGCTGTCTCCCATTGAGTTCTCATGTCTGCAGCAGCCTAGAGAAAGAGTGTGGGAGACAGCGGCCAGTGCAAGGATGAAATCTCCACCATCAGCTTTTGCATGGGGAAAGGTGACCTATATTGTCTCCTTGTGCCCAGTTCTGGATGTGGGAGACAGAACAGGGATTCAGCTAGTGCATCAGCCACCCCACCACTCAACAGAAACACATAAGACGAGCCTGCTGGATCAGGCCAATGGCCAATAGCCAAGCACCATGTTTTCACAGTGGCCAACCAGATGCCCATTACAAGATGCTTGCAAGCTGGACCTGAGCATCTTTTCCACCTGTGATTCACAGCAACTGGTATTCAGAGGCATAATGTCTCTGGCAGTGGAGGTAAAACAGAGCCATCATGGCTAGTAGAAGGAAAACCTAAGTTGACAAAAGCTGTTTCAGGCTCAATTTTGAGGACCCTGACTCTGCTGGTAGAAAGGGACATCAGCATCCTTGCAAGGCCTTCTTGTCTAGGATAGATGAGGGTTTCTTTGCCACTGTGACAACTATGGGACTGCCTCTGGGTGCAACTGGACCACCGCATGTCGCAGGTCAGGCACTGGGTTGTCCGCTTATGCCACGGGCCCTACTTTGTTCCCTGAGAGGCTCCGGAATCATGAAAACTTGACTAAAGTAAGTCTTAATGAGAACCATTTGTCAATTGAAGCAAACAGGCGATTTGTGGTAAGATTCATTAAAAAGGTCAGTCAAGTCCATTCCGTTCAGCCCAGGCTTATGGAAAGGCAAATGAGAAAGCAAGTTCAAGGAAAGAAAGTGTGGCATAGGAAAAGTATGGGCTTGGATGCAACTTCAAAGGCTACCCAGCTTAGAGGAAGTTTTCATCTTTCGTCTTTCATCACATGCGCACAGTGCCTTCTCCAGGGTTTCTGCAGGTTGCAGTTTCACTGTGACTTTTAGCCTTACTTTGTTTGGGTGCTGCTCACATTGTTAAAAAAGCTGAAACCATATAAATAATAGGAACTCAGTAGAGGCAAGACCCAGTTCTCTGTATTAAACAGCTTATGTTGCTTTGATGAATATCCCCCCCCCCCCCCCATCCAACCTCCTCTGCTTTCTGGCCAGTTACTACTGTTCCTTTTGATTCTGGTTGTGGATTTTTCGGTTTTTTTGTTACTGTTGATTAAGCAGGTTAAATGCCCCGGGGAGTTTCTTCATCTCTGTTCCTGTTGTGTGTGTTTTTTAATTACCCCAATCATCTCTGCCCTCGCTTTTATCTTTCAAAATCAATATTCATCTTGTAGAGCCTGCTGAGGCTCTTCCTTTTCATTTCCTGACTTACTTTTCCTCCTTTTGCAAGGCCTGTCAGGAAGCAGACTCTTAGCTGGGCGTGGATTGGGGGACTGGGGCTCACAATGGCGAAGCTCTGCCTCCACAGCAGAATACCAATAATGGCTGGGAACCACAGGAGGGGAGAGTGCTCTTGTGCTCAGATCCTGCTTGCAGGTTCCCCACAGGCATCTGGTTGGCCACTGTGAAAACAGGATGCTGGACTAGATGGGCCACTGGCCTGATCCAGCAGGCTCTTCTCATGTTCTCATCATGCATGCAGGTTTTTGGGCAGCATCCATGCAATGTTGTTGGCATCAAAATACCAGCCCCTATTCCTCCCCACCAAAAAAATTAAACCGGAGCTTCCTTATCTGGAGAAAACCAAGCAAGCTTTTTTTAAAAAACCTGTTGCCAATTTCCCATTTGCAATATCTCAGTGACCTATTTACAAACTAAGTTCCTGCCTGGAAGCACCAGAAGACTGCCTGAAGAACCCCTTTCTTTTCCTTCCTTGCTGCTCTTTCCCAGAAAGATCCCTTGCATCGTTCTGTCCTTTCCTCCTTCTTTCTCTTGGAACCAGCAGTGAGACTATTTAAAGAAAACCATTGAAGTGTAATTTGACCGCTCTGATTTCAGGATCTATGTTCGCTTGTTTTGAAATCTCATTCCCTGCTCCTAGTGGTGTACACATACACATTTCACACACCTGACAAAGCAGGCTCTAGTCTTGTCCATTTACGCCATAATACTGTGATCATCTCCAAGGTGCCAGAATACACTGTTGTTTTTACTGCAGCAGATGATCGTATTATCCCTAAGGGATGCTAGTCTCTTGTGAATGTCTTTGCTGACTGAATCCTATGGAGAAGCTGAGAGCTTCATTACCTGCATTACAACAATCCTGAAAGAAAAAGACAGGACAAAACTCAGAGGCTCAGAGCCTCAGAGGCTCACCAAGGCTCCCTGAAGCAGTCCAGTCATGGTTCTCTGGCTATTTTGTATGCTCTGACTGAATGAACCTCTCAAGTAAGTGGCTGACCACACTGCTGTTGTTTGCAAAAGAAATGGGCAGCCGTGGCAGATATAGCCATAGAAAGTCTGGTTTTGATGGTTCTCACTTCCGTGTACAGTGGTACCTCGGGTTACATACGCTTCAGGTTACAGACTCCGCTAACCCAGAAATAGTACCTTGGGCTAAAAACTTTGCTTCAGGATGAGAACAGAAATCACGCCACGGCAGTGGCGAGAGGCCCCATTAGCTAAAGTGGTACCTCAGGTTAAGAACAGTTTCAGGTTAAGAACAGACCTCCAGAACGAATTAAGTTCTTAACCCGAGGTGCCACTGTAATGCATTTAGGATTTTAGTGCCTTAAAGGTGTATGTATGGGGTGTGTGAGGTGTTAGGAGAGCGGTAGAATGTCATACTCCTTCTGGGGTAGTTTGTCCACCTTTGGCCTCCACCCTGCACTCAGCAGCCACAGCCTGGAAATGGCTTTGACAGGCCAGCTAAACCAGGTGAGGGTAGCCGATGGGTTTCAAACCCTTGGTGAGTTAGGGACTTCCCTGTTGCATCCTCCTCATTCAGCCCTGCAGCATCACAAAGCAGTGTGGGGTGGTAGAGGATGTTACACCCACCAAGGGCCACGGGCGGGCAGAGGCGCAGCACAGCGTAGCGCTGGCGAGGAGTAAAATGCGTCCCTGAAATGTGCTTGGGGCCACCGCCCCTCTGGCTCTCCTCATGCGATGCCACTGGTACCATGGGAGCATCACCAGCAAAAATCATGAGGACGGGTTAGGGTCAAAGGAATGACCAGAGGCACTGTGGGAGCAGCTGAGGGTGTTGCTACATTAGCTTTGGTATCCAATGGATTCTTGTGCTTTGAACTTTGCTGCTGGGAGAGCACGGGATCGTGACTAGTATGGCACATTGGTGTAAAGCTTCAGGGTTAATGTATCCATACTATCTGTTAAAAATGACTAGACTAGTCCTAGGGACAGAATAGTTCCTAGTCTTCACGCCAAGTGGACTGAAATCCTTTAATGCCACAATGGGTAGGACTGGTTTGTTTACACGTACAAAAGATGCTTATCCACAAGGCTCCAGGATGGCTGGTGTGGTGTTGCTGTGTTACTCTGACTTCCCTAGAGGATACTCACACAAAACCAACTTGAACGGTTCAATTGTTTAAGGGCAGAGCAGCCTTGGATTTGAGCTACAGTTGCTACAAAAGAGAAAGAACACACCAAGAACCATTTGCCCTTGGAGATTGTGATACTGAATCCAAAGGGAGAAGTCCCTGACCCATACTCATAGGCTTGGTTCAGACATAATGCTCAGCCAAAACGTGGCTGAGGGTGAAGCAGCAGACCTGCAGGTGCTCAAAGGGGAAATGGCTGCCACTTTGCTCCTTCCCCAGTCTACACTACCTGGAGCTAAGCTTATATTTGGCTCAGCATTATGTCTGAACATAATGCTGAGTCAAACCATAATGTTACAGTCCGTGTAGCTCTAATGAAGCCATGCACTTAGGCCAATGTTTATTCTTGGCTTACCACTTGTGCTTTGTCTAGATGACAGATTGTGAGTCTTGGTTTGGACGACATGCTGAACCAAACCATAGCTTAGCTCTAGGTAAGCACAGCAGGTCCAGAGCTGCCATCATCTTTCCTCTGAGCACCTACATAGTTGCATAACATGCCAATTTATTGCACACCTTCCCGACTGCAATATGCTGTGAAGGCAGCCCATCATTCTGTATTGGTTATTCCCCATCCCGTCCTCCATTTGAGAGGACAATCGGAGAATATATTTAAATCCCAAAGTTGCTAATTTTGGTCTTCTGATTGTTGAATGCTAATCTCAACCCATAACCGTAAGCCTTTGCAGTTAAACACAAGCAGCACCTTCAGCCACGGTGCCTAATGGCCCTCTTCAAACTCTTTAGATTAAAAAAAAAGAAACATTTATTCTGTTAATTAAGATGAAAATTGGAAAGGGTGTAATTAATTAATTAAACCTTGCAACCCCGCCCCCGCTGAGATGGTAAGTAAGCTTCATTATCTCCTTTTGATAGTGCCAGCTCAAGATCACAAAGCCTGTGAGTCAGGAATAAAACCCAAAGCTGTTGATTCACAACTCTGTACTTAATCTGCACAAGAAACATCTTTGTTCTTTTCTTCCTTTTGGCTCTTGCATTTCTCTGAGCATTGGGAAATGGACAAAAGAATGGGCTATTAGGTTCTGCCAAGTCAGGGTTGGTTTTAGCCCTAAGGTCATGTTTCTGCATGGAAGATATTTTATTTACTGATGATTGATTTGTATTTCTAGCCCACACTTGATACAATGAATGATCCCAGGACATGTTGTTGTTTGCATCGATCTGTCTCGATAGACAATGGAGTGCACCTCTGAGGGTGAAGTCAAACAGCTGTGTTAGCAGCCCCAAAGTGACCTCCTCTGGGTACAAGCCTGGGCAGTGTGTATGGAGGTCCTGGGCTACCCAGATGACAACACCTCCGAAGTCCAGAGCACAAGAATCCATTTGAAACCAAAGCTGGTGTAGCAACACCATCAGGCAGTCTGGTATAGGGAGTGTATCTTTGTCCTAAACCATTTAGAGCTTTATAGAATAGCATTAAAACCATGAATTGGGTTCAGCATATAGGCAGCCAGTTCAGATGCTTTCGAATCATCAAAATATCACATGGTGCTTGTGGAATAACGGTACCATTTTTTTTAAAAGGCTGTAATAAAAGTGATAAGGGATATAGTGGATAATAATTTCCCTTTGGATATTACTACTACTACTACTACTCACCCTTCACCAATAGTTCTCAGGACCGGTTATAAGAATTTAAAATTCATAATTAAAAACAGTTAAAACAATGAAAAACAGTTAAAACTGTTAAGTATTCTAAAAATTCAGTTAAGATATTTAAAAGATACAGTACCTAAACAAACTTTGTCACTAACGGAAAAGCTGCTAGTAACTGCTAAGTTCAGGAAATGCAACAAAATGTCCTTACCTTATTCATTCCCAAAGAGTCTTATAATGGGGAGCCGGGGAATATTAGGGTCAGCAATAGTCCCATTTTACGGATGTATACAGACCATGGACAGTCCCTAAGGATGATCACACGCTCCATCCCTGCATGAAAACCACTCAGGAGGGGATTGCAAAGCAGCCTAGCCCTGCCCCTGCCACACCCACCAACCAGCGCTCACCTGCCAGTCATACATTCAGCAACTGTAAGAAGGGACCCTATGCATACATGAATGTGCACATGTAGATGTAAGCGGATAACCTAGGACAATCTGGAGTTTACCTCTACCGTCCGAGGCAGCATGCTTCTGAATACCAGCTCCTGGCAATCACAGTTGGGGAGAGAGCCATTGGGCTCATGCCCGGCTTGCCAGCTTCCCATAGGCATCTGGTTGGCTGCTATGAGAACAAGAGGCTGGACCAGACACAGGCCTAATCCTGCAGCACTCTTCTTAATATTCTTATGCAGATCCATTCATACATGCCTAAGGCCCCTCTCGTGTTCACTGAAGATATGCTTTGAGGAAGATGTAGCCAGCAAGCAGAGAAAAACACTTGTTTGGGAGATGTTGGTCCCTTTATGCCTGCTATTAACATGTGAGGGAACTCCTCTGAAACTCCCCTCTCTTGTTTTCCACTTCATCAATGTTTATTGTTCTGATATGTTTACAGGAAATAATACTTTCCACATCAGAAGCAAGGTGGGCAGGAGATGGAAAGCAGCAAACGGTGAACAGTGTGCCTTCAATACTTCCAACAAGAGGTTAAGGACAGCTCAAGAACAGAAATAGATGGAGGGGTCACCTGTGATTCAATAATGGATAAAAAGAGCAGGCAAAACGGTGGAAATGAGCAATTATTCACTTGAGCCGTTATTTGGTTATTTGTTACTGACTGGGAGAGGGCCATTAGAATCTAACCTACTGACCCAGCTAATCTCAGTTTTGTGGCAACATCAAGACGTCGTTCCCGCCCCTTCCCCCTGTTGTTTGTGGTTTCATTCTGACAGAGGCAAAAGAAGGTCAAGTCCTTCCCTTGCTCAAAGTCACAGACAGGCAATGAGTCATAACCAAATGGTTGCTTGGAGCTCTGTTTGCCTTGTAATCATATGCCGACATGAAGGGATTTAGTTTTGCAGGAGGGATTTTTAGGTTTCGTAGGACCTGCCCTAACCATTTCAGGAAGCAGCTGCCTTGGTTATGTGATGGTAATGATCAGTAAACTAGCTTGGGCTTTGAATCCTGTTCTCTCCCAGGTCCACGTACTCTATTTAGCAGATCAAATGGGCAACTTGTTCAGAAGTACATAGTCAAGCATCTTTAAGAGCAATACAGGTGTAGCCAAGGAACTTCGCTTCCTAGGACAATCAACAAACAGGCAGTGGTGACAGCAGTGAGGAGGCAGGCCTACTGATGGAGGGGGCACCACCGAAAGCACCTTGCTGAAGTCCCCACCCACCCCAGATCTGTGGGCAGGCACTCACAGCGGAAAAGCAGCAGGAGAAAATGGGTGCCTGCTTCTGCCAGCCTAAAGAGTTCCACATACCTTCTGCTCCCCTCATCCTGTTTAATGAACTGTGTGTGTCTGCAGTGTCACCTGCTCCAAGGATGGGTAGATGGGAATGCATCCTAAGAAGCATCTTTAGCCATAGCAGCCACCTCCTCACACATTATCCCTTCTTCTGGTACATCAACTCTGCCACACACATACACAAAATAGGCTTCTAGTGATGAAGATTTTAGCCTGCCCTGTTTTGTTTGGTGATGGGCACTCCATTTTGATATGCCAAGCATCCTTCAAATACACTGTGACACCCCCCGACTTGAAACACTGCGCTGAAGTCACTACAGCTGTGCTCCCTTTTGTAGCTGGAGACATCGGAGGGGCAGGAGATCATGCGTTACAGTCAATTTTTTTATAAGGTATGGAACGGTCGCCAGGGAAACCCTGTTGGCTTGACCCACCAATAAACTATGCCAGGTTGTTTGGATGTCAGCTAATTTAGTCCCATTAGTGTCAATGCATATCTGTATTTCAGTGATTTGTGGATGAGACTGTCCTTGCTGCTAAGGTTAATTATGCTGTCCTCTAACAGGCCGGTTGTCTTGCACTGACATGGCAAGGTGACTTGGGATGTCAAGCTATGCAGAAGGGAAGCTGGGTGAATTCAGAGGAGCCATGGCAGGCAGGAGTACTAAGATGTCAGAAATAGGAGGAGATGGATCAGTGGAGTTGCCCTGGATAGGACAAAGCAGGTCAGAGCAAAAGGCATCTTTTATGCCATTCTGAAAGCATTCTGACCCTTATGAAATCATGTAGGTCTACACAGACCTGTACACCTGATCTACAGCAGTGTGTACTACTGCGGGATTCATTCGGAAAGGACGGCACACAAACTTGTCTCACTTGCATGGTACACAAAACGATGGGCTGGTAACTGTCAGTGGGCATCCTTGCCACTCCAAGGCAAAAAGCCCTGTGGGAACATCGAGGGAAAGTGCAAGAAATGCGCTCTCCCCTCTGTTGTAGTAAAATGTGGAAGGAACAATAACAAAGCCGTACAAGGAATTAGAAAAAGCACGTCGTATCATACGCTGCTATTGTGATGCAAAACAGTTCCGAGCACCCGGGTAGACATTTTCAGCAAGGGAACTCGCAGGCTCAGCGGAAAGGCTACTAGCACTGCCAAAACGTCACCCAAAGCCATTTCAGATCTGTTTGATTGGCATCTCTGTACTGACGATCATGCAGATGTTTTCCAGTTAACAATATCTATTTTTCAAAACTAGGGAGCACTTCAGCATTTGCTGAATTATTAATGCCGCAGCCCTGATAATGTATATAGTACCATGCAAGCACAAAGTGCAATAGGAGAGGGAAACAAATCAATGTGTGTAGTGTTGCTTCTTTTCACAAAAGAGGAAGAATTAGCCTTGGATAAGGATAGCAATGTTGCAGCATTTATACATATACAAGAATGAATTGGGGGGTGGGGTGAGGACAACCCAAAGTCATTTGATGTTCTCTCTCCAAAATGTTCCACTACAGCAAAAAGAAAAATTGCATGTTGGATGAAAAGAAGGGATGACATTTCATAAAATCATCAAATGTGTTTTGAGAGAAGCTAATTGCTGCTTTGACTTGCAAGTGAAAGAGTTTCAGCCTTATAGCTTCAGGGGGAGTTCACACATATATGTTTATCGTTCCTTGACTGCAACATCCCAGGAGGGGTTGAATGCAAGAAAAAGCTACTGCAGATCAAACGCCATAAAGAGACCTTGCATTGCCTCTGACAACATTCAAATGCCAACCTTCTCAAAGGAGGCAATTCACATGTTCGGCAGTGAGCATCAACTGATTTACAGGCACATGTTAAACGGTTCCTAGGTGTATGGAGATCCAGCAGACCTGAGAAACATGCAAAAGGTAGACAGGAGAGGAGCAAGAGAGCTTTCTGAATTCTTGGTTTCTCATGCCTCTGTTCTGTGAATGCAAAGTGCAATTCATAGAAAGATCCTTTTCTATGAGAAATTGAACCCTTTTCCAGAGCTCCTGTGGGCACAAAAAGGCTACTGTGCCCTGCTCCTTTCCCCACCCATGTCAGAGCAACCCACTGGCCACTGTTTCTTCCTAAGAGCTGGAGAAGGAGAATTGGCACCCAGCAGCGCAAAGGATGCTGCTGCACCGAGCAGGGCTGTATAGCTCTGCCAGCACAACAAAGCAATCAGCTGCCTTGTCTTCCCAAGGTAGGAATCTCATTGCCAGACCTTTGGAGCTGTGCCACTCTCAGCCATCGTAGCTCACGGGAGCAGGCCAGAGCTCTCTCGTTCAGCTGACCCTCTCTTGACAGGGTTTTCCATTTGTCTTTGCCCTACTCAAAGTGTTTCCAAAGTGCAAAGACTGGATTGGCCAGTCTTTGCCATCTCGTAGGTCACAGTCAACATTTTTTGTTATTAATAATTGCATGCCTTACAAAAAGCACAGAAACAAATCTGCCAGTACAGAACAACTGCCATCCTTTTCATGGGGCTGTCGCACTCTTCTCTACACCAAAGTGCTTTAGGCTTCTTATACATTCATAGCATATAGTCAATAAAATGTGTATTCAAAAGCTTGAGAAAGAGGGCAGGACAAGAAAGAGAAACTTGCATATGATCCCCACTGTATCATCTCTCTCTCTCTCTCTCTCTCTCTCTCACACACACACACACACACACACACAGCTAAGGTCAGTTTTGGTTGGAGTAAATACTGCAGGAACAGAATACAACTGTTTGTAAGTTGCACATCCAGGCTTGGCCACAAGTTCCTGTTGGTTCCCCACAGCTGGCACAAATTAAAATTTAACTGACCTATTTGATATCTACAATTAAATCAAAAACACCCGACATATGTGATGGTGACTGATCCTAGGACAGACAAGTACTCCGCTCCCCACTGCAACACTCCTCATACCAAATGACTGAACTGAAGCCATGGTAAAAACAATTGCAGGAAACAGGCAGGCGGAAAAAGCTGGTGTATAAGCTCGGAGGACGGAAAGCACTTTCAAGTCCCCCGACATCAGAGCAGCTGCCCCACAGAACTGCAGGTTCCTATTTACACAGCTCTTGAAAGACATAAAGAACAGAGAGGTTAACCCCACTGCATGACGGGTTTTAAGAGTTAGAACATTGCTAGGCACCATAGTTGGCTTTGCTTGTTTTGTCGACTGCTCCAACTTCCAAGAGAGATCTGCTGGATGCTGCCCCTCTGTTCCTGTCCCCCTCTCTTCACCACACAGTTATGGGAATATTTCCCCCCCCAACCACCATTGGATTTCTTCCAATTTATCTCTTCTTTAGTGGAGCCTCTGGCTTAACCTCTTGGTCTCCTGACACAAATTATACACCATGACCTAAGAACTTTGCTGTTGCTTCCCTACTCTCTAAACACACATCACTGCTGTTGTGCTCCCTCCTCTCCTTTTGTGTGTGTGTGTGTGAGAGAGAGAGAGAGAGAGAGAGAGAGAGAGAGAGATCTGCTGCCACTGGACCTACACTGATGCTAACTTTCCCTTGGTGACCCATTCCAGAGGCAGAGCTGTGTTATTTGACTGCAACGAAAAACAGCAGAAAGAACCCACAGACCTTAAAGATGAAGGACCTCTCTTGGTGTCCCCCTTATTGCACATCTTGTGGTTATTTGTAAAAGATGGTATAAGGACATTTATATGCAATCCCATTTTCAATCCTGCCAACACCTGCAAGAGTTTTGGGGGAGACAGACTTTGTTTCCAGACAGGGAACATCCTGTAACTTCCTGATGAAATCCTGTGACTTTTCATATCCCCCATGTTCCAGGGCTGTTTTTGCTCTGCTTTCGCAGCACTGTGCGCAAGAGCGCACCTCCGGAAGGCAATAATGCAGTATCATTTGGGAAGCATCGCAGAGCGATTAATAAAGCAGAATGATGTGTGGACAGCCGGGTATAAATCCACCACTAATGCCCTGTTATTGCCTCGATGACATGTTGCAGAAAAACACCCGTCTGGAGGGGCCCTGACAGATTTATTGTGGCTTCAGCTTTCCTGGAGCAGGGCCCGCTTTGGCAGATGCATGAAGTGTTACTCACAGTCAACAGATACCTATTTCTATCTGTCAACTAGGGACAACGCAGCATGCATCTGACAGGATACTGCCTTACACGGAGTCAGATCATTCAGCCATCTAGCTCAGTCTTGTCCACACTGACAGGGTTTCTCTCATCCCTACCTGGCAATGCCGGGGATTGAACCTGCGACTTGCAGCATGGAAAGTAGATGCTCTGCTGCTGAGCTAGGCTTTCCCTTGACAAAGCTGGCTCTTGTCCATGAAAGCCTATGCCAGGAGAAAAATGTATTCTTTACGGTTCCACAAGACAGACAACCTCCTCCTCTCTATCCCTCTCTAATGCTAAAATATACTGTAAACGGCAACCTTCTGGGGCAGAGACCTACCTCCATGATTATTTTACTTTGAGAAAGTTCCCTGATGTATTGGCCCGCACGTTTGCACACTCAAGCATTAGATATTGGGGCTCCTGGCAGTAGTTCTATCGCCTGCTGGCTCTTCCTAATAAATAAGACTAGGAGGCAACATGCAACGGAGACCTGAGAGAGCCGTCTGCCATCCTGAGCCAGGAGCGTTTAATCTGCTGCCTCGTTGGAGCGGGGGGGGGGGGGAGAGACCTCCTGAAACGGCTTGGAGAGGCGGCCTCTCCTGACCCTGGGGAAACCGGAGGGCGGCCTCCATCTGCACCCAAGTCCGGAATTCCGGCCATGGGGTGGGAAGGAAACGGCACCTGTCGTAGGCGCGGCGCTTTCCAATCGACCTTGCAAGCAGGGGGCTAGACAGGGCACATTTCCCCATGATGCCTCCCTCGTTCCCCGGCGCCCCTCACACTCTGCTCTCCGGGCAAAGTTTATTTCCAGGTGCCGTCGGGGCGAGAGCAGCGGAACGGCGCGCGCCCCTCGAGTGATCTCCCGCCAGAAGGAAGGAAAGAGCCCCTTTGCTGACCTGCCAAGCTGTTGTAACAGTCGATCTCGATGCTCTCCAGCAGCTGGCTCTGCTCGCCCGTGAGGCTTCTGCCCAAGCCGCCGCCGCCGCCGCCGGATGAGGAGGACG
The DNA here is from genome assembly GCF_964106645.2 of Podarcis pityusensis. Lineage (NCBI taxonomy): Eukaryota > Metazoa > Chordata > Lepidosauria > Squamata > Lacertidae > Podarcis > Podarcis pityusensis. The sequence continues at coordinate 47,002,208 of NC_138028.1, forward strand.
AGGGCGCGGCGGCGGCGGCGTCTCCGTCCCCGACGTCGTCGTCCTCCTCCTGGGCCAGCAGCAGCCCCTTGAGCTCCAGCAGCGCGCGGTGGTACTTGCCGATGGCCTCGCGGAATTTCTTCTCCTTGTAGCACTGCGCGCCTTGGCTCTTGAAATCCAGAGCCCTGCGGATCAGCTCGTCCGGCTCGGCGCTCTGGCTGCCCCCGCGCTGCAGGGCGCCCACCGACGACGACGACGGCCCTGCGCCCCGCGCGCCGTCCGGGGCCGTCCGGCTGCCCGCGCTGGGCTTCCCGACCGCGCCGGAGCACTGCCGCTCCATGCCCGCCGCTGCCTCGCTCCTCGCCGCCGCCTTTCGCCCTGCCTGCCCGCCCGGACACTCAGGCGGCGGCGCCACAGCCTCCCGTCTGGCTGCGGCTGGTGGTGCCACCTCTCGGCTGGGCTCGGCTGCTCGCTCCCATCCTCCCGCGGCCAGGAGGGAGACGCCGCCGCCGCTCCTGCTGCTGCTGCTGCTGCTCCTCCCCGCGCGCGCCGGGTGTCTGGCTGCTGCCGCCTCCCGCGTCGTGTTATGTTGGGGCGAGGATTGCGAGGGGGGCAATGCTGGCTAACCCGGAAGGAGCTTCTCGCTTCGCACGCGGGAGGGGAGGCGAGGGGGGGGGCGCGAGGATCAGCTCAGCTCAGTCCCCGAACACGAACTCATTCACCGCCGCCAGGAGAAATGGGCGCTCCGGAACTGAGGTGCGACGAGAAAATCTGAGGCGGCGACGCAGGCAGGGGAAGAGTAGGCAAAGGAGCGCGCGGCAAATCGGGGGGACGGACGCCACGCGCGCGCCGCGGCGACCCACCTTCCTCGCTGTTTACAGCCTAGGTACGCGAGCTCTTAAAGGCGCAGGCGGCGCTTTCTGGTTAGGGGCAGGAACCGGAGAGGTGGGGGCTCTCCGGCGCCTGCGCTTGGCTGTGGGAGAGGAGCGGGCGGCGCCTGCCTCTGGCACGAGGGAGACTTGTGCGGAAAACGCGCGGGGTTCCCGCAAAATGGGAGCTGCGCTGAGCAGCTGGCGCGAGGACGCGAAGCTCAGGGGGGGCAGTGGCGGGACGGCTGAAGTCCAACAGGTGGAGGGCATGGTCGGTCCATTTGGTTTCAGAGCCCAAGAGCTGCCTTGCGCGGAGTCTCGTCGGTACAGTGGTACCTCGGGTTAAGTACTTAATTCGTTCCGGAGGTCCGTTCTTAACCTGAAACTGTTCTTAACCTGAGATACCACTTTAGCTAATGGGGCCTCCTGCTGCCGCCACGCTGCCGGAGCACAATTTCTGTTCTCATCCTGAAGCAAAGTTCTTAACCTGAAGCACTATTTCTGGGTTAGCGGAGTGTGTAACCTGAAGTGTATGTACCCCGAGGTACCACTGTATTGTCCACATTGAGTGGCAGCAGCTGCTTTTCAGAGGACATTCCCAGCCCTACCAGGAGCTGCTGGGGGAATCAAGCCACCACGGGCAGAAGGGCAGCTGCCCCCCCCCCAAATAAAATAAAATAAAAAGAATCAATACAAATCTGAGGTTCTGCCCTCCCAACAAAAGCCTGTCCCCCCCCCCAACAAAAATCCTGTCTATGCCCATGGATCCAACCTGGGGCTTTTTGCCTGCAGAGCCTTTTCTTTCGTCCTCAAATGGCGCTGGGTCTTTGGAAGGCCTGTCCTTCGTCATAGAATCAAAGAATTATAGTGTTGGATGGGACCGCAAGGGTCATCTAGTACAACCGCCCCCCCCCCCCGGTAGTAGTAGTAGTAGTTATTTTATTTATACCCTGCTCATCTGGCTGGGTTTCCCCAGCCATGGGGTGGCTTCCAGAAAAATATTAAAAATAATAAAATGTCAAACATTAAAAAAATTCCTGCTACAGGGCTGCCTTCAGGTGTCTTCTAAAATTTGTGTAGTTCTTTTTCTCTTTGACAAGTGATGAGAGGGCGTTCCACAGGGAGGGTGCCACGGCCAAGAAGACCCTCTGCCTGGTTCCCTGTAACTTCACTTCCCGCAGTGAGGGAACCTCCAGAAGACCCTCAGAAGTGGACCTTAGTGTCCAATAATCTCCTTCCTGTTCCCACTGCTCAATAAGGCTTAGTAGGTGTCCCACAATTTGAAATGTTGGACCAGAAAATCATACATCTTCCTAACTACAACTTTCAAGGTGTCCTTACCTCTTGAACCTCCTGCACTGTCATCGTAAGAACATAAGAAGAGCCTGCTGGATCAGGCCAATGTCCCATCTAGTCCAGCATCTTGTTCTCAAGGTGGCCAACCAGATGCCTGTGGGAAAGCCGCAAGTGGGACTCAAGCAGGAAGGTATTCTCTCCTCCTGTGGTTTCTGGTAACTGGTATTCAGAAGCATTATCGCCTCCCAACTGTGAAGGGAGATCATAGCCGTCATGACTACTAGCCCCTGATAGCCTTTTCCTCAATGCATTTGATCATCCCTTTTGCTGGCCCAGTTGTACACACTCTCCCATGCTTACCCACAACCCCCTCAGAACAGAGTCACAAGCCTCTCCCAGTCCTACAAGTTCCCACATGCTTCCACTCTGCCCAGGTCCTTGGCCATATTAACTTCTGCTTAAGGCTGTCTCCAAATGGCACCTTTCCCCTATTTCCATTGTGACTGGATTCAATTAAAGTGGATTTGGAGCTGCTGTGCAATGAACAACTCCTCCCCCCCCCCATAATTAGTTGTTTCTTGTGGTAAATAAAGTGACGAACTGCACTGGGAAATGTGGGGTAACATTTGTGGCCTGACATGGCATGGTGGTGTAACCCCTCCACAAACAACTCAGATTGAATGCTCACTAAACAGCTGGTGCCTTATAACCTCTATGCAGACTGTGCAAACAGGTCAGGGTGAATGCTTAAGCGCTCAGCAATTTTGTTCTCAGGGTGGCCTGTGGGAAACCTATAAGCAGGTCCTGAGCTCAACAACACAGTCTTTGCTGAAAGCATATTCTTTAGTACAAGCAAACTTGAAAGCCTCATTATCACCTCTTGCCAGACCAAGGAGGCTCCATAAATGATCCCTGTGCTCCCAACTGGTGATGTCATTACTCCTGCTCTGAAAATGTCCCAAAGTTCTGCTCTCCTGTGTTCCCCCTTCATTATGCCATGGTTATTACCGGTAACTACTACCAAAGCCCAGCTGCCCAGCTGGAAAAACTTTGTCCCCCTCCCTTCAAGATTAGGAGTTCCCCCAAGCTGCTACAACAACAAAAATGATATGAAGGACTTCCGTATGCATATGTGTGCATACATGGACACATGAGATAGATTGTTTGCAAATATAGGTCTAATTGAAAGAAAGTAAAGGCTTGAGGGGTGTTTGCGTGTGTGTTTCTGCAACAAATAATGGTGTGTGTGGTAGAAACCAGAGACAGAACCTGTGAGCCTTAATCATATAAATTACAGATACGGTGTGTGGGTGTGTCATAGAAGTAAAATAGACGAAAATCCTACTAGACTGCCGTTAGTCATCTTTTGGCAATTATCTCCAGTTCAGGTATAAACGACTCAATCAGTCTCTTTGTTGATGGCATTTAATTGCATTTTGATGAATTCCATGCAATAAAATGCACAGTCCTGGATTTTAGAGTATTCTCTTTGCCTAAGGAGGAAAAGGAAATTGTCCCAGGGAGTTAGCAATACTTCCATTATAATAGGTGTCAACATTTATCTGACATTGTCCACAACAAACAAGGCAAACAAGGGCTTAAGGGGAAGATGGTAGTGCCAGGCAGACTTTCTCAAACATGGCAGGATTTACTAGTGCAGAAAAAGCTAGACAGATAAAGCCTGGAGAAGGAGATAAAATAAGCGGGTGGAAGCACTTAAACAACAGATAAAGAATTTTAGCATCAGCATAGCAGGGCTATAGACCATTCAGATAAATGATGATGTCTGTGTGTTTTGCATTATAGACTTGTTACAAATGTCACATCCAACACACACACACACACACACACACACACACACACACACTGCGCTCTGGTTAGTCACGGATAGTCTTATAATGTACTGTCTAACTGAGCAAACATTTTCTCTGCTCAAAAAGCTGCTGAAGAACATCAGTTTTACTATGTAGAGTATCTTCCTTTTGTATGATGGCTGGGCCAACAAACAGAGTGTCAATCTTGGACCTGAGACCCTGCTTCCAAAGTCAGGCTCAGCCATGAAGTCACATGATATCCACCACTGGCAAGTTGCTCTTAGTTTCCTGTTGGTAAAATGGATCTAGCAGAGATGGGGATGGGAGGGAGCCTTATTCCATGCTAGACCGTTTGTCTGTCCTAGCCTGGCATTGTCTCTACACAATCCTATATATAAGAATAATTTCAAATCTATTACAGACTGGGATAATATTCTTCACTTAAAATGTTTGTTTCCTTACAACAACTCTGTGAGGTAGGTTAGGCCGGGAGACTGTGACTGGCCCAAGGTCACCCAGTGAGTTTCATAGCTAAGCAGGGATTTGAACCTTGGCCTCCCAGATCCTAGTCCAATACTCTGACTGTTACACTATGCACACTCTCTTTTAAACATGATTGCAATCTGTCTGTTGCTCTTTGACCACCGGGGCCTTAGTCCCTGCATCCAGATCTTTTGTTTATTTGTTGTTTAAACCCAACAGTGCACACGCAGGGAGTTTTGCAGCATGAAAATAATCAGAAAGTAGTCAGGCTGCTTCCCCAGGGAGCTGTCAGGATGCTGTCAGCGGCTCCTAGCTGGTCGCCTAGGAAAGTATAAAGACAAAGGAAAGTTTCTTACAGTCCTTTTTTATTTAAATCTTTACAGAACCCAGCCTCTTGGATAATGGTGTTGTCGCGAGTGAATCTTCACCCCGTCTCTCCCACTTGCTCATTCATCACTTCTACAGGTGCTGCTAGGTGCCCTTTGTCTTTGAGCTCTTTGCTCTCCTACTTTTAAGGCTCGCCGGGTTCTGGGAGATGGAGGGTCTGGAATGCTCTCTAATGATGATGTGTCAGCTGGGTGTTGTTCCGGCTCTTCCATGATTTCCCAACTTTCCCCCTCATCTGCCTCTGAGCTGTGACCTCCCTCAAACCCCTGTTGTAAATTTATACTGTCTTCCTCTTCCTCCTTCCTGGAAGGGTCAGGGTGGGGAGGCAGTCTCCACCATTCCTCCTCTGCCCAGTCCCTGACAGGAGCATACAATCTAAAGTCTCGTGGAGCTGGGGTGAGAAAAGAGGGAGGGGTGAAGCAAAGGTATCAAGGGATGAATGGGAGCACAGGCAGTTTCATGTAAGCGTGTTGTTTTCTTGCAATTACTTAGGTTTAAAGAATTAAGAACAGATTGGTACATCTCCTAAAGCAAAACAGAAGAAGAAGAAGAAGAAGAAGAAGAAGAAGTAGAAGTAGTAGTCTGGGCAGAGGGAGGGGGTTGGGTGATGACTAGGACAAGGATATATTCAGCCTTTCCTTGTCTGTGACTATCTACTTAGTCAGCATGTTTATGGCCACAAAAGGCAGTGTTTGTTGACTTTAAGAGTTTTAGGGACACAATGCAAATGGGACGAAAAGTCTGTCCATGTCCAAACATGAATGGAAATGTCCATCAAGGTATTTATTGTAGAGATAGGCACATTCCAGGGCGTGGCTGATACTTTTTTTTTAAGGTTACCACTGATTTTGAAACTCAGGTAGCATATAGATTACCAAGCAGGGGAGTCTAGTCTATGGAGTAGATGTTTATTTGAGCAGCTCTCTTATCATAGCCAACTTACAAGGCAGAGACCTGAGAAGGCATTTGTGGATGAAGGTTTAAACTAAATATTTTTGGACTGGTAGGTTGGAAAATACACATTAAATGAGAGAGACAACTCACTCTGACCTGGGGGCAACCTGGCTTCTGTCAAAGGAGTGGTTGCCTAGGTCATCTGAATGCTTGCAGTGCAATTTCAGAATGAGCCATCCTGATTCAGAGAAGTATTAGACATGCACACAATACCTTACGCATTATGGCATCATCATCCAGTCTATAAAGAGTACTGTATAGACTTACCCAGGTAAATATCAGATCGACTCCAATGCTTTGGGCAGAGAGGTAAGAGGGGGGAAATCCCAGCCATTGCATCTGCCAGTGTAACGTTTAAAAAAGCACAACATTTAACCACTCTCTACAAGGAGGCTGATTTTGCATTAAATAAGTGGAATCTTTTGTATATGATATACATATTTCTAAATAATTGCCTAAACACTAAACACTTTAGAAACACTGGTTTATAAATGATGAAGGCTGCAGTCTGAACAATGTACAGCTTATTTCCGGTTGTCTGGTAATGTTTTGGCATTTTTGTTTGTTTAAAATGAAGGTTGAGACTGGATCCTCCACTGCCCCCACTTCAAGATCAGCTACTCTCACCATTCATTTCATGTTTTAAATAATAGTTTGTCATGCTGTTCATCTTATATTCCAAGAAGGATTCCACTTTTTAAATTCACACTGGGAATAGATAGGATCAGTTGTTTTGTTGTGTTTTAGATCAGGCTTTATAAGTTTACTGTTCCTACTAGAAAGATCTGATACTGGCAAAATCTAATTAATACAATACAGCATTGTCTGCAGTCGACAATCAAATACTTGAAATTCACCTTGCTTCCTCACTGGGATGCATGGCAGCCATCTAATTAACAATGTCAAGCATTTGTGTATTGAGCTTGTATTGTCACAGCATATCCCCCTGCTTCCTTCATTGTTTTTCTTTCAGTGGTGCTCTGCCTTTGCCACCCATCTAACCCATCTTCACAGAAGACTAGAATCATAGATCTTGCAGAACTTGCTCTTGATGCGCAGAGAACAAGATTCCATTGCTTTCATATCTCTCCTAAGCTTCACAGGATGTCTCTTCTACAATTTTTGACGTCTTTAAAACCTGCCACTCATAGGTTTCCGGTGCCAAGAAATCAGATAACACATGGTTTGAGTTTTCCACCTCTTGTGGCTTCCCGTCTCATATTTTAATCTCTCAATTTCAACTGGATGCTTTTTTATTTCTGTCTTCTCATTTAAACTGTGTTGCAATGTGACAACAGTATGCTATATTTTACTCTCAAGGATGGACTGCTGGAATATTTTAAAGTCAGAAATTTTTATTATAGCATATACTAATAAAGTAAGGTAAAGGACCCCTGAACAGTTAAGTCCAGTCAAAGGCGACTATGTGGTTGTGGCGCTCATCTCGCTTTCACGCCGAAGGAGCCGGCATTTGTCCACAGACAAATCTGGGTCATGTGGCCAGCATGACTAAACCACCTCTGGCACAATGGAACACCGTGACAGAAACCAGAGCGCATGGAAACGTATTTTACTGGTATATTCTAATAAACACAAATACACACACACACACACACACACACACACACACACAGTACAATACAGTACAATACAATACAATACAACACAATACAATAATAATATACTAATATTGTCAGGCTGCTGCCAACAACTCCCAGCTGGTTGCAAGGAATGTACAAAGACAAGGTATTGTTTCTTACCATCCACTTTTTAGTCAGTATTTACAGAAAGAGGCTATGGAATCCAGCCTCTTGGATAATGGGGTTGTCTCGAGTGAATCTCCACCCCCCATCTCTCCCACTTCCTCCTTCGTCATTTGCATTGTCACTCCTACGGGTGCTGCTACGTGCCCTCTGCCTTTGAGCTCTTTGCTCTCCTACTTTCAAGGCTCTCTGGGTTCTGGGAGATGGGTGGGGTGGGGTCTGGAGTGCTTTCTAAAGACACTGTATCCATCAACTGTCGCTCCCCTGGTGCTTCCTCTTCCTCCTCCCCTCCCATTATTTCCCAACTTTTCCCCCTCATCTGCCTCTGAGCTGTGACCTCCCTCAAACCCCTGTTGTAAATCTAAACTGTCTTCCTCTTCCTCCTCCCTGGAAGGGTCAAGCTGGTTTCCTCCTCTGCCCAGTCCCTGACAAATATACAGATTCCTGCAAGGCACTCATGGATGGGGCTTCCCTTGAAGTTTCAACAGTTCAGTGGAATGCATCGCCTTCCTCATAACAAGGTTGGATCCCTCTTTAGTAGCATACGATTCCAGCATCCTTACTTAAGAATAAAAGAACATAAGAAGAGCCTGCTGGATCAGACCAATGGCACATCTAGTCCAGCATCATCTTTTCACAGTGGCCAGATGCCTGTAAGAAACCCACAAACAGGACTGAGCTCAAGAGCACTCTCCCCAAAATAGATGTGGATAATATTATTGGAACCCTGCGATTAGCCAAGAACACCTTCTTAGCATCAAGTTCAAGTATCAGGAGCACACAGAGATATTTGTAGTGGCTGTTCTATGATCGTTGTGCTTCCTCCTTCTGGAGATTTGTCAGAATTTACAGTATCTCTGAATTCTTTGCAGAAGTGTTGCAAAATTTTGCTATTATTAGGGCTGATTTGTGTGTGTGTGCTTGCAACTAAGTGAGCTGGGATAGAAATAGAAGCACATTGCCTAGTCTGCATTCATACTGTATGATTTCCTTCATGTATCGCAGTCTGCTTGCCAGGGTCACACACAATTACCTCTGGACGGTGGCCTTTATGTGACACAATCTATTTTCTCTTTGGCTTATGCATTGCCTACCTTTTATACACCTTGGGTTCCCTCCCTTGTGGGCCATAAGGCACACCAACTATGCTCCCTTCTCCAGCAACCTGTCCCTATGACTAGGATGATATGTTCTGCATACCATAGTGTCTTGTCATTTGTGGAAGGTGACATTTGATTAGTTAAGGAGTGCCACAACAATACTTGGAAATCCTCTCGGTATGAATTCAGATACACCCAAGTTTTCTTTCAATCTCTTAACCCACAAGAAGTGGGAGTCTTTCCACTCCACCCACAGGCGTAGTCGTCTTCAAAATAAGATGATAAAATAATACTGACACAAACCTCCCCCTCCCCATGGAATAGGGACTAGAAAAGCTAGATGCCTTGGTACTCCCTGTGATGTTTTCCTCCCAATTCAGTTTTTCAGACCGATTCTTTTGGAATTGCCACCAAGTCCTGTGCTGCCAGAAGATCTGACTAGCTAGGAATGCAACGCTGTTTAATTTTTATTTATTTATTGAATTTACAGTGGTACCTTGGTTTACCAACTTAATCCATTTCGGAAGTCCGTTCTTAAACCAAAGCATTCTTAAACCAAGGTGTGCTTTCCCATAGCAGCGGGGGACTCGATTTACAAATGGAACACACTCAACAGGAAGCAGAACATGTTCTTATTCCAAGGCAAAGTTCACAAACCAAAACACCTACTTCCGGGTTTGCAGCATTCTTAATCCAAGTTGTTCATAAATTAAGCTGTTCTTAAACCAAGGTACCACTGTATATACCACTCTATACCCAGAGGTTTCAGGGTGGTTCACAGAAATATCACAATATATAAAATAAAAATATGAACAATAACCCAATAACGCCCCCCAAAAGAGCCACATTTTAAAAGGGTATAGGATGTCAATCAGGTCAACCAAAGGAACGGTTTTGCCTGGCGCCTAAAGGTATGTAATGAAGGTGCCAGGTGAACTTCTCTGGGGAGAGCATTCCATAGACAGAGAGCCACTGCAGAGAAGGCCCCATTCTTGTGTTGCCACCCTCTGGACCTCTCAAGGAGGAGGCACACAAAGGAGGGCCTCAGAAGATGATCTCAGGGTCTGGGTAGGTTCATATGGAAAGAATTTTATTTCTTCTCTTTCTTTGTTAAAGATGTAAAAAAGAGAGCAAGAGGAATTCAATCTCACACTTTAAACAGTCTTACAGAACAATCCACTTCCTAAGTCGCGAAGATGTGTTGCTCTATTCAGCCCCATTCACATGTTCATTCATGTAGATATGAATGTGTGGAAGAAGAGGATCATGGCTACTGAATCTGATTGCTATGTGTTCATTATTCAAACTTCTGAACAGAGTCAGGTGCATATGTAACAGCACAGATGTTTCCTGTAACAATACAAAACAAACCTGTACCAGCTCCAGATGTACACATCTTAAATCACAGATGGGGAACCTGTGGCCCTCTGGATGTCTCAGACACTAGCTCCCACCAGCACCATCACTCATGGCCAACTGGAGTTCTGGAGGACCCAAGGTTCAGTTGGTACAACTGAAGCCGAACTCTGCCCTATCATAATCTTTCCCATCCTTGCTCTTGTCTGCATCTTCCCCAGCACACATTTGTGGTTCCTCTGCTGACTCTTGCCCTCTCACTGCAGTCAAATTATTAAAACATATTGTGGGGGAAAGCAGCATAGATCTGTATTTTGACAGCTTGAACTACATGCCTGGAAATTATGTTCTGGAAGGACTTCTCAAGCGGGCAACTCCATCACATGATTTCTGTAATAGCAACACGCACAGTTTCTATTTAAATTCTCACGCGAGGCTTTTAGACAAGTTATTCAAGGGAGGGATGTGCCTGCTTTGCAGCTGAAAAGGTGCCAAGTAATGAATAAAGAAGCATAAGTAAGTATCGGTCACACTGGACTTCCTCTCCCCAAAGGGATAAGGACACACTGGAAGTCGAGCATAAAAACCTCAAGGGGGTGTGGCGCATTGTAAGGGCTGCAATGGGAGGGTTCTCCTGGCTGTAGGCTGCCCAAGTGGGTCCTCAGAGCTCTTAACAGCATCAGGGCCTGTCCTCAAATTTGCTTCCCCACAGCAGAACGTATGAGTGACTGAAATTCAGAGACATGGAGCAGTACGGAAAGAGAGCTCACCAAGGTGGCACTCACACATCTACAAAGTGAGGGGGGAGATGAATCACACACGAGTTTGCATAACATGCTGATTTAGATGTATAGATGTGAATCTAGAAATATTGGAGAAGGCAGTGAAAAGCTTCTGGGAAATGATATATAATGAGATGAAAAAGATGTTGAAATATACATTTATAAAAAAACCCAGAAGCATTTTTACTCGGTATTGTAGGGGAGGATATTAACAAACAGGATAATAAACTGCTTTTATATGCAATAACGGCAGCAAGAATATTACTGGCACATAAATGGAAACAAGAACTACCGACGAAAGAAGAATGGCAGACGAAATTAATGGACTATGCAGAATTAAACAAGATGACAGGAAAGATCTGAAACCTGTGGAACCAGAGATTCTCAGAGGACTGGAGTAAATATCTGAACTATTTGAAATGCAATGGCAATAAACAGATTATGCTAGCAGGACTTCAGGAAGTTTTGTAAGGAGGATTGTGCAAAGTATTGCAGAGAAGATTATGAAGTTATTAGTTGAGGATAATTAAAAGTAATAGAGAAATTGAGAAATGTAGATTAAGTGATAAAGGTTGAAAAATCTTCAGATGTGGTTGATGGAAGGCCAAAACATTGTATAAGATAAGAAAGTATATGATATGATTTTTGGAAATTATTTGTAAAAATCTCCCCCCCCCCCCTATATATAAAGAAATATTGGAAAAGGCAGTAACCAGGCGCTCAAGCTTCTTCAGATGATCAACTTCAAGGCTTGTGCTTACGGTTCTTTAGCATTAAACTAGACTCACAGTTTTTCTTTATCTTTAAACTAGACTCAGAGTTTGTGCAGAGGGGAAAGTGTAGGCAGAGCAGGAGTTGAGTACTTCTCTCCCACCAGACAATTATCCATGACACTCACACCATGCAACTCACCAGTCCAGTGTTTTGAATCACTCTGGTGTCTTAATGCCTGTCCAATTGCTTTGGCTAATTTCCAAAGATGTCCTCACCTCCAGATCTTTTTATAGCTTGGGATACAAAAACTACTTGACATGACTGAGTGCTTTGGCTGCATCCATGAAGACGAGAAAAGTGCCAATAATGTATTTCTGGGAATAGTGAAACACTGTGAGTAATCTTACAAAATTATCTGGCCATTTGTCATTTCAACGCTTTTTTGCAGCCTTCAGTGATGAGCATGCATGCCACAGATGTTCCACGGTGCTGAAATGCTGAAAGGCAGGGGTCCCTATTTGGCAATTTCCACCAAACCCTGCCCCCCTGCCCCGCCCCTGATGCCAGCAGAGGAGGCTCCCTAGCGCAGCCAATCCCCACTCAGTGGGGTTCACCGATCAACTGATTAGTACTCCCAGAATGCCCTGCTGGCATCAGAGACCTGGATTCAAATGCTGACTCACAAATGAAACTCATTGGGTGACTTTGGACCTAACCTCACAGGGTATTGTCGTGAGGTTGAAATGGGAGGAAGATCCACTTATGTCACTCTGATTTCTATGGAGGGAGGTGAGATATTGTATAAACTGGAAGGTGGCCTTGCAAATTTAGTACTGTTAAGCTCCAAATACCATTGCCAAGATATAATGAACAGTCTGTTATATGTTGTGAATTAGTGTAGCATAGTCACTCAGAAAGTAAGCTGTGAACCAGGTAGCCATTGTTCTAACTTCACCTTTACCATGAGTTCACTTGGTGATCTTAGCTTGGTGCTCTCTGCCTCATGTCTTATTAGCAATGTAGGGATAATAAAAGGTCCCTGGGTGGTTAAGTCCAGTCAAAGGCGACTATGGGGTTGCAGCGCTCATCTCGCTTTCAGGTTGAGGGAGCTGGCGTTTGTCCACAGACAGCTTTCTGGGTCATGTGGCCAGCATGACTAAAGCGCTTCTGACACAAAGGAACACCGTGACGGAAACCAGAGCGCACGGAAATACTGCTTAGCCTCCCGCTGCAGCAGTGCCTGTTTACCTACTTGCACTGGTGTGCTTTCAAACTGCTAGGTTGGCAGGAGCTGGAAGAGCCAACGGGAGCTCACCCCGTCGCAGGGATTTGAACCACCAACCTTCTGATCAGCAAGCCCAAGAGGCTCAGTGATTTAGACCACAGCGCCACCTGCCTGTACTGACTTACAGTATGTCTCTGAATGACAGTTGCTGGAAGCTGCAGGAAGGGAGAGTGCTGCTGGGCTCAGGTCCTGATTGTGGGCTTTCCTGAAGTATTTGCTTGACCATGGTGAGAACAGGATGCTGGACTAAAAAAGGCCACTGGTCTGATCCAGCAGCCTCTTCTTTTGTTTTTAGGAGATACATGAAACAGTGTCAATGTGCTAATGCATTAATTTTATTTATGGCATTTTATACATCCATGAAGCAAATCCAGTGGTTACCTTACAAAAAGAAACCCCATGAAAAATAAAGAATGCAATAAAAATAAACTAAAGCAATGTTAATATACTATTTGTAGCAGCATAAAATAAACAGAAATAGCTATGAAACCAACCCAAGACACGCAAAACCATCATAAAAAAAACAAGAAGGGAGAAAATAGTAAATGTCACGGATTTAAAATGCACTAAAATTCAAAGGCTTGGGGGGAATAAAAAGGTCTTCACCTTGTGTTAAAAGGACCAGATGAACCTCTCTGGGGAGGGCTTTCTACAAAGGAGTTGCCTGCACTAAGTCTTTGATGTCTTACAGATGCTAATTAACATAATTACCATTTTCTTCTGCCTTCCCTTTTTTCCTGTTTCTTAAATAGGGAAGTGAGAACCCTGACCTGTATGAGAGTTGTTTGCCTATATAAATAAGTAATGTTCTGTGCTACGTTGCTTCCGTCCTCCTAGGAAAATACTGATTCTCTGCAGGTTGCAGAACAATTGCATTGCACAGAGAAGGATGAGTCTTAATCTGGTATGGAAAGCAGGAAGCCACTATGGAACTTTAATTATACAAATTAGGCTCTTTGCATAAGAGCAGGTTAGTTATGTACTTGGAATGCATTTCTTTTCTGAGTACTGTGAGGCTAATTAATTACACGCACCCCCGCCCCGAATTATTCCTATTCTAAATGCTAAGCAACCGGCCCCATCTGGCCCTGCAGAGAGAATTCCACCACATGGAAATTCACTGATGTGTGCAAAGCATTGGAAAGCACCCATCTGCATCTCAGGGGCCTTTCCCTCACCTCTTATACTGGATTGTTACCAGCTCTGCATTTGGTGGATCAGCTGCCATCCACAGTATGGGCAGAATGGCAAAATGCCTGTTTCAAATCACATGCCCTTTTCCTGGCGATGTACAAATTCTGAGTTCGTCTCTATGTGGATTAGAACATGCAACAAGCGAGTTATCGTACTTTTCCATCTATAAGACGCCCCCATATATAAGACACCCCCTTTTTGGGGACTGAAATTTCAGAAATTGGGGGGGGGGGAATGGGGAGGATTACCAAGAGCTGTTGAGCTTTTTTAAGGGGAAAAAATTGCTCACCTAGTACAGTGGTACCTCGGGTTAAGTACTTAATTCGTTACAGAGGTCCGTTCTTAACCTGAAGCACTTTAGCTAATGGGGCCTCCTGCTGCTGCCGCGCCACCGGAGCATGATTTCTGTTCTCATCCTGAAGCAAAGTTCTTAACCCAAGGTTCTATTTCTGGGTTAGCGGAGTCTGTAACCTGAAGCGTATGTAACCCAAGGTATCACTGTATTGCAAAATCCACCTCCCGTCTGTCCCCTTGCCCGCTGTCAATCACCCGCCCAATTGCTGCGGCATTGGTCAATCAACACCACCCACTGACGCAGCAACCAATAACATGCACAATAGTTGTTGACAGCTGCGGCAGCAACCAATCAAACATCCACTCCATGCACTACCCATGTATAAGATGAGCCCCACTTTTAAGCATGATTTTAAAGTGGGGGGACCTAGTCTTATACATGGAAAAGTACAGTATTTCAGTAGGATCTGCAGAACATTGTTTCTTTGTTTGAATATCAGGTATGTTTGTATCTTCCCCCACCCCAATCAAATATGGCCAGGCCTTTGTGCCTCTATGCTAGTTTATGGCTTAGTCCCAAGGAGGTTGCCCTGGAGGCTTTGTTTCCCAAACTTTGGTCTCCAGATGTTTTTGGACTACAACTCCCATCATCCCTAGCTAGCAGGACCAGTGGGTAGGGATGATGGGAATTGTAGTCCAAAAAAACACAGCTGGAGACCCAAGTTTGGGGAAACACTGGTTTTGAAGGATACCCTGTAATGTATCATGGCTCATTGAACAGACTACACAATATCCCTGACTTTTGAATTTATACTGCTATAGATTGTTCTAACAATTAATAATTGGTAGGATTTTGATTATTTGAAGTACTGAAAGGAAGACTGCAGGCCGGTGGAAAAGGAGAGGCTCAGCTTTCTTTCTAAGCCAGGGCCTCACCTGGGATCAACATAACAAAAGGTGTTGATAGCCCATCTGAGAGGAGGAATTCTTGGGCCTGGCAAAACAGAAGGTTGCCAGGGTAACTGGGTGTGAAGTGACAGGAAAAGAGTCTTTAGAGGAAGAAAAAGCGGAGGAAAAAGACTGACTGGGAGGGATACCTTTGACTCCAGTGCTGCACTGCTGTGGAGAACAAGCCCAGCTTGAGATGACCATGCTATGTGAACTGATTAATATGTATAAAGAAAGCTACCTTATAATAAGCCAGACCATCCATCTCTTCTTCTTCTTCTTTGGCAATCACTCGTAGCCGAGTAAGATTGTCTTCCATAAACACGGTTTTAACAATGAGTCCGTAAGTGACTGTGGAGGCCAATTCTGGATCCACACGTCGTTCCACAGTGGGGACACTGGTTTCCGGGCGGGAGTTGGTCACGGTGTGGATTTGCCAAGTGTGCCTTCCTCTTAGCACGTTTCTCCCTTGTGTTCTGAGTTCGAGCGTCTTCAAAGTCCATGACACCTTTGGTAAAGGCTGTTCTTCAACTGGAACGCTCACAGGCCAGTGTTTCCCAGTTGTCAGTGTTTATACTACATTTTTTAAGATTTGCCTCGAGACAGTCTTTAAGCCTCTTTTGTTGACCACCAGCATTATGCTTTCCATTTTTAAGTTCGGAATAGAGTAGTTGCCTTGGAAGACGATAATCAGGCATCTGCACAACATGACCAGTCCAACAAAGTTGATGTTGAAGAATCATTGCTTCCACACTGGCGATCTTTGCTTCATCCAGTACACTGATATTAGTTTGCCTGTCTTCCCAAGTGATGTTTAAGATTTTTTGGAGACACCATTGAAGGAATCTTTCAAGAAGTTGGCGATGGCGTTTGTAAGTGGTCCATGTTTCACAAGGATACAGTAAGGTTGGTAGTACAATAGCTTTGCAAACAAGCATTTTGGTTTCCCTGCATGTGTCCCGGTCCTCAAACACTCTGCACTTCAATCGGGAGAAAGCTGCACTCGCAGAGCTCCATACTGTCTATACTGATTGGCAGTGACTTGCCAGGGTTTCAGATAGGCACCTCTTCAAGACCTAGCTATGGGGCAGAATCCACAGGGAAGTTCTTCTGCAGAAGCCCCAATGGAAAAAGAAGTGCTCTTCTACATTTCGTCAAGTCTTGTGCAGGATAGCATCCTGCTAGAATCGTGTCCCAAGTTAATTGGTGTGAAAGGGGGAGGGGCATCTGTATTGTCTTCCTCAGGCGCCAAAATGCCTTGGCCTGACCTTAGGGTTACACTCAAAATTACCAGAGTGCTTTATCAGGTTCACATGGCAGGGCCACAGGCAAAAGTAGGAAGGACAGTTAATGTCAATTTCACTTTGATGCAGTAGACTAGTGTCACTGGAGGGGGGTGCACAGCAGGGCTGGTGAGGTATATGGCCTAAGGAGAGGGTGTGGCTCCAAGGGGCCAGATAGAGAAGCTTGGAGGGCCACAATTAGCCTCCAGGCCTGAGGTATAGCTATATATACCACAGACTGAAGTAGCACAAATTTCCCTTACACTAAGCAGGGAAGTTTGTTTAGCACATTCTGCAGTAATCCCCAGGGGCCTGTCAGGCAGCAGCTACAGGGCTCTGTTGCTCAACTCTTTTTCTGTAGGGGAATGTCACAAAAATATGCAACCTATTTTTCAACCTAGGTTAATTAGGAACAGTTTCCTCTGGCCATTTCTCACTAATTGCAGCAGGAGGGAGAACCCAATTAAATAGCCACTGGAAACCCTGAGGGAAAAGTTAGGTCTGCCCCCAGTCCTTGCCCCATGCAATAACAATGGGGGAAAAGGAAGTACAAAGCTATATGGAAACCAGGGACTTGGCCAGACTGGTAAAGAAAAAGTGATTTACATGCATCATATGTGTGATTATAACATTGTGCCACCAGATGGCAACATGGAGTCCCATTTTTATCTACCCATTTTCCTTGTTTAAATTTACAACTGAAAATTTACAAATTGAAAATGAAACGCTTCTTTGATGTGTCTAGATCCAGCCGAGGGACACAATGTCTCTCCTCCAGATTGCCACAAGCTATGGCTGCTTGTTCTCCCAGTACAACCTGGACCCCATGCTTTTTCTGTGCATATGGATATAGAATACACAGGGGCACACTCAAAACAAAGGACATGCTTATTATGCCTGGTGTGGAGGCTGTCTGTGTGGGAGCAAACACAGAGGAGAAACATGCTGTGAGGAAAGGCCCTCACTACAAACTGCAAGGCACAGCCTTTTGGAAGTAGAAGCATGAGGGTGATGTCGTGTGATGCTTGAAGACATGAGGGTGAAACCTTCAGCCTTCTCAGCTGTGTAAATTTTTCTTCCCCTCAGTGGGAAAAAAGGTCATTAAACGGCTTCTAATCTCTTGCAAAAGCAAAACAACAGGCTGAGCTCCATATGCTGGTCACTTGGCAGTCTTGGAAGAGATAGCGTCAAAGAGGCGCAGATGGTGAAGAAACATATTACAGTGCCTATGAATGTTATCATGTATTACAGGGAGGGGAGCAGGGGGTGGAGGAGGAAAGGAAATTAGTGAGAGAGAAAGATAGAGGTTGGGGTTACCAGGCAACCAGAACTAGTAAAGAATAACATGAAAGGACAGCAGGGAGGAAGGCTTCAAAGCAAAGAACTGGCGGAGCAAATTAGATTTCTGGAAAAAGTGATTAATTTATTTGTCACATTCCATAGAAGGTTAGGAAATCCGTTGAAAATATATCACTGGTACTGAGGACCATGGAAATAAATGGACCAACAGGGCACAAACCAAGATGAAAGTTAAGCAGAGGGTGGGGGCAATTTAGCTGCTCCACAGAACATAGATGGGAACATCCAGAGATTGTTGAGCTCCAGCTTCCATCAGCTTTTATTTTAAGAAGCAAGTAATATTCTAAAATAACATATACTGCATACACACAACTACATAACGTAGCCACATATCATAATGCATAGTAACATCAAATCGCAGGTGCAGGTGAGGAGAAGGATTTCTATATTATATATATTTGCATTTCTCTGCCATTTAGGTCATCTTGGGGACTATCCTTTAAAGTAGCATCTCCCGGCTCTGGACTGCTATTGCAAATTTGAATGAACCTTTTATGAGTCCCATTTCTGGGTCTTTCTGGTTGGGGTTTCCTGATTAAGAAAAGGATTTCCTGCTTGTTTGTTTGTTTGTTTTTTGAAGCCTTGGCTGTGTATGTTCCCTTTACTAAACTGGTTAGAAATAAACTGTCCAATATTATTATCTTCTTTTGCAGATCATGGGGTGGGGGAGGGGCATTGTGAGAGATGGGATTTATTTAAGTAATTTCTAGAGTCCCCCTTCAGTAGTCCCACGGCAGTGTACAGTTGCTAATAAGCTTACAATAAAAAAGCATACAAACAAATAAAAGACATAGAACTAGTAGTCATAATACCAATAAAAGCCAGCAAGGCCATACTATAAAATGAAAATCAGTCATAAAACATGCTGAAATGCTTGTGCCCTATTTTTAAAGGTCTAATTCCTCTACATTTGAGAACAAGGAGCTGAGGCTGAGAGAGAATGGCCAAAGACAGCCTTGCAGTGCAGACCACTATAGCAATCTCCAGATTGCTGTTTCTTGAGGCCACCAGATGGAAAAGCAGAAACACCCTGGCACATCTCCCTTATGTCTAAATGCACTTCTGTCTGACAGCCTCTACTATGCATAGGCACTAAATTACCCTGCAGTTGTTTGAAACTCATTATCTATTGAAATGACCAGGGAATGACTTGCAACAACTCTGTAACACAAGTCCACTGTTAGTATCTGTTGCTGTAGACTGGGGCCCGTCAAACTACAACTCCCATCCCTACAGATAAATGGGTGGGCTGGGGCAGGTAACATATGGCCACTCTGTTGCAATATGGTGCTCTTGCCATTCACAACAGAGAATGACAGAGAGCCAAAATAATACAGGGAAGAAGAGTGTTCCTCTCAAGTCCCCCCCCCCCCGCCATATTTGTATAGTTTAATTTAAGGTAAGAATGAGAGAAGTTAATAAAGAAGACAACATACTATAGATATAACCATTTCCCCCCTTCCTCCAATCAGTATCAGCAGAAACTAGAAAGTCACCAAGATCTGTTGCCAGACATAGAGAATCATAGAGGTATAGTAAGTGTTGCTTCCCAGGATGTTTCTAATTAGTCTTTGGTGGACATTGTTTTTCCCCATGATGCCCAGGTGTTACAGGTGCTTCTGTAGCTTTTGAGGCCTGTAATTTAAACTTTGCTAGCAATGCACTTTGAAAGCAATATAAAACATGAGCACTGATTAATTCCTACTCACCTCCACCAAAGAGCATGACCCATTGAATTCAACAGGACTTACTTCTTAGTAGACATGGATAGGACAGTTTTTGAGAATGACCAGCCCTTTTGTCATTCTCATCTGCCATCATGAAGTAGAACTAGACTATCAGCTTTGTTGGTCAATGATTTACAAAATACTTTTGAAGTTTGGAAGGCAGCATTCCTAAGTATTCTTCCTATGCCAGTAAATACAAACTGTGTGCCATGAGGAAACTACAATCTGTCATGACAAATAAAATTTAAAAATAATGAAAGGCTCCTGTGAATTCAAAGTATTCACTGACCAATGGGCTTGCCCGCTGTGCCTGTATAATTCAATGATATGGTAATACCTACTTCCAATTAGCCTCTTCTGGGTTGGGATGCAATTAGGACAGGACTTTGGACAAAATCCCAGGGCCCTGCTGAGCAGAATTAGCAGGACGACCACCAAACTCAGCAGGGCTGGCCTATAAGATTGTTATAAGCTTATAGGTGCCAGATCTTTTAACCCCTGGACCCAGCAAATGTTAAAATATAAGCCAGGCTGGCTTCCTGACATATCTGTCAACTTTTCCCTTTTCTTGCGAGGAATCCTGTTCGGAATAAGGGAATTTCCCTTAAAAAAAGGGAAACGTTGACAGTTATGGTTCCTGATGAAATAATTCGCTGTGGAGATGGGCATTAAAAGGCGACAAAGGACAAAGGCTCTGTGCCAGAATAAAAATGGGAGGGGCCTCTCTTCCAGCCTTGTGTCAGGTAGAAGACAAAAGGAGACTTTATGGAACAGAGTGGAGAGTTTAGAATGTTTTATATCATGTTTGAAGTCTGTTTGAATCCAAGGCTTCAGCTATGGAAGAAGCCAGAGTGTAATGCTGGGAGCCCCTCCATCACAGGCTCAGGCTGTGTGTTTGTGTGTGTGTGTGTGCACGCGCGCAAATAAGCCATATATCATAAAGACACCACAGTCTCTGCTGTGCCTCATTTCCAAAAGGAAACAGGAACCCTGGGCAACCACCTGGACCCCAGGAATCTTTTGCTGCTCAGAGATTGGTATGGCATGCAACACTGGTGTCAGAAGTAAGAGATGACACAGTGCCATCTAAAAAGCTTCCTCCCACCCCCAAGACGATTAAACCTAGAGTCTGAAATTACCTAACTGTACCACTGCCTACCATAGATCAGTAGTCCTATCTCTGCACTGGATGTGATTTGCATACCCAATAATTCTGATGTAGATTCTGAGCAATCCCCTACCTCTTGTTGTTCCTCTGCAGCTGCCACACATGCTTACCTCCTTCCATTCTGGAAGCACAGCTGAAAAAACACTGACTCAGTAACATGGGTCTGGACTGTAGAATGATAATCATGAATACGAATTAGGAAACCTTAACCTATAAACACTTGATGAAATGCATTCGGGTCTGGGGAAAGTGTGTGTGCAACTTTTGAGAAAAAAATAGTGGTTACAGGTGTCAAGCAGCAGACAATCCATTCTAAGGCTGCAGTCCGATATCCACTTATATTGGAATGTACCCAACTTAACTCAGTGGAACTTATTTTTGAGAAGACATCTCACTGTAATACCTCTCAAGAATGTACCCTAAAAGAGCAGAGGTCAGATCACAAGCAACTAAGCCCAGCCAACTAGTTTAGGAGGCATGATTTCAACGGGCTCCATAGCACATTTTTGTAGAGTATCGGGCTCAAGATTAAATAGCTTGTAGTTAGAGTGGTAGACCTTGGGGCCTCAAATTTCAGCCCCACCTTTCATTCATCGTAGTAGTGGCACCCCTGTGGCTCCGTGCCCAGTGCAACCGAATCGGTCGTGCCCCCTCAATCCACCTCTGTAATTAAGGTTGCCAATTTTTGTTGTTCATGAGTTTCTGCTTTTTTTTTTTTTTTTACTTCAACAGTACCATATTTGAAATTTAGCAGACATGAGAAACGCCATCACCCCCTGGTCCTTATTTCCATGCCCCCAAACCTGGTTTCTGTGGTGTAAATCAATGTGCTGTTAGAAGCGTATGTTAGCCTTTTGTTTTTTGGCGGGTTAGATTTGCAACCAACTATGCAACTATATACTTCATATGTGTTGCATTTGAAGCGCTGGTGTGTGTATGTGATTTACTTTTCAGCGCAATCCTAACCACGCCGACTCAAGAGGCAAATCCTATTGATATCCAATGGGACTTATTCCGTGTGTGGAGCTAGAATCGCATCCTTAGACCTTTTTTATGTAAATCCTTAAAAAGACACCCTTTACTTTTCACTCCTAAAGTTATATTTCACCCCCTTTGCTTTTTAGCGCCCATCAGGGGTGCGCAATCCTTCTGGAACCCCAAAATACAACCGCCTTAGTCCTCCAGTCGCTGAAGGAACAACTACGCATACTCCCCGCTCGGCTCTCTCGTCGCCGCTCTAGCCATTCGCTTCTCCTCATCTCCGAGGCTCGGCATCCTAGGCAACTTCTCTCTATGGTGCGGTGAGGTCATAGCATTGCGCCGGGGCGGATGCGACGCGCGGCGCTGAAACCATGGCGGCGGTGGACATACGAGGTAATGGAGACTGGATTCTTTTGCTTTACTGTATCTGCTTAGGCACCTTGTTTAAGGACAGGCCACTGACTCCCGGCTCCCTTCCCGCCCCGTGTGTCTCCATTTTGCCATCCATGTCCGCCAGGGCCCCTGAGGCAGATGCAGAAAGCAGGGTCGACAGGCGTCTGTCGTCTCCATAGGACTGGAAAGGAGGTAGTGGACGAAACCTTTGTGGGAGTCGCAGAATAAAAGTAATTCCAGTTATTTATTTATTTTTAAAGACGCAGTGGAATCAAGTGTCGTTGTCGTTTTTTTAAATAAGACTCCCAATAAGTCCTGCGCCCAAAGACATTGTAACATTTCGCCGATCTGCGGCTGAGATTAGAAGCGATATTAGTGGCTTTGGGGCTTTTGAAATTATAAACATTATTCTGTTGTCGAGAGAGTAGACAAAACAAGGAAAGGAAAGACGCTAATAACATTACAACTCGGGATCACCTAATGAAATTGCCAGGAGGTTCAGGACAAATTCAAAAGAAACAGGTCTTTCATAGCGAATAACGTGTTCACTACTCCACACTGTGGCAATAGTCACCAGGTTCAGATGACTTCAAAAAAAGACTGAAACTGAATCAGAAAGGATTTCTGGGTTTGTACACTTCTCAGTTTTATTTCATTACATGAGGACTATATATATCCTTGAGATTCTACCTAGAGTGGCATGTTGCCTGCAGTGTTATAAACTCAGATATATAAGTTAATTGCCGAATAGCACCTTAAACCTAGGTTATGGTTGCCGCAACAGAGTGTCTAGGTACCATTCCCCCCCCGGATGAGATTTATTGTTATTATTAATATCCATTTGCGACTAGTGCGGGTCCAATTATGACCATGTGGAGATATCTGGATGCCAAGTTGGCAACTGACATCTCCATTTGACTGCCTCCCCTTTCTTACGCAGGTAATCAAAAGAGCTTATTTATTACATTTATATCCCACCTCCCCCCCCTGCCAAGGAATACATGGTTTCCCCTGCTCCTCAGTTAATACCTACAACAACCCTGTGAGGTAGGTTAAGAGGCTGTGACTGGCCCAAGGTCACCCAGTGAGCTTCATGACTGAGTGGGGCTTTGAGCTGATCTCCCAGATCCTAGTCTAACACTCTAACCACAACACCACACTGGCTTCCTAGAGTGCTTCTGCTTTGGGGCAGGAATATAAATTAAGTAGGCAAATAAATATGGGGAAAGCAAAATGTCACTTAGAGAAGGATCTGAAATACTTTCCTTGAAGCTTGAATTTGTTCTTGTTCTGGATTTTTAAAAAGTGTTTTAGTGTGTTGTAAACTACTTTGAGATTTTTTAAAAAATATAAAGCTGTATAGAAATGAAATGAATCATCATCTCCACGAGGGGCGGGGGATGGCACCTAAACATACCATTGTGGCAGTCACAACTCGGGTTTAAGGTACCATTTGGCGATTAGCTTATATATCTGATTTTCTAACACTGGGTGGGACACCAATGGGGTGGGATGGCATGTTCCCATTTTGCATCATTTTTTGTTATAAGAATAACCTGAAGTGCAGACAACTTTGAGGCATTAAGCTTAATGTTTATTTTTGAAATGATTAAAACTGAATTTCTGACACCTCAAAGAAGAAGAGAATGATTACATTCGTACCTTGGAAGTCAAACAGAATCTGTTCCAGAAGTCTGTTCAACTTCCAAAATGTCTGGAAACCAAGGTGCTGCTTCTGATTGGGTGCAGGAAGCTCCTGCATCCACTCGGAAGCCATGGCAGACTTTTGGGTTCCAAAGAACATTTGCAAACCAGAAGACTCACTTCTGGATTTGCGGCGTTTGGGAGCCAAAACGTTCAACTTGCAAGGCGTTCAGGATCCAAGGTACGATTGTATTGATTAGGATTTCTTAGTCATTTTGAGTTGGCTATACAGTGGTACCTCTGGATATGAACGGGATCCGTTCCGGAGTCCCGTTCACACCCTGAAGTAAATGTAAGACGCGACTGCACGTGCGCAGCTCGCGTTTTTGCCGCCTCCGTGCACGCGCGTGACGTCATTTTGTGCGGCTGCACATACGCGAGCAGCGAAATTCCGTTACTTCCGGGTCGCCGCGGAGCGCAACCCAAAAATATTCATCCCGAAGCTACTTCAACCCGAGGTATGACTGTACAGTCATACCTCATGTTACGTTTGCTTCAGGTTGAGCGTTTACAGGTTGCGTCCTGCGGCGACCCGGAAGTACTGGAAAGGGTTACTTCCAGGTTTCGGCGCTCGCGCATGCGCAGATACGCAAAATGACATCATGCGCAGAAGCGGTGAATCATGACCCGCGTGTGTGCAGACGTGGGTTGCATTCTTTTCAGGTTGTGAACGGGCCTAAGAAATGGATCCCGTTGGCAACCAGAGGTACCACTGTAGTTACTTTAAGAAGTATTTAGAAATAGCAGTCAAAGCTAGTCTTTTCAAGTCATTCTGTTTGACACTGATTTTTGCAGGTGTCATGCTAATATGTTGCTGAACCTCTACGCCTGCGAAATCAGCATATGGCAGTGGCTTCATGCCGTGCTGTATAGGTGGATATTTTCCACTGCAGGCAGATTCCTATTTTATTAATTAATTTCACAGGAAAGGTTCCATTGTTTCCACTGATATTCCCTAATGTGGGAATTCTTTCCCCTGTCTTGTATTGCACTTGAAGATAAAGGAGTGACTTTTTGAAGTGTTCCTGTATTTTAGTTTGTACTACAGTGGTACCTCGGGTTACATACGCTTCAGGTTACATATGCTTCAGGTTACAGACTCCGCTAACCCAGAAATAGTGCTTCAGGCTAAGAACTTTGCTTCAGGATGAGAACAGAAATTGTGCTCCAGCGGCGCAGCAGCAGCAGGATTAGCTAAAGTGGTGCTTCAGGTTAAGAACAGTTTCAGGTTAAGTACATACCTCCGGAACGAATTAAGTACTTAACCCCCAGGTACCACTGTATGGGTAGAAGCCCACAGTGAACAGATATACTAAAAAAATATTGAGGATAGGTATTGCTGAATCTGTGGCATCTGTGGTTTCATTAATTCCCACATTTTAATCTGCTTTTATGAAAGAAGGTAAATTGCTGCATTGAGAGAAACCTTTCTCTATAGCAGTAGAATGGAGCAAGGCACATTTACATAATAATAAGACCATCTCTTTGCTTGCCTCTGCTTTATGCAAGAGTTTGAGCAGCACATTGTTGATGCAGCAAATGTATTATTCATAGCCCTATTTATGCTGCATTAATCATGGTTTCCTAAGCATCTAGATATGCTTTCTATAAGATTGCTGAAACAATGTAAAGTGGTACTTCAGTTTTCGAACGTCTCCGTTGACGAACATTTCGGTTTACGAACGCTGTACACCTGGAAGTAAATGCTTCAGTTTTCAAACACACCTCAGAAGTTGAACATGCCACACGGCTTCGGCTGAGTGCAAGATCCTGAGGCCTAGCTGTCAACTGTTGAGTCCTGAGCACCCACGCAACACGGAGGTGATATTTGGGCTTATTTGGTGACTGTGCAATCAATCTGTGCTCATCTCATCTCAGGAGCTCTCTTGCAACCAATTTGTTTTTGTGACTGTGCAATCAATCTGTGTTCACTCAAACTTCCTCTCCAGTCAGACATGCACCTTAGAATAGTTGCAGTGGCAGTCCTGGGTTTGCATGTAGTATTGGTGGAAACATATTACTGTATGTTCCTGCATCATTTCTGACACTTCTGCATACCCTTTTATCTTGCACTATGGATTCATTTCCTGCATTGGAAGCAGTGTTGGAAACTCCCATTGTTCTAGGTGCTTTTTGCGAAAAAGAATTTCATTAGAGCAAGCAGTTTCTGAGCTCTGGGTGCAGTACTGCACCTAATATTTCAGATTAAAACTGCACAGTGGAAGGAAAGGAGGACCTTTTTCTGCTTCCCCACTTGAAGCTACTCTCTGAAGACTGGAGAAGAGACCCTCTTAAGAATATTAGGAGGGCAAGCAGGGGAAGCATGGCTTTGTTTTTTGCAGCCTTCAGATGAGGACTAGACCATGTGAAAAATGAATTTAAGATTTTAGCTTCAGTTCATTCATTTTCAGCTTTGTATTCCAGTTATAAAAATATGTGCCTAGATATTCCATTGTTGGGCCCATAATGTAGGTTTAAGGTGCCATTTAGCGCCTAGCTTTCATATCTCAGTTTCTAACACTGATTGGAAGTCAAGTGGAACTTCTGTGATTCCCACTGTGGTTTAAAATGGTTGTGCTTTGGCTCCAAACTTTCTTCATCCACTTTCTTAAGCATTGAGAAGTATCGCTACACTTGCCTTGCTGCAAACCCCATATCAAAGCCAGCACAGAGGACATGTTCTGCATATTAATTTAGTGCTTCCTCAAACCTTACTTTCTACATTACATTTTAAAAATAACTGTTTCACCTTTAAAACTTGCGTGCTTCGTCCCTTCTTGAGACTTCCAGGTATAGGGCGGTATACAAATTCAGCAAACAACAGCAACAACAAAAGTTTTGTACAAAGTTGAGAGATTGACTACCCTTTAGAGAAAGTCTGCCAACTTCCTGGTGCTTGAAACCAGTTCCCCATAGAGCAGGTCCTTGGGGATCCTGCCATACTCTGAGCTCCAAGCACCCATTGAAGCAGGTGGATAGTGGTGGACCAGCATTTTATTGACCAGGGCTGCTCAGCTTAAGGTGGGCAGTAGCTGACTAGTGAGACACAATCTCTCACACTGATGAAGACTATCACTATTGTAACTATACTTGTGCTAACCATTCATTTCTCTTTCTCCTCCAGATAACCTCTTGGGAATTTCCTGGGTTGATAGTGCTTGGATTCCAATATTAAACAGTGGAAGTGTGTTGGATTATTTCTCAGAGCGTAGCAACCCATTCTATGATCGAACGTGCAACAATGAAATGGTCAAAATGCAAAGGCTATCGCTGGATCACCTAAAGTAAGTTACTGCTAGACATTGGTAAAGTAATCATATAAAACAGGAATAGGGAATGTTCAGCCTTACAGACCTGATTCATCCCAGCAGGTCTCCCTATTTGGTCCTATTTGTTTCAGGGACACCATGGCCAAGTGCTACAGCTCTCTTCATATATATGTTAGTTGGCATTGCCTGCAAGCCCTGTTCTCAAGCAGTTTCCAGTTTCCTGACAACCAACTGGCTGATGCGTGATTGGAAACTGCTGTGTGAAGCATTTTGCTAGCTCCTTTGCTTAGAGTGTGAGAAATAATGGCAAAGCTCCTAGTGCAGCTCTTTCCAAGTGCCCGACAGCCACCTGGTTGTCACGTGCTTTGGAAGCATTATGCAAGGGACTTAAACACCCACCAGTCACCTGATGTAATTATGACACCACATGATTGACAGAAGGATAGTCCAGCCCACCTTTCACAACTGGCCTGCTGGAGTGGGGAAAGAGGAGGGTCTGGGCTGTTGAGACTAAAAGTTTCCTCCTGCGGTTATAAAACAAGGTTTAGAATGGTAGTTGTCACCTGTGAAAAGTAAACACTACCAGCAATTGAAGTACTAAAGCCAGAGATGATAGAACTTTCCCCCTCTCTTTGTCCCTATTTTTCCTTGACAGCTGATTCACTTAAACTGCTTGCCCTGCCCTTTTCTATAAGCAGAAGACAATCACCCAATTTGTCTTATGCTATGGATGAAATATGGGTTCAGTGATTCTGGCTTATGTAAGATTAGAGAAATGCCTGTTAACTGGTGGTCTACTGAAAGTTTCTTATTCTGTTTTGAAATGGTAGATGTTGAATGACTAAGATACTGTGTGTCAAAAGTGATTAAAGCATTTACATTTGTAATCTATTTTGTTCCATGCAAATGAGAAATTGACAACCTTCCTGTTGATTATAGAATGCTCTGCAACACAGTTGTCTGCATATTTTAACATCAACTAAAGTTGGAGCTATAAAAGATTGCTTTAATTAATGTTAAATTAAAATTCATTTCAAGATGAACAATATCATAACTGTTTCAGATAATTTTTTCTATTGCTGTTAAAGGATAGCTTTATTAAGTATATTCAAAATAAACAATGAACAAATATATTTATTGGGAAAGACATACTAATGAGCCCAAGGAAGCAAGCACTGTTTCTTTTTTTACATTGGATAAAGAGCCTAGACAGTAATTTAAGTGGTCTCATTAGTAAGCAGTTACCTTGAAATCTCCTTTGTCTTTTATCTCTATTTGCTCTGAAAATGCTGTACAATAAGATAACTCTTTTATTTTTGAATATTCTGAAATTTCCTAATGAAGTCCTTGTTAGTACAATTTGTGGCTGCGATCCTTTATAGTGTTGCACTTCCAAACCTGCAGAGATTCAGAATCCAATAACCACACTAATCAAATCCAAATATGAACACTTGATTTTAAATCATCCTATGGTTCTGTGGGTTAAACCACAGAGCCTAGGGCTTGCAGATCAGAAGGTCGGCGGTTTGAATCCCCGCGACGGGGTGAGCTCCTGTTGCTCGGTCCCTGCTCCTGCCAACCTAGCAGTTCTGAAGCACGAAGTGCAAGTAGGTAAATGGTGTTTCCGTGCGCTACTCTGGTTCACCAGAAGTGGCTTAGTCATGCTGGCCACATGACCCGGAACCTGTATGCTGGCTCCCTCAGCCAGTAAAGCGAGATGAGCGCCGCAACCCCAGTCATCTGCGACCGGACCTAACGGTCAGGGGTCCCTTCACCTATGGTGATGTTAAGCTATCGGTGAATTTGGTGGGAGTCCAGCTGGTGACAAATTTATTAAGGACAGCAGTATGAAACCCGATAGATTTAGAGCAAATAGATCCATCAGGTGACTGTCAGAAAATTACTAGGATCTAGGACAAGTTATTACATGATTTGGTCCAAGAGGGGCACACTTGGAAGTGTGCACTAGATGACCCTTTGGGTCTCTCCTAATTCTGTAATACTATGATTCTATAGGTGTGATCAGTCAGCGGGAGACTTGTACTTTCAGTTGGCTTCTTTAGCCTCTACAATAAATAGTGGTCTTATCTCCTTGTTCAGTCTTGTCTTTATTCTTTCAGTCAAATGGTTGGAGTGGAATATATCCTTTTACATGCACAAGAGCCAATTCTCTTCATTATTCGTAAGCAGCAAAGACAGAGTCCGACGCATGGTAAGGATTTGCACAGTATTTTGTGGAGGACAAGATGGAAACAAATAACAAAACAAAAAAAGGATGGGTACGTTGCTTCCCTGTGCAGATGCAGTGCTCACATACAGAGGAATCTTCACAGGGCTAAGCAAATCTATGTTCTCCAACCTCCCCTCAGTGCACATACAGGAAGTGATTTGTTGTTTTTAAAGAACAAGGGGTCTCTGCATATCCCCATCCAGGCTTTCTGTTCTGCTTGATCAAGTGAAGCTCTCATATCTTGAGCAAACGGGGAGGAATCTGGGCATACAGAAGGTGCATATTCTACCTCCAATTCCTCATATCAGCTTGTGGCTTTTTTGGGGGGCAGAGGGATGGACAGAAATGAGAATCCTGTGTTTAGTGCTGTGCCCACACAGGAAAGGATCATAGCCTATGCATACTTCTGAATGCTCCACCTGCTTTTGTTTTCCTGTTCACAGAAGCATAGGCAGAAATGTTAGCTCCCAGAATTCATGTTGCAGTTACATTTTCTTCCTGAATTTTGCTTTATGGTCTAATTTCCTTTTTGAAATAGTAAAAGAATGCCCTCTTGTGGCAAAAGGCAAATAGTGCTGGTAAAAACATGCCTATTTGCCGTCCTATGTTTTTAGCAGTGTTGATGACTTGTTATAACTATGTATTGCTTGTCATGTATAATCTCTGTATGTAAAGAGGAGTAATTCCTCCCCACTGAGCAATAAGCCACTGCATAGTCAATCTTAAAAACAAAACCTGCAATATATAACTCAATATATAATTATAAATAAAAACCAGGTGATGTGACAACAAACAGAACAACTTCTGAATGCAGTTGTAAAATATCATTAATAATTTTTTGGAAGAGTAAGTTCTGTTTCACTAATGCATTAGAGTTCTTTGAGCGTGTCAGCAAGCATATAGATAGATGTGATCCAGTTGACACAGTGCATTTGGACTTTCAAAAAGTTTTAACAAAATACCTCACCCAAGACTCCTGAGTAAGCTTAGCTCCCATGGAATAGGAGGAAAGGACTTCTTGTGGATCAGGAATTGGTTAAGGTGCAGGAAGCAGAGAAGAATGGACAGTTCTCTGAATGAAGATATCTAGAAAGTAGAGTCCCCCAAGAATCAGTATTGGAATCTAAACTTCTTAAGTTGTTTATGAATGACCCAGAGTTAGGGTGAGCAGTGAGGAGGCCAGGTTGCTGATGGTACAAAACAGCTTAAGGTCATTAAAACAGAAAGGGAATTCAGAGAGCTCCAAAAGGACCTCTCCAAGCTGAGCGAATGGGCAGTAAAATGGCAAATGCATTTCAGTGTAAACAAGTGCAGCCTGGAGAGCAGTACAGCAGCAATTTCCCATCTCATATACTGTGACTGAGTGAAAGTAAAAGCCAGATATAAAATAACATTAAAATTCATTTTACAAGTGCACACTCTCAGATATAAACAAACCTGAAGGTCTGTAGTCTGCAGGGATAAGATCCAGACACAGATGCAGGTTTCTTTTCCTTTTCCTAGTGAACATTTGCATGTTTCATTTAAAGACTCCCCAGGTGTTCAGAAAAATGTAAGAAAAGTAACAGGACTTACAAGTAACTTACAATAAGGTAACTTACAATAAGGACTACATGCACACAAAGCAGTCCTGTAGGAACATAATGTTTGAAACCATTAAGCAGTCATTTCATTTTTTTCATTTTTTTCTATAGTTTTACAGCTTGTATCTTCTGTTTAAAAATTCTCTTAGGGCAGGGGATAGTGCAATCGCATAATAAAAGAAATAATAAAAATACCCATAAGTAACAAGGATAAAAGAACAAAAGCAAAATGCAGCATGGCAATATTGCCAAGAGCAGACTAAAAAAAGTAGATTTTTTAAAGGTCTAGGGAAAATAAAAAGGTATTTTAATAAAAAGGTAAAGGCATGAAAAGACACCATGTATCTTCACCATGTAGGAGATCTTGGAGACAATATTAACATGGACGGGTATGTGATGAAAGCATAGCAGAGGGCTACCGTAGGTGGATGTTTTCCCTTTAAAAAAATGGGAGGGACACACACACTAAACACAGGGAGGAATACTCCTCTCCCTTGTTCTCGATATACAGCTCAGGTTGAGGCTTGCCTGTACAGTCGTACCTTGTTTTGCAACCAGGATGCATTCCGGAGGCTCTGCCGCTAGCCAAAAAGACGCAGGGCAAAGCGCCGTGCCTGCGCACGTGCACAGAACAGTTTGCACTTCTGTGCATGTGCAAAGTGCGATTTAGCGCTTCTGCGCATGCGCAACTTGCAAACCCAGAAGTAACCCGTTCCGGTAATTCCGGGTTTGCCGCGGACGTTTGCCAGAATGGACGCTAGACGAGGCGGACATTCATGGAGGTATTACTGTACAGTCTCAAAATGTTTTCTTTCCCATGTTATTTTGCTCAAGTGTTGGGCTGGCAATAAAGCATGAGGAGAAAGGCATTCAATCCCGTCCCGTCCCCGTTCCCTCCGGCTTTCTTCATGTTTTAATCATGGGTTGAGATTTGCTCTAACCATTGAGTTTTTCTCCCCAATACTTGCTTCAAAAGTAAAAAAAAGTGGAAGAAGACTGAGCCCCCCACAAACTGAGCCCCACTGGGCCATGTGTGTGTGATCCACATATGAGAGAAATTAGGCACTCTGCTTGATTTGGGATAGTAGGCTTGAATGTCCCATGACCGATGTACCAAAGACACTTGCAATGACAGTTGTTCATCTAGTGTTTTGGTAGCTGGACTAATGTTGTGCTTTTCTTTTATAGTTACCCCACTGGCTGATTATTACATTATTGCTGGAGTGATTTATCAGGCCCCTGACTTGGGGTCAGTTGTAAACTCCAGAGTGGTAAGTCTCTGTCCTGTATTCTTATAATGAAGGTATTAGCAATGCAAGTGCTTTGGGGTTTTTTCCCCTTGTTTGTCCTCAGGTTTGGGGGCAAAATGTGTGAAAAAAGGATCTCCACCTTTTGTGAAAAATGTATGTGTTGTAGGAAGTAAGAAGATTTACTGTTGTTCTGGACTGTTGACTTTTGAATGGTGCCTTGTTCTTAAGTTTAAGGTTGAATATGCCCTGTATCAGAATAGGTTTCCCCCCCTTAGAGGGAGTGTTCCCAAAGTGGGGTACCACATCTCAGAAGGCCCCCTCAATGGTTACCAACTACCTAACTTCAGAAGATGGAGATATTTGATCCCTGAAGATGTATATGTAGTAGAGAAATTACTTCTGAGCATGTGCTGACTACCTTGCATTTACTCCATGTGTTCCCACCTCCTAAGTGAAAGATCTGGCTCAATGGTATTATTCAATCCCCCTCCCAATCTTCCAGCCTCTGTGCATGAAGGTACAGGGAGATTCCACCCCAAACTCAGAGTACTGGACTACCTATGTATAATGGCATTTATTTTGTGAGTTGGCTGGCTAAAATATAGCACAATGTGGGAAATCATGTATCTTGTTACAAACTTATTTTTTTCAAGCTCAGTGCAGTACATGGAATCCAGTCAGCTTTTGAAGAAGCCATGTCCTACTGCCGCTATCACCCTTCGAAAGGCTATTGGTGGCATTTCAAAGATCAAGAGGAACGAGGTAGCATTCTAGGCTTTAAAATACATGCTCTTTCTCCTTTGATAGAAATTGTGGGCTTGGGCTTGGTGTGTTGACTTCTCTGAAATGCCTGTCTGTTCTGCTGGTTTAAAAATGAATGAATGAATGAATGAATGAATGAATGTACCACAGGAGTTGGAAAGAGTTAAAACATTCCAGAAAAGTAATGGTGTCAACACAGTGTCATTTTAGGTGTCTGGGCATGTAGGATGGGGCACTGTTGGTGGAAGTGAAAGCTTACATTAATTTAATTCTGCAGGGATACCAAATCAATTGAAGGAGCTTAGGGAAGATATAAAGTAAGCAGAAGGGAGAAACCTTTCTGGAAAGTTGTAGAAAATTAAATGTTAACTTCTGCTGCAAAACTAACCAACCAAAGAAGACAAGAAGCTTTATTTTGTAAATGAAGAATGGACAGATAAAAGAAAGTTAAAAGTTTATGTTCTGATGGGATGCTTCATTACAATCTCTAAATTATTTTCAGATAAAGCCAAACCCAAAGCCAAAAAAAAGGAAGAACCAAGTTCCATTTTCCAGAGACAACGTGTAGATGCATTACTCCTAGATCTGAGGCAAAAATTTCCCCCGAAGTTTGTGCAGGTATTAATTGGGCTAACACTTTAACTGATAATACAGTGGTACCTCGGGTTACAAACACCTTGGGTTACAAATACTTCGGGTTACAGACTCCGCTAACCTGGAAGTAGTACCTCGGGTTAAGAACTTTACCTCAGGATGAGAACAAAAATTGTGCGCTGGCAGCAGCAGGAGGCCCCATTAGCTAAAGTGGTACCTCAGGTTAAGAACTGTTTCAGGTTAAGAATGGACCTCCGGAACGAATTAAGTTCGTAA
This sequence comes from Podarcis pityusensis, assembly GCF_964106645.2. Classification (NCBI taxonomy): domain Eukaryota; kingdom Metazoa; phylum Chordata; class Lepidosauria; order Squamata; family Lacertidae; genus Podarcis; species Podarcis pityusensis. The sequence goes on from NC_138028.1 coordinate 47,036,005, forward strand.
CCAGAGGTACCACTGTACATCAATTGGATGTATTAAGGTTATGTACTGTAGGTGTTAGAGCTGTCATTCAAGCCTAAAGGTTGGCATCTGTTATGGTTGGCATCTTCAACCTATTTATTTATTGAATTTATATACTGCCCTATACCCGGGGGCATCTCTTGTTAGCTGGTTTCATGTGTTACTTGATTTTTAAAAGTGTGATTATTAAAAGTGATATAATTTGACTTTCCTGTGCAAATATGTAATTTGGAAATCTCTTGTGTAATGAAAGCCATTGCACAAGGCTATAGATTTGGCTTCTGCAAGATTAAGTTCTGCCTCAAAAACCTATTATTTGAGAGTGTCAACAAGCATATACATACACAGAAGTTGTCTAATTGACATGCTGTACTTAATTTTTTTTAATAAAAAAAAATCAACTAAATGGTTTTTTATATAGGGCAGCAGTTCTTAGTAGGACAATAGCAAGATCATGCCAAAGCCAGATGCATGTATTTTTTTATTAGTGACTGTTTTTCTTTTTCCTCTTCTTCACAGCAAAAGTCTGGAGAAAAACCCATTCCAGGTGAGAATTCAGTCATTGTTTTTAAACAGAACTAAATCAAAAGACACTGCAGTTTTCTTTTCAGCTGAGGCTTATGGGAATATTGCCACTGTCTAAAGTCATGTTCACTATAGAGAGTGAGTAGGGGAAGAGAGAGCGAGGTTCCCTGTGCTGGGACCCTAAAAAATCACCACTTTATTTATAAACATTCTGGGTGCAGGAAACTGATTCTGTAGTATGAATAGAAAATCTGAATGCAGCAATTCAAGTTACTGCTTTATTCTGGCAGTTTTGCAATAGAAAACAATCTTACAGAAGAATCAGATATATAAAGCTGTTAGAATTAGATTTTCTTGGTTTTATTTTTCCAGTGGATCAGATCAAGAAGGAGCCAGAGCCAACCCCTGAAGCTACAAAACAAGAGGAGAAGGATACGGCTAAGATCATCCAACAGAGCACCAGCACCAAAGGACCGCCAGAGAAACGGATGAGACTGCAATGACAGAAGGGAAGATTATACTCTTAAACTACAATACAGCAAGGAAAGGAATGACAACTGCGTGGTGGACTTTTGATATTTCAAGGCTCTTTTCTTTTGAACTGTTTACAAACCTGTTAGCTGCAAACCTTTAGCTACATACAGGAAGAAATAGTTTGGCCGTTTCCCTATTTTAATATTGAAGGCTGTATTTCATCTAGTGTACCTAACCCCCAGTGTCATATCTTTGGCTAGAAACCTGTCCTCTTTTATTAAGCTTAGACCTTGGAAAAAGATGCTTCAGGAAAGACCATCAAGAAAAAACAAATGCAAAACTAGCTAATTCCTTGATCATTATCTTCATTTTACCCCTCTTTTTTACATGTACTACAGAATAACAAATGTGTGGCAGGATTATGTGAAGAAATGAGGACGTTATGCTTTGGGCTTTGAAGAAAGGTGTTGGCAGTAGATGAAAATATTTTCAAAACTGTTTTACAGAATCCATATAATTGGAAGTGAAATGTAGGCTGAAATTTCAAAATTTTCTTGGTAACTATCTCAGTAAATAACATAATTGGAACAATCACTCTCTTTATAAGCTTTTGAGTCCATAATGCTTTATATAGCGATAAAGTTTTACCTTTGTTAATTTTTCGTAACTGTACAGTGTAATGTTGAAATAAACTCAGGTACTCTGGTTTTTGAACTTACATATTAAATTTATTCCTGACTCTACCCCATATTACCCTCTAATTAAAGTTGGTGAGAGAATAAGTTGCACTTATCATCTCGGCCACATAATGAACTTACCATATTGTATTTGCCTGTTGTAATTTGACCTGTTTATTATGGTTAATGTCAGGGCAAGAAATAATATATAAAAAGTTGAGCCTTTTATGTAATTAGCATTGCCCCAGATACTGTATTTTTCGCTCCATAAGACACACTTTTTTCTTCCTAAAAAGTAAGGGGAAATGTCTATGCGTCTTATGGAGCAAATGTGTGGTCCCTGGAGCTGAATGACCCGAGTGCAGTGTGCGCCGTTGCCACACCCTCCTGGGTTGCCGACGGCCTCTCCTTTCCCCTGGGAAGGTTTGGGAGTGGTGAGCAAGCTGTGCGCTGTTGCCCCACACTCCTGGGCTGCTCTCTTTGAGAGAGGCTTTGCCAATGGACTCCCCTTTCCCCTGATGGCTCTGGGAATGTTGGCCGGAGGATGGTGAGAAGAGGCAGCTTCTGAGAGAGGGGAGGAAGAGGACGGAGAGGAGGGGGACCAAGAAGCGGGAAAGGAGGTAGGTTGCCGTGAGTGGAGAGTCATGGTAGAGTTCAAAGGAGAGGCATCAACGAAGGGGAGAAATTGCAGATGTTGGCTGAGGAGTTTGGGCAAAAGGGATAGAGAGGAGGAGGCTGGAAAAGGGGCCTGTGCTGCTTGGGGAGGGGGAGAAAAAAGTGGGGAGAAGGAAAGCCTCCCAAGCCTCCGCGGGAGGAGAGCGATCCCTGCAGAGGCTTAGGATGGAAGCTGTGGCCCGCCAACCATATGGCTGACGGGCACACAGCTTCCCTCCCAAGCCTCTGAGGGGATCGCTCTCCTGAGGAGGCTGTGATTCAGAATTTTTTTTTATTGTTTTCCTCTAAAAACTAGGTGTGTCTTATGGTCAGGTGTGTCTTATGGAGTGAAAAATACAGTAATAGGAAGATGGAGTATGAAGAATTACACTGGTGAGCTCCTTTTAAGTCAAATGAAGCCACAAACATTAAGTTGTCCAAATTAATGTTGCCGGCCCTGGTTCTACTGGCACAGTATTGATAGCTGCCTGGCTATGCAAATAGGACAAAGACAGTGATCAAAGCAGGTGACATCTCTAGATGTGCTGTACTACCTTACTGGTGGGACAATTTTTACTAGACAAAAAGTCAGGATAAATTTCTGCTACCTGCCTGCTGCATATCATAGAATTGTAGCGTTGGAAGGGACCACAAGGGTTATCTAGTCCAACCCCCTGCAATGCAAGAATCTCAGCTAAACTATCCTACAATCCTTGGATAAACATCCCGTTGGCTTTCAAAGAAGGAAAAACAGGTTCCATCTTCCAAAGTAGGTGTACCATCACCTTAATCCAAGGAGATTGGTGAGTTCATGTGTAACATTTGAAACTTTACATTATCTGGAATTTGCTGCTACTAAGCATGACATGCTAGGTGTCATATATATAGGAAAAAGTCCTAAGAGTCATTCCCACATACAGACTTCTGAATAAACTTGGCAGCCATGGAACAGGAGGACAGATTTTCTTCTGGACTGGTAAAATGTTGAAGAACAGGAAAGTTTTCACAAAAAATGAAACCCCACCCCCAAAAGGATCCTTATTAGAACTGGTGCTATTTAGTTTTCCAAGTTATCTACAATCAGGTGAGCAGTAGGTAGCCAGGCTTGCAGATGACACCAAAGTACAGAGAATGGTGAAAATCAGATTGTAAATGTTTGAGACAATGCCAGGCTGTCTGTGGGTGGGGTGGAGGGTGAGAGGGAAGAGAAATGTGGTTATGGCATTGGAGGAAATCCATTCTCTCCTTGTCCTTTCTCAACTCTGAAAACAAACAGGCAATTTGAGCACCTTTTAGATTGAAACTGAAGCTAAGCAGCTGGTCAGGAAAGAAGCAGAGCTTATTTTGAAAATAACCAAAGCCTTTTGAGCTAGAAACTGGAAAGTGTTCAATGTGCTTTTTTATATGATATGGCAGCTAAAATTACATATTAAAACAATTGCCAGAGCAGTAGCTGTGTTAGCAAAAGCAATGAAGAGGGGTTTTGGCATCTTAAAGACTAACACATTTTATTGTGGCATATGGAGTGTTTCAAAGTTAAGTGTTCAGCGTATCTCACATGGATGTAGAGAAGAGCACAGTTTAAATGGCTATAAATGATCAGAAAAAAATAGTTGCACCATATTCTGGAATAAGAAAGTGGGTAGATGGCTGACTGTATCTTCTCCTAATTTTCCTGAATTGTTCCGTTTCAGAGATTATCAAAATCTAACTTTCATAGACTGTTAATAGGGAGGTGTGAGCCTTGTGAGGAGGGAATGAGGAACCTGTTGCCCTCCAGATCTTGCTGGACTGCAATTCCCATTACTCCGTGCCAATGCAAACACTGATCAAGGAAGATGGGGGCTGCAATGAAACAACAGTTGAGAGTCCCAGGATCCCCCATGCCTGCAGGCTATTCTTATGATCGTACCCCCCAACTGAAATATTTAACTCTACATCCTCTCTGTCCCTCTCTCCTTTTTAGACTCACGATAACACCGAGAGGTAGATGGGTAGAGCGCGCGCAAGTGGTTCAGGGGCACTTCCAGCCGCTTCTCTCACGCAAGCATCCTTTCCCTCACACCTTGTCGCCCGCCGCGCCGTCGAGAGAGGTAAGCGAGGAGCGAGAGGCTCCCCGACCTCGAAGGCCACGGCGTTGCTCTAGCCGTCCAAGATGCTTCCCTCAGCGAAGGGCGCCTGCACACTTGTCGCCGGCGGGAGGCTTCGGGGCGGCCAGGCGAGGTTCCTTTCGCTAACCGTTTCTTAAAGGCCGAATGCCGCCCACCACCAAGGAGCTTAAATCTGTCATGCCCGCCGCCTTGGGAGCCGTTTGGACCCCGGCGGATTACACGCTTCCATTGGCGGCAAAATCACGGCTCCTCCTCCTCAGAGGCGACGACGCTGTTAGAGGAAAGGGCCAGAGGCGCCCTCGTGGGTTGCACCGCCTTCTTGGACCCACCGGCCGTCGGCTCCGTGTGCTTCGGCGCCCTCTCGGTTCATGCAGGCGCCACAGAGAGGCTTTTGTTATTTTTCGCGCCCACACCCTCCGAATAAACCCCTGAGGAGAAGGCGGAGAAACGAGGCGCGGGGAGCTTGTTCTTGGCACGGGAAAGCAGCGCGCGTGGGACAAAAAGCACCTGCTGAATTCCTCTCAGGGGAGCCTCGAGGGAGAGCGGCGCGGCGGCGGGAGAAGGGCGGCAAAATCAGGCCGAGCGCCCCGCCTGGAGGGGAAAAGCCAGGTAAGCCACTGTTTTGTTCTGGAACGGCGTCGTTTTCCCGGCCCCGCCGCCGCGGCTCCCGCGCTCGCCCCTCCCCTCGGGCCGCTCAGTTCCACGGTTGCTGGAGCGCCGGGCGGAGGACACCACCGATGGCTGCTCTCCTCCCCGCAGGGCAGCGGTGGCGCCGGTGGCGTCGGCGGCAGCAGCGGAGGAGCCTCGTCCTTCTTCTTCCCACTCCCTGCCTGGCTGCCGCCTTCCCGCGTGAGGCGAGGCCCTCCGGCCGCCCCCCGGCCCGCGCGCGAGGGGAGATATGGGGCCGGGAGGCGCCGGCGGGGGGATGGCGTGGCTGCTGCTGGCCTCGGGCGTCTTCCTGAGCCAGGCCTCGAGCCAGGCGCCGCCTCAGGGCTTCCGATACGTCTCCTACGAGGTGATCATCCCGAGGAGGATGGCGCCGCGTCGCGGGCGGGAGCCCCAAGACCTCACGTACCTCGTGGAGCTGCAGGGGAAGGGCCGCGTGGTGCACCTCCGGCAGAAGAGAGGCTTCGTGCCTCAACACTTCCCGGTGTTCACCTACGGCAAGGAGGGAGACCTCCAGGCGGACTACCCTTTCGTCAGGGACGATTGCTTCTACCACGGGTTTGTGCAAGGCCAGCCCTCCTCTCTGGTCGCGGTCAGCACATGCTCAGGAGGCCTTAGGGGCCTCCTGCAGGTGGAAAACAAGACGTACGAAATCGAGCCGGTGCAGGCACCCACGAACTTTCAACATGTGGTTTATCGGCTGGAAGAAAAGGAAGGCGCCGTCCGCATGAGGTGCGGGCTCACTAAGGGAGATCAAAATCTCCAGGAGGCCACGATCCAGATCCCAGAGAATGTAGAGCTCAAAAGTTCCCAGGGAGCACCCTGGCAGACACATGCCAGATATGTGAAGGTTGCAGTTGTAGTGGAACATGAGCTGTTTGTCCATACTGGCAGAAATGAAAGTCTTGCTGCTAGAGAAGTACTGGATATTGTCCATATTGCGGATTCACTCTATAAGCCTCTTGGGATTCATGTAGTCCTAGTTGGACTGGAAATATGGTCACAAAAGAACCTCATGGCAATTGCTAAAAGTATAGATGAACTGCTTGATGTTTTTAATACTTGGAGAAAAACGACGTTCATCCACCATCTAAGGCATGATGTTGGTCACTTATTTGTATATAAGCATTTTGGAGATAAGCTTGGATTATCATTTGTGGGAACAGTGTGTGATCCCATTTGGGCATCTGCTGTCGAGGCATTTATTACTTCTAGTTTGTTCTCATTCACTATAACTTTTGCTCATCAGTTGGGCCATAACCTTGGCATGCAACATGATGAGAAATACTGCACTTGTAGTCAGCATTCTTGCATTATGGCTTCATTACAGAGCAATACAAGTCAGTTTAGCAATTGCAGTTTTGATAGTTATTCTACCCTAATGAATAGTGGTAGGAAACAATGTCTGTTAATTCCACCAGAGCATGAGAAACTGTATGAGCTCGAAAACTGCGGAAACAAGGTGGTAGAGAGCGGAGAACAATGTGATTGCGGTTCAGAATTTCATTGTGAATTGGATGCATGTTGCCAGTCGAATTGTATGTTGCGGTCAGGAGCCACTTGTGCTTCAGGAACATGCTGTGCCAACTGTCAGTTTCTTCCAGCTGGAACAGTTTGTAGAGAAAGGACTGACATCTGTGATCTTCCTGAATACTGCACTGGGATTTCAGAGTGGTGTCCTGAAGATGTTTATGTGCAAGATGGAGCTCCATGCTATGATGGTGCCTATTGCTATCACGGGAAATGCTCTACTCACATTCAACAGTGCAAAATGATATTTGGCAAACAAGCAACGGTTGCCCCACTAGATTGCTTCAAAGAAATAAATACGCGAGGTGACCGCTTTGGCAATTGTGGCATTATTCCTGGTGATGTTTATAAGAAATGTGAAACAAGTAGTATCTTGTGTGGAAGAGTCCAGTGCATAAATATCGATAAAGTGTCCAATCTGAATGAGCATAACACCATAATACAAACTCCTGTTAACAACAACTTGTGCTGGGGTACATACTACCCAAGTGGAATGGGCATAGCTGATATTGGAGCAGTGAGAGATGGCACACAATGCGGTGATGGCATGATATGTATTAATAGGTATTGTATCAAGGTATCCCTTCTGAACTATGACTGTAATCAAACAAAGTGCCACAACAGAGGAATGTGCAACTCTCATAAAAATTGTCATTGTGACTATGGTTGGGCCCCTCCATATTGTCTAAATGAAGGTTATGGTGGCAGCATTGACAGTGGACCCCCTCCACCTAAGAGTGGCAATTTAGGTATGACTATAAGCATTGTAATAGTTATTTTTACTGTTGTTATTGGAGCTGGGGTTGGAATCATATAAGGAATTTCACTGATAGAAGGGTTGAAATTACTTACTGTATATTACTCATTGAAGTGTCAGACTCCAGTAAGCTCTCAAAAGACAGCAAGTCCTAAAGTGTCTAATCTGACATTGCAAACACTTAGGAGATGTTGAGCTTATAAAGGATTTCACACAGTACATTATGCTGCAAATAATGTATTTTGTTGCTTGTAAAACAAGTCTGGCCTCTCTTAGTAATTTAAAAATCTGACTTGCTATTAATTTTCTAGGCTCATCAGCTTATGAAAATACTTGGGCACCTAGATAGTAATGTTTGAGGATGACTTCCCATGGGGCCTGTTGTAACATAATTACTGTGAAGTATCACATAAACAGAGCACTCTAGTGTAAGTTGGGGCTGACCAGGGCCTGTTTAAATAGGTCCTATCAGACTGATCTTATTTGCAGGTCATGTGGAGGTAATGCAAATTGTTTATTAGGGAAATAAATTGAAACCTGACCAATTATTCTAATTGGCACCTGTGGTTTTTAAAAACAATGTACCTCTGCTCTCTGAATGGAGAAACTGAAGTTCCATGTTCTTGTTGAAGGCCAAGCATATCAGTAGTTAATTTCCAAAACAAAATGTTGGGTCCACAGGAAAGCTCATGTAACAATTTATGCATGCATTTAATAACAGTCCATTGGAAGTGGACATTTACAAAGTTTGCTCAAAGAATTAAACTGGACAGTGTTTTACAGTTGCATCTTCAAGCAAATTATGTATATGCCCATTCTAATAAAATATATTCAAGCCCACAAGAATCTTTCTAAATGCCATTTTGTGGAGGCAAAAGCATACAGTGAAACTAACTTTTGTACGCTGTAAATTAGACAGGATTGGAAGCTTGGAAAAAAATTGAAGTAGCAAGAGAATGCCATCCAGAGACAAACCTAGAAATATGATACATTCAAAAAGAATTATGAACAATTCTTTTAACTGCAATAATGACAATACAATTGGTTTCTTCACACATCTGAAATGCCTTTAGGAATGAGGTAAAACATCTGACAATTGCACATTCACGAACCTCTTACTCAAGATTTGTGTAGCTCTTTAAATGATATTTAATCATGTGTAAGTGTGTTGGGAACTGCAGCATCCATTAGTAGTATAACTGACACACTGCTGCTCTATACATAACTCCAGTATGTTATGACTATTCATAAGCTGCCTCACAAGAATAAATGTAAACTCATGCTTTTGATTTGCAATGGCATACAATATAAATTCTGGGAGATTTCATGTATGGTTTTTGCAGAACACAAAAGTGCAAGCCAGCAGAGCTATGTGGTATATGTTCTATAGCAGTATTGTATGCCCTTTGAACAATCAAACATCTGGGGTGAAAACATTATTTATGGGCCTGTGTAATGTAAGAAAATTGCTCTAGTGAAACTGGTTCAATTAAATACAAATTTTGCCTTTCTGTCTCAGTCTGTCTTGCATTCTAATTTAACCGAAAGCATTCGTCTTTGACTTCCCTCTCACAAACCCTTCATCAGGACTGCATTGTTTAACACTTGGATATTTCCTGGAAGAATCAGTTTACAGTTCTTAACAGTGATACTTGCTCAGAACAGTGAGAGTTTATATATATATATATCACCCATCTTTCGTAATTTATCTTTATCATATTGTACAATATACTGTTTTGAATGCCCTTTACTGATGTACAACCATGAAAACTATCGCTTAGAAATTATTTCAGATTACTTAATAAAAATATTTTATGTAAAAGTATTTTTATTTATTACATTTGTATCTCACCTTTCATCCATGGACCTCAAATAAGCATACATAGATCTCATTTCCCCACTCACAATAGCCTGTGAGGTAGGTAATAGCATCTGGTCTCACATAGATCTTGGTGACTGTCCCTGCTAATTTCATGGCAGCATGGGAATTTTAACGTAGGTTTCCCTGGTGCTAGTTAAACACTCTGCAATAGTGATGTCTTCATAAAAAGGTGTATATCAGCTTTTCATCAAGAGAACACCAATTTGTTTTGGTATTGTGATTGGTTTTATGAATGCAAATCATTCCTGGAACAGTATAGTTGTCTACAATTACAGCTAATTTTTGCCTTTTATTCAAAGTACAGTGGTGCCCCGCAAGACGAATGCCTCGCAAGACGGAAAACCCGCTAGACGAAAGGGTTTTCTGTTTTTGAGTTGCTTCGCAGGACGAATTTCCCTATGGGCTTGCTTCGCAAGACGAAAATGTCTTGCGAGTCTTGAGATTTTTTTTCGCTCCCCCCCCCTTTCTAAGCCGCTAAGCCGCTAATAGCCTTTTAGCAGCTAATCTGCTAAGCCGATAAGCCTTTAATAGCCGCTAAACCACTAATAGCGCTAATCCGCTAAGCCGCTAATAGGGTTGCTTCGCAAGACGAAAAAACCGCTAGACGAAGACACTCGCGGAACGGATTAATTTCGTCTTGCGAGGCACCACTGTAATAATAGCCTCTAGACATAAATTACTGTAGATTATTTGGTAGTCATGCCTTCTGCAGCCAGTGCAATATTTTTTATTGGGACACCTCAAGGAATTTAATGAGAGCAAAGCAGATGATATCTATGAAAGTGACAGTTTGAAACACATACAGTGTTAGAGTTGGTACAGTCCTCACTGGGTTTTGCCACTCCAGTGTCATTTATGCTGTCAAATGTTCCTGGCTACTTAGCAGACCTATTTTGACATTTTGCCAGTTGGGACTCCCTCTAGCTCAGGGGTGGGAAACTTCTGGCTCACAGGTCAATCTTGGCCCTATCAGGGGTTCCAATTTAGCCCATGAGGACATGTTCCACAAACCACACCCACCGGTGGCATCAGCTCATGGGCAGGGTGCAATCCTGCTGGGTGCTGCTTCACTAGTGGGGAGTACATTAGCAAAGTAAATCCCTGCAGAGAGTGGAATTGAATCCTCTACTCACCAGTTGGTGAGTGGAGCACTTAATCTTGCTGGGTGCTGCTTTGCCACTGCATTTTATGCAAATAACCTCTCCCTTCACCCTATAAGTCAACTTTAGCATGTGCATGGTACTGCACACTTATCAGTTACCTGACATCATTATGTCAAATAATCCAGAATGCGGCAGCTAGACTGGTGACTGGGGGCGGCCGCTGAGACCACATAACACCAGTATTGAAAGACCTACATTGGTTCCCAGTACGTTTCTGAGCACAATTCAAAGTGTTGGTGTTGACCTTTAAATTCCTAAACAGCCTCGGCCTAGTATACCTGAAGGAGCGTCTCCAATCACATCGTTCTGCCGGGACGCTGAGGTCCAGCGCCGAGGGCCTTCTGGCGGTTCCATCACTGTGAGAAGCAAAGCTACAGGGAACCAGGCAGAGGGCCTTCTCGGTAGTGGCGCCCGCCCTGTGGAACGCCCTCCCATCAGATATCAAAGAGATAAATAACTACCTGACATTTAGAAGACATCTGAAGGCAGCCCCGTTTAGGAAAGTTTTTAATGTGTGACATTTTAATGTATTTTTAATCTTTGTTGGAAGCCGCCCAGAGTGGCTGGGGGAACAAATGGGCGGGGTACAAATAAATTATTATTATTATTATTATTATTATTATTATTATTGACAGGTGTGTGGCTACTGCGTACCTGTCGAAGGTGGCCCATGGGGTGGGGGCATTAAAGATCTTGGCTGTTGAGTCAAAAAGGTTTCCTGTATCTGCTTCTAGGCAATTGAACAGGCTTACTCACTAGGCTTATCTAAATTTATATGCCTGACTAGCTTCCCCCAGCTGCTAATGCAGTTAGTGAAATCGGGGTATGGCTCAAATTCCAGTGAGCAAGAATTTGAAAGGGAAAGGTCAATTTAGCCCCTGGGAATGGGATTGTTTTTGTAACCAAGGGAAAGGACGGTGGGTGTTAAGAAGGGATAAGGCAATGGGCAGTGAATTGACTGTAGAATTAATGCCCTATGGATGTTTCCTTTTTAAACCAAATGTTTTTAACCAGTCACAAAATGGCTGCCACATCTTAAAGTAGAAAAAGAGACAGGGCCACAAAATGGTCAGCCACCTCATCAATGGGGAGAGGGCACCAACAGAATCCACTGCTGTGTTCACTTGCAGCGAGAATCCATCACTTCTCTGTTTAGAACAGAATGGATGGTGAGTGTCCAGTTCTGGCATTCAGTGAAGGGGTGGGCATGTTTAAGGGGCGAAGGTATTCAGTGTGGTAAAGGCCAAACCAGTTCAAACAAGAACTAAGCAGGAAGAGCAAACATTCTCTAATGCATTGCAGTTTTGAGAGGTTACTTCTTGAGACCTTTCACAGGCATCACAGGAGGCACCATGTTGGGAGCCCCCGCCATAGCCAATATCTTATATAAGTTCACAAACGAACAAAAATGAAATAGAATATTCTATCCTCCTGCTCTTGATCAGTTTAAATGGTGTTCAGGGAATCATTTTCTTTCTCTGTTTGCTGTCTAACTCATTTTTATATGTCATCACCCTGCTGAAGGCCCCAGGATTCTGGCCCATAAGCCTGGCTGAGGAACTATGAACTTTATTTTAAAAATGTCAGGAAACCTGGAAATTAAGATATGCTATGGAACTTACATGTTCATTTTCACAACTGGATAGTCTGGAAGTAGCAAAGAGGATGGCCAATGGCATGCACTGATTGCTTGCTTTGTCAGTGCAACTACAATGACAATGTTCTCAAATTTTGAAGAAAATGAAGCAACTTTAAGCAATGTAATATTACAGTAATTTATTTTACATAAATAAAAAATACTTATTTTAACGTCACATTAAATTATATTCTGTATGACAATATGCCTTACAGGAAGAACTGTGTACCATTAAACAGAAATAATCTGGTTTCTAGTCTTTTATCACTATTTGCTTCCTGTCTCATTGGGTTGCTAATGAGCAAATTCAAACCATCATATCAAAGCCACCTACAAAGAGGATACAGAGAACTGTGGAAGCAAAAATATTAATGTTATATGGACAAAATATAAAACAATCTTACCAATAAGAAGCATTTATTTATTTGTTTATTTAAGAATGCGAAAAAACAGTGCTTAAGAACTAAAAGCAAAATGCCTGCATTTTTAATCTGATATAGGTGTAAAATGGCTCAGAAGTCCATTAAATGAGATTTCTTAATTTCTGAATAATCTCTTCTGAATAAATCCTCAAGAAAGATAACTGTACTGACAGCTGATGTGGACAAAATAATAATGCATCAAGCCATTTCAACTGCATTTAGTCATGGAAATAGGAGAAAAATAAATAACTGTCCAATTGGAAATACATTACAATTTTCAAAATAAAATTGATTTTTAAAAAGGAATGTCAAATTCCCTTGTACTGAAAAAGTGATATAGATACCCCAGTTGTGTAAAGTTATTGTGAAACTCCAAAATTCTGCTGATAGTTTGTCTTACATTGAGGGTGGTCCATATAGAGTTCGTAACACAGATAGGTAACTGGAATATCTATCTATCTATCTATCTATCTATCTATCTGTCTGTCTGTCTGTCTGTCTGTCTGTCTCTCTATCTATCTATCATCTGTCATCTATCTATCTATCTATCTATCTATCTATCTCATTAGAAATAGACCTAAAAGTCTTACAAATATTCCATCCTTTTTCATTGTTGACCAAGACAATTAAATGTATGTACCTGGAAATGAGTTGCCTTTCTGCCGTTGTTCCCCCTATGCGAGCATGGAAGAGAAAAAGCAAGCAGGAAGGAAGATGCATGGGGGCCAGACAGGCAAGTCATTCTATCAGTTATATTTTATTTGCACAATTGGAATTAATTTCAGGAACCAAAGTGCTTTTTTCTGTGCAGCTTGAGCAGGAGCAGTGAACATTGTTATGGTTCATTATTGTAGCTTGTCTTCACTTACCTCACAGTTGTGAAGAATATCTCAACATTATGAATGGTCTGTTTCACCAATAAGAAAAAAAGATTGGAATAGGCCAATATATTTGTGAATTGTACTTGGATAAAGGTGACTTTTCTTCTTTAAGTTCTCAAATTTCTTAACCTAGCTCAAGGTAGTCATCTGAACGAGCCAGAAATTTAACTGATATTCAATCACAGTCAGTCCATCATTTGAAAAATAAGAATTTAGAACCATTGATGCTAAAATGGGAACTGGACATTACATTTTGGTGACTGTAACCTGGCTTATATACATGAGTTTCTAACACTGACCACTACAGGTTGTTCCACTAAGCCACCTAGCAGCTGCATTTTGTACTAGCTGCAGCTACCAAACCAAGTGCAAGGGTCGTCTAATTGTAAAGTTATCTTGTCTGTGGTAAGGGGAACAGCAGATTCTAGCAGCAGAACAGCCTTTATACACAGCACATCATGATTTGATTAATCACATTCAAGTATTCAAAACCCCTTTTTAACAGCCCCTATGTTACCTCAGTGACCTCCTCCCTACCCTGAAACTTTTGTCAGTTATTAAATAAAAAACATGACAAATCCTCAGGCTATGACCATTTACTTTGATGTGCAAACTGCCATGATACTAGTCAGGGTTTTCCTGCTGCGAAAACCAGCAGGCAGGAGGGAAAAAAACAGTTATCCTGAAGACTCAACAGCAGGAATAGGAACATTGGGACATGCCTTATACTGAGTCTGATAATTTATCCATCTAGCTCTGGAATGTCCTAAGACTGGAATCTGGGTGGTGGTGGTGCACAGACATAATTCCACTGCCTATAACTTAAGCTTGAACCTTCAGATTCCCACCAAGAGCATAGCTATGGTCCATTAAGTATTGTCTGAGGAATTGGTCTGCTTTTGAAGACTGACTTGCTCATGAGTTTCCTTTTACTCATGCAAAGTCTTTATTCACCAGGCGTGCATTTCTGCATCTGGTAGCCAACCAAGCCTGCAACTTTAGGCTCCTGTGGTCCGGAGAACTAGGTGAATGCCTGATGTTTGTCTCAGATTCTGAGAGGAGGTTATCCACATATTAGGAGGAAACATGTACTGCTATCTCCATCAATGACACAGGATCCAATTGATGTGGCTTAATGTTCCTTGACATGGCCCGTCTCCCTATAACATTGTGTTTGGGGAGCTTAAAATTATCGCTGAAGAGGATCACTCCGGTGAAAGCAAGATAGTAACAACCCCCAAGGAGCCTCTCCTAAATAGAGTTCATATATCTTGTATTAATATGAGGTTAGTGATTTTGGTTATCTTCCACTACCCTAACATCTTGGTCTGAAAATTGTCCACAGAACATCCTGTTCTTCCTGTAACTGCCCTTTTTGCTAACCATCTTCTAGGTTCTCCCCCACCCTTTCCATTCTCTCCCCATTCCGTCTTGTTCATAACCAAGCTCCGCCCACATTCCAAAGGGAAATCTCCTGACGGTTGCTATAGACAGAATCCTTCTCTATCTAACATGCAACCTTCTTCCTATTTTGCCTTGCACCCACAAGGAGCTTCCCTATTGAGAAAGACAAGCAAGAGTGGAGTGGTCTAGTGAATTATTTCACTGATCAAGGAAAATGACTAGCAATCTTGCCTGGCTACTGGTGCTGATCTCATGGAACGTGTTATGTGAGAATGCAGGTCAGAAACCACCACAGGGTTTTAGATATGCTTCTTATGAAGTGATCATCCCAAGGAAACTGACTCCCCGATATGGAGAACAGGAAACTCATGATGTCACGTACCTGCTGCAGATTGAGGGGAAGGGTCATGTGGTGACACTCAGGAAAAAGAAGAGCGTTGTCCCTAAACACTTCACTGTCATCACATACAGTAAGGATGGAGAGCTCCAGGTGGACTATCCTTTCATCAAAGATGACTGCTTCTACCATGGCTTTGTACAAGACAAGCCTTCCTCTAGGGTCACCCTCAGCACTTGCTCGGGGGGCCTCAGAGGTCTGCTTCACTTAGAAAATTACACCTTTGAAATTGAACCTGTTCAGGCACCTGGTACTTTTCAACATGTGCTGTACAGATTGGAGGGAATAGAAGGTGCTGTTCGCATGAGGTGTGGGTTAACAAAGGAAAAGCAAAGGAGCCAAGAGGCCATGTTCCAAAACAAAAGAAAAGTATTGACTGAAAGTGCTGCTAGAGGAGCCTGGTTTCCACACACCAGGTACCTAGAGGTTGCAATCGTGATAGAACATGAACGATATGTCAGGTTTGACAAAAATGAAAGTCGTGTTGCTAGGCAAGTTATGGATATCATCCATACTGCAAACTCAATGTATGAGCCACTGTCTCTTGAGCTGTCTATAGCTGGCTTGGAAATATGGACAGAAAAAAACCTCATAAAAATTGTTAACAGCATAGATGACACTCATAATATGTTCACCCACTTTTTAAAAAGTTCACTAAGTAAACGTATACAACTTGATGCTGCTCACTTATTTATATATAAGAGTTTTGGAAGTACACTTGGATTAGCGTACACAGGAACAGTTTGTAACCTCCATTGGGCATCTGGTGTTGAATCATATGTGACTCCCAGTTTGTTCCTTATTTCTCACACATTTTCCCATGAATTAGGACACAATCTTGGAATGCAACATGATCATAAATACTGTACTTGTAATCGAAGTTCTTGCATAATGGCTGAATATCAAACAATCTCTGATAAGTTTAGCAACTGTAGTTATAAAGAATATTTCAACAGAAGAAACAAGCAGTGTTTGCTAATTCCACCAGACTCCACTAAAATATATAAATTTGCATACTGTGGAAATGAAGTAGTGGAAGATGGCGAGCAATGTGATTGTGGTTCACCTGATCAATGCAAGTTGGATCCATGCTGCCAGTCTAATTGCATGTTGAGTCCAAGTGCTGCTTGTGCTTTTGGACAGTGCTGTGTTGAGTGTCAGTATCTTCCAGTTCATAAGGTTTGCAGAGAACAGGTCAGCAGCTGTGATCTCCCCGAGTACTGCAACGGGACTTCAGAATGGTGTCCTGAAGATGTTTATGTACAAGATGGTGCCCTGTGTAGTGATGGTGCATATTGCTATCATGGGAATTGCACAACTCACACTAGGCAGTGCAGAATGATCTTTGGCAACAAAGCAACCGGTGCATCAAAGGATTGCTTCAGTGAAATGAATGCTCGAGGTGATCGCTTTGGCAACTGTGGGCTTAGACATGACACTTATAAGAAATGTGATACTCGGAACATCTTGTGCGGCCGAATCCAGTGTGAAAATGTTGATACAGTACCTTCTTTGGAGGAACACAGCACCATAATTAATACGCCTCTTGGCAATAGGCATTGCTGGAGTACAGATTACCACGCTGGAATGGAGATACCCGATATTGGAGCAGTGAGAGATGGGACTCCTTGTGGCACAGAAATGATGTGTATTAATAGGGAGTGCAAGAATGTGTCTCTCTTGAAATATGATTGCAATGTCACAAAGTGTCATAATCGAGGAATATGCAACACCTACAAACATTGTCATTGTGATGATGGCTGGGCCCCTCCAGACTGTCTAAACCAAGGTAATGGTGGCAGCATTGACAGTGGACCTCCTCCACCAGGGAACACTTCAAAACGTAGCGTCAACATGACAGGAATGATAGCAGCAATTGTATTTCTTGTTTCTACTATTTTTGCTGTTTTGGGGCTGGGTATTTATTTCAGGAAGCGTCTGAGAGAGCGGTTTGTAAAAAAACCAGAAAAAACATATGAAGAAGGTGTAAAAGAGGAAGAAAATCCTGTCCCAACTGAATGAGAGAATTGAACAATACACTGAATGTGTCAAATAGATGTGCAGGAAATAATGGACAGTATTATGCAGTGATACATTTAAGTTTCTAAAGTTTTTAACGCCCTTCTTCATTTGTCTACTAGGCACACTAGGACAGAACTCTGAAATGTGTTGATGTTGTCTGCAGTCTCTAACTCTCAGAAGTATCTCCCTTAAGCCTACTGGGGAAAAGAATGTGGAGGAATGCTAAATACTTTCAGCAAAAGCCAGGCTCTGAATAAAATCCCATTCTCACAGAAACCAACATAACCACTGATGTCATTTGAGTAACTGAGGTGATAACCTAAAATATGCCTGTTGTAGAGCAGTAAAAAGGCAACAAAACCCTTTAACAGCTGAGCATCACAACGTTACGTAATCTTAGTGATTCCATGTCTTCATATCAAAGCAACTGAAGAATGCAGAGAACCATGGAAACAAAATGTTAAAATGACAAAATGTTGATTTGTTTATCTAATTTATTCTTCATACTTTAAAGAAGGTAATCCAAAGTGATTTATAATATAAAAACAAACACATACTGTACATTGAAACCAGCAGAAAATAAAATAAAAACCAAAGATAAATGTAAAATAAAATCCCATTTTTAAAAGGCGGGATTAAAACATTCCAACCACTGGAGACCACAGATAACTAAAAACAAAGGTCTAGCAAAAGAGGGGGGAGTTTTTGCTTAGTGCCTAAAGCTATTTCTTCATGATGCCAGGTGAGCCTCCTCAGGGGGAGCATTCCATAAGTAGGGAGCCACCACTGAAAAGCCCCCTTCTTGTGTTGCCACCCCCCAGAACTCCTGAGGAGGAGGCACAAGAAGAAAGGCCTCAGATTATTATTGTAGGGTCTATGCTGGTTTATACGGGGAGAGGTGTTTCTTCAGGTATTTGGGTACTGAGCCACAATAGGCTTTGTAGGTCAAAACCAGCACTTTGAATTGGGCCCAGAAACTGATTGGCAACCAGTGTGGTTGGGCCAGGATTGGTGTTATGTGCTCAGACTGTCTTGCCTCCGTGAGCAACCTGGCTACTGAATTCTGTACCAACTCCTGAATTGCCTTCAAAGACAGCCCCATTTATAACACATTGAGTAATCTAACCCAGAGGTCATCAGAGTATGGCTGGCCACCAGCCAAAGCGGATGGAAGGCACTTCATGCTACCAAGGCCACTTGAGCCTCAAGTGACAGCAAAGCGAAGTTTCCAGAAGTATCCCCAAGCTATGTAACTACTCCTTCAGAGGGAGTGTAATCTCATCAAGAGCAGGCCATTTCCCATCCATCCAGTCTAGGGAACCATTCACTTCAGTTTAATCTGAACTGAGCTTCAGTTTGTTGGCTCCCATCCAGTCTATTACTGAGTCAAGACATCAGTCATGCACATCCACTGCTACACTTGTAGATGTTAAGAAATCCAGATGTGCCATCAACATATTGCTGTCGACGTACTGCAAGACTCTGGATGACTCCACCCAGCAGTTTCCTGTAGATTAACATCCTGTAGATTAACATGTTTAACAGCATGGGGGCCATGCTTGATCCCTAAGGAGCCCTGCATTGAAGACTTTGTGAAGCTGAAAAGCACTCCCCAAACATCCTGTGGAAATGACTATCCAAGTAGGACCAGAACCACCGCAAAGCAGTGCTGCCCACCCTCACACTGGGACAACTGCTCCAGAAGGATACCATGGTGAATGGCATTGAAAGCCGCTGAGAGATCAATAGGATTAACAGGGAATTAACACGTTCTCCCATCCCTCTCCTGACAGGTCATCATACAGCATAACAAAAGCAGTTTCCATGGCCAAACAGACCTAAACCTTGATTAAAATGGATGCAGAAAATTGGTTTCATCCAAGAGAGCCTGGCTCTGGCTCACAACCAGTCGCTCAAAATATACAAGTAAGCGTTTATTTCTTTGTTTTAAAAGACAAAAAGCAGTGATTAAAAACACTGAAAGTACAAATGCTAACATTTTTTATCAAAATAGGTGTAAAATGGTTGAGAAGTCCTAATGTTATGAATAATTTCTTCTGAATAAACCCTAAAGGGAGATTACTGAACGTTGCTATGGACAAAAGAGGGATGCTTTAATCCTTAAGTTCCAAAGTTCTGCTGATAGCAGACTGATCTTCTTATATAGGGACCAATTTCAGTGTTGCACATAGAGGTGACTGGATCTCATCTCTCTCTCTCTCTCTCTCTCTCTCTCTCTCTCTCTCTCACACACACACACACACACACACACAAACGGAGTTGCAAATATTGGCCACAGATACTGCAGCTGAGGGAGGAAGGAGCTTCAATGCTCTATTCCACAGCATCCCAGCTCTTCCCTTTTCAGTACAGTTGAAGGTGAAGCAGCCTGCAGAGGAAAAAGGGGAAGGTGGAAGCAGTATTATGCCCTTGTTAGACCTTCCTCTTTCCAGACTAGGCTTTGGAATGTGGGGCTGAGCTGCTCTTTTACTCCCCAAAATTTCATAGGTGAAGTAGGCACACTTATTTGAAACAATAGGAAACTAAAGCCCAGGGAATGAGGCTGCTAGTTACCGAGACAGCTAATCTTACACAGTGGCATCTGGCTTTTTGCTTATAGTCTGAGGTCTGCGCTTGCTCAGAGTCCACGCTGGCACTGTTTTGAGCCTGGTCCTCAGCTATCCATCTCTCCACTGTAAATGGAGAAAACCACCTTTCTTTGTTTCTACAGAGGTTCCTTACAAATAAAAGGCAAGTGTAGAAAAGCAGGACGTACCTCTGTAAAAAAACACACATCCTCATTTCAGAGATAACGTTTTTCTGCCAGAAAAAGTATTAGAAAAAGTTAGTCTGTTAAAGCCTATAAAACAATTTGTTCTACCAAGACACTCTGCTGATTTACTACAAATTCATATTATCCCAAAGATGTATTTAAATCAGTTTGTATGTGTGTGCTGTATAATGTTGTAACTCTTTGTGACATATTTCAATTACATATTACTTTTCAAAACTGCTTTGAGGTTTCCCCCCCTACAATCAAGTGGTATATAAATTTTATTAAACAAACAAACAAACATTTGCAGTTGCCGTTATCTTTTATAAAATCAAAATTACTTTTAAAAAGAACTAGATTAAGTCAGTAGGGCAGAGACTCTTAATCTCAGGGTTGTGGATTCGAGCCCATGTTGGGCAAAAGATTCTTGGATTGCAGGGGGCTGGAGTAGAAGACCTGCATGATCCCTTCAAACTCTACAATTCTATGATTTTATAAGAGAGTATTTTAATTTCTTTATAAAAATGTATTCTGCTTAATATATATTTAGAGTGTGACCCGTAACACTCAGTAAATCAAAACAAAACTATTTGTCACAAATAAAATTGATTTTGTCATGAAAATAAAAGAAAAAAATATTCTGGAAATCCATTATCATGTTTTAAATGCAATGGAATTTTTAAAAGCCATGTCAGATTTCTGGTGTTGAAAGTGCCTTAAAAGCTTCAAAAATAAGTCATGCCAGACCAATCTGATTTCTTTTTTTTTTTATGGAATTACAACTTGGTGAATGAGGGAAATGCTGTGGATATAGTCTATCTTGATTTCAGTAAGGCGGTATCTATTTATCTACTTGCACTGGTATGCAAACAATACTGCCAATGGTAGTTCATGAGGAAGCTCAGGCTCGATTGACCTGGGTCTGCACTAAGAGACAGCCAAGATGGTCTCTGGCCTCTTCAGCAGCCTCAGCTTTTGTAGCTGGACTCATAACTACAGCATAACTAAAGTAGTCATAAGCAATAAAGAAAACATAAAAAATATACAACCAAACTGAACAATTTCCACATAAATCACAAGATCTATAATAAAGATACAAAAAACCAGCAACAGCAGCAACCACCACCCCTCCCAACAAAATCCGGCAAACAACACCCCAGCCCAAGGGTGTGTTCAGCAGTCTCAGCTTTTGTAGCTGAGGTCAGTCAGGGCCCCTCCCTCCTAGGTCAGGTGGGAAAAGGCTGCAAGGCAGAGAGCAGGTCTTCCAGGACTCGCAGCCAAGAATCACAGCCAAGATGCCCTTGGGATGAGGGGCAGCTGCCCTCTATGCCCTGCATGTGTGTTGGTGGGGTAAGGAGTGAGCCACCTCAAAATGAGTAGACACATTGGAGAATTTTGAATGTGAGCCTTTTCATCAAAAGGAGCACGTATGCAACAGCTACAGTGTGACTCTGTGGACCAGATGGACAAGTAAAGACTTCCTATAATTTGTTTTAAAAACACCTTCATATAAAATTTATAGCATTTGATACAAACTACTCCAACCTGCGGGTGGCGCTGTGGGTAAAACCTCAGTGCCTAGGACTTGCCGATCGCATGGTCGGCAGTTCGAATCCCCGCGGCGGGGTGAGCTCCCGTCTTTCGGTCCCAGCTCCTGCCCACCTAGCAGTTCGAAAGCACCCTTAAGTGCAAGTAGATAAATAGGTACCGCTTTATAGCGGGAAGGTAAACGGCATTTCCGTGTGCTGCGCTGGTGCTGGCTCGCCAGAGCAGCTTCGTCACGCTGGCCACGTGACCCGGAAGTGTCTCCGGACAGCGCTGGCCCCCGGCCTCTTAAGTGAGATGGGCGCACAACCCTAGAGTCGGACACGACTGGCCCGTACGGGCAGGGGTACCTTTACCTTTACCTTTACCTTTACCTTTACTCCAACCTGCATCTAATATCTTATTGTAAATTTATGAGATCTATGGATTTAGGGCGTTATACAAATTTAATAAAATAATAATAATAATAATAATTAAAAACTCCCCCTTCGCCTTACCTGCTATTGCTGCATATTGCTGGCCAAATCTCTGTAGAGCAGGCAACTTGCTGTTCACATATCCTGCTTCCAGCCCTTCAGTGGCACAAGAAATACTATATCTATACCAAATTTGTTCATGACAAGGCCATAGGAACTCCTACTAGCGCATAGCTGTCAACGTTTCCCTTTTTCTAAGGGAAATTCCCTTATTCCAAATAGGATTCCTCACAAGAAAAGGGAAAAGTTGACAGCTATGCGACTAGGTATTCTTCCCTTGCCCTGCACTCAGTTCCCATGATTACCTGACACTATGGTCCTCAGCCTATCAGCACTCCTTTCTGTTCTTCCTGTTAAGTCCCCTGTCAGGCACTCTGACCCGCTTCCTGCTTGCCCAGTCTCTGCATTCTATTCTGTCCCTAATCACCAAGGCCCGCCCACATTCCAAAGGTAAATCTACAGACTGTTGCTATCATCAGAATCCTTCTCTCTCTATAGGAGTCTCCTTCCCATTTTGCTTTGGGCCCACAACAGGCCATCCCATGGGGTGCCTTAGTGCATTCTTTCACCTGTCAGGGAAGATGACAAGCAGTCTTCCCTGGCTGCTGGTGCTGATCTCATGGAATGTGTTGAGTGAGACTGCAGGTCAGAACCCTCCACAGGGCTATAGGTATGCCTCCTATGAGATGATTGTCCCAAGGAAATTAACCCCCCGATATGGACAAAACCCCCACACTATCACTTACTTGCTGCAAATTGAGGGGAAGGGCCACATCGTGAAGCTCAGGAAAAAGAAGAGCTTTGTGCCTAAACATTTCCCTGTCTTCACTTACGGTAGGAAGGGGGACCTTCAGATGGACTATCCTTTCATCAGAGATGACTGCTTCTACCGCGGCTTGGTAAAAGGCCATCCTGCCTCTCGAGTCACCCTCAGCACTTGCTCAGGGGGACTCAGGGGTCTGTTGCACTTAGAAAACCGCACCTATGAAATCGAACCTGTTCAGGCATCTGCTACTTCTCAACATGTGTTGTATAGATTGGAGGAAATGGTGGGTGCTGTACGAATGAGGTGCGGGCTAACAGAGGAAGAGCAAAGACGCCAAGAGGCCATGATCCAAAGCACAAATAATGTAACAGTTCAAATTGATGCGAGAGGAGCCTGGTGGACACATACCAGATACTTGGAGCTTGCCATTGTGATAGAACATGAACGATATGTCAGGTTTGACAGAAATGAAAGTCGTATTGCTTTGCAAGTTCTAGATATCATCCATGCTGCAAACTCAGTATATGAGCCACTTGCTGTTGAGTTGTCTATAGCTGGCCTGGAGATTTGGTCAGAAAAGAACCTCATGAAAATCGAAGACACAATAGAAAAAACACTGCTCAATTTTGTCACGTTTGTAAAAAAGTCACTAAGTAAACATATAGATCTAGATGCTGCTCACTTATTTGTATATAAAAGTTTTGGACCTATGGTTGGATTAGCGTACTTAAGATCAATTTGTACTGCCCCCTGGGCAAGTGGTGTTGAGTCATATATGACTCCCAGTTTGTTTGATTTTACTGTTATATTTGCCCATCAAGTAGGACATAATCTTGGAATGAAACATGATGAAAAATACTGCACTTGTGATCGACATCCTTGCGTTATGGCTGAATATGGAGTAACCACAGATAAGTTTAGCAATTGCAGTTATAAGGATTACTTCTCAGTAAGGAACAGACAGTGTTTGTTAGTTCCACTAGACCCTCATCTAATGTATAAATTTGCATACTGTGGAAACAAAGTAGTGGAAGATAAAGAGGAATGTGATTGTGGCTCAACAGAGCAATGCAAGTTGGATCCATGTTGCCAGTCTAATTGCATGTTGAGTCCAGATGCCACTTGTGCTTTTGGAGAGTGCTGTGTTGAGTGTCAGTATCTTCCAGTTCATAAGGTTTGCAGAGAACAGGTCAGCAGCTGTGATCTCCCCGAGTACTGCAACGGGACTTCAGAATGGTGTCCTGAAGATGTTTATGTACAAGATGGTGCCCCGTGTAGTGATGGTGCATATTGCTATCATGGGAATTGCACAACTCACACTAGGCAGTGCAGAATGATCTTTGGCAACAAAGCAACCGGTGCATCAAAGGATTGTTTCAGTGAAATGAATGCTCGAGGTGATCGCTTTGGCAACTGTGGGCTTAGACATGACACTTATAAGAAATGTGATACTCAGAACATCTTGTGCGGCCGAATCCAGTGTGAAAATGTTTATAAACTACCTTCTTTGGAGGAACACAGCACCATAATTAATACTCCCCTTGGCAATAGGCATTGCTGGAGTACAGATTACCACGCTGGAATGGAGATACCCGATATTGGAGCAGTGAGAGATGGGACTCCCTGTGGCACAGAAATGATGTGTATTAATGGGGAGTGCAAGAATGTGTCCCTCTTGAAATATGATTGCAATGTCACAAAGTGTCATAATCGAGGAATATGCAACACTTACAAACATTGTCATTGTGATGATGGCTGGGCCCCTCCAGACTGTCTAAACCAAGGTAATGGTGGCAGCATTGACAGTGGACCTCCTCCACCAAGGAACACTTCAAAACGTAGCGTCAACATGACAGGAATGATAGCAGCAATTGTATTTCTTGTTTCTACTATTTCAGGAAGCGTCTGAGAGAGCGGTTTGTATAAAAACCAGAAAAAACATATGAAGAAGGTGTAAAAGAGGAAGAAAATCCTGTCCCAACTGAATGAGAGAATTGAACAATACACTGAATGTGTCAAATAGATGTGCAGGAAATAATGGACAGTATTATGCAGAGATAAAAAGGCAACAAAACCCTTTAACAGCTGAGCATCACAACGTTACGTAATCTTAGTGATTCCAAGTCTTCATATCAAAGCAACTGAAGAATGCAGAGAACCGTGGAAACAAAATGTTAAAATGACAAAATGTTGATTTGTTTATCTAATTTATTCTTCATACTTTAAAGAAGGTAATCCAAAGTGGTTTATAATATAAAAACAAACACATACTGTACATTGAAACCAGCAGAAAATAAAATAAAAACCAAAGATAAATGTAAAATAAAGTCCCATTTTTAAAAGGCGGGATTAAAACATTCCAACCACTGGAGACCACAGATAACTAAAAACAAAGGTCTAGCAAAAGAGGGGGGAGTTTTTGCTTAGTGCCTAAAGCTATTTCTTCATGATGCCAGGTGAGCCTCCTCAGGGGGAGCATTCCATAAGTAGGGAGCCACCACTGAAAAGCCCCTTCTTGTGTTGCCACCCCCCAAAACTCCTGAGGAGGAGGCACAAGAAGAAAGGCCTCAGATTATTATTGTAGGGTCTATGCTGGTTTATACGGGGAGAGGTGTTTCTTCAGGTATTTGGGTACTGAGCCACAATAGGCTTTGTAGGTCAAAACCAGCACTTTGAATTGGGCCCAGAAACTGATTGGCAACCAGTGTGGTTAGGCCAGGATTGGTGTTATGTGCTCAGACTGTCTTGCCTCCGTGAGCAACCTGATGTGATGGCCTGGGAATCTGATTCAGAGGCTGAACCGGAGGAATCCCAGTCTGCACAGGAGTCCCCGCCTCCAGGGCCGGCTGAGCTGGGGCAGGGCCTTGAATCTGAAGCGCCTGCACCTCTGCCGGATCCTCAGGAGCAGACACCAGATGAATCCACTCTGGCTCCGGAGGTGATTGATGACCCATTGCCTACAGGTGCGCCTCTCCCAGCCCTGTCAGGGGAAGGTGAGCCTCCGCCTGGGTCCAGTAACCCTCCAGCCTCTCCTGAGCTGTAGAGGTTCAGGGCAGAGAGGCGGAGGGAACTGGTTTCTCTCAGGAGGAGTGCTCACCTTAAGGCCAGGAGAGGCGGGTCACCTGGGGGCCGGGACCGCCCCTGGCCTCAGAGAAGATAAAGGCCAGTCAGCCTGGTTCCAGGTTGCGGGAGCAACGACGTTGGAAACCTGTTTCTGCTAGCACCCAGACCTGTCTTTCCGGAGTTCCCGACCACGCCCGGCTTTTGCTTTGAACCCAGCTTCCCCCTTGGTGGACAGTCTCCAGACCCTTGGCCCAGGACCGGACTTTGACCACGCCTCACGGTAACCCCCCTGGGACCAGCACAGTTTGCTCCTGACCCACCCGCACCCCCCCTTCATTGGGGTGCGTTTGGGAAGAGCCAGAAGCCATGGCTGACCAGGCAGCTGCGTTGGTGACATTGGCCCAGCAGAACCAGGCCTTGACTCACACCGTTCAGCAGCTAAGCAATGTGGTTACGGCGCTTCAGCAGCGGTTGGACGCCTTACCGGCTCCTGGGGCTGACGCACCAGCTTCTGGCAAGTACCCAGTGGCCCTGCCAGAGAAAATTGATGGGTCCCCAGCCAGCTTTTGTAGCTGGACTCATAACTACAGCATAACTAAAGTAGTGATAAGCAATAAAGAAAACATAAAAAATATACAACCAAACTGAACAATTTCCACATAAATCACAAGATCTATAATAAAGATACAAAAAACCAGCAACAGCAGCAACCACCACCCCTCCCAATAAAATTCGGCAAACAACACCCCAGCCCAAGGGTGTGTTCAGCAGTCTCAGCTTTTGTAGCTGAAGTCAGTCAGGGCCCCTCCCTCCTAGGTCAGGTGGGAAAAGGCTGCAAGGCAGAGAGCAGGTCTTCCAGGACTCGCAGCCAAGAGTCACAGCCAAGATACCCTTGGGATGAGGGGCAGCTGCCCTCTATGCCCTGCATGTGTGTTGGTGGGGTAAGGAGTGAGCCACCTCAAAATGAGTAGACACATTGGAGAATTTTGAATGTGAGCCTTTTCATCAAAAGGAGCACGTATGCAACAGCTACAGTGTGACTCTGTGGACCAGATGGACAAGTAAAGACTTCCTATAATTTGTTTTAAAAACACCTTCATATAAAATTTATAGCATTTGATACAAACTACTCCAACCTGCGGGTGGCGCTGTGGGTAAAACCTCAGTGCCTAGGACTTGCCGATCGCATGGTCGGCGGTTCGAATCCCCGCGGCGGGGTGAGCTCCCGTCGTTCGGTCCCAGCTCCTGCCCACCTAGCAGTTCGAAAGCACCCTTAAGTGCAAGTAGATAAATAGGTACCGCTTTATAGCGGGAAGGTAAACGGCATTTCCGTGTGCTGCGCTGGTGCTGGCTCGCCAGAGCAGCTTCGTCACGCTGGCCACGTGACCCGGAAGTGTCTCCGGACAGCGCTGGCCCCCGGCCTCTTAAGTGAGATGGGCGCACAACCCTAGAGTCGGACACGACTGGCCCGTACGGGCAGGGGTACCTTTACCTTTACCTTTACCTTTACCTTTACTCCAACCTGCATCTAATATCTTATTGTAAATTTATGAGATCTATGGATTTAGGGCGTTATACAAATTTAATAAAATAATAATAATAATAATAATTAAAAACTCCCCCTTCGCCTTACCTGCTATTGCTGCATATTGCTGGCCAAATCTCTGTAGAGCAGGCAACTTGCTGTTCACATATCCTGCTTCCAGCCCTTCAGTGGCACAAGAAATACTATATCTATACCAAATTTGTTCATGACAAGGCCATAGGAACTCCTACTAGCGCATAGCTGTCAACGTTTCCCTTTTTCTAAGGGAAATTCCCTTATTCCAAATAGGATTCCTCACAAGAAAAGGGAAAAGTTGACAGCTATGCGACTAGGTATTCTTCCCTTGCCCTGCACTCAGTTCCCATGATTACCTGACACTATGGTCCTCAGCCTATCAGCACTCCTTTCTGTTCTTCCTGTTAAGTCCCCTGTCAGGCACTCTGACCCGCTTCCTGCTTGCCCAGTCTCTGCATTCTATTCTGTCCCTAATCACCAAGGCCCGCCCACATTCCAAAGGTAAATCTACAGACTGTTGCTATCATCAGAATCCTTCTCTCTCTATAGGAGTCTCCTTCCCATTTTGCTTTGGGCCCACAACAGGCCATCCCATGGGGTGCCTTAGTGCATTCTTTCACCTGTCAGGGAAGATGACAAGCAGTCTTCCCTGGCTGCTGGTGCTGATCTCATGGAATGTGTTGAGTGAGACTGCAGGTCAGAACCCTCCACAGGGCTATAGGTATGCCTCCTATGAGATGATTGTCCCAAGGAAATTAACCCCCCGATATGGACAAAACCCCCACACTATCACTTACTTGCTGCAAATTGAGGGGAAGGGCCACATCGTGAAGCTCAGGAAAAAGAAGAGCTTTGTGCCTAAACATTTCCCTGTCTTCACTTACGGTAGGAAGGGGGACCTTCAGATGGACTATCCTTTCATCAGAGATGACTGCTTCTACCGCGGCTTGGTAAAAGGCCATCCTGCCTCTCGAGTCACCCTCAGCACTTGCTCAGGGGGACTCAGGGGTCTGTTGCACTTAGAAAACCGCACCTATGAAATCGAACCTGTTCAGGCATCTGCTACTTCTCAACATGTGTTGTATAGATTGGAGGAAATGGTGGGTGCTGTACGAATGAGGTGCGGGCTAACAGAGGAAGAGCAAAGACGCCAAGAGGCCATGATCCAAAGCACAAATAATGTAACAGTTCAAATTGATGCGAGAGGAGCCTGGTGGACACATACCAGATACTTGGAGCTTGCCATTGTGATAGAACATGAACGATATGTCAGGTTTGACAGAAATGAAAGTCGTATTGCTTTGCAAGTTCTAGATATCATCCATGCTGCAAACTCAGTATATGAGCCACTTGCTGTTGAGTTGTCTATAGCTGGCCTGGAGATTTGGTCAGAAAAGAACCTCATGAAAATCGAAGACACAATAGAAAAAACACTGCTCAATTTTGTCACGTTTGTAAAAAAGTCACTAAGTAAACATATAGATCTAGATGCTGCTCACTTATTTGTATATAAAAGTTTTGGACCTATGGTTGGATTAGCGTACTTAAGATCAATTTGTACTGCCCCCTGGGCAAGTGGTGTTGAGTCATATATGACTCCCAGTTTGTTTGATTTTACTGTTATATTTGCCCATCAAGTAGGACATAATCTTGGAATGAAACATGATGAAAAATACTGCACTTGTGATCGACATCCTTGCGTTATGGCTGAATATGGAGTAACCACAGATAAGTTTAGCAATTGCAGTTATAAGGATTACTTCTCAGTAAGGAACAGACAGTGTTTGTTAGTTCCACTAGACCCTCATCTAATGTATAAATTTGCATACTGTGGAAACAAAGTAGTGGAAGATAAAGAGGAATGTGATTGTGGCTCAACAGAGCAATGCAAGTTGGATCCATGTTGCCAGTCTAATTGCATGTTGAGTCCAGATGCCACTTGTGCTTTTGGAGAGTGCTGTGTTGAGTGTCAGTATCTTCCAGTTCATAAGGTTTGCAGAGAACAGGTCAGCAGCTGTGATCTCCCCGAGTACTGCAACGGGACTTCAGAATGGTGTCCTGAAGATGTTTATGTACAAGATGGTGCCCCGTGTAGTGATGGTGCATATTGCTATCATGGGAATTGCACAACTCACACTAGGCAGTGCAGAATGATCTTTGGCAACAAAGCAACCGGTGCATCAAAGGATTGTTTCAGTGAAATGAATGCTCGAGGTGATCGCTTTGGCAACTGTGGGCTTAGACATGACACTTATAAGAAATGTGATACTCAGAACATCTTGTGCGGCCGAATCCAGTGTGAAAATGTTTATAAACTACCTTCTTTGGAGGAACACAGCACCATAATTAATACTCCCCTTGGCAATAGGCATTGCTGGAGTACAGATTACCACGCTGGAATGGAGATACCCGATATTGGAGCAGTGAGAGATGGGACTCCCTGTGGCACAGAAATGATGTGTATTAATGGGGAGTGCAAGAATGTGTCCCTCTTGAAATATGATTGCAATGTCACAAAGTGTCATAATCGAGGAATATGCAACACTTACAAACATTGTCATTGTGATGATGGCTGGGCCCCTCCAGACTGTCTAAACCAAGGTAATGGTGGCAGCATTGACAGTGGACCTCCTCCACCAAGGAACACTTCAAAACGTAGCGTCAACATGACAGGAATGATAGCAGCAATTGTATTTCTTGTTTCTACTATTTCAGGAAGCGTCTGAGAGAGCGGTTTGTATAAAAACCAGAAAAAACATATGAAGAAGGTGTAAAAGAGGAAGAAAATCCTGTCCCAACTGAATGAGAGAATTGAACAATACACTGAATGTGTCAAATAGATGTGCAGGAAATAATGGACAGTATTATGCAGAGATAAAAAGGCAACAAAACCCTTTAACAGCTGAGCATCACAACGTTACGTAATCTTAGTGATTCCAAGTCTTCATATCAAAGCAACTGAAGAATGCAGAGAACCGTGGAAACAAAATGTTAAAATGACAAAATGTTGATTTGTTTATCTAATTTATTCTTCATACTTTAAAGAAGGTAATCCAAAGTGGTTTATAATATAAAAACAAACACATACTGTACATTGAAACCAGCAGAAAATAAAATAAAAACCAAAGATAAATGTAAAATAAAGTCCCATTTTTAAAAGGCGGGATTAAAACATTCCAACCACTGGAGACCACAGATAACTAAAAACAAAGGTCTAGCAAAAGAGGGGGGAGTTTTTGCTTAGTGCCTAAAGCTATTTCTTCATGATGCCAGGTGAGCCTCCTCAGGGGGAGCATTCCATAAGTAGGGAGCCACCACTGAAAAGCCCCTTCTTGTGTTGCCACCCCCCAGAACTCCTGAGGAGGAGGCACAAGAAGAAAGGCCTCAGATTATTATTGTAGGGTCTATGCTGGTTTATACGGGGAGAGGTGTTTCTTCAGGTATTTGGGTACTGAGCCACAATAGGCTTTGTAGGTCAAAACCAGCACTTTGAATTGGGCCCAGAAACTGATTGGCAACCAGTGTGGTTAGGCCAGGATTGGTGTTATGTGCTCAGACTGTCTTGCCTCCGTGAGCAACCTGATGTGATGGCCTGGGAATCTGATTCAGAGGCTGAACCGGAGGAATCCCAGTCTGCACAGGAGTCCCCGCCTCCAGGGCCGGCTGAGCTGGGGCAGGGCCTTGAATCTGAAGCGCCTGCACCTCTGCCGGATCCTCAGGAGCAGACACCAGATGAATCCACTCTGGCTCCGGAGGTGATTGATGACCCATTGCCTACAGGTGCGCCTCTCCCAGCCCTGTCAGGGGAAGGTGAGCCTCCGCCTGGGTCCAGTAACCCTCCAGCCTCTCCTGAGCTGTAGAGGTTCAGGGCAGAGAGGCGGAGGGAACTGGTTTCTCTCAGGAGGAGTGCTCACCTTAAGGCCAGGAGAGGCGGGTCACCTGGGGGCCGGGACCGCCCCTGGCCTCAGAGAAGATAAAGGCCAGTCAGCCTGGTTCCAGGTTGCGGGAGCAACGACGTTGGAAACCTGTTTCTGCTAGCACCCAGACCTGTCTTTCCGGAGTTCCCGACCACGCCCGGCTTTTGCTTTGAACCCAGCTTCCCCCTTGGTGGACAGTCTCCAGACCCTTGGCCCAGGACCGGACTTTGACCACGCCTCACGGTAACCCCCCTGGGACCAGCACAGTTTGCTCCTGACCCACCCGCACCCCCCCTTCATTGGGGTGCGTTTGGGAAGAGCCAGAAGCCATGGCTGACCAGGCAGCTGCGTTGGTGACATTGGCCCAGCAGAACCAGGCCTTGACTCACACCGTTCAGCAGCTAAGCAATGTGGTTACGGCGCTTCAGCAGCGGTTGGACGCCTTACCGGCTCCTGGGGCTGACGCACCAGCTTCTGGCAAGTACCCAGTGGCCCTGCCAGAGAAAATTGATGGGTCCCCAGCCAGCTTTTGTAGCTGGACTCATAACTACAGCATAACTAAAGTAGTGATAAGCAATAAAGAAAACATAAAAAATATACAACCAAACTGAACAATTTCCACATAAATCACAAGATCTATAATAAAGATACAAAAAACCAGCAACAGCAGCAACCACCACCCCTCCCAATAAAATTCGGCAAACAACACCCCAGCCCAAGGGTGTGTTCAGCAGTCTCAGCTTTTGTAGCTGAAGTCAGTCAGGGCCCCTCCCTCCTAGGTCAGGTGGGAAAAGGCTGCAAGGCAGAGAGCAGGTCTTCCAGGACTCGCAGCCAAGAGTCACAGCCAAGATACCCTTGGGATGAGGGGCAGCTGCCCTCTATGCCCTGCATGTGTGTTGGTGGGGTAAGGAGTGAGCCACCTCAAAATGAGTAGACACATTGGAGAATTTTGAATGTGAGCCTTTTCATCAAAAGGAGCACGTATGCAACAGCTACAGTGTGACTCTGTGGACCAGATGGACAAGTAAAGACTTCCTATAATTTGTTTTAAAAACACCTTCATATAAAATTTATAGCATTTGATACAAACTACTCCAACCTGCGGGTGGCGCTGTGGGTAAAACCTCAGTGCCTAGGACTTGCCGATCGCATGGTCGGCGGTTCGAATCCCCGCGGCGGGGTGAGCTCCCGTCGTTCGGTCCCAGCTCCTGCCCACCTAGCAGTTCGAAAGCACCCTTAAGTGCAAGTAGATAAATAGGTACCGCTTTATAGCGGGAAGGTAAACGGCATTTCCGTGTGCTGCGCTGGTGCTGGCTCGCCAGAGCAGCTTCGTCACGCTGGCCACGTGACCCGGAAGTGTCTCCGGACAGCGCTGGCCCCCGGCCTCTTAAGTGAGATGGGCGCACAACCCTAGAGTCGGACACGACTGGCCCGTACGGGCAGGGGTACCTTTACCTTTACCTTTACCTTTACTCCAACCTGCATCTAATATCTTATTGTAAATTTATGAGATCTATGGATTTAGGGCGTTATACAAATTTAATAAAAGAATAATAATAATAATTAAATACTCCCCCTTCGCCTTACCTGCTATTGCTGCATATTGCTGGCCAAATCTCTGTAGAGCAGGCAACTTGCTGTTCACATATCCTGCTTCCAGCCCTTCAGTGGCACAAGAAATACTATATCTATACCAAATTTGTTCATGACAAGGCCATAGGAACTCCTACTAGCGCATAGCTGTCAACGTTTCCCTTTTTCTAAGGGAAATTCCCTTATTCCAAATAGGATTCCTCACAAGAAAAGGGAAAAGTTGACAGCTATGCGACTAGGTATTCTTCCCTTGCCCTGCACTCAGTTCCCATGATTACCTGACACTATGGTCCTCAGCCTATCAGCACTCCTTTCTGTTCTTCCTGTTAAGTCCCCTGTCAGGCACTCTGACCCGCTTCCTGCTTGCCCAGTCTCTGCATTCTATTCTGTCCCTAATCACCAAGGCCCGCCCACATTCCAAAGGTAAATCTACAGACTGTTGCTATCATCAGAATCCTTCTCTCTCTATAGGAGTCTCCTTCCCATTTTGCTTTGGGCCCACAACAGGCCATCCCATGGGGTGCCTTAGTGCATTCTTTCACCTGTCAGGGAAGATGACAAGCAGTCTTCCCTGGCTGCTGGTGCTGATCTCATGGAATGTGTTGAGTGAGACTGCAGGTCAGAACCCTCCACAGGGCTATAGGTATGCCTCCTATGAGATGATTGTCCCAAGGAAATTAACCCCCCGATATGGACAAAACCCCCACACTATCACTTACTTGCTGCAAATTGAGGGGAAGGGCCACATCGTGAAGCTCAGGAAAAAGAAGAGCTTTGTGCCTAAACATTTCCCTGTCTTCACTTACGGTAGGAAGGGGGACCTTCAGATGGACTATCCTTTCATCAGAGATGACTGCTTCTACCGCGGCTTGGTAAAAGGCCATCCTGCCTCTCGAGTCACCCTCAGCACTTGCTCAGGGGGACTCAGGGGTCTGTTGCACTTAGAAAACCGCACCTATGAAATCGAACCTGTTCAGGCATCTGCTACTTCTCAACATGTGTTGTATAGATTGGAGGAAATGGTGGGTGCTGTACGAATGAGGTGCGGGCTAACAGAGGAAGAGCAAAGACGCCAAGAGGCCATGATCCAAAGCACAAATAATGTAACAGTTCAAATTGATGCGAGAGGAGCCTGGTGGACACATACCAGATACTTGGAGCTTGCCATTGTGATAGAACATGAACGATATGTCAGGTTTGACAGAAATGAAAGTCGTATTGCTTTGCAAGTTCTAGATATCATCCATGCTGCAAACTCAGTATATGAGCCACTTGCTGTTGAGTTGTCTATAGCTGGCCTGGAGATTTGGTCAGAAAAGAACCTCATGAAAATCGAAGACACAATAGAAAAAACACTGCTCAATTTTGTCACGTTTGTAAAAAAGTCACTAAGTAAACATATAGATCTAGATGCTGCTCACTTATTTGTATATAAAAGTTTTGGACCTATGGTTGGATTAGCGTACTTAAGATCAATTTGTACTGCCCCCTGGGCAAGTGGTGTTGAGTCATATATGACTCCCAGTTTGTTTGATTTTACTGTTATATTTGCCCATCAAGTAGGACATAATCTTGGAATGAAACATGATGAAAAATACTGCACTTGTGATCGACATCCTTGCGTTATGGCTGAATATGGAGTAACCACAGATAAGTTTAGCAATTGCAGTTATAAGGATTACTTCTCAGTAAGGAACAGACAGTGTTTGTTAGTTCCACTAGACCCTCATCTAATGTATAAATTTGCATACTGTGGAAACAAAGTAGTGGAAGATAAAGAGGAATGTGATTGTGGCTCAACAGAGCAATGCAAGTTGGATCCATGTTGCCAGTCTAATTGCATGTTGAGTCCAGATGCCACTTGTGCTTTTGGAGAGTGCTGTGTTGAGTGTCAGTATCTTCCAGTTCATAAGGTTTGCAGAGAACAGGTCAGCAGCTGTGATCTCCCCGAGTACTGCAACGGGACTTCAGAATGGTGTCCTGAAGATGTTTATGTACAAGATGGTGCCCCGTGTAGTGATGGTGCATATTGCTATCATGGGAATTGCACAACTCACACTAGGCAGTGCAGAATGATCTTTGGCAACAAAGCAACCGGTGCATCAAAGGATTGTTTCAGTGAAATGAATGCTCGAGGTGATCGCTTTGGCAACTGTGGGCTTAGACATGACACTTATAAGAAATGTGATACTCAGAACATCTTGTGCGGCCGAATCCAGTGTGAAAATGTTTATAAACTACCTTCTTTGGAGGAACACAGCACCATAATTAATACTCCCCTTGGCAATAGGCATTGCTGGAGTACAGATTACCACGCTGGAATGGAGATACCCGATATTGGAGCAGTGAGAGATGGGACTCCTTGTGGCACAGAAATGATGTGTATTAATGGGGAGTGCAAGAATGTGTCCCTCTTGAAATATGATTGCAATGTCACAAAGTGTCATAATCGAGGAATATGCAACACTTACAAACATTGTCATTGTGATGATGGCTGGGCCCCTCCAGACTGTCTAAACCAAGGTAATGGTGGCAGCATTGACAGTGGACCTCCTCCACCAAGGAACACTTCAAAACGTAGCATCAACATGACAGGAATGATAGCAGCAATTGTATTTCTTGTTTCTACTATTTTTGCTGTTTTGGGGCTGGGTATTTATTTCAGGAAGCGTCTGAGAGAGCGGTTTGTATAAAAACCAGAAAAAACATATGAAGAAGGTGTAAAAGAGGAAGAAAATCCTGTCCCAACTGAATGAGAGAATTGAACAATACACTGAATGTGTCAAATAGATGTGCAGGAAATAATGGACAGTATTATGCAGAGATAAAAAGGCAACAAAACCCTTTAACAGCTGAGCATCACAACGTTACGTAATCTTAGTGATTCCAAGTCTTCATATCAAAGCAACTGAAGAATGCAGAGAACCGTGGAAACAAAATGTTAAAATGACAAAATGTTGATTTGTTTATCTAATTTATTCTTCATACTTTAAAGAAGGTAATCCAAAGTGGTTTATAATATAAAAACAAACACATACTGTACATTGAAACCAGCAGAAAATAAAATAAAAACCAAAGATAAATGTAAAATAAAGTCCCATTTTTAAAAGGCGGGATTAAAACATTCCAACCACTGGAGACCACAGATAACTAAAAACAAAGGTCTAGCAAAAGAGGGGGGAGTTTTTGCTTAGTGCCTAAAGCTATTTCTTCATGATGCCAGGTGAGCCTCCTCAGGGGGAGCATTCCATAAGTAGGGAGCCACCACTGAAAAGCCCCTTCTTGTGTTGCCACCCCCCAGAACTCCTGAGGAGGAGGCACAAGAAGAAAGGCCTCAGATTATTATTGTAGGGTCTATGCTGGTTTATACGGGGAGAGGTGTTTCTTCAGGTATTTGGGTACTGAGCCACAATAGGCTTTGTAGGTCAAAACCAGCACTTTGAATTGGGCCCAGAAACTGATTGGCAACCAGTGTGGTTAGGCCAGGATTGGTGTTATGTGCTCAGACTGTCTTGCCTCCGTGAGCAACCTGATGTGATGGCCTGGGAATCTGATTCAGAGGCTGAACCGGAGGAATCCCAGTCTGCACAGGAGTCCCCGCCTCCAGGGCCGGCTGAGCTGGGGCAGGGCCTTGAATCTGAAGCGCCTGCACCTCTGCCGGATCCTCAGGAGCAGACACCAGATGAATCCACTCTGGCTCC
Organism: Podarcis pityusensis; assembly: GCF_964106645.2. Classification (NCBI taxonomy): domain Eukaryota; kingdom Metazoa; phylum Chordata; class Lepidosauria; order Squamata; family Lacertidae; genus Podarcis; species Podarcis pityusensis. The sequence continues at coordinate 47,072,619 of NC_138028.1, forward strand.
GGAGGTGATTGATGACCCATTGCCTACAGGTGCGCCTTTCCCAGCCCTGTCAGGGGAAGGTGAGCCTCCGCCTGGGTCCAGTAACCCTCCAGCCTCTCCTGAGCTGTAGAGGTTCAGGGCAGAGAGGCGGAGGGAACTGGTTTCTCTCAGGAGGAGTGCTCACCTTAAGGCCAGGAGAGGCGGGTCACCTGGGGGCCGGGACCGCCCCTGGCCTCAGAGAAGATAAAGGCCAGTCAGCCTGGTTCCAGGTTGCGGGAGCAACGACGTTGGAAACCTGTTTCTGCTAGCACCCAGACCTGTCTTTCCGGAGTTCCCGACCACGCCCGGCTTTTGCTTTGAACCCAGCTTCCCCCTTGGTGGACAGTCTCCAGACCCTTGGCCCAGGACCGGACTTTGACCACGCCTCACGGTAACCCCCCTGGGACCAGCACAGTTTGCTCCTGACCCACCCGCACCCCCCCTTCATTGGGGTGCGTTTGGGAAGAGCCAGAAGCCATGGCTGACCAGGCAGCTGCGTTGGTGACATTGGCCCAGCAGAACCAGGCCTTGACTCACACCGTTCAGCAGCTAAGCAATGTGGTTACGGCGCTTCAGCAGCGGTTGGACGCCTTACCGGCTCCTGGGGCTGACGCACCAGCTTCTGGCAAGTACCCAGTGGCCCTGCCAGAGAAAATTGATGGGTCCCCAGCCAGCTTTTGTAGCTGGACTCATAACTACAGCATAACTAAAGTAGTGATAAGCAATAAAGAAAACATAAAAAATATACAACCAAACTGAACAATTTCCACATAAATCACAAGATCTATAATAAAGATACAAAAAACCAGCAACAGCAGCAACCACCACCCCTCCCAATAAAATTCGGCAAACAACACCCCAGCCCAAGGGTGTGTTCAGCAGTCTCAGCTTTTGTAGCTGAAGTCAGTCAGGGCCCCTCCCTCCTAGGTCAGGTGGGAAAAGGCTGCAAGGCAGAGAGCAGGTCTTCCAGGACTCGCAGCCAAGAGTCACAGCCAAGATACCCTTGGGATGAGGGGCAGCTGCCCTCTATGCCCTGCATGTGTGTTGGTGGGGTAAGGAGTGAGCCACCTCAAAATGAGTAGACACATTGGAGAATTTTGAATGTGAGCCTTTTCATCAAAAGGAGCACGTATGCAACAGCTACAGTGTGACTCTGTGGACCAGATGGACAAGTAAAGACTTCCTATAATTTGTTTTAAAAACACCTTCATATAAAATTTATAGCATTTGATACAAACTACTCCAACCTGCGGGTGGCGCTGTGGGTAAAACCTCAGTGCCTAGGACTTGCCGATCGCATGGTCGGCGGTTCGAATCCCCGCGGCGGGGTGAGCTCCCGTCGTTCGGTCCCAGCTCCTGCCCACCTAGCAGTTCGAAAGCACCCTTAAGTGCAAGTAGATAAATAGGTACCGCTTTATAGCGGGAAGGTAAACGGCATTTCCGTGTGCTGCGCTGGTGCTGGCTCGCCAGAGCAGCTTCGTCACGCTGGCCACGTGACCCGGAAGTGTCTCCGGACAGCGCTGGCCCCCGGCCTCTTAAGTGAGATGGGCGCACAACCCTAGAGTCGGACACGACTGGCCCATACGGGCAGGGGTACCTTTACCTTTACCTTTACTCCAACCTGCATCTAATATCTTGTTGTAAATTTATGAGATCTATGGATTTAGGGCGTTATACAAATTTAATAAAAGAATAATAATAATAATTAAATACTCCCCCTTCGCCTTACCTGCTATTGCTGCATATTGCTGGCCAAATCTCTGTAGAGCAGGCAACTTGCTGTTCACATATCCTGCTTCCAGCCCTTCAGTGGCACAAGAAATACTATATCTATACCAAATTTGTTCATGACAAGGCCATAGGAACTCCTACTAGCGCATAGCTGTCAACGTTTCCCTTTTTCTAAGGGAAATTCCCTTATTCCAAATAGGATTCCTCACAAGAAAAGGGAAAAGTTGACAGCTATGCGACTAGGTATTCTTCCCTTGCCCTGCACTCAGTTCCCATGATTACCTGACACTATGGTCCTCAGCCTATCAGCACTCCTTTTTGTTCTTCCTGTTAAGTCCCCTGTCAGGCACTCTGACCCGCTTCCTGCTTGCCCAGTCTCTGCATTCTATTCTGTCCCTAATCACCAAGGCCCGCCCACATTCCAAAGGTAAATCTACAGACTGTTGCTATCATCAGAATCCTTCTCTCTCTATAGGAGTCTCCTTCCCATTTTGCTTTGGGCCCACAACAGGCCATCCCATGGGGTGCCTTAGTGCATTCTTTCACCTGTCAGGGAAGATGACAAGCAGTCTTCCCTGGCTGCTGGTGCTGATCTCATGGAATGTGTTGAGTGAGACTGCAGGTCAGAACCCTCCACAGGGCTATAGGTATGCCTCCTATGAGATGATTGTCCCAAGGAAATTAACCCCCCGATATGGACAAAACCCCCACACTATCACTTACTTGCTGCAAATTGAGGGGAAGGGCCACATCGTGAAGCTCAGGAAAAAGAAGAGCTTTGTGCCTAAACATTTCCCTGTCTTCACTTACAGTAGGGAGGGGGACCTTCAGATGGACTATCCTTTCATCAGAGATGACTGCTTCTACCGCGGCTTGGTAAAAGGCCATCCTGCCTCTCGAGTCACCCTCAGCACTTGCTCAGGGGGACTCAGGGGTCTGTTGCACTTAGAAAACCGCACCTATGAAATCGAACCTGTTCAGGCATCTGCTACTTCTCAACATGTGTTGTATAGATTGGAGGAAATGGTGGGTGCTGTACGAATGAGGTGCGGGCTAACAGAGGAAGAGCAAAGACGCCAAGAGGCCATGATCCAAAGCACAAATAATGTAACAGTTCAAATTGGTGCGAGAGGAGCCTGGTGGACACATACCAGATACTTGGAGCTTGCCATTGTGATAGAACATGAACGATATGTCAGGTTTGACAGAAATGAAAGTCGTATTGCTTTGCAAGTTCTAGATATTATCCATGCTGCAAACTCAATATATGAGCCACTTGCTGTTGCGTTGTCTATAGCTGGCCTGGAGATTTGGTCAGAAAAGAACCTCATGAAAATCGAAGACACAATAGAACAAACACTGCTCAATTTTGCCATGTTTGTAAGGGAGTCACTAAGTAAACATATAGATCTTGATGCTGCTCACTTATTTGTATATAAAAGTTTTGGAAATACACTTGGATTAGCGTACGTAAGAACAATTTGTCTTGCCCACTGGGCAACTGGTGTTGAGTCATATATGACTTACAGTTTGTTTGATTTTACTGTTATATTTGCCCATGAATTAGGACATAATCTTGGAATGAAACATGATGAAAAATACTGCACGTGTGATCGACATGCTTGCGTTATGGCTGCATATGGAGTAACCACAGATAAGTTTAGCAATTGCAGTTATAAGGATTACTTCTCAGTAAGGAACAGACAGTGTTTGTTAGTTCCACTAGACCCTCATCTAATGTATAAATTTGCATACTGTGGAAACAAAGTAGTGGAAGATAAAGAGGAATGTGACTGTGGCTCAACAGAGCAATGCAGGTTGGATCCATGTTGCCAGTCTAATTGCATGTTGAGTCCAGAAGCCACTTGTGCTTTTGGAGAGTGCTGTGTTGAGTGCCAGTATCTTCCAGTTCATAAGGTTTGCAGAGAACAGGTCAGCAGCTGTGATCTCCCCGAGTACTGCAGCGGGACCTCGGAATGGTGTCCTGAAGATGTTTATGTACAAGATGGTGCCCCGTGTAGTGATGGGGCATATTGCTATCATGGGAATTGCACAACTCACACTAGGCAGTGCAGAATGATCTTTGGCAATAAAGCAACCGGTGCATCAAAGGATTGTTTCAGTGAAATGAATGCTCGAGGTGATCGCTTTGGCAACTGTGGGCTTAGACATGACACTTATAAGAAATGTGATACTCAGAACATCTTGTGCGGCCGAATCCAGTGTGAAAATGTTGATACAGTACCTTCTTTGGAGGAACACAGCACCATAATTAACACACCCTTAGGCAATAGGCATTGCTGGAGTACAGATTACCATGCTGGAATGGAGATACCTGATATTGGAGCAGTGAGAGATGGGACTCCTTGTGGCACAGAAATGATGTGTATTAATGGGGAGTGCAAGAAAGTGTCTCTCTTGAAATATGATTGCAATGTCACAAAGTGTCATAATCGAGGAATATGCAACACTTACAAACATTGTCATTGTGATTATGGCTGGGCTCCTCCAGATTGTCTCAATGAAGGCTATGGCGGCAGCATTGACAGTGGACCTCCACCACCAGGGAAGGCTTCACAGCATATTGGCATCATCATAGGAATTATAGCAGCAATTGTATTTCTTGTTTTTACTGTTGTTGCTATACTTGGACTGGGTAATTATTTCAGGAAGCACCCGAGAGAGCGGTTTGTAAAAAAATCAGAAAGAACATATGAAGAAGATATAAAAAAGGAAGAAAATCCTGTCCCAAATGAATCAGAGAATTGAACAATACACTGAATGTGTCAAATAGATGCACAGGAAATAATGGACAGTATTATGCAGAGATACATTTAAGTTTCTAAAGTTTTTAAAGCCCTTCTTCATTATATTTGTCTACTAGGCACAACAGGTCGGAACTCTGCAATATGATGAAAAATACTGCACTTGTGATCGACATGCTTGCGTTATGGTTGCATACCAAGCAAGCACAGATAAGTTTAGCAATTGTAGTTATAAGGATTACTTCTCAGTAAGGAACTTTCAATGTTTGTTAGTTCCACCATTCCCTGATCTAATGTATAAATTTGCATCCTGTGGAAACAAAAAAGTAGAAGATAAAGAGGAATGTGACTGTGGCTCAACAGAGCAATGCAAATTGGATCCATGTTGCCAGTCTAAGTGCATGTTGAGTCCAGATGCCACTTGTGCTTTTGGACAGTGCTGTGTTAATTGTCAATTTCTTCCAGCTCAGTCTGTTTGCAAAGAGAAAGTTCATGCCTGTGACCTTCCTGATTACTGCAATGGGACTTCAGAGTTGTGTCCTGAAGATGTTTACGTACAAGATGCTGCCCCGTGCAGTGATGGTGCATATTGCTATAATGGAAATTGCACAACTCACAATGGACAATGCAAAATGATATTTGGCAACATCAGTGCATCAAAGGATTGCTACAGTGCATCAAAGGATTGCTACAGTGAAATAAATGCTTGAGGGGATCGCTTTGGCAACTGTGGGCTTAGACATGACACTTATAAGAAATGTGATACTCAGCATATCTTGTGTGGCTGAATCCATTGTGAAAATGTTGATCAGTTACCTTCTTTGGAGGAACACACCACCATACTTCATACTGCCCCTGGCAATAGGCAATGCTGGAGTACAGACTACCACGCTGGAATAGAGATACCCGATATTGGAGCAGTGAGAGATGGGACTTCTTGTGGTAGTGACCTGATGTACATTGATGGGAACTGCATGAGCATGTCCTTCTTGCAGTATGATTGTAATATCACAAAGTGCCATGATTCAGAAATATGCAATACTCAGAAACATTGTCATTGTGATTATGGCTGGGCTCCTCCTGACTGTCTCTATGAAGGCTACGGTGGCAGTGTTGATAGTAGACCCCCTCCAAGACATAGTATTTTTAAATTTATCTCCAGCATGGCAGCAATTATAGGAGTAATTATATTTGTTTTTTGTGTTCTTGTGGTTCTGGGTATTTATTTCAAGAAGTACTAGACACAGAAGTTTGGCCAACTGAAGGAGCAAATGCATGAAAAAAATATTTAAAAAGGAGAAGACATTCCAAACTGAATTAGAGAATTGAACAATGCACTGAAATTGATGTGCAAATTGATAATGGACAATATTATACAGAAATACATTTAAGTCTTTAACCTTTTGATTACTCTTAAAAGTTAGGGGTATTTTTAAATTATTTTTTTTCAGCTAGGCACTACAAACAGGAAAATTTTGCAATGTGGTCTATATTCTCTAACTCTCATATGTATCTTCCTCAAGCCCACAGCAGGAAAAGCCCTAGGCAGCGGGGGCTAAACCCTCTGTGAAAGAAAATCCCATTCACACAGAAATTTACATAGTGATTCTGTTGAAATAACTGAGATGCTAACCTAAGATATGCTGGCTGTCTAGCAATAATATTGCAGCTGATTGGCTTAGCTACTGAACAGCAGAAACGTATGCAGTCTTAGTTATTTCCACCAGTGTAGGATGGGCGTTGAAAAAGGTAGTGTGGAAGCAAAAAACATGAATGTTATAATGCTAAAATATACAACAACCTTACTTATAAGTAGCTTTTCCTTAATCTTTATTTATATTCAGAAGATAGTGCATAAACACTGAAAGTACAAATGGCAATGTTTTCAATCCAATATAAGTATAAAATTGCTCTGAAGTCAAACAAATGAGGTATATTAGTTATATGGATAATTCCTTGAGTAAATCCTCAAGGATGATGATGATGATGATGATATTTTTATTATTTATACCCTGCCCACTCTGGGCAGCTTACAGCAAACATAAAGCATAATAAAACATCAAACATTAAAAACTCCCCTATAAGGTAAAGGTAAACCTGGATGGTTTGTTGTTGTTGTCGTTTAGTCATGTCCAACGCTTCGTGCCCCCATGGACCAGAGCACACCAGGCACTCCTGTCTTCCACTGCCTCCCGCAGTTTGGTCAAACTCATGTTCGTAGCTTCGAGAACACTGTCCAACCATCTCATCCTCTGTCGTCCCCTTCTCCTTGTGCCCTCAATCTTTCCCAACATCAGGGTCTTTTCCAGGGAGTCTTCTCTTCTCATGAGGTGGACAAAGTATTGGAGCCTCTGCTTCAGGATCCGTCCTTCCAGTGAGCACTCAGGGCTGATTTCCTTAAGAATGGGTAGGTATGATCTTCTTGCATTCCATGGGACTCTCAAGAGTCTCCTCCAGCACCGTAATTCAAAAGCATCCATTCTTCGGTGGTCAGCCTTCTTTATGGTCCAGCTCTCACTTCCATACATCACTACCGGGAAAACCATAGCTTAAACTATATGGACCTTTTTTGGCAAGGTGATGTCTCTGCTTTTTAAGATGCTGCCTAGATTTGTCATTGCTTTTCTCCCAAGAAGCAGGCGTCTTTTAGTTTTGTGACTGCTGTCACCATCTGCAGTGATCATGGAACCCAAGAAAGTAAAATCTCTCACTGCCTCCCTTTCTTCCCCTTCTATTTGCCAGGAGGTGATGGGACCAGTGGCCATGATCTTAGTTTTTTTGATGTTGAGCTTCAGACCATATTTTGCCCTCTCTTCTTTCACCCTCATTAAAAGGTTCTTTAATTCCTCCTCACTTTCTGCCATCAAGGTTGTGTCATCTGCATATCTGAGGTTGTTGATATTTCTTCTGGCAGTCTTAATTCCAGCTTGGAATTCATTCAGTCCAGCCTTTCTCATGATGCATTCTGCATACAGTGGTACCTCGGGTTAAGTACTTAATTCGTTCCGGAGGTCCGTTCTTAACCTGAAACTGTTCTTAACCTGAAGCACCACTTTAGCTAATGGGGGCCTCCTGCTGCCGCCGCACTCCTGGAGCACGATTTCTGTTCCCATCCTGAAGCAAAGTTCTTAACCCGAGGTAATATTTCTGGGTTAGCGGGGTCTGTAACCTGAAGCGTATGTAACCCGAGGTACCACTGTATACGTTAAATAATCAGGGAGACAATATACAGCCTTGCCGTACTCCTTTCCCAATTTTGAACCAATCAGTTGTTCCATATCCAGTTCTATCTGTAGCTTCTTGTCCCACATAGAGTTTTCTCAGGAGACAGATGAGGTGATCAGGCACTCCCATTTCTTTAAGAACTTGCCATAGTTTGCTGTGGTCGACACAGTCAAATGCTTTTGCGTAGTCAATGAAGCAGATGTAGATGTTTTTCTGGAACTCACTAGCTTTCTCCATAATCCAGTGCATGTTTGCAATTTGATCTCTGGTTCCTCTGCCCCTTTGAAATCCAGCTTGCACTTCTGGGAGTTCATGGTCCACATACTGCTTAAGCCTGTCTTGTAGAATTTTAAGCATAACCTTGCTAGCGTGTGAAATGAGCGCAATTGTGTGGTAGTTGGAGCATTCTTTGTCACTGTCCTTCTTTGGGATTGGGATGTAGACTGATCTTCTCCAATACTCCAGTACTGCAGTGGCTTGCTGCTCCAGGTGGATCATGTTTAGTCAAAACTCTCCACTATGACCTGTCCATCTTGGGTGGCCCTGCACAACATAGCTCATAGCTTCTCTGAGTTATTCAATTCCCTTTGCCACAACAAGGCAGCGATCCATGAAGGAGCCTGGATGGTTAAGTCCATTCAAAGGCTACTATGGGGCGCAGTGCTCATTTTGCTTCAGGCCAAGGGAGCCTGCATTTGTCCACAGTAAGTTTTCTGAGCCATGTGGCCAGCATGACTAAACCACTTCTGGCGCAATGGGGCACCATGATGAGTGCCGGAGTGCATGGAAACACCATTTCCTTATATAACTACTGACTTCTGCTATGCCAAGAAGAAGGATGCACAAATTCATTTCAATTACGTTTAGTCATGGAAATAGACAGGCCTGTTGCCTTGACCCTGCAACAGTGGGTGCCATGGGCATGCTGACATCACTGCGACTTATGCATGTGGTGTTGGCACGCCCCATGGTTTGTGTCCGCTGCAGAGTGGAATCTGGGGGCAGTGGCCCCTTCATTTAAAAATTGTGGGTGCCTGGGCACCCAGGGCCTGTTCGTTTCTGTTTGCCACTGAGCAGTGCTTTGGAGTCACAAGACTGTTTACATTCCACACATTCCATACTTTTGGAAGTCTCACGGGAGACGGATGTGACGTTACTGGTTGCTTGCTCCTTTGTTTGTTTGCAGTTGCTCTCTGCTTTCACAGAGAGAGGATGTATATTTCTTTGCTGTCTGCGTAGTAAGAAATAAAGCATAGCGATGTAGCCATAAATCTCATCACTTTCCTGTGCTGGAAACTCTGCTGAACAGGAATGTGCCTGAGGCCTCATCAAAGGCTCAGGTTGTTATTGTCGGAGGCATTTCCGAAGGACTTGGCCGGAGGAAAATGAGCTTTATAAGCTTGGCCGAGCGGAGATCCCGACAGGGCCCTACATGGTTGGCACCTATGGAAACAGAAGAACTAGAAATATCCTTTTTGAAATCAATTACAATACAATTGAATTTTGAAAAGCAGTGTTGAAATGCCTGGTATTGAATGTGATTTGCATACATTAATAGTATATAGTTATTGTGAACCTTCAAAGTTGGATCAAACTCAATGTGACACATGAAGGTGACTGGATCTTATGAGATTATTCATTGTTAAAAAGCAGAAATATGGCACACCAGGTTAGTCATAGATAGTGACACTGAAGGAAGAAGGAATTTAAATATTTTGTCCTATACCTTTTCCTTGTTGACTAAGGCAATTGAGTGCATTTCTCTGGAAATGAGCTGCGTGCCTGCCAGTTGTTCCCTTTTGATGTTGCTTGTGTGAGCATGCAAGGGAGCCAGGCTGGTGGTCCCTGGGTTGAGCCAGGCAGGTCAACCTGATTTGGACAGCTGGGCTGTGGGGTGTGCACGGCTCTATTAAATACAACCTATGAAATCAGCTCTCGGTAATTAGCCTACCTCTTCACAAAATACACCCTACTTTCAGAAGTCATCATTTTTTTAAAAAAGCAGAAAAATATTATATGGTATAGGGCTTTTTTACTGTGATTCTTTGGTTGAATGATTGCAAATCCATTTTACCTTCAAATGGCATTTAAATCACCGTGCACCAATCTGGGGGCAATGTGCGCTTATATTTCATTACTGGTGACTTATTTCAATTAAATATTAGTTTTGAACATCTGCAAATGACCTTTAAGTTTTGTTTTCTAAAGTGGAATAAAGCAAGAATTACTTTAAGAGAATATATATGCAGTGGTACCTCAGGTTAAGAACTTAATTTGTTCTGGAAATCCATTCTTAACCTGATACTGTTCTTAACTTGTAGTACCACTTTAGCTAATGGGGACTCCCGCTGCTGCCGCGCCACCGCCACACGATTTCTGTTCTCATCCTGAAGCAAAGTTCTTAACCCGAGGTACTATTTCTGGGTTAGCGGAGTCTGTAACCTGAGGCGTCTGTAACCCGAAGCACCACTGTAAAACATTAAACATTAAAAAAACCTTCTCTATATAGGGCTGCCTTTATATTTCTTCTAAAAGTTGTATAGTTATTTATCTTCTTGACAACTGATGGGAGGGCATTGCACAGGGCAGGCGACACTACCAAAAAGGCCCTCTGCCTGGTTCCCTATAAGTTCACTTTCTTCGGTGAAGGAACTTCTAGAAGGCTCTCGGCGCGGGACCTCAGCATCAAGGCTGAACACTGGGGGTGGAGACACTCCTTTAGGTATATAGGGATGAGGCCATTTGGGGCTTTAAAGGTCAGCACCAACACTGATTTGTGCTTGGAAACATAGTGGGAGCCCATCTAGGAATAATGTTCATTTCGAGAGCATTCAACTTTCTGCAAGTGGTAAGGTTTAATGGCTCCCATCTATCAATATCTAGGGAAGCCTCTTTTTTAAAATTTATGTTTGTTATTTTATGTATTTCATTTATGTTTACTGTTACTAGCTGAGTTATATCTCTTGGTGTTAACATACAAATCTAGATTTGATATTGCTTCAGTGAATTTGCTTAAGTGAATGGGTAGGATGCTGGTGGCGCTGTGGGTTAAACCACAGAGCCTCTTGGGCTTCCTGATCAGAAGGTCAGCGGTTTGAATCCCTGCGACGGGGTGAGCTCGCATTGCTCAGTCCCAGCTCCTGCCAACCTAGCAGTTTGAAAGCACGTCAAAGTGCAAGTAGATAACTAGGTACTGCTCCGGCGGGAAGGTAAACGGCATTTCCGTGCGCTGCTCTGGTTACGGTGTTCTGTTGTGCCAGAAGTGGCTTAGTCATGCTGGCCACATAACCCGGAAAAACTGTCTGCAGCTCCCTTGACCTGTAAAGCGAGATGAGCGCCGCAACCCCAGAGTCGTCTGTGACTACACTCAACTGTCGGGGTCATTTACCTTTACCTTTTAAGTGAATGGGTAATTGAATTTTCACCTATTGGCATCAATTCCAATTTGGATCAATTAATCGAGTATCCTGATATTTTACCCCAAGCTTCAATTGTTTACATCAAATTAGGAATACTAGTTTTTAAATGTTTGTTTTTTAATTTCTTTTTTACCTTTTTAAATTCCTTTTTGGTGTGGGGGGTGCGATGGATGTTTAGTTGGGTTTGGGAATCTGTTTTGGTATGTTTGCAATTTTGGTATGTTTGTAGTTTTTACTGTTTTGGGTTTTATTATGTTTTGTTTTTTGTTCTTAAGGGGAGGGGTCAGGGATGCCTGGGAGTGTGTCCCAGCCAACAAAATGGCTGGGGCAGGTTCCACAGAGGGGGATGCACTGGGACAACAGATCTCAGTGATCACGGGTAGGAGGAGGAGTTACGCTAAGACCAGACCATGTCATTACTAAGGAGTCAGATTTAATCGCTGTTTGAGAACTATCCCTGCCTCCGGGTCTGGTCTTGACCAGATGGACACTGGAATCAGCAAGGGATACCCCCATAACCTGAACGTACTGCTGTGCAATGCCAGGTCAATGATTCATAAGACCACTGCTATCCATGACTTGATTGTGGATGGAGGTCTTGACCTGGCATGTGTATCAGAGACTTTGTTGGATGAAGCAGATGGGCCTGTCCTTGCCATTGCTTGTCCACCAGGTTTCTCTTACGCACAGCAACCCAGGCCTTGTGGGCGGTGGGGGGGGGGTTGCAGTGATTTTTAGGAAGTCATTAGTTTGCACCAGGTGTCCTGTTGGGAAGACCCAGTTCTCTGAGTGCATGTTCTGAAAGTTGGGCAATAGGGGCAGTACAGGATTCCTTTTGGTGTACCGACCTCCCTGCTGCACCAAGGATTCCCTGCCCAAGCTGCTTCAGGTCATGGCAGATGTTCTCCTGGAGACACCTAGGAGATTTTAACATCCATGCTGACACAACCTTACAAGGGGCCGCTCGGGACTTCGTGGAAAGCATGGCCTCCATGGGGCTATCCCTGAATAAGTCTGGCCCAACTCATAGCCGCAGACATGCCTTAGACCTAGTGTTCACCTCTATGGATGTTGGTGATCTGATACCAAGTAAAACCGAAACTAAAGAAGTGCCATGGTCAGATCACTTTCTGGTGCAACTGGACTTCTCTGTGACCCTTCCCCTCTGCAGGGAGGTGGGACCGATTTGGATGGTCCGCCCCCACCACTTAATGGATCCAAATGGTTTCCAGAGAGTGGTAGGGGATGCTTTATCCCATGTTGATGGCCTTTCAGCTGATTCCCTGGTGGCCCACTGGAATGTGGAGTTAACCAGGGCTATTGACTTTTTGGCTCTGAAGCGCCATCTCCGATTGCATGGAGCTCAGACAGCCCTGTGGTTTTCCACAGATCTGGGGGCAATGAAACAATCGCTGAGATGGCTAGAGCGCCGGTGGCAGATAACACATTCTGAAGCTGACCTGACACGGGTTAGAGCTCAATGTCGAGCCTACCAAGTGGCGGTAGCGACAGCAAAGAAGACTTTCTTCACTGCCTCTATTGCATCTGCAGAAAACAGCAGCAGGAGACTCTTTCAGGTGGTTCGCAATTTAGCGGAACCACCTGCTCCATCAGGGCCCAGTACAGGCCACATGATCTCCTGCAATGATTTTGCAAAGTTTTTGCAGATAAATTCGCTCAGATTCGGGAAGAGGTAGACTCCACCGTGGGAGCAGGACTGGGGCGGGAGAGTGCTAGAGTTCTGTCTAGACATATTGTGTGCGATCAATTCCAACCTGTTACCTCTGAGGATGTGGACAGGCTGCTTGGACGAGTGAAACCAACCACCTGTCTCCTTGATCCTTGTCCATCCTGGCTTATAAAAGCTAGCCGGGAAGGGCTAGGTAATGGGCTTTGCGGGGTGGTGAATGCTTCTCTCTGTGAGGGAGCCTTCCCAGACCTGCTAAAAGAGGCGGTTATCAAACTGCTCCTTAACAAACCATCTTTAGATGTGGCCAAAATGGCCAACTATCACCCAGTCTCAAATCTTCCATTCTTGGGCAAGGTGATTGAGCGAGTGGTTGCTGAACAACTCCAGGCACGACAGAAGAAGCGGACCATTTGGATCCCTTCCAGTCAGGATTCAGGCCTCATCATGGGACTGAAATTGCCTTGGTCGCACTGGTTGATGATCTCCGGCGGGCTAGGGACAAAGGTGAGAGTTGTTTCCTAGTTCTGCTGAATCTCTCAGTGGCTTTTGACACCATCGACCATAACATCCTTCTGGACCGTCTAGAGGGGCTGGGAGCTGGGGGCACTGTCATACAGTGGTTCCGCTCCTTCCTCCTGGGCCGTGTTCAGAAAGTGGGGGGGGGGGATGAGTGTTCAGACCCCTGGGCTCTCACTTGTGGGGTGCCTCAGGGTTCTGTCCTCTCCCCCATGCTTTTCATCATCTACATGCAGCCGCTGGGAGAGATCATCAGGGGGTTTGGGCTGGGTTTCATTAGTATGGGGATGATACCCAGCTCTATCTCTCAAATCAGAACCAGTGAAAGCAGTGAAGGTCCTGTGTGAGTGTCTGGAGGCGGTTGGAGGATGGATGGCGGCTAACAGATTGAGGTTGAATCCTGACAAGACAGAAGTACTGTTTTTGGGGGACAGGAGGCGGGCAGGTGTGGAGGACTCCCTGGTCCTGAATGGGGTAACTGTGCCCCTGAAGGACTAGGTGCGCAGCCTGGGAGTCAATTTGGACTCACAGCTGTCCATGGAGGCACAGGTCAAATCTGTGTCCAGGGCAGCTGTTTACCAGCTCCATCTGGTACGCAGGCTGAGACCCCATCTGCCTGCGGACTGCCTCGCCAGAGTGGTGCATGCTCTGGTTATCTCCCGCTTGGACTACTGCAATACGCTCTACGTGGGGCTACCTTTGAAGCTGACCTGGAAACTACAACTAATCCAGAATGCGGCAGCTAGACTGGTGACTGGGAGCGGCCGCCAAGACCACATAACACCGGTCTTGAAAGACCTACATTGGCTCCCAGTATGTTTCCGAGCACAATTCAAAGTGTTGGTGCTGACCTTTAAAGCCCTAAACGGCCTCGGTCCAGTATACCTGAAGGAGTGTTTCCACCCCCCATCGTTCTGCCCGGACACTGAGGTCCATTGCCGAGGGCCTTCTGGTGGTTCCCTCGCTGCAAAAAGCCAAGTTACAGGGAACCAGGCAGAGGGCCTTCTCGGTAGTGGCAGCCGCCCTGTGGAACGCCCTCCCACCAGATGTCAAAGAGAAAACTACCAGACTTTTAGAAGACATCTGAAGGCAGCCCTGTTTAGGGAGGCTTTTAATGTTTAATAGACTATTGTATTTTAATATTTTGTTGGAAGCCACCCAGAGTGGCTGGGGAAACCTAGCCAGATGGGTGGGGTATAAATAAATAAATTATTATTATTATTATTATTATTATTATTATTATTATTATTAGCTTCAAAATAAACAGAAGGGGATCATCTGCAAATAAAAACAATTTATATTCAACTGAATTGTGAATTGCTCCATGAATCTCACAATGTTGTCTGATAGCGCAAGCCAGGGGTTTTAAACATATTGTTACAGAACGGGGGGGGGGGGGTGTCCCCCTAAACACTGAAATTAATAAATGCTAGGATGTGGGGTTATTTGTGATATGAGGGGAGAATATAAGCTGCAAAGGAATTCCTGGGTAGCCTGGCCAAACTAGGTCCCTTAAGAAAGCCATTGTGAGTTGTTAAAAAGAGAATGGCACTTCTAGCCCCAAGCGTGATCGGAGACTGTAGATTTGGAAGGTTGCCAGGGTAACTGCTCTGGGGAAGGGCAAAGGGTTTCTGGGAAGAAGAAGGGGGGAGATCCATTATGGGAAGGGAGAAGGAAGGACTGCCTGCAATGCTTTGGGCCATGCTGTAAGATCTGGACCCCCTCCATGCAAACTGAGGGTGTAAATAGGTGAATAGACCCTATTTCTTAAAGCACAACAGCCTCCACCATGTCTTCTATTCTCCAAAGGGACACAGACCCTGTGTGGGCACCTGAGATCCCATGTGCTCTTGCCATGGCTTTTATCACAATATATTAAAGAGTAAAGGTGAAAGTGGACATCCTTTTCTGTTTCCTCAGGCCAGTGGAAAGAGAGCAGACATAATCTTGTTCACTTTAACTCTATATGCAGGTGAAACATATAATACTTTAATCCAGCATGAATAGCTCAATTGGTTAAAGCGTGGTGCTGATAACACCAAGGCTGCAAGTTCGATCCCCATATGGGACAGCTGCATATTCCTGGGGTTGAGCTAGATCACGCATGTCCAACTGTGATCTACTATCCAGTATCAAAAACTGGAAATGATCTACCACACTCTCCCATTGTCATTCTTCAACTTAAACATATTATATTTGACTGGGGAAACCCAGCCAGATGGGCGGGGTATAAATAATAAATTATGATGGTGATAAAAATAATAACAAATTATTACCCCCACACCAGGCCCCTCCCAGGGCCCTTGGTGCACGTGGGAAGCCAACACGCCCCAAAATGTTCAACTTCCCCTTTTCCAGACGAAGAGCTCCGTGGGAAGAGGGGGTGGTGGCTTACATTCATGTAAACACAGCTAAGCTGGAGCTGGAAAGGTGGGGAAAGTTCAGCACTCACGCAGAACTAAGATGGAGAGTGGAGGGGCGTGGGACCTGGCATTTCTTTCCACAGGAACCAGTAGGAGGGGCGTCATTGTCTCTCTTGTGCGCCGCACTTCCCTTGGCTAGCACTGCAGCCCTTGCGGAGCATGTGTGCCTCATTGTCAACCCCACCTCCTTGCCCCGGGACTGTGGCTTGCAGGGGGCAGAGGCAGGCACCTCACATGTTTCTGGGGCCGGCTAGCTGACTGGGCGTCGGAAAAGCCGGCAGCCAGAGCAGGGCGCTTGAGGCGGCCGCAAAGAGGCGGAGGCAGCACCTGCGCCAGCCAGAGCTCTTGCTGCGGCGGTGGTGAGCAAGCCTAGCTAAGTACAGGGCAGCTGCTGGGAGAGGGCGGTGGGCAGAGGTGATGAGGCCTTGGTCATGCTCGACCAAAATCCATCCCGCGATTGACACATTGGACATGTCTGGGCTACATGATCCTAAGGGTCCCTACCAATTCTATGATTCTATGATTTTGTAAAATCCAGTGGAAATCCAATGTTTCTGAATACCAGTTGATAGGAATCAGAAAAAGGGAAAGCACCTAAGTCTTAACAGTAGGCTTCCCAGTTTGGCCACTTTGGGAAGAAGATGCTGAACTAGATTGGCCTTTCACCTGACGTAGCAGGGCTTTTTAAGTTCTGATGCTCTGTAATTACGCTTTCATGCATTCCCACCCACCATCTTCCTTCTCCATTCTGTTCCATCAATCAGCTAAGCTCCACCCACATTCTAAAGGTAAATCTACGGAGTGTTGCTATGGTCAGAATCATCCTCCTGCTCTAGTTAGCATGCAGCTTTATTTCCACCACCATTCCAGACCAAAAGGGATTGTCATGAATGACAGGCATTAGTACAGCACTCTAGTGAATTCTTTCACCTCTCAGGGAAAATGACTAACCGCCACACATGGCAACTGGTGCTGATCTCATGGAATGTTTTGTGTGAGACTACAGGTCAGAAACCACCACAAGGCTTTATGTATGCCTCTTACGAGGTGATCATCCCAAGAAAACTAGTCCCTAGGTATGGACAAGAACATCATGATGTCACCTACCTACTGCAGATTGAGGGGAAAGGCCATGTAGTGCATCTCAAGCAGAACAGGGGCTTTGTCCCTAAACACCTCCCTGTCTTCACTTACAGTAAGGAGGGAGACCTTCAGGTGGACTATCCTTTCATCAGAGATGACTGCTTCTACCGTGGCTTTGTACAAGACAAGCCTTCCTCATGGGTCACCCTCAGCACTTGTTCAGGGGGCCTCAGGGGTCTGCTGCATTTAGAAAATGACACCTATGAAATTCAGCCTGTGCAGAGATCTACTTCTCAACATGTGATGTATAGGTTGGAAGAAATAGAGGGTGCTGCACGTATGACGTGTGGGTTAACAGAAGAAGAGCAAAGGCATCAAGAGACCATGATCCAAAAAACAGAGAATATAGTGGCTAGGGGTGCTCCAGAAGGAGGTTGGTGGACACACACCCGTTACGCAGAGGTTGCAGTTGTAGTGGATTATGAAAGATATGTGAGAATTGATAGAAATGAAACTGTTGCTGCTATGCGAGTTCTAGATGTCATTCATGTTGCTAATTCATTATATGAGCCACTTGGTGTCGTTGTGACTCTTGTTGGATTGGAGATTTGGTCAGAAAAGAACCTCATTGTGATTGATAACAACATTTACACCCTGCTTTCCAATTTCAATGACTGGAGAACAAACACCCTAAATAAACATCTAGAGAATGATGCTGCTCATTTATTTGTATATAAGGGCTTTGGACGTACGCGAGGATTATCATATTTAGGAACAATCTGTTGGACTGATCGGGCATGTGGTGTTGAATCATATGTTGGTTATAGTTTGTCTGATTTTTCTAATACATTTACTCATGAATTAGGACATAATCTTGGCATGCAACATGATTCAAAATACTGTACTTGTGAACGACATGCCTGCATTATGGCTGCAGCTCAGGCAAACACTGATAAGTTTAGCAACTGCAGTTATCAGAATTATTTTGAGCTAAGGAACACTCCATGTTTGTTAATCCCACCAGAGCCTGATAAAATGTATAAACTCAAACACTGTGGTAACAAAGTAGTGGAAGATGGAGAGCAATGTGACTGTGGTTCACCAGATCAATGCAAGTTGGATCCATGTTGCCAGTCTAATTGCATGCTGCGCCCAGGTGCCACTTGTGCTTTTGGACGGTGTTGTGCTGAGTGTCAGTATCTTCCAGCTCATTATGTCTGCAGACAAGAGGTTAGCAGCTGTGATCTTCCTGAGTACTGCAATGGGACTTCAGAGTGGTGTCCTAAAGATGTTTATGTACAAGATGGCACCCCGTGTAGTGATGGTGTATACTGCTATCATGGAAATTGCACAACTCACAGTGAGCAGTGCAAAATGATCTTTGGCATGGAAGCAACAGCTGCTTCAAAGGCTTGCTTCAATGAACTGAATGGTCGAGGGGATCGCTTTGGCAACTGTGGCCTTAGAGATGGAACCTATAAGAAATGCAGTGCTAAGAATATCCTATGTGGAAAAATCCAGTGTGAAAATGTTTATAAACTACCTTCTTTGGAGGAACACAGCACCCTAGTTAATACACCCATTGGCAATAGGAAATGCTGGAGTACAGACTACCACAGTGGAATGGAGATACCTGATATTGGAGCAGTGAGAGATGGGACTCCTTGTGGCACTGACATGATATGCATTAATAGGCAGTGCAAGAGTGTATCCCTCTTGAACTATGATTGTAATTTCACAAAGTGCCACCATAGGGGTATATGCAATACTCATAAACATTGTCATTGTGATTATGGCTGGGCCCCTCCAAACTGCCTCTCTAAAGGCTTTGGTGGCAGCATTGATAGCGGGCCTCCACCACGAGGTAACATTCTGGATCATAGCAATCTCAGTGCAGGATTAACAGAAGTAATTGGATTTGTTGTTCTGCTACTATTGTTGTTGTTGGTCTGGATATTTATTTCAGGAACGGACTGAGACTGAAGTTCTTACATTTAAGTAGAAGAGTTTGTCAAGCACAAAAAAGAAGAAATTCTGAAATGGATCACAGAAATGAACAATTGGCAGTGTGCCAGATACAGAACAAACAATAGATTGTACTATGTAGATATACATTCAATTTGCTAAGTTTTTGATTATTTTAAAAAATCTTTTCATTAAATTTTCCTCCTAGGCACTCTAGGTTGTGAAAATCTTGGTTTTCTCAACAGGGGAGAATTACGTTATATGTTGAGCCTCACTACACCCAGGGCTTTTTTTTCCATCTGCAACTCACCAAAACTTAGTTCTGGCACCTGTCAGGTGGGTGCCATTGCCATTCTTAGAGAATGAGAGAGACATTCATAGTGAGTTCTGGCACCTCTTTTTCTAGGAAAAATAGCACTGCCTCTACCTCATGGATTTAGAAGCTGTGATAGTCTAAGTATTGTTGGATAACAACCCCTATTAGCCCCAGTCAGCACTGACAATGTTCAGGGATGATGGGAACCATTTCCAACAACATCTAGAGGGCCACAGGTTTTTTAATTGGGTGTATGTGTGTTAAACACTGAGCAGAATTCTAGTTCTCAAATAAGAACCCATTCTTAAGGAAGTGTGTGGATTTTTAAAGCACCCAGGGGGTCCCACCACTGAAGGAGGAAAACCTTTAAATATTTTAATCATGCTATGTCCATATTTACCAAGGCAACTGAGTGACTTTCTCTGGAAATCATCTGCCTGCCTGTCAGCTGTTTCCCCTAGTTGCCTGTATGAGAAGGAAGGAGGATGGGAGCCAGTCAGGCAAGTATGTGTCTCCTGTGGCTGAGTTCCATCCCTTTCCACCAATAGTAGGCCCACCATTTCACTGCATTCCAGATTCCCTTTTTTCCCTTCCCAGAATCCTAATTTCCCTTCCAGGCCAATTAGAAGGGGATGAGGAGGGTGGGGATGGAGCAGCCTGCAGGGGGAACAGGCCAAGGAAAAGGAAGCAGTGTTATCAACTTACCTTGTCTTCCTTCTCCTCTCTGGTCCAAAGATTGGAGTGGGTGGCCAAGCTGCTCTCCTACCCATCCAACATTTCTCAGACAAAAGTATGGATGCTTCTGTGAAACCGTAGGAAATTGAGCCCATAAGTGCAGGAGGCAGGATTAACACAACGACCTCCTGCTTTTTCGCCTGAAAAACATTTGAAGTCTAAACTCTGCACATGAACAGTGGGAATTTATCAATTCTACAACTTCTGCTACTTGTTTTGAAAGGAATGTTAAGCTCTTGTGAGCTTCAACTATCTGTCTCTTCATTGTAAATTCAAACAAGCACATTTCTTTGCTTCTGGTGAAGTTCCCTAGAAAAAAAATTTAAACCATTAAAAATAAGTCTATGAAATCAGCTTTCTGTAACCAGAACTTACCTCCTCACAAAACACACACTTCTCCCTAGCAGTTTTTAAAGCACAATAGCCATCCATCTATAGGCTGCTACTTTGTTTTATAATGACTCAGGTTAAACTATTGCAAGTTCATGTTACCTCCAAAGGTGTTCAGACACATTTTGGAGTGATTTTACCGTCTTGAATTTGCTTTTCCGCTTCCTTTTTACCAGCCTCCTCTGTGGTGGACCCTACACCTTTCCCCCTACTTGAGGCGTATTTTACTGCCAGTACAGTGGTACCTTGAGTTAAGAACTTAATTTGTTCCGGAGGTCCGTTCTTAACCTGAAACTGTTCTTAACCTGAGGTACCACTTTAGCTAATGGGGCCTCCCGTTGCCGGTGTGCAGCCGCTGCGTGATTTCTGTTCTCATCCTGAAGTAAAGTTCTTAACCCGAGGTACTATTTCTGGGTCAGCGGAGTCTGTAACCTGAAGCATAATTTGCTCCCACAAGGTACAATGATGGCCATCAACTCGTGTGACTTTAAAACAGAGTTAGACAAAATCTATGAAGGATAAGGCATCAAAGGCTACTTGCCAAAATGGCTGGCATGCCTCAATTATTAGAGGCAGTATGTGACTCAATAGCACTTCCTATCACAAGTGGGGTAAACATACAGTTCCTGATTGTGGGCTTCCTAGTGGCATCTGCTTGGCCACTGAAGTAACAATATGTTGCATCAGATGGACCTTTGGCCTTATCCAGCAGGGTTTTTATTATGTTCTGTAAGTGCCTGTTCAGCTAAACCTCTCTTCCATCCATTTTCTCTACAGTGGTACCTCAGGTTACATACGCTTCAGGTTACATACGCTTCAGGTTACAGACTTCGCTAACCCAGAAATAGTGCTTCAGGTTAAGAACTTTGCTTCAGGATGAGAACAGAAATTGTGCTCTGGCGGCGCGGCAGCAGCAGGAGGCCCCATTAGCTAAAGTGGTGCTTCAGGTTAAGAACAGTTTCAGGTTAAGTACGGACCTCTGGAACAAATTAAGTACTTAACCTGAGGTACCACTGTACTAAGTTCTGTGCTCAACCAAGCTCTGTCCAAATTCCAAAGGTGAATATACTGACTGTTGCTACGGACATAATTCTCTTGCTTCCCAACTTGCTTGAGGTTCAAAAGAAGCTTCCCTGTGTTGAATGACATGCAAGAGTGGAGTGCTCTAGTGAATTCATTCACCCGTCAGGCAAAATGACTAATGAACTTGCCTGGCTGCTGCTGCTCATGGAATGTTTTGAGTGAGAATGCAGGTCAGAAACCTCCACATGGATTTAGATATGCTTCTTATGAAGTGGTCATCCCAAGGAAACTGACCCCCAGATATGGACTACAAGAACCCCATGATGTCACATACCTGCTGTAGACGGAGGGGAAGGTCCATGTTGTGCATCTGAGGCAGAAGAGGGGCTTCACTGCTAAACACCTCCCTGTCTTCACTTACAGTAAGGAGGGAGACCTCCAGACGGACTATCCTTTCATCAAAGACGAGTGCTTCTACTGTGGCTTTGTACAAGACAAGCCTTCCTCCTGGGTCACCCTCAGCACTTGCTCAGGAGGCCTCAGGGGTCTGTTGCACTTAGAAAATGACACCTATGAAGTTGAACCTATCCAGGCGCTTGCTGCTGCTTCTCAACACGTGGTGTATAGGTTGGAAGAAAAGGAGAATGCTTTTAACATGAGGTGTGGGCTAACAAAGGAAGAGCAGAGTCATCAATTGGCCTTGATCCAAAATACAAAGAATTCAGCAGCCCCAAGTGCTGCTGCAGGAGTCTGGTGGGCACACACCCGGTATGTGAAACTTTCAATTGTGATAGAGCCTCAACTATATGTCAAGTTTAACAGAAATGAAAGTCATGTTATTATGGAAGTTTTGGATGTCATCCACACTTCAAACTCACTATATGAGCCACTTGCTGTTGAGTTGTCTATAGCTGCACTGGATATATGGTCAGCAAGGAACCCCATAAAAGTTGATAATGATATGGATATTACACTAGAGAATTTTAATCTCTGGAAAAGAGAATCACTCACTAGGCATATACAAAATGATGCTTCTCATTTATTCATAAATAAGAATTTTGACTTTACACCTGGAAAAGCTTTCCTAGGAACGATTTGCAATCAATATATGGCAATTGGTGTTGAATCATATATGGGTTTTAGTTTGTTCGAATTTTCTGTCATATTTACTCATGAATTAGGACATAATCTTGGCATGCAACATGATGGAAAATACTGTAAATGTGATCGGCCTGAATGCCTTATGGCTGCATTTCACACAAACTCTGATAAGTTTAGCAATTGCAGTTACAATGAGTACTACAAGCTAAGGAACAATCCATGTTTATCCATTCCACCAGTCTCTGATAAAATGTTTAAATCTCCATACTGTGGCAACAAGGTAGTGGAATATGGAGAGCAATGTGACTGCGGTTCTCCAGAACAATGCAAGTTGGATCCATGTTGCCAGTCTAATTGCATGCTGCACCCAGGTGCCACTTGTGCTTTTGGACAGTGTTGTGCTGAGTGTCAGTATCTTCCAGCTCATTATGTCTGCAGAGATAGGAGTAGCCCCTGTGACCTCCCTGAGTACTGCAATGGAACTTCAGAGTGGTGTCCTGAAGATGTTTATGTACAAGATGGCACCCCGTGTAGTGATGGTGTATACTGCTAACATGGAAATTGCACAACTCACAGTGGGCAGTGTAAAATGATATTTGGCAACAACTGGTGCTTCAAGGGCTTGCTTCAGTCATATGAATGGTCAAGGTGATCATTTTGGCAACTGTGGCCTTAGACATGGAAATTATAAGAAATGCAGTGCTAAGAATATTCTGTGTGGCTGAATCCATTGTGAAAATGTTGGTGTATTACCCTCTTTGAAGGAACACAGCAGCATAATTCAAACGAAAATTAGAAACAAGATGTGTTGTAGTACAGACTATCACAGTGGACTGGAGATAGCGGATACTGGGGCAGTGAGAGGTGGCACCCCTTGTGGCAAGAACATGATGTGTATTAATGGGGAGCGCAAGAGTATATCCCTCTTGAGGAATGAATGTAATGTCACAAAGTGACATTATAGGGGAATATGCAACAACTACCAACATTGTCATTGTGTTTCTGGCTGGACCCCTCCTGACTGTCTAAACAAAGGTCTCGGTGGCAGCATTGACAGTGGGCCCGCTCCATGAGGGTACATTTGGAATCGTAGTGCCAGCAGAGCAGGAACTACAGATGTACTTGGATTAGTCATTTCTGCTACTGTTGGTGTTGGCCTAGGTATTTATTTCCGGAAAAGACTGAGATAGAGGTTTTCACATTTAAGTGGTAGAGTCCATCAGCACAATTAATAAGTTTGGATTCTGGAGCAAATCACAGAAAAGAGCAATGGACAACTTGCCAGATACAGAGGAAGCAACAGACTGTGTTATGTAGATATATATTTGAATATTTAAGCATTTCATTATATTAAACTAACATAGAGGTTACCAAGGCATAGACTACAGAAGTGAGGCTATACCTGTCCAGATAAGGGCATAGCTGGGCCACCAGCTGAAACTGATGGAAGGCACTTCATGCCACCAAGGCCACCTGAGCCTCAAGTGACAGCAAAGGATCCAGAGGTACCCCCAAGATACGTACCTGCACCTTCAGAGGGAGTATAATCCCATCAAGAGCAGGCGATCCCCCATCCATCTGGTCTAGGGAACCACCTACTAACAGTGCCTCAGACTTTTTTCTCTATCTTTTTTATTGAAACCTTTCGGCATACAATACAATAAAATATAAACTAAATAAAAAAGAAAACAATGAAAAAGAAAAGAGAAAGAGAAAGGAGGAATAAAAAGCCCTCTACCAAAGGTAGATCTTTACCCTTGTCTCACACAAAAAGGGTGGACCTTCCCAGCTCTCACCTGGGGGCTTCCCTTTCTTCTCCCAGCCTCCCACTCTGGGAGATCTTCTCTTCCCTGCCTCTCACACAGGGTCCTTCACCATTCATCTGTCACCTTCCTGTGCAAACCCTCATTAACCCAGAGAAGATGTCACAAAACAAAACAAGCAAGAGTGAAGTGGACAGAAAAGAAATAACAGAACTAAAGATCATAAAAAATAGAAAGAGAGAAAAGAGAAATAAATAAAAAGGACTTCTGATTCGCCATCTGTCAATTATGAATATAAAGATTATTCAGAGTATTCACTCCAGGATGGTATCCAGCTGTATTGCAGGATAATATCCAGCTGTTCCTTAGTATGCCGGACAGTGTTTTCCCAATCTTCAATACTAAATCATTTCCACACAAAAGTCCAAAAGGGGTATTCAGTTGTCCCCTTCCTGCTAGCTTTTATCAGCCAAGAGGGGCGAGGCCTCAGAGTGCAAGTGGTTATCTTAACCAATCCAAGCAACTTGTCCACTTCCTCAAGCCTTACTAACTGAAACTCATCCAACACAACAGGACTAGACAGTGCTCTGCACACCCATTGAGGTTCATATGCTGTAACAGCAGAGTCGATATCTTGGTAGATGCAAACAATTTTATCATCAAAATGCTTTGCAAACAATTCACAGTGAGTTGCTGTCAGTTCTTGCCACCTCCTTCAGGCTGAACTATAAAAGGCTCCACACTTCTAGTAAAAGCTCTGTCAGATGGCACAAGGAAGGTGCAATGCTGAATAGCTTAGTTGGTTAGAGCATAGCGCTGATAATGCCAAAAGTCTTTCCAAAATCAGGAAGAAAGCTTTAATTTTCTGTAGGAATGGATTTAGGCACTATGACAGGAGATATTACTGTATTTATCCTCCCTTGAGTGAGGTCAGCAGAACACCACCACCCTTTGCAGCTTTAAATTTGGTAAGATAAGGTCAATTTAACCTTCTAGAAACAATGATCTGGGATGTTTTAAGGCAGTCTGCACCTTCCCTAGTATTACCTCTTTTCATCCCCTTTAAAGTAACAATCACACACACACACACACACACACACAGTTTTGTGAAGAAGTAAAAGTAATATTTACTTACATAATCTAGGTCTTGAAGTAGTTACAGCAGCAAAATGAAGGCAGATTTATAACTACAGTGGTACCTTGGTTCTCAAATGTAATCCATTCCGGAAGACCGTTCAACTTCCGAAATATTTGAAAACCGAGGCACAAAGGGCTGGCTGCAAGTTCAATTGGAAAAATTGAAAAACACGCAGTAGAAGCTGTTCTACTTCTGAGGCGCATTCGAAAACGGAAGCAATTACTTCCAGATTTTTGGCGTTCAAAAACCAAAACGTTCGGCTTCCGAGATGCTCAAAAACCAAGGTGACACTGTATTATCTAACTTACAAAATTAACTCTGCCTTGCCAGAGTGGTGCATGCTCTGATTATCTCCCACTTGGATTACTGCAATATGCTCTACAGGGGTGCCAAATTGAATAAAATATTGGGGGGGGCAGGTAAGCTACGCCCCACATAATTTATCACATGATGCGGCACCCACCCACACCCACACACCAATTGAATGGCAATGTCCATCAACTTTGGTGGGTCCCAGCCCGCTCAAATATTTTACTGGGGGGGGGGTAGGGACATCAGCCCCTAGGAGTTGGCTCCTGTGGTGCTCTATGTGGGGCTACCATTGAAGCCGACTCAGAAACTACAACTAATCCATAATGTGTCAGCTAGACTGGTGACTGGGAATAGCTGCCGGGACCACATAACACCAGTCCTAAACTGTCTACATTGGCTCCCAGTACGTTTCCGAGCACAAATCAAAGTGTTGGTGCTGACCTTTAAAACCCTAAATGGCCTTAGCCCTGTACATCTGAAGGAGCATTTCCACCCCCAATGTTCAGCTTGGACACACAGGTCCAGTTCTGAGGACCTTCTGGCAGTTCCCTCACTGCAAGAAGTGAAGCTATAGGAACCCAGTCAGAGGGTCTTCTTGGTAGTGGCGCCCACCCTATGCCATGCCCTTCAATCAGATGTCAAACAGATAAACAGCTATCTGACTTTTAAAAGACATCTGAAGGCAGCCCTCTATAGGAAAGCTTTTAGTGTTTGATGTTTTATGGTGTTTTTATATTTTGCTGAAAGCTACCCAGAGTGGCTGGGGAAACCTAGTCAGATGGGCAGTGTAATAATAATAATAATAATAATAATAATAATAATAATTTCAAAATGGTGTGTCAGCTGCAGAGCTCAGACATGCATGTGTGGTCAGCTTGGAGGCATAATGAAGAAAGAGAGATGCCTAGGCAGCAAGGACGTATATAGTGCTACAGCTTCCTGCCAAGGCAAACAAAGGAAGGGATCTCACAGAGTTCTCTCTAGAAAATTTTGGATGAAAGCTCTGTGAGTCTCAGCCCCATCATGTGTCTATCTCGCAAAACATGAATGGTTGCTTTGGAGTGCAATAATGTACCAAAATTTCACCTAATGTATTTTTGAAATCTGTAAATTTGTTTTTGTTATTGCAGTATAAACATAAATATTTAAATCATCTCTCGTAAACCAACTTGTAATTCACAAAAGTATTTATACAATAATATTGCAGAGTAAAGGATACTCAAACCTACGTATTTCCTAAAGATACTTATTTGGCATTTCCCCCTGCCCATAAGAAATTTGTCATTTTCTTGCCATTCTTTTCGTGCCCTTTTTTGTGTATATGTCAGGGATAATGTAAATTTAGTAGTTAATGTACATAACAACCAGACATTCAAACACCTCTGCACTGCTGTTTGAACTTTGGAAAACCAGAGGTTCAAAGAGCAGCATGGGGCTGTTTCAAAGCCCTTGGCAAACAGCCTTGCACTTCTGCTTTAAACATCCAAATTCCAGAGGTTTAATGCAGCAACATGAGGCTGCTTGCAAAGGGCTTTCAAACAGCCACACACTTTAAAGTCCTTCAACTCAGGGCTTCAAAGCACAGCAGCATCCCCTGATGTCACTATAATGCTAGGTGACTGATGGGTGGGCAGCCCTACTCACCTGTCAAATTTGATATCTCCCCATTGGCAGGCCAATGTGGTCTCCCAGCCAGAAAGTATTTCCCACCATTGCTAGACACCCTCTGTTGTTATTTTCCCATTCTGTTCCATCATGGATACTTCAAACTCCGCCCACATTCCAAAAAGTGATTCTACTCACTGTTGCTATGGTCAGAATCATCCTCCTTCTTTATCCCACATGCAGTCTCCTTCCAGTCTTGCTACAGGCCCACCTGCAGCTACAGAGGGCTTCCTTGCCCTGTATAAGAAGCTGGAGTAGAGTAATTTAGCAGAAATTTTTGTCTCTTGGTGGAAATGATCAGCAATTCTGCCAGCTTGTTAATACTGATACTACGGAATGCCCTGGTTGAGGCTGCAGGTCAGACACCACCGAAGGGTTATAGGTATGCCTCTTATGAAGTGACCACTCCTAGAAAACTGACATATGGTTATGGACAACAAGAACCCAGTGATGTCACCTACCTGCTGCAGATTGAGGGGCAGGGTCATGTGGTGCAGCTGAAGCAAAAGAGGGGTATTGTCCCTAAACAACTCCCTGTCATCACTTACAGTAAGGAGGGGGACCCCCAGATGGACTATCCTTTCATCAGAGATGACTGCTTCTACCATGGCTTTGTACAAGGCAAGCCTTCCTCTTGGGTTACCCTCAGCACTTGTTCAGGGTGGCTCAGGGGTGTGCTGCACTTTGAAAATAACACCTATGAAATTGAACCTGTTCAGGTATCTTCTGCTTCTCAACATGTGGTGTATAGGCTGGAAGAAAAGGATGGGGCTATCCGCATGAGGTGTGGGTTAACAGAAGAAGAGCAAAGCCATCAGCTGGCCATGATGCAAACCACAAGGAATATATTGACCCACAGTGCTGCTGGTGAAGGCTGGTGGGGACACACTAGGTATGTGGAGGTTGCAATTGTGGTAGAACATGAACGATATGTCAAGTTTGGCAGAAATGAAAGTCGTATTGTTATGCAAGTTCTGGATGTCCTCCACACTGCCAATGCACTATATGAGCCATTTTCTGTTGAATTGTCTATATCTGCACTGGAGATATGGTCAGAAAGGAACCTCATTCAAGTTACTAACAGTATAAATGACACACTTAGGAGTTTCTCACGTTGGAGAACAGCCTCACTAGTTAAACATATAAAGAATGATGCTGCTCACTTATTTGTATATAAGAGTTTTGGAAGTACACTTGGATTAGCATACATAGGCACAGTTTGTAGTACCCTTTGGGCATCTGGTGTTGAATCCTATATGACTTCCAGTTTGTTCCATATTTCTAATACATTTGCCCATGAATTAGGACATAATCTTGGCATGCAACATGATGGAAGATACTGTACTTGTGATCGACATGCCTGCATTATGGCTGCAGATCAAGCTAACGCTGATAAATTTAGTAATTGCAGTTATAAAGATTATTACAAAATAAGGAACTCTCATTGCTTGTTAATTCCACCAGACCCTTATAGAATGCAGAAAATCACATCTTGTGGCAACAAAGTAGTGGAAAATGGAGAACAATGTGACTGTGGTTCAAAACGTGAATGTAAGTCTGATCCATGTTGCCGATCTAATTGTATGCTGCGTTCTGCTGCTACTTGTGCTTTTGGACTTTGCTGTGCTAAGTGTCAGTATCGTCCAGTTCATTCTGTTTGCAGACAGAATGTTGGCCGCTGTGATCTTCCTGAATACTGCAATGGGACTTCAGAATGGTGTCCTGAAGATGTGTATGTACAAGATGGTGCTCCATGCGGGGATGGTGCATACTGTTACCATGGGAATTGCACAACCCATAACAGACAGTGCAGAATGATATTTGGCAAGAAAGCAACAGCTGCTTCAGAGGTTTGCTTCAAAGAGATGAATGCCCGAGGTGATCGCTTTGGCAACTGTGGCCTTAGACATGGCACTTATAAGAAATGTAATGCTACCAATAGCTTGTGTGGTCGAATTCAGTGTGATAACATTACTAAGTTACCTTCTTTGAAACAACACAGCACAATATTTCAAATACCCATTGGCAATAGGAAATGCTGGGGTACGGACTACCACATTGGAATGGAGATACCTGATATTGGAGCAGTGAGAGATGGGACTCCTTGTGGCAAGAGGATGATGTGTATTAATGGGGAGTGCAAGAGTGTGTCCCTCTTGAAATATGATTGTAATGTGACAAAATGCCATAATCGGGGAAGATGCAACACTTACAAACATTGTCATTGTGATTATGGCTGGGCTCCTCCAGATTGTCTCAATGAAGGCTATGGTGGCAGTATTGACAGTGGCCCCCCTCCACCACGCAGGATTGGCTACAAAGTAGGGATTTTTATAGGAATTGTATCTATCCTTTTCCTTCTGTTGGTGTTGGTTTAAGGGAAATGGACTGAGAAACTAATTTAAAAGACTGAGTTCAAGATTCCTTCAAACTGAATCTAAACAGGAGTAAAACCCACAATAAATCATGGAAGTCAACAATGCACATTGTATAAAAAATATACAAAGAAAATAATAGGCAGCATTTTACAAAAATGTAACTTTGAGTCTGAAAGCTTTTGAGTATTATTATTTCACTACCTTTTGTGGACTTACTCTCCTTAGCAAATCAGTTTATGAAAATCTTGGACTCATCAACAGGTAAGAAACCTGCTTTTTATCAAGGCTATCTATCCTCTAATCCTCTGAAATGTTGTTCCACTAAATACCGAGGGAAACATCTGTTTTCTGGAATGGATAACTGCACACTGAGCAAAAGCCACATTTCCCAATATCATTATTTCCCCACAGAAACCTTCATAAGCACTGCTGCTATGCGAATGCCTCTTCCCAATACACGTTGTGCATCATAACACACATAAGATGATGCTATAGCATCCCCCGATCTATCAACGCTGGAGCCAGCAATGACCCAACTACTGTAAGTCTTACAGGCAGGTATTTTAGTCGCTCACACAGCCCTCTGGAACAATGGAATAAGGGATCAAGATGTGGTTCTGACGGGAGGTGCTAAACCTTCAGCCACACACATTGAAGGGAAAGATGAGCAGTGAAAGGGAGGAGACAGACCATGCAATAAAGGCAGCCACAAACACAAACTGACAGCATTCCTGCTCCAGTGGCTCACTCCATATGGCAGTGATGGGGAACGAGACACCGTCCAGATAGTGTTGGATGATCAACCCCCAGTTAAAGATTTTGGGATTTGTAGTCTAGCAACAACTGGAGGTTCCCCATTCTTGCCATAGAGCATGGGGTTGAGAAGCAGAATATGGAATTTTGAGCTGCACCAGGAAGAAAATGACCTCATCTTTTTCATGCCTTGCAAAAAAAGAAGAGAAAAGATTGAGTCAGGAGGAAAAGAGAGTCCTCAAACGCAGACTGCAAATACAACAGGGAATTCCATAAGTACTTAATGATCTGACACATCATCGACCATTTGCCTCTCTCACTCCTGCGCCCCAATCATAGATGCCAGGAAACTCAGGGGCTGGAGGAAGAGGAGGCCTTATTTGTAGAACTGCTTGTGTTGGGAACAGGTGATGATAATCAGTGGGTCAGATGTTGAGCTCCCCCATGTGGGCCACTTTGACAGATGGGTAGTAAAGGGTGGAGGCTCGCCCTGAATTCAGGTACACTTAAGCAAACCAAGAGAAGTACTGCATGAACCAATAGTCATGCATGTACCAAAGAGTCCTGTTGACCCACCTTCTCTCAGCAAACCATATGACCAACCTTCCCCTGCTATTTTGTCCAACAGGCAACCCTCATGGCTGGCATCCTAACAGGCTTAATTTACCCACCCACCCCCATTTCTCCCTCCCTCACATCTCCCTGCTACTCCCTCCTGCCCTTGAGGGTTGCTCCTGTAAGGCTAGCAATGGCAATATTTATAGAGTGGAGTGCCTGGCTTCAACCAACACAAAGCTTACCTGCCTATGGGGAAGAGAGTGTCTCCTCTGTGTGGATGCTGTTGCTTCCCACTGTCGAGGAGGAATAATGTTGGAGCACTGCAGTATAGGCAAGGCATATGGCAAAGGTGGCGGTATGAGAAACTTCACAATGTATAATTGTTATACACTCCAGGCAGTTTGCAAAGATCTGTTTAGTGAATTTTTTAAGGGTGTTTTTTTGATTGTGAGATATTACTTGGGTCACACACTGCTGTGGCTATTTCTGGGCAATGGTATCTCCTCCTCACTGTCTTTTATTGTTTATCCTGTTTGATCTGGTGACTGCACATTTAAAAAAAATTCTGTGATTTTATCTGTAGTGTTTGTTGTTCAGAGACATGTTTATATAAATAATAGACAAATAAACATTTGAAAGCACTAAACTGATAAATCCAGTTGTCAAATATTAACTATAGCAACCTAAATTTGTTATTACTTCAATAGTTATTACTTCCACTACTGTGCCTTGCAACCCACATCTTCCTGATAGAGCCTACGCCTGTGTGTACAGAGAAACAGATGCTGCCAAATGGTTAAGTCTGGTACCGCACTCTTATTGCAAGAAACCCAAGATGCATCCCTGTGAAGGAGGCTGATTTGCATGTTTGGTGGAGCTGTAACATATGCTTAACTTTAACTGTTGATATATGTTCAGCAACAAATGAGTGCTTGGGACACTTTTGCCTCCTCTCCAGTAACCCTCAATAAGTTTTAAAAGAGCTCATTTCACCCTAAGCACAAGTGCCCCTGGCAGTGCAAGGGTTAAATTCTGCTGAAGATTAAAATGGTCTTCCTTTGTGAAATGAAGATTTGTTGCTTGCTGTTAGATGTACTATTGATGTGCCGAGAGCTTGGAAATCTGCTAACTCCTGCAGTAAAGACCTGTGCTGTAAGTACTATCAGCCAAGATCACTATAAGTGGGCACTTTCTTCCTGGCTGAAATCTCTACCAAGAAGGAACGTGTTTGAGTCACATCAACATCTGGGATCCCACCTGCATTTACAATTGGCTGATGGTTCAAAGACCAGAAGTTGCTACAGGAATGATTTGCTGCTGCTTGCTGGTTGGAATACAAATCTGCACCCGTCACTGATTGCCTAAAGTATTTGCAATGCACCCAGATTAACATACTGGAGATATTATATTACAACACTATCAAGTTTATGCATCTTCTTGCAAATTACAATGGACCCCACATCATGACTGCATCCTTGAATCAAACATGAACAAACAAAGTCAAAGGATTACACTGAAACCTTGGGAGGAGGTGGGCAGTTTTGAACTTTGGGATAACTTTATGGTTTTGTCTATTTTACCAGTCTCTTGTTAATGTGGTTTGCTAAGCTGAATAAATATGGTCATTTGGGCCTTACTTCAGGTAAGTGGAGATGGAAGAACTGCTATTCAAACATCTTTTGTGGGATTCTAGGTTTTACGGAATGAGGGTTTGACCTAGTTCTAAATACAATAGGAAAATAATTCCTAGTTACTGACATAAGGGTTATATCTGCATATTCCCATCTACTTTCAGAATGTTAGTAAATAGTGAAAATTGAGGTCCCCATCAAATACATGCTATGTGCATACCCCAAATCCTGCATGCCCTACATGCCTATGTTTCTACTGTCAGTTTATTGGACTTTCTTCCATTTCTTGGTCCTTTGCTTCTCAACTTCCCATTGCACTTAATTTGCAGTCCCAGTCACAATGCCTCCCCTCCCAGCATGTGACCAAATTGAGATGTAATAGACCAAACGTGCACAGACAGTGGTTTGGATTAAAAATGGCCACAACTTTATTGATCACAGGTATAGGTGGAATTTTGGCTCAGGCATTGGGTGTATATCCATTCCAGCCTTATAATAAATAATAATAAAAATAATAATTTATTATTTGTACCCTGCCCGTTTGGACTAGGTTGCCCCAACCACTCTGGGAAGCCTTCTGCCAGAGGTGCTGGAACATTTTCAGGGTAGTGCCAAAGATTGTGGCCTCACCAAGTTGCTGATCTAGGGTCACCGCTGAAAGCTCTATGGCCCATCAGTCTCATTCTTGGCTTCTGGACAGATACATCCACCAAGATCTGTCTAATGGGTAACCCGGAATATGTTCCTGGGTCAGGACAGGGTGATACACCACTTTACCCAAAACCTGAAGACTTGGATTCCACCCAGTGCTTTAATCACTAAAAGTTGTGATGTTTTGCTGTGGGGAAGGCAAAACCTCAAGATGGTCCAGTTCATCTGCAGGCAAATTCCTTCCCGCCTAGCAACCATAGCAAGGAAGGCATAAGGAATCAAAATCAGTTAGACGGAATACAACCTAAGGAATAAAGCAGGGTTAAAGCAGCAACCTGAAAAGTGAAATATGGTTAAACATTATAGGACATTGACCTACATATGTAAAAAACAATTAAATATAAGGGAGGAAGGGTAAGATTGCTCTTTGGCCGACAATGCTGCAGAAGGCAAGTGCAGAGAGCTCTTTTAAGGTGTTGCTGCCTGGTGCAGGCATGGCAGAAGCCAATGTTTGGCTAGCCAGCAAGGCACTGCCCAACTGGTGGGGCCTCTGATTGGCCCCTTTGAAGCTGGGGTTAAGAAGAGAAGTTCCACCCTGAGAACATGCTGGCTGGGGAAATTCCCAAAACAGTTGACAAACATGCATGAGTTGACAGCCAGGATGGCAGCAGAGAGCGAGGGGCTGCAACTGCTGCTCACCTGAAAAGAGTGAGCACCCATTTCTTCCTGTGTCCCTTTCACCCAGCCATCTCTGCAACGTCTTTCCCATTCCACCATGTGCTTCCCCATTCTTCATTCTATTCCTTCTCTGATTCTCCAAGCTCCACCTACATTCTAAAGGTAACTGCAATGACTGTTGCTATGGACAGAACCATCCCTTTCTTTGATGGTCTCATAAACAACCACCTTCTCATCTTTCTGGTCTGCTCTCAACTGTGGGAAGCTTTTGGGGCTGGGATAATAAGTCAAAGGAGGATGCTCTGGAGGTTGCTTTCCCAGTCAGAGAAAATGAGTAACCACCACACATGGCAACTGGTGCTGATCCTGTTGAATATTTTGGGTGAGACTGCAGGTCAGAAACCACCACAAGGCTTTATGTATGCCTCTTACGAGGTGACTATCCCAAGAAAACTAGTCCCTAGGTATGGACAAGAACATCATGATGTCACCTACCTACTGCAGATTGAGGGGAAAGGCCATGTAGTGCATCTCAAGCAGAACAGGGGCTTTGTCCCTAAACACCTCCCTGTCTTCACTTACAGTAAGGAGGGAGACCTTCAGGTGGACTATCCTTTCATCAGAGATGACTGCTTCTACCGTGGCTTTGTACAAGACAAGCCTTCCTCATGGGTCACCCTCAGCACTTGTTCAGGGGGCCTCAGGGGTCTGCTGCATTTAGAAAATGACACCTATGAAATTCAGCCTGTGCAGAGATCTACTTCTCAACATGTGATGTATAGGTTGGAAGAAATAGAGGGTGCTGCACGTATGACGTGTGGGTTAACAGAAGAAGAGCAAAGGCATCAAGAGACCATGATCCAAAAAACAGAGAATATAGTGGCTAGGGGTGCTCCAGAAGGAGGTTGGTGGACACACACCCGTTACGCAGAGGTTGCAGTTGTAGTGGATTATGAAAGATATGTGAGAATTGATAGAAATGAAACTGTTGCTGCTATGCGAGTTCTAGATGTCATTCATGTTGCTAATTCATTATATGAGCCACTTGGTGTCGTTGTGACTCTTGTTGGATTGGAGATTTGGTCAGAAAAGAACCTCATTGTGATTGATAACAACATTTACACCCTGCTTTCCAATTTCAATGACTGGAGAACAAACACCCTAAATAAACATCTAGAGAATGATGCTGCTCATTTATTTGTATATAAGGGCTTTGGACGTACGCGAGGATTATCATATTTAGGAACAATCTGTTGGACTGATCGGGCATGTGGTGTTGAATCATATGTTGGTTATAGTTTGTCTGATTTTTCTAATACATTTACTCATGAATTAGGACATAATCTTGGCATGCAACATGATTCAAAATACTGTACTTGTGAACGACATGCCTGCATTATGGCTGCAGCTCAGGCAAACACTGATAAGTTTAGCAACTGCAGTTATCAGAATTATTTTGAGCTAAGGAACACTCCATGTTTGTTAATCCCACCAGAGCCTGATAAAATGTATAAACTCAAACACTGTGGTAACAAAGTAGTGGAAGATGGAGAGCAATGTGACTGTGGTTCACCAGATCAATGCAAGTTGGATCCATGTTGCCAGTCTAATTGCATGCTGCGCCCAGGTGCCACTTGTGCTTTTGGACGGTGTTGTGCTGAGTGTCAGTATCTTCCAGCTCATTATGTCTGCAGACAAGAGGTTAGCAGCTGTGATCTTCCTGAGTACTGCAATGGGACTTCAGAGTGGTGTCCTAAAGATGTTTATGTACAAGATGGCACCCCGTGTAGTGATGGTGTATACTGCTATAATGGAAATTGCACAACTCACAGTGAGCAGTGCAAAATGATCTTTGGCAAGAAAGCAACAGCTGCTTCAAAGGCTTGCTTCAATGAACTGAATGGTCGAGGGGATCGCTTTGGCAACTGTGGCCTTAGACATGGAATTTATAAGAAATGTAATGCTACGAATCTCCTGTGTGGTCGAATCCAATGTGATAATATTGACGAATTACCTTCTTTAGAGGAGCATAACACTATAATTCAAACACAATCTGGAGATAGACAATGCTGGGGTACTGACTACCATAGTGGGATACAAATACTCGATATTGGAGCAGTGAGAGATGGGACTCCTTGTGGCACTGATATGATTTGCATTAATAGGCAGTGCAAGAGTGTATCCCTCTTGAACTATGATTGTCATTTCACAAAGTGCCACTATAGGGGTATATGCAACACTTACAAACATTGTCATTGTGATTATGGCTGGGCTCCTCCAGATTGTCTCAGTGAAGGCTATGGTGGCAGCATTGATAGTGGACCCCCTCCACCACAGAATATTTTTAGCCCTAATTCCAGCACAGCAGCAATTATAGGAGTAATTATATTTGTTTTTTGTGTTCTTGTTGTTCTGGGTATTTATTTCAGGAAGCACTTGAGAGAAATGTTTGTCAGATTGAGAGAAAGAAAGCATGAGCAAGATATTAAAAAAGAAGAAAGTCCAGACTAAATCACAGAATTGAACAATGCACTGAATGTGCCAAACAGATGTGCATGAAATAATGGACCATATCATGCAGAATGTGGCACCATAGTTAATACACTTATTGGCAATGAGAACTGCTGGGGAACAGACTACCACAGTGGAAGGGTATACCTGATATTGGAGCAGTGAGAGATGGGACTCCTTGTGGCAAGAACATGATGTGTATTAATGTCGAGTGCAAGAGGGTGGTCCCTCTTGAAATATGATTGTAATGTCACAAAGTGCCATTATAGGGGAATATGCAACAACTACCAATATTGTCATTGTGTTTCTGGCTGGGCCCCTCCTGACTGTCTAAACCACTGGAGCAGTGAGAGATAGGACTCCTTGTGGCAAAAGCATGATGTATATTAAGGGGAATGCTAGAATGTGCCATTCATGTGTAGATGAAGGCTATTGTGGGAGCATTGACAGTGGCCCTCCTCCACCAAACCAGGACACTGTCATTGCAGGAACTGCTGAAGGAATTGAATTTGTTATTAGCGGTATAGCTGGTGTGTGCCTAGTGATGTGAGGTGAGAATATTCTTGAGAATGAGAATATTCTTGAGAATATTCTCTGCTAGAAAATTATCCAGAGAATATTCTCCACAAACTGTAAATTCAAATGTAAGAACCAGTTTTACAACCCACATTAAAAAAATCTAGTAAATAATAAGTCAAGCTGTGATATTGCCAGTGTAAGTAATGAAAAATGAGTTACATTACTGGGCACTGTGTCACTCATCATTGGCAGTTCTGAAATGTGAGGAACAGAATTTTTAGTTTTAGTTTTAAAAATGCTATTCATTTAATTTCATGAACATTTGAATTCATATGTATTTCAACTACAGTGGTACCTCAGGTTACATACGCTTCAGGTTACAGACTCCGCTAACCCAGAAATAGTGCTTCAGGTTAAGAACTTTGCTTCAGGATGAGAACAGAAATTGTGCTCCGGCGGCGCAGTGGCAGCAGGAGGCCCCATTAGCTAAAGTGGTGTTTCAGGTTAAGAACAGTTTCAGGTTAAGTACGGACCTCCAGAATGAATTAAGTACTTAACCCGAGGTACCACTGTATATGTAATAGCCTTTTTTCTATTTTGGTGTGACCTTATTCTTAGCAATTCTATACCCTTGGTCATACAGTGTTTTGTTTTGTTTTTTACATAAAGTAGCTTTAATGCTTTATACACTTAAAGTACCTATACAATTATGTGTAACAGCATGTGAAGTGGCCTTGATTTAAACAGTTGACATTTCTATATTTTTATTTATCAAAGAATATGAATTCACCGCATTGCCCCATTAAATAAAAGTATCTGTACAGTTTTTGTTTGCCATCTGAACAAGTTTACCCATAAATAAATATGTATATTAACTAATATCATTTCCAATGCATTAAAATGAATATTCTCCTATTTTAAATGGAAATTCTCTAATATTCTCATTAATTGAGAATATTCTTCAAAAGATTATTCTTTAGAATTTAACATCACTATGTTTGCCTGTGTGTTTATTTGAGATATGGACTGATGCAATGCTGGAGAAGACAGGGCAAGAACCCATCCAACTGAACACAATCAGGAAGCAAGTGCACAGCAGATTACTGAACTGAACAATGACAGAATATATAAAAAGTGTGAAAGGGAAATATGCAGATATATTTGACTTTGCAAGTCTTTCATCAGTTCTTAAGAATTGCATTTGGATGTACGGTAATTTGTATTCCTGTCACATCAGTATATGGAAATCTTGTGTTTATCAATAAGAGATAACAAGTGGAGTTCCACAACAAAACATTTCAACTGATTGCTGATGTATGTGTATGTCATCTGATTGCTTGTAGCTGCGGGTGGGTGAGAGCATAAAATACAGTAGTCAGTGATTTAATCTGGGTCATGTACAACGTATGTTTGATTTCTTTGAAAGGCAACTGGGTACTTAATTCGGTCTAGGAGGAGGTCTGAGAGAGCAATTTAAGTCATTTAGCTTTTGACAAGCAGTTTAGTTTGGATTTCCACTTAAAATCCCCCACACTTCAGAATGCGTCACATATAATTGTTATTAACTTATTCCCTCCTAACACAAACCCAGCTTTCACTGGCATGCAGAATCTTTGTGCTCAATTAGCACACTACCCACACTAGCGTGGGCTGTACTAGTAGGCTATCTCACATGAAACTTGGATGCACAGTGGCCTGCCTAAGCCCCCAGAGGTCCTCTTATTTGACTATGGATCATGCCCAATGCCCCTCCCCAACCACAAGAGATGGGAAGCTCAGTTGACTGGCTCCCTGCCAACTCAACTCTGACCACAACCAATTGACCAGGCTAGCCTGTACGTTCAACAAGGGTTGTATTCGACAAAGCAATAAGATGAATGGTCTATTAATACAAAGTTTTTGCCTACTAGCCCAAATGTTTGATCCTATCTGAAGACTGTCTTTTTTTAAAAAAGGAATTATTTTTTGATAGGTTTTTCTAGTCATAAATAAATACATATACATTTTAAAGTCTGGGGGAGGCTGAGCTGCAGCAACTTGCACCCAGTATCACTTCTGCTGTATACTCATTACAACCTGCTGCTCCTCACATCCCATATTCTGCTGGTAGAGGTTGCTCCTGTTTATGTGCTACATGATTCCTTCAAATCATGTACCAAGAAAACAATGTGTACTCCCAGAATGTTGAGTAATGTGGCTACAGTGTCTTTCTGTAAATGCCTACCACACATCTCTGTTACTCCATTGTCAGTTTCTCTGGTTTTTTTATCTGTTGCATCTCATGTTCCTATCGCACCTAATTCTTCTTCCTGAAATGCTTTCAGCCAGTCATCTTCAGGCACCTTTCCCTTTCCTTTGCCATTTTCCTCCATTTTGTTCTATCCATCACTGACCAAGCTCCATGCACATTCAAACTATAACCTACTCTTTCACCATTCTGCTCTGTCCTTTACCAAGCTCCACCTACATTCCAATTGTAAAGCTACTAACTCCTTGCAAGGAACGGAATATATTTCCTCATCCGCTGCTCATTCTGCCCCAGAGTGGGGTGCTCTAGAGGACTTTTTCCTATCAGACAAAGCGTTGACAATGATCCTATGGAGGAGACTCAGTGAGTCCAATGGTCAGACATTGCCTCAGGACTTTAGGCATAGCTCTTACAATGTGATCATCCCAATGAAACTGACCTCCAGATGTGGAAAACAAGAACCCCGAGACATTACCTTGCTGCTCAGTTTGAGGGAAAGAGCCACGTGCTGAAGCTCAGGCAAAAGAGGGGCCTTGTCCTTAAAAATGTACCAGTCTTCACTTACACTAAAAAGGGGTCTTTTAACTCCTAAGGTCCCAGGTTTTCCTGGGTGAGAACTTGACCAAGATCTAAATACAGAAGGGGGGGAACCTAGGTACTAACCCATGGGTTATATCCGCATATCCCACATCCTCCAGTCTACTCTCAGAATATTAATAAAATTCCAAAGAAGGTCCCTTCATCAAATGGATGTTTTGCACCTACCCCAAATCCTGCATGCCATACCTGTCTATTATTACACTGTCAACATATTGAACTATCTCCCATTTCTTGGTCCCCTGCTTCTCAACTTCCCATTGCACTTGCCTCTTCTTCTCATAACCCTTTAACCCAGCTATCTCTATTACACCTTTCCCTTTCCACCATGTGCTTCCCTATTCTCCATTCTATTATTTCTCTGATTCTCCAGGCTCCGCCTACATTCTAAAGGTAACTGCAGTGACTGTTGCCAGGGTCAGAATCCTCCCTTTCCTTGTCTAGCTCACATACAACCACCTTCTCATCTTCTTTCTGGTCTGCTCTCAGCTGAGTTGTGGGAGGCTTTTGGGGCTGGGATAGAAAGCTAGAGCAGGGTATTCTGGAGGTTGCTTTCCACTGTCAGGGAAAATGACTAGCCACCATGTGTGGCTGCTAGTGCTGATTTCATTCAATGTTGTGAGTGGGAATGCAGATCAGAAACCACCACAGGGTTTTAGATATGCCTCTTATGAGGTGACCATCCCAAAGAAATTGACCCATAGATATGGAGAACAAAATCCCCATGATGTCACCTACCTATTGCAAATTGAGGGAAAAGAGCATGTGATTCATCTCAAGCAAAAGAGGGGCTTTGTCCCTAAACATTTCCCTGTCTTCACTTACAGTAAGGAAGGGGACCTCCAGACGGACTATCCTTTCATCAGAGATGACTGCTTCTACCGTGGCTTTGTCCAAGGCAAGCCTTCCTCTTGGGTTACCCTCAGCACTTGTTCAGGGGGCCTCAGGGGTCTGCTGCACTTAGAAAATGACACCTATGAAATTGAGCCTATTCAGGGATCTACTACTTCTCAGCACATGGTATATAGGTTGGAAGAAAAGGAGGATACTATCCGTATGAGGTGTGGGCTAACAGAGGAAGAACAACGTCGTCAAGAGGCCATGATCCCGGAGAGAGAGCATTTACCAGCCAAACGTTCTGAAAATGACTGGTGGACAGACTCCAGGTATGTAGAAGTTGCAATTGTGGTGGAACAAAAACTATATATACAGCTTGGGAGAAATCAAACTTTGACCAGTGCACATGTTCTAGAGATAGTCCATACTGCCAATGCATTCTTTAAGCCTCTTGGTGTTGTTTTGTCTGTAGCTGGCTTGGAAATATGGTCAGAAAAGAACCTCATAGCAATTGCTGATAAAATTTCACAATTACTTGAAACTTTCAACACTTGGAGAAAAAACACACTAAATAAACATTTACCTAATGATGCCGGTCACTTATTTGTACATAAGCTGTATGGACAGACAGCTGGATTAGCATTCACAGCAACAATTTGTAGCTCTCACTGGGCATCTGGTGTTGAATCTTATGTGGGTTACAGTGTGTCCTTTTTTGCTGTGCTTTTTGCCCATGAATTAGGACATAATCTTGGCATGCAACATGATGGAACATACTGTACTTGTGAACGAAAATCCTGCATTATGGCTGCTTTTCCAGATGAAGTCGATCAGTTTAGCAATTGCAGTTATAACGATTATTATAAACTAAGGAACTCTAACTGCTTGCTCACTCCACCAACAGCTGGTCAAAAAAATAATCTCAATTATTGTGGCAACGAAATAGTGGAAGATGAAGAGCAATGCGACTGTGGCTCACCAGCTAAGTGTAAGTCAGATCCATGTTGCCAATCTAATTGTAGGCTGAGTCCAGGTGCCACTTGTGCTTTTGGACAGTGCTGCACTAAGTGTCAGTATCTTCCAGCTGGAACTGTTTGCAGAGCAAATACTAGCAACTGTGATCTTCCTGAGTACTGCAACGGGTCATCACAATTGTGTCCTGAAGATGTTTATATGCAAGATGGTGCCCCATGCAATAGTGCTGTACACTGTTATCATGGGAAATGCGCTACTCACAGTGAGCAGTGCAAAATGATATTTGGCAAGAAAGCATCAGCTGCTTCAGACAATTGCTTCAAAGTAATGAATGCTCGTGGTGATCGCTTTGGCAACTGTGGCCTGGGAGTTGGAACTTACAAGAAATGTAATGCTGAGAATGTCCTGTGTGGGCAAATCCAGTGCGCTAACGTGCAGACACTTCCTTCTTTGGTGGAACACCGCACCATAATTCAAACCTTAATTGGCAGTACCCAATGCTGGGGTGCAGATTACCACTTTGGAATGGATATAATCGATACTGCAGCAGTGAGAGATGGCACCCCTTGTGGGACTGGCATGTTGTGCATTAGTAGGGAATGCAAGAGCATGTCTCTCTTGAAGTATGATTGTAATGTGTCAAAGTGCCATAATCGGGGGAAATGCAACAACCACAAACATTGTCATTGTGATTATGGCTGGGCTCCTCCTGACTGTCTCAATAAAGGCTACGGTGGCAGCATTGACAGTGGACCAGCTCCACAAGGCATGAGTGGTACCGTGATAGCAATTATTGTAGGAACTGCATTTGTCATTTTTGCTGCTATTGGCCTGACTTTGTTTTACAGGACTATACTGCTATATCACTTAAGAAGACTGGTTTCAAGAATCCATCCAATAGAATCAATGCAGGAAGTAAGCACACAGTAGATCAGAGAAGTGAACAATGCACTCGCTATAGCAAAAACTGAGAAAGGAAATTAAGTAGAGTAATATGCAAAACATATATTTGTGTCTGTAAGGTTTTCTTTGCATTTTTAAACTGATCTTTGATGTAATTTATCTCCAGATAAAATATTGCACTCACTGAAAAAACCCCACAATATGTATATATGTGTGCATATACATATACACATAAACACTTTCAAAGCTCTCTGTAA
Organism: Podarcis pityusensis; assembly: GCF_964106645.2. Lineage (NCBI taxonomy): Eukaryota > Metazoa > Chordata > Lepidosauria > Squamata > Lacertidae > Podarcis > Podarcis pityusensis. The sequence goes on from NC_138028.1 coordinate 47,115,393, forward strand.
CATCAATGGTTTTTTTTTAAACAAAAACACCATGATAATGAATGACATAAAATAAGAACATAGGAAGTTGCCTTGTATTGAGTCAGACCTTTGGTCCATCTAACTCAGTATTGTCTACACCAGGCACAGGCAAACTTGGCCCTCCAGATGTTTTGGGACTACAACTCCCATCATCCCTGACCACTGGTCCTGTTAGCTAGGGATGATGTGAGTTGTAGTTCCAAAACATCTGGAAGGCCAAGTTTGCCTACGCCTGGTCTACACTGACTGATAGTCTCCAGGATTTCAGACTGAGGTCTCTCCAAGCCTTACCTGGAAATGTTAGGGACTGAACCTGAGGCATTATGCATACAAAGCAGATGTTCTACCACTGACCTAGGGTTCTTCACCATTATTTGGCAAAGAGATAGCTCAGTCAGTAAAGCATTGGATTCTTAATCTCAGGGCTGTGGGTTTGAGCCCTATGTTGGGCAAAATACTCCTGCATTACAAGGGGTTGAACTAAATGACCCTTGTGGTCCCATCCAACTCTACAATTCTACGAGATTTGGTCAACAATAAAATAACATTGAGAAAACAAATACATCATAAATGAATAGATCAGATTAGTACATCAACATTGCAGGTTCAACCTTCAGGGAAAGCCTGAGAGGAAAGATAAGCTTTAAGCAGGCACCTAAATGCCACTAGTACAGGAATCTTCTTGATGTTCACTGGAAGCATATTGCAATGGGCAGGTGCCACATCACTAAAAGCCCTGCTATTAATGAACCTAAGACAAACCTTGGGAGCAAACAGTACTACCAGGAGTGTCTCTCTTGAAAATGAAGTGACCACCAGCAGCAGACAAGTGGTAAGGCATTCTTAGAAGTAGCGTGATGCCAAGCTGTTCAAGGCTTTATATACTAACAGCAAGACCTTAAACTTGACTCAGTAGCATACCATGAGGTGGGGGTGAAGCAGCAGCTTCAGGCAGCTGAAGCCCCCAAGGTGCTGTCCCCGCAGGCACCCCATCCACTCCGATGGACAAAATCTCATGAGATGTCATTGAGCTAAGATATTGGCACCACAGCTGGCGGAGGTGGGTGGACAGAGGCAGTGCTGGCAGCAATGCGGGCAACGCGGCACCATTTCACCTCAAGTGGCAAAATGGGATGCACCACCCTGGTTATACATATGTTATTAGTAGAGCACCCCTTTCAACAGCCTTGCTGCTACATTCTGCACTAAGCTGCAGCTTCTATATCAGCTTTAAGGGCAACCCCAGAGGGAGCATATTGCAGTAACCCTATCTGGAGGTAACCATTAACTAGACTAGTATGGTTTTGCTATCCAGGAACAGCTATAGCAGACACACCAGCTGAAGCTGGCAGAAGACACTCCTAGTCACTGAAGCAACTTGGATGTCCAGTAACAAAGATGGTGCACCCCCAAGTTACATACCCATTGCTACGAAGGGACTACAACCCCATCCTTAACAAGCAAGCAATTTGTTCAGCTCTGTTTCTAGACCTTTTTCCAGTCCACCACTGCTTCCAGGTACCACTGTGCCCAGTTCCTGCATGACAACACAAGATTTAAGATGCCATGGAGAAACAGTGGAATGCAGAATAGCATTTAGTGAATGTTCTTGAGCAACCGAATGTTGTCTCTCCCCGCTCCCGCTCCCCCAGTGTGCCCCAATCTGTTCTAGAGTTCCCTCTGGAGCAGATTTTGGGAGGCCATACAGGGGGAGGATGGGGGAAGTCATGCTACACAGGTAGCTATCCTTACACTGATTGGACATAGTAATTGAATACTGCCCATAGATTTGAGTGTCATCAGCATCCTGAAGACCCATGTTCCAAATCCCCTAATGACTACTCTGACCTCACTCTTCACAATCCTTCCAAAAGTAACCTCCATAACACTGTGTAACACTTCATGTATTGGATGAAGTGGACAGTAATCCACGAAAGTTTATGCCATAATAAATATATTCATCTTTATGGTGCCAGAAGGCTTTGCTTTTTCAGCAAAATAGAAAAGCGAAAACGAAGGCTAAGCTCTTTGTAACAGAAAAGAAAGGATTTTTAATGACTATGTTTACAATTGATTTTTCAACCTAAAATCAGCACACACACACCTTTTACCTTCCTCTTTCACAATGTGAATCAAACAAACCAGAAGTGATAAGGTAACCATACCATTAACAGTGGTATAACATATGCCTACTCAAAAGAAATTCACACTGGATTTAATTTACTCCTATGTAAATAGATCTAGGATTGTAGTCTACCAGTGACATCTTCATACAGCTACCATAGCTTCCCATTCCTCCAGAATACAGCAAAAAACCAAAACAAAATCCTTGCATTTTACCATTGGCAGAGGGCTCAGGGTATCAGTTTTCCTCGTAGGGGTTCCTCTAACAATCTCCGTCACGACCTCGGGTCGCTCCAGCCGTTTTTGTCACGGCTCCTGGAACCACGAAGCTCTTCAAGCCGTTTCCCTCAGAGCTGAGAGATCTAGACTTCTCTCCCTCGCTTGCTGTGATCCACAGGACAGGATTTCTCCCCTGCCTCAAGAGTGTCAGCCTGCTCCCTCCAAGCCTCAGCTGGTCCAAGTCCTCCCCCAAGCGGTGGTTTAGTAGCCAGGGAGCCGAGACGTCCAAAGTTTGTATGCTGCGTTTCATGCGTAAAATAAAAGAATAAAATTGACGAGGAGCTGATGGATGAGGCGAACTCCCTGGCCTGTGCTGCTGCTGCTCTGCCCACCCCTCCTGGCGCGCAGGCGGGTCTTTGTGGGACCGCTTTGGGTTTTATGTATAACATTTGGGATTTAGATGATGGAAGTGGCGTCCCGTTTTTGAAAAATAGGCGCAATTCCTCATAGACAATGAACCTGAAGCCCTCTCCTTACTACTTGCAAACAGTACTGCCTAAAATATTGTCGCTACTGACTGCCTTTATATTTTGTGAGAGGGCGGTCTAAATTATTAATTATTGTTAATTATTATTAATGGTTATTATTGATTATTATTCATACCACCGCCCTTATATTTCGTGAGAGGGCGGCTTACAACATAATATAAATACTTCCATAAATAATAAACGAACGAGACCCTCAGGACTCCGGAAACGACACGTCTCTCCACCCGCTCCCCGCACCTGAGGAAGCGACTGCCTGGCGGGGAAGGGCCCGCGCGCAAGTTGCCAAAGCCCGTTGAGGACTACGAGTCCCAGAATCCTCAGCGGCCGCCTTCCTTTCCTCCTGTCGTGAGGCTGATAAAACTGAAAGTGCTGCCGCCGCTGTTGCTGCTGCTGCGGCAGCCGCCGCTTTGGTCCGGTTGTTTCACCTTCAAACGCGCGGAGAAGGGGCGGCCGGGCGGGAGGCAGCGCCGCTGAGGAGCAAAGCATGAACGGGGGAGTGGATTACCTCGTCTCCGAGGAAGTGATCGATCTCACCAGAGGACCTTCAGGTACAACTCCAGAGTGGGGGGTGGGGTGAGGGCGGCCGCCGCCGCGTGGGCTTGGATTGCAGCCTTTCGCTTCCGAGATCTGACCCGGCCAACTTCCCCGAGCGCCGAGCAACCACCAACTTTCGGATCTGGGTCCTGACTCTTGAGGTAGTAGGAAAGCGCCCGGCTGAGGCCTGTATACTTTTTGTCCTTGCGAAGGCGCTTGTACAGAACTTCACTGCGTGGGCGAGAGGACGCCTCTGTTTGGAAATGTTAATAATAGACTGTGCCGACTCGGTGCAGCTTTTTCGGCCTCTCTCTCCACCCCACCCCCTTGCAGCACGAGAGAGAACGGTTCCCACGGCATTGCAATCTGGCTCACATCACATTGCCTACCATTTTAAGTCGCTACATCACACGCTTACCATTTTGAGTTATTATATAGTTACTGGATCGAAGGCTTTAAACTTAACCTTCGGCCTCACTCAGAATTGCATTGATTTCTTAATAGGGCAAGCACATTTTTTCTTCTTCTGAGAATATATTTGAGGCAAACTGCATGTATTTGCAGGTGCAGTGGAACTCTGTATGATCTACCCACACACACGAACAGCAGAATGCAAGACTGAGATTGCAGCCCTGTGCACACTTGAATGCAAGGGAGCTTCTGAATTAGAACATAAGAAGAGCCTGCTGGATCAGGCCAAGGGCCCATCTAGTCCAGCAGCCTGTTCTCATAGTGGCTCACCAGATACCTGTGGAAAACCAGCAAGCAGGATTCAGTCACAAGAGCAGAGCACTCACCCCTCCTATATACACAGATGTATAGGCTTCCACTTGCTGCACGATAGAAGAGTGAGATAGAGCTGTTGCAGAAAGAAAGGAACTGCCCATATCCTATCATGTTTGCTACAGTTCAGAATTTGCCCCAAAATTAAGCTCATAATTCCTCCTTTGAATACTAAGATTCATACAGTACAGGCTACCTTTTCGCAACTTTGGTTCATTTTGATTGTTTTCTAATTTAGCATATTTGACAATTTCATATCATGTGGCCTTGATTATTTCCTTTTAACATTGCCCGATGGACTAATCCCAATGCTAATATGAATTGTGACCTGTGCTAATGGCATTCTCCAGTAGAAGAGTAGAATCAGGGTGTACTCATCACTCTCTGGCTCAAAATGATTCCTATTAACATCACAAAATATCTTACCCTGCCATTGCCATAGTAAAAAGGCAAGCCTCTTTTTAACCAGGATTTGCAAATCCTGCTTTCAAATTTTAATTAAAGTTGGAACCTTGGTTTAGACATTGGGTGCGGATAGAAAAGGTGAAGCACATTATGGCTGACTGCGAAGGGAGGGAGCATTTGAGCCTGCTGCTGACTTTTGTGTTTAAAAGATTGGCAGCATCTGGAATGGAATCTGGGATTTGAGAACAGTTTCAGGTTAAGAGCGGACCTCCAGAACGAATTAAGTTCTTAACCCAAGGTACCACTGTACTAGTGGTTGCAGACTGGATCTGCACCCCACTTACCCCTCTCATTGTCAACTCTTCTTTGTAGAATCTCCTGAATACTTTTCTGTAGAAATTTGGCCTTCTTGATTGCCTGTCCTTTGCTGCCTGGAAAAGTGAGATGGCATGAATAATGAACTCTAGGCTAGTAGGATTCAACTGTTTCAGGGCCAGGACTATGCCTCAACATGGGGCTTTTCTTCCTTCCTTCCATATATATCCTTCGCTCTTTAGAGTGACCAGAAGCAAAGGCAGCAGGGCTGCTGTATTTTTGACAGCTGTATAAAAGAGGGGATTTTTTTGTGTGGGCACAGCTTGACATGCAAGAGTGAAGATACCAAAATATTTTCTTTGACACATATATAATAGGTGAAGGAAATCTGTCACCTGTATCTGGTCACTATTTCTCACCACCACCATCATTCCCCTTTAAAATTAACAAAGTGGAGCCACTGATGTGACCGACTATAGACTGGGCCCCAATCCACTCACTTTACTCTCTGTCTCTGAAATGCTGCTTGTTGCTCACAAGCAATTTCTCACTAACAGTCCAAATTTGGTCTAGCCAAACCTTCCCCAACTGGGTGCCCTCCAATATTTTTTGGCTACAAGTGCTGTTAGCCACAGCCAGCATCTCTGGTAGTTGGGGATGATGGAAGTTGTAGTCCAAGGCATCTGCTTGGGGAAGGCTGGCCTAGCCTGCTAAAATTCTTAGCAACTGACAAGGCAACCTGCATCAGACCTATTTGATCTTGCACAATCCTCATAGGATCATGCCATTTTCTAGTACAGATGAAGGATCACATGTTTGACCACCTTGTATCATCATCATCATCATCATCATTATTTGCACATGAGCAGAGAAGATTTAATCCTAGCCTTTCTTCTTCCCATGCTCAGAAGGCATTTGAGCCGAGGGAGCAGTCACACATGGAATCTACCACTTGAGAATACAGAGCATGAAGTTCTGGGACCATGTAGTGTGCTTTGCTTCTTGGATGAGCCTCAGGATATAAAAACAGTAAACGAGGGGCAGAAAAGTGATTTATACATTACTCTTGATTTTGTGTATATATGTTGATAAATGCACAATTCATTTTTTTGTCTTGCAAAAAAAATTGCAACTAGATATTCTGTCATTACGCCCGTAACCTAGCTTTAAGGGGGCATTAGGTGAATAGCTAATACAGTGGTACCTCAGGTTAAGAACTTAATTCGTTCTGGAGGTCTGTTCTTAACCTGAAATTGTTCTTAACCTGAAGCACCACTTTAGCTAATGGGGCCTCCTGCTGCTGCCACACCGCCGGAGCACGATTTCTGTTCTCATCCTGAAGCAAAGTTCTTAACCCGAGGTAATATTTCTGGGTTAGCGGAGTCTGTAACCTGAAGCGTATGTAACCCGAGGTACCACTGTATATTTGAGTTTCTAACACTGGCTTTGTCTGATTAAGGTATGTGAAATGTACAAATTCAATTTTACATAAGGAGACATTTGCCTGACCTCGTTCTTACGTGAAGATCGTGTATCCAGAAAGAAGGCCCTAAAACTATTGTAATTTCAGGCTTCTTTCCAAACCGTGTTACTTAACATTAAAGTGAAAAATATGCTTTTACTAGAATTGGTTTTTGGTTTTTTAAAAAAATATAGCATTGGCGTCAATCCCAGCTTTTGGCGTAGAGTTCTACTGGCATAGAAGGATGGCCTCAGTTGGGTATTTTGGGTGCCTGGCTTATTTCTTGTCTTGGTTCTCATTTCTGTCTACCTTGTTCTTAGGTTTGGGGTTTAATATAGTCGGTGGAACAGACCAGCAGTACATCTCCAATGACACGGGCATCTACGTTAGTCGAATCAAAGAAGATGGAGCCGCCGCCCTCGATGGACGCCTGCAGGAGGGGGACAAAATTTTAGCAGTAAGTAGTTTAGGCCCCTACACAGAAATGGTTTCAGGTTCAATAATAACAGTTTCCTCAAAACTGGCTTAAAGCTGCAAGCTCCTTTGTAAGGATTTTTTGTGAGTGGAACTCAAGCCCAGCTGAGTTTTTGGTTTCTTTACGGGTTTGCTCTCCTTCTGAGCATCCGCTCTGGCTTGGTTCTCCTCCTCAGTGTGACTTTATTTTACAACAAATGCATGGAGGCATTTCTCCGCCTTTCCAGAGGCAGGTGATCCAAAGCTGGGAGCTAATTCCTCCTGCCTGAGAGCTGTTTGTATCTGCAGTGAAAGGAAGGGAGCTTCCAGGTAAGATATTGATGCTGTTCCTCCACCTTTCTAGAAGTTTGGACTGTTTGCCTCTGCGGGAAAAGAAACCTTACTGATATCTTCCAAGTTTTCTCCCACCTGCCCAGCTGAAATTTAAAGTAGCAAATATTGCCTCACAGTAAAGGCTCTGTTGCACACTGAAAATGTAATATGTACTCACTGATGCCCTTAGGTCGTCACACATCATTTTTCATTATGTGAGCCATATAAAAATGCGCTGTAAAGAGCCACAGATTTCCCTAGTGTGTTTCTAGAGTATGCATTGCTCTCGGTTTGAAGCCACTGTTTAACTTACGCAGCTCCATTCGTGTATGTGGTGTTTTCAAGAGTAAGACAAGCAAATAAGACAAGAGTCCCTGCTCTAAGAAGCTCACAAATCTAATTCTTCACATTGGTGCATGCTGGGAAACAGAAGGAGAGGCAAGGTGACCAGGGATGCAAAAATGCAGTGTGAGAACCAAGCTTCACTGGTCGAGGGTGGAATTTTCCTGCCCCAAATCTCTAGTTCTATTTGTCAACTTACTATTATTTTTGCTTTACAAGCAAATTGTCTTCAGGGCATCACAGTGCAGTCGGGGGGGGGGGGAGATACGTAACCACGTTTCTTATAACTCTGGAAATGTGCTAACTTTTAATATTTACATTGGTGGTATTTTTATTGAGCCCTCTTTCTAAACATTACTCTTGATTTTAAGTAGAAATACTCATTTATAAGCAACTTTCTTCTGGAGGCAGTGATGTGGCTATGTGGACATCCCTACTGCTTTGTTTTGTTTTTGTCTGAGCCCATATGGTTGGATACTAAGGCTTTCCTGCTCCTCAGTTTATGTATGTGTGTCTGCCCCATCCAACCCTTCTGTTCTCACCTGGAAAATAGGTGACCTATGACAAATCCACAGCATCTAACAAAAAGCAGGTACACTTAGGCTGGATAGTAATTGATTCAAATTGGATTTGTTTAGAGGTACTTGTCGGAATACTATCCTATTGTGCTGCTTATTTTACAGTGCAGTACTTAAAACAGATAGGAATTCTTAATTGTTCTCTATGAGATTTATCCCAAGTAACGTACATTTACTGCTGAACACGTAAAGCTTTCCAATGCCAGCGTGATTTCACAAGCTTGGGTGCTTGCCGATAGTTAAGAAGTTATGGATTTTCTGTTTCAAGAATATATGGAGAATCCTGGCCGTTTCACGGCCTGTTCCCAAAATGTAAAAGGGTGTGAAGCCCTTTGAACACTTACATACTGTGTCAGTGCTATGTACAATCCAGCATCTAACCTGGCTTGCCCGTGTATGCCTGATTTGTTGTTTTAAAATGGTTTTTTCTCAGGTTAATGGCAAGGAGCTGAAGAACATGCTGCACCAGCACGTTGTGGATCTGTTCAGGACTGCGGGTGATAAAGTATCACTAAAGGTTCAACATAGGGTGTGTATTATTTTGTTTCTTGGAACTTACCGCTATAGCTTGAAAGGTTATGCCCTGCCAACTGCTGCTTCTGAGGTAATCCATGAAGGTGAGGAGCCTTAAGAAGATGGAGGGGGGGAGGCAGAAAGAGTTCCTATCTGGCTGTACATATATTTTAAACATGAAACTTTTCAATCCCTGTGTTACTCGCGGTGCCCTTTTTTTCTGGTGTTCTTCCACCCACTGGAAAGATTTTGGATTGTGTAGTCTCAAGGCAAATGAGGTCACTACCATGCTGAAGCTAAGCAGGTCTGGGTCTAGTCAGTATCTGGATGGGAATCTGAGAACCCAGTGGCTGCCACCCTGAGTTTAATGATGGAAGGAAGTCGGTCTATAAATGTAATAAGCTAAACAAATATTTGGGGACGTGGGTGGCGCTGTGGGTAAAACCTCAGTGCCTAGGACTTGCCGATCGTATGGTCGGTGGTTCGAATCCCCGCGGCAGGGTGAGCTCCCGTCTTTCGGTCCCAGCTCCTGCCTACCTAGCAGTTCGAAAGCACCTCCGGGTGCAAGTAGATAAAAAGGGACCGCTTTATAGCGGGAAGGTAAACGGCGTTTCCGTGCGCTGCGCTGGTGCTGGCTCGCCAGAGCAGCTTCGTCACGCTGGCCACGTGACCCGGAAGTGTCTGCGGACAGCTCCGGCTCCCGGCCTCTTAAGTGAGATGAGCGCACAACCCTAGAGTCGGACACGACTGGCCCGTACGGGCAGGGGTACCTTTACCTTAAACAAATATTTGTTGTTTGTATGCCCCCATGGCAGTGTTGGGGAGCCTGCAGGGCTAATCTGTCCCACCAGGTGGCCTCATTTGACCTGCCAAGCCATATTGGCCAAGCCACGTCCTCCTTCCCCACACCTGACTTCATATATAACATGAGGGGAAGGTAAAGATATGGCTGGGTCTAAAAAGGGTTTGCAGGCACCTGTTAGGCAGCACCTACAAAGCCCTGTTCTGCAGTGTGATGTGTCTTCAAGAGTGTCTCTCAGTTCCCTTGTTTCCTAACACTGTAAATGATTGCTGTTGCCACACACATGTGGTCACCTTCAGAATAAATCTCACTCAACATGTGGTATGCCGAAGGTAAAATCCTCTCCTTGATTACTGTAGCGTGGAAAAAGATTTTCCAACATCAGCATCATAATTATATAAAAAAAGAGTCTCTCTTGTCCCAAGCAGGTTATGATCCAAAGTTTGAGGTTGAAGGTTGTTGTTGGGCTTTGTGGGAAAAGTGGCTGTTGAGGAAGGCATCTGCAATCTGCCTTCAACAATGGCAAGAATCCATTCTTTAGAGGTAGGAGACTTTATGACTTATCTCAAGCATAATGTGGAGGCTAGATTTGGCAAAGGTAGGAAATTGAAAATAAAAAAAGAAAGTTCAGGTAGTCTCATTATTGTGCAAAGAGCACAAGCCGTCTAGGGTTAATGAATGTTCAGCTTTGTCAAATACTAACTTGGAGCAGAATCACCCTCTGGTTTCCCGACTTGAGGGTCTTGCTCCTGCTTGGCTTGAGAAGTACGTGATCCTTAGAAATTGCTTGAGGTTTCTTGCTCTGGCTTGGCTGTCCTCAATGCTGCTCTCCTTCCTGTTTCAGCTGCTGCCCCAGAATGGTCCCTCAAGCCACCGAGGGGACGGAGACCCGGGAGGCCTTCCTTTGGCGGTTATCTTAGTGCCGGGGCTGGCCATAGTGGCGGCTGCCGTGTGGGCCTTCGTGAGATATCGGCAACGGGTGTGACTTGACACCACTTCTTCTGGAAGACCCACAGATCTACAAAATAATTTAAAGAGAGCAAATCAACAATCTTATTCTGGACTGGCATGGGGGAGGGAAGGAGAGAATCATTGCCTGATGTAAAGTTGCTGCTGCTTGTGATGTTGCGTATTTCATGTATATGGAGGTACAGTGATTGTTTCTGGACTTGGGATGTCCCACTTCACAGGTTCTGCTGAAGATGGCATAATCGCCTTCTGATATTTCTTTTTCTTTTTTTTTGTCCCCTGAATGTTTTTGAAATGTGGGCTGGGATGCACAAGATCTATACAGTGAGCGTCTCGTGACCAGAGAGGGCTTTTGTCATCCTTCTACTGCCTCTTGACAAGCTGCTTCTGTAACTTGGGCAAAACTTCTGGAGAAGTTGCGAGCCCAGCTGTGGTTTGGTGGTGCTGTGGGGAGTCAAAATGCCTGGGAGCAGGCAGCAGCTTCTGCTCGCCTGTTCAAAGAGCCTCTCTGGATTACAGATGCAGCATCTAAGTGGGTTGTTTTTGTTTTTTTGGTAAATGAAATTTTATTTTTTAGAATTTTCCCTTTTTTCTTTCAAGTTTTCTCCCAACCCATATACATGCCCCTTGTACTGGGAGAGGAATGTATATAATGGTTGTGGTGGGCATACTATTCTTTTAAAGGTATGCCTTAGAGAAGGATACTGAGTTTAGTCTAAGGCTTTTTAGGCTAAAGTTCCCACTTCAGGTGGATTGCTGGTACAAAATAAGCCATAAGTGTTGGGATTGCCCTGAAAGGGCAGGAGGTGGCCTTGCGTAACAGGGCCATGTGGGGAAGGGAATGAGGTGCCAGCCACAGAGGCTGCTTAGGTTTTGTTCATGGACTTGGAAATACGTTCCATTGAAATTGGTGGGGTTGATTCCCAAGTAAGTACATGCATAGGATTAGAATACAAGGAAAAGGTTCAAATGAGATGTAACAGGAAGCCCTAGTTACAATGAGGGATCGTGCTCAGCTTCTTGAGAAGAAGCATGAATCCATTGGGGTGAAAAAAAGCATGAAATATTAAGTAAGCCTTCCCCAAACTGGTGCACTCCAGATGCTAGTAGGACTACAACTCCCATGATCCTTGACCATGCCATCTCAGGGTAATGGGAGTTGGAGTCCAGCAACATCTGGAGGGCATCAAGTTGGGGAAGTGCATTAAGGCAACGCAAAACTTGGGGGGGGGGGTCTAATCAAAGAGTGCAGCTTTCCGTTTATAGAAAGCTATATTGGGGTAGAATATTCATTTTCCCTGTGATACTTCTCTGCCAAAGTGGATGCATCTTCATGAGGGGTGTTTGTCTACCCAACACTACTCTTTATGGAGAAGAACTGAGTGATGTGGCTTCTAGGAAGCGTAGCGATAGCTAATATTTACTTGGGAGAATTAATTTGGTGACACGTTTACTTTGGAGAAACAAAGCTAGCCTTGCCCACTCTGATTGTACATCTGCCCAGGAGATGCCTGTGCTACCAATTTCATGCTTCCAGCCAAGTCAGCCTTGGGGCAGGGGAGGAGAAAGTTCAGCTAACTGTCACTGGACTGTCATGGTACAACTAGGTGTGTTGAACTAAACTCACCTTGCTGCCTTGAACAGTTTGGGCAGGAAGATCAATGCTTGAGCTGAAGATCAGCGACTGCAAACCCCAGAGGACAGTGTGTGTCATACTGCATCCTTATTAACCCAGTTCATCTATCATGGTTCTTGACACCTTTAGGAAGTAGGAAAATATTACGCATGGCCCCATTGCATTCCCTTGCCTTTGCTTAAGCAGTGATAGTATGAGTGTTATAGTCAACTGACAGCTAACCTTGCAATGATCTGGGGTAAATTCAGTGTTCATTTCAGAAGGACAAAAGCTGTAATCCTAAGCACAGTTACTAGGAAGTCAATCCAATGGAACTCTGGAGATTCCTTCTAAGAAATCATGTTTTGGGTTGAGAGATCAAATTAGTTCCCCCGGTCCTGGAGTACTGAGTGTCTCTTTCAAGTAATGAACATTGCATGTTCATGCCATACATCATCTCACTGAAGAGCCTGAATAGATTCCTATAAATGCCCAGTACAGTTTTTGAGCCATAATCTGTGGGCCTTGCTGCGATGAACCATTTTTTTAATAGAGGTGTTAAATGATGTTGAGATGGGACGCAAAGGAAAGGCAGCGACAACTTCACTTTCAAGACAATTCACCTTCCCACGTGGATTGCATTTTACTGTTCGATGGCTTGAGCAGCATCCGTTTCACGTTTCTTTGAGCGAATGTGTTTCCTGTACTTTGCAAAAGAACGTTGATGTGAGAGATCTGTATGATGCCAAAAAAAATCACATATGCAATATATATATTGAGACTATAAATTGTAGTCTAACAGTGCCTTGCTTTCCTAATCTCTTAGCTTTTCTTTACAGGATTTTGAGGAAATTCTTGAGGTATTTGTCATGACTGGTGCTTGGCTACTGTAGAGCCCCCCACCCCTTTTCTGAACTTGAAATAAGGGCTGTAGTTTGGTGGTAGACCATCTACTTTGCATGGAGAAGGTCCCATGTTCCACCCCTGGCATCTCCAGGTATAGCTGGAAGAGACTCTTCTGAAAATCCTGGAGAGCTGCTGCCAGTCAGTGTTGACAATGCTGAGCCTTATGAACCAGTGGTCTGACTTCCTAGGGAAACTGGTTCCAGCAACCAGAACTTAGTGCCATTATTATTATGTATTTAACGGGGATGCGGGTGGCGCTGTGGGTTAAGCCACTGAGCCTAGGACTTGCCGATCAGAAGGTCGGCGGTTCAAATCCCCGCAACGGGGTGAGCTCCCGTTGTTCAGTCCCAGTTCCTGCCAACCTAGCAGTTTGAAAGCACGTCGAAAGTGCAAGTAGATAAATAGGTACCACTCCAGCGGGAATGTAAACAGCATTTCCGTGCGCTGCTTTGGTTCGCCAGAAGTGGCTTAGTCATGCTGGCCACATGACCCGGAAGCTGTACGCCGGCTCCCTCGGCCAATAAAGCGATATGAGCACTGCAACCCCAGAGTCGGCCACGACTGGACCTAATGGTCAGGGTCCCTTTACCTTTACTATTATGTATTTACATACCACTTTTCAGTCCAAAGCAGCAAACATCATGTGAACACAACAAAATATATAGTGAACCACAGGGAAATGTGATTCAGCAAGGGAATCGCAAGGGAAGAGAGTGGTGTCCTGTTTGTGGGCTTCCCCAGAGGCATCTTCTTGGCTGCTGAGATAACAATATTGGTGGGCTGGATGGGCCTTTGGTCTGATCCAGTAGGGCACTGTTTAATAATCAAACACTAATTAAATTTGAATCTCGCCATCCAGCTCAAGATGACTGTCAGAAATCAAAGTCACATAAATGGTTGGCTAAAAATCAGTGCAAAATAGAAAGTGGACAGCTGGCACCTCCACTAGCAATAGGTGACGTCAAGTGATTCCCATGGAAGGAATGGCAGGATGGAAAGGGGAGTCCTTGGCCACATTCTCTGCTGAGACAGCCACTGACCTCTGCAAGCAGCAGGGCAAATGGAGGCTTGTTGGTAGCTTGGCCCCTCCCTCTACACCAGCGTGGTGGTGTGGTTAAGAGCAGGGGACTCGTAATCTGGTGAACCGGGTTTGCTTCCCCGCTCCTCCACATGCAGCTGCTGGGTGACCTTGGGCCAGTCACACTTCTTTGAAGTCTCTCAGGCTCAAGAATGAAGTTAGCCGCTTTGAGACGCCTTAAGGGGAGTGAAAGGCGGGATATCGAATCCAAACTCTTCTTCTCTGCTAATAGTGACAATTCATGGGTGATTCATAATAAAGAAATGGAATTTATTTTTATATTAGGTTTTTAGATTGGTAATGTTTTGGAGGGGCAAGCAGACAACACCCTAAAATTGAAATTTATAACCTCTCTCTTTTTAATTTAGACTGCACCCTTAGTCCAAGGCAAACTGTAAAGTGCCCGCTTTGGGTCCCAGGTGTGAAGAGACGCTCCCAGGTGTTTTGCCCTTTCCTCATTTGGAAGGGAACATTTCCTGTTCTTTTCTGTATTTTTGCCTGATCCCTTTGGAAGTGGCCAACCAAATACACCCAGCATGTTCTAAGCGAGAAGCACATTACAGCAGCGTTCAATCCCTTTCTTACCATTTGCCAACACACCATTGTTTGCTTTTCTTTGCTAGTGTGGCATATTGAGGGAATGTCAGAAGGGTCCTTGCTGGAAAGCCTGAAAGGGAAGCTCAGAAGAACAAATTGGTTTGTCGAAGATGACCCTGAAAGGATGACTTTTCATACAAAAAATAAAAATCAATCAGCTATTGGAGTTAAAACCGTTTTGTGCTTGAGACACTGGAGACTGGCACACCCAGGACATGACTGAAGGGGCTATTTTGCTTATCGATTCAGGCAAAAGAAATGGGCTCGCTTGCTCCACTTCAAAGCGGCAGCAATTACAAATGCCACTGTTGCTAAGTGCTCCTATTGTGCAACTGTGTCCCCCTCCCCACCCCCAAAATCTGCTTGGTGTACCCTTAACGCAGCAGGAGAAAGGCAGCAATCAGCATCTGTTAAGTGGTAGTATACATCAAGCAACAGCTTTTAAAGAGAAACCTTTCTGAATTGCCACACAAACTGCAGGTCACAGTAGCTGGAGTGGGGCAGAGGCACCGCAGCTTAGGTTATTATGTTCTGTATTCAGCAGCACTATGGCAACACCAAGTCACAGCCGTGCTGTTTTTCTAATGGAAATTCACAAGCATCTTGCAAAGAGAAAAGCTATGGAAAGATTACCTTGAATGCCTTGTGAGGTTCAGTTTCCTCACTTGGCATCTAGAGACACTCTGTCCTTCCCTCTAGTTTGCATTTAGGAAGTTACGTGGGGCTTTATAAACCACATTGCAGAGGAAAGCCAGTTGGAAAACTGCATTCACACACAAGAAAGATCTCAGTTGTGCAACTAAATAATTGATTTTGGTTTAAAAGGACCAGGTTCAACTAACCTGGGGCACTAGCGGAAGCCAGCAGAAGGACTCCTGCTAGCTCAATAGGGCTTTCCCCCTTTCTCCAAATCTCTGGAGGGTTGGGCAGACCTCCAGAACAGGGCCCAGGGAGAAGCAGAGGGAGATTGTTCCATCTGGAAAATACATGCTTGTGCTGACAATCTTAGTGCAACAAATTCCACCCAAAGCTTTTCAACCAAGTCACACTCCCAGCAGGCTCACTTAAAATGAACTTTACTTATTCACATCTAAAGACCTATACAGCTCAGGACCAGGTTGGTTGAGAAGAGACTGATTTATTATCCCTCATACACCCAGTGGATCACTGCTGTTCTAGCTATGACCTGGCCCCAGTAACCAGGTCATTCTGGTAACTTGTGGGTTAGACTACTGTAATGCGCTCTATATGGGGCTGCCTTTGAAAAAGGCTTGGAAACTGCATTTAGTTGAGAATATGGGTGGGGGGCTAGACTTGCAGGGACTGGGCAGGTATGATGATGTTATGCCAGTTGTGCTTTCTTCAGCTCTTATTTCTGTCAAACTGAAAGTCCTGGTTTTTACCTTTAAAGCCCAATATAGTTTAGGACCTGAATCCTTGAAGAATTGGCTGCTTCTGTATGTGCCTAAAAGTAAAGGTAAAGGGACCCCTGACCATTAGGTCCAGTTGTGACCGACTCTGGGGTTGCAACACTCATCTCGCTTTATTGGCCGAGGGAGCCAGCTTCCAGGTCATGTGGCCAGCATGACTAAGCTGCTTCTGGCGAACCAGAGCAGTGCACAGAAACGCCATTTACCTTCCCGCCGGAGTGGTACCTATTTATCTACTTGCACTTTGATGTGCTTTCGAACTGCTAGGTTGGCAGGAGCAGGGACCGAACAATGGGAGCTCACCCCGTTGCTGGGATTTGAACCGCCGACCTTCTGATCGGCAAGTACTAGGCTCTGTGGTTTAACCCACAGCACCACCCGCGTCCCTTTCTGTATGTGCCTACTTGTACTCAAAAGAGCTTCTTTTGAAGACCTCCTGCAGGTGCCCTGACAAGGTGAAGGTGAGAGGACAGGACCTTCTCAGTGGTGGTACCCCAGTTATGGAATGTTTTCTTCAGAGTGCTCTGGAAAAGGTTCCTCACCCCAGCTCTACCATGAACATGGCTCTTCCGCAACAAGGCTACCAAATGACCATTTTTTCCCCAGACAGGAAGAAATAGGACAGCCTGGAGAGCTGCCCTCGCTGTCCAGCATCTCATATTCCAGTTGAGGGGGTCTCTTCTCCACGCCCCCCACTATTACCACAGGGCTACATAAGGACCATCTTTCCCTCATATGCCATGTATCTAGCATTAAAAATAAATAATCTATTCTAGCATGTTTTTGCTATTTTACAATTTTAAGTGATGTTTATTGTTTAAATATATTCTGTTAACCACTTGGGAGGTTCATCTGCAAAGCAGTGGAAAAGTACCTAAAACAAATGGTTAGACTATCTCAGTCCAAATCTCCAAATTCTCTTCCCCACCAATTGGGGGATGCCCTGGGACAAAAGAAACCTCAGCAAATTTCCCCTGCGTTTTCTCTCTGCCTAGCACAACAAATGCTTCTTTTTTGCAAGTTGGGGAAATGAATGGGAACTCTACAGTCAAACAAGAATGTAGTCTTCTTGGGTCTCTTTTTCCCCAGAACTGCCTCCAGAGCCTCCCTTGGTTACCACACAGAACTATTAGAAAGGCAAATCTTTATTGTCCGTTCAGGAAGCTGTTGTGAAATCTGAGTCACTCCTAATGGATATTTGAATAGCAGCATCCCCATTTGAACAAGGCTAGCGGTTGAGTTGGCTAAGTAATCATTTCAATAAAGTTGGGGGCTTCGCAGAAGAGAAAATGAAGTCATCGTTATATACAAGGAAGGCCT
Organism: Podarcis pityusensis; assembly: GCF_964106645.2. Lineage (NCBI taxonomy): Eukaryota > Metazoa > Chordata > Lepidosauria > Squamata > Lacertidae > Podarcis > Podarcis pityusensis. The sequence goes on from NC_138028.1 coordinate 47,132,740, forward strand.
ACAAAGTGAGGCTTGTGTACGCTTAGTGTTTTGCCCACTGTGGTCAGTCTTTGTAATGAGACTCCAAATTGTTGTTTGTGTTTCTGTTTCTTCGCCCTCATTGTCATTTGATGACTCTTCCTGCCCCACTCATTAACTAATTGTTTAATAAAGAATGCAATATATGGGGGGATCACCAGGTCAACGCAGAGGGCCCTTTTCATTGACCGTATGTGGAGAAGAGGGCAGGAGGCCTGCATTACTAGATATGCCCCTGTTGGCAGGCTGCTCGCTACAGGAGCCTGGGAGACACTTTGCTCCAGTATTGCTTATATGATTTTAAAATTGCTTCAGTACGGCTCAGGAGGCCTCCCGGATGGGGGAAACAGCTAAAGAGATTAAACTGGTCGGACTTCAGGGGTGGCGCCATCGGTAATGGCGGACTCCCTCTGAACTGGAGGGACCAGCTCCGCATGAAACGGGTCTTTTCCGCTACGGCGAAGCGGGGACCCTTCTGGAAATCACAGGCGGATGAAGCCTGTGACCGTGGGACTCGGCGGGCACCCTTAGCGCCCCCCCAACCCACAAAGGAACCCACAAACGGGCTCTGAAGCGAAGAGGGGGAAGTGGCGCGGTGCTGTGAGTCAATTGCTTTTTCTGCGGAGCGAAGCCGCATAGCCGTTGCCGGAGAGCGCTGCCTTTTTCCTGGGACAATTTGGCATCTAAAATAACCACCCATGAGTACTGGAACATTGAACATTTGGACTTTAAATAAGAACTGGCGAAATAGAAAGGAATTTGGACTTAAAAATTTACCTTAATTTGGTACTGAAACGGTAAGGTCTAAACAGGAAGTCAGCCTTCCGTTTCCTTGTAGCCAGAATAAAGCAAAGACAACATAAACTAGAGCTTTAAAAATCACTTTCAAAGGATTGGTTTTCATCATTTAAAATCGCTGAACCCCCCTTTGGCAGCAGGAGAAGAAGGGGGATCTTTTTTGGGCTGTTTAAATCTGCAGAAGTGAGTTTAAAGCAAAGTAATTTTCCACCGTCCTGATCCTGGAGCGCGGTGTCAGAACTGACGTTTGAAGCTCATTGACCAGAAACAAATGTCTTTGACAGATAGTTAAAAGAAAAGAAACATAGTGATTCCATTGTTTCCTTTCGCATTTTAAAAAAGAACAAATATGGACAAAATACCTTAAAAAAGAAACTTTGTTGCTATTGTTTTTAAAAGAAAGAACAATCAGAAGATTTCCCCCTAGAGGGGGACTGTGAAATTGTAACTAATTTCTGGGAGCTTGCAGCTGCCACAGATTACAACCGTGGGAAAGGATTTGTGACCTTGCAGGACAATGTCTTCAGAAGCACTGTTGGGTGCTCTCTGCAAAATAAATGCCCTATTGGATCAGTTAAGCCAGAAGACGGATTTGATGACTAATGCGGCCAGAACCTTTGAACAGGTAGTGGGAAATTATATGGAGCCCACCCAGGAGCTAAAACAGGAGTGTGCCATGACAGAACAGCTGAGAGAAGAGGATGCTGCTGAATCTTGGGCGCCAGAGACGGAGGGAGCTGCGGCCCAGCAGGAACATAAATTTTTGGATTTGACAAATGAACTTGGAAAAAACCAGACTTGGAAAGATAAAGTTTGGTTTGGTTTGGAAATGGGGGGTTGGACAGACCCCCCTATACAGGGAGATTTGGACTTTTCGGGTCTGGCAATGGGCCGTCAGATGTTTGGAGCTGTGGGGGCTCTCAATTTTGGAGGGAATCTGAAACATGTTTTTAAATACCACATGGAGTCTAGTCTGGACTATGGAAAAGGGGCTGATTTGTTGAAAAGGGTCAAAAACATTACCAAGCTGGAGTTCCCACGAATGAAAGGAAAATATGAAGAAGAGCTGCGGAAGGGACATGGAAGAGACTTGAGGGCTTCGGATATAAGATTACCAGGTTAATGTGCTAGATTAATAAGATAAAAAGGACTGACAAAACCCGGGACCAGGAGGAAGGGACGCTGGATGAAGATTGGATTGTTTATTTCTCTTTTTTTTTATCATTAGGATTGTTCTATAAAATTGATGAATTCTAGAAAAATGTTGAAATGAAATTACTTGGCTCTTGTAAAAATGTCTAAAGAATTTGGTAAGAATATTATGGCTAGGAGAAGTTGGTAAAAATAAGATTTAAGTTTTAAACTTTAAGGTTTTCTATAAGATAAGATGAAAATAGATTAAGGTAATGTAATGACAGAATACTATGAATTATGGAAAGGATTTGCTGTGATTATTATTAATCAGGATACAAGAAAAGGGAGGAGGAGGAGGTCAAAGAAAGAAAGTATTGAAAGTGGAGAATTTGAGAATGATGGTTTTATTTTTTATTTTTTCTGTCTTGTCTTTTTTGTGTGTGTAATTTTAAAAAAAAATTCTTCAATAAATATCATTTAAAAAAAATAAAATAAACTGGTCAGCTCAGCAGAAGTGACATTGTAAGGCACGGTCACAGAACATAATGGGGCCAATGAAATCCAATCAAGCTAGCATTACAATAGGGTGGCCTTTCAGATGTGGGCCCAGATATGGGGATAAAAACAACATTTTGTTGCAGGTCCCACGTGTGCTGCATCTTCTTGTAGCTTATTAATGATGACCAATAATTGGGTCTTCTTGCACTGTAAAATGGTGGTCTTGAAATGAGCTGTATTTTTATTTTGTTTTGACCATGTGTATCACAACCACATTGATCCAGCTGGCCTGGGGGAGGTACATCCAATAAATTCTGTCTGGATGATCAGCCTTTTGGATACACCCAGGCCCCTGTCACTTGTGGTTGTTCCATTGCCTCAGGAGGATGCTGAGAGCAAACAAAGGTAATCACTGGTGTTGCACAACTGAAGTTTAGTTGTTACATGGGTCCAGTGTTTTGAAATAGAAAAATGTAACTGTCTTGCAGCAATAAGGAGCTACCGTTGATGACCTACAAGAAGAAACTTGGTACAGTCCGCCTGAAAATGGAGGGCTTCTTCAGATGAAGAGGGCATTACCCAAACACTTGGCTTTCACTTCCGCGTGTGTGTATCTTCATGGCATTTTCACCTGCTAAATGTTTTCTTCTCCACACACTCCTACTTAAATACAGGGGGAAATGGAAGGTGGTTGTGAAGGGAGAGCTTTGTACTGACACAAGGAAAGATTTGAAGTGAATCATGCAACCCTTGAGTCTGTCATCACTGCTGGGGAGTTTAGGGGAGAAGCTGGTGCACATTAGGCAGGCTCCCCAATCCAGAAGTAATTGAGGAGCACATGGGGTTGTTGCTAGGTAACTGCCAAGTGCTCGGATTAGTCACTATCACCTCTTTGCCCAGCAAGCCAAGTCCTTAAGTCAATTTCACAGCTCATCTCTCCCTGCAGGCTCCTAAGAGAATGATGAGTGGCATAATTGTCTAAGGGCTTAGACTACAAGGTTAAATTGAAACATTTATTAATATGGCATCTTTCTCCTACAAGCGAAGCCCTTAGTCAACTTTGCAGATGGCTCTTCCGCCACCCCTGCAAAATCTGATCCGTAGGGCTGAGCTCCTCTCTCTTTCCCTTCAGCAGCTGCCAGGGGCAATGGGAAGCAGAGGCAGAGCTAAAGTAAGGGTTCACTGTTTATAGACAGTTCTTGCTCACTTGTTCTGGGAGTCTGCACTAAAGGCTTCCTTGATATCGGTGGAAACAACTTTAATTGTGCTGAAGGAAGCACAATTGCCAAGGACAGATATGACGCCACAAGGGAGGGCACAGGTGAAACTGAAGCCTTCTACTTCTAAGGATGCCCTGTGACATTCTTAGGTCTACCTGCAATCATCTAAGGCTGTGTACACAGTGCTGGTTTAACATGCCACAAGGCTGTTCTTTTTTTCAATTCAGATCAATACTAGCTTGGGGGGAAGTGCCTCAAAGGGCAGAGTTTCATAAGAAACGATGGGATAGATACTGGATAGATATGGATTGTGGCTAATGTGCACTCTTCCCAAACTACTGGCAGGGGTGCAGTGGATGAGAGTGTGCACATAGTCTCTGTGTATCCTAGAAGTCACATTATTACTAGAACATGTTACGTTTTCAAGATAGGACATTGCTTTAGTGCTGGCAAAGAAGGAATACTACATTGACTGGTTCACAGCCAGACCAATGAACAGCAATAGTTCAGCAAAGTGGCTCACCAGTTTCATAGGGTTTATCCATTCAGATAAGAACATCCACATCCTTCCAGACAGAGGAGGGACTCTCAGAAATGTCTCCTGGGTCAATAAAAATGAGAAGCCGACTTGAATCTTTTGCCAGGAAAGAGCAATTTTTTGTTGCATACACACACACACACACACTTTGTTTATTCATTTATTTGGTTTGCCCATTGCCTTATACCAAAGTCTCAACCAGACTTGCAACTCTGAGCAGTAAACTCCATTGCCCAGAGTTCTTTGAGGGAAAGAGAGTGCTTTAAAGGCATAGTGCCAGTGTGGTGTAGTGGTTAAGAACGGTAGTCTCGTAATCTGGGGAACCGGGTTCGATTCCCTGCTCCTCCACATGCAGCTGCTGGGTGACCTTGGGCCAGTCACACTTCTCTGAAGTCTCTCAGCCCCACTCACCTCACAGAGTGTTTGTTGTGGGGGAGGAAGGGAAAGGAGAATGTTAGCTGCTTTGAGACTCCTTAAAGGGAGTGAAAGGCGGGATATCAAATCCAAACTCTTAGCGTGTGCACAGTCCTTTCAGTTCCTTGATCAGGGTCATTGGATAGAGTTTGAAATAGATGATTGGGAAGCAGAAGAGTTTACTCTAAATTACTCTAAATATACTCTCAATTAAAATTATCCTTCAGATTGCAGATTTATTAAGGAATCCTAGGTTCTCCTGTGTCCCTGTAAAGGCCTGCCTTTTCGTCTCCACAAACACACTCACAGGTCTCCTCTTTCTGAGGGGAAAGGGTAACAGAGGGGGAAACGGAGAACTGTTGTGGCAGGAACAAGTGGATGTAAAAAGACCAGGGAAGAAAGGTCAAGCAGGTGAGGGAGGGGAGAGAATAAGGTACAATTTAAGTATGAAAGGGGAATGGAAGGAAAAGACTGCAGGAGGTTAGTGAAAAATACTTGGAGAGTCATGTGTGAGTGCGAAGGGAATACAGTGGTACCTTGGGTTACAGACGCTTCAGGTTACAGACTTCGCTAACCCAGAAATAGTACCTCAGGTTAAGAACTTTGCTTCAGGATGAGAACAGAAATCGCGTGGCGGCGGCGTGGTGGCGGCGTGGCATCAGCAGGAGGCCCCATTAGCTAAAGTGGTGCTTCAGGTTAAGAACAGTTTTAGGTTAAGAACGGACCTCCGGAATGAATTAAGTTCTTAACCCGAGGTACCACTGTATATAAAAGGAAGGTCTCCACTTAAAGCCTCTGGATTAGCAAATTCTGCCTGAAAGGGGGAGGGCAGGAAGTCACAATACATCCCGAACAATGTCCTACTTAACTTGGGGAAAGCTGAGCTATGGAACACCTTGCTGCAAGGAAAATGCTGTGGTAAAGCATTTACCAATTTCCAAAGATGGATAAGATATCAGTAGAAAACGATGTCTGTAATCACCATCAGATTATGCCACACTCTGGGCCTCAGTAATTTTCAGCCTTCTCAGGTGTGCTGTGGGGCTTGAAAGTTTGAGAAAGTATGAGTGTGCATATTTGTATGACCTGCAATTAGATTGCCAGATATAATCCTCTGTGGATTAAAAGGAGCAATGGTTAAGGAAAATCATTTCCCTCTTATCTCACTTCACTTCAGTATAATATGACACAAAGCAGCCATGCAATCTTTGCAAAGAAAAGCAAATTGTGTTAGCACAGCAGCCTCTCCAGGGCTGATCTGCTTTCTGTAGCTGACAAATAAAATAATGAAAGCTAAATGCACTTACATTAACCCCAGGTTACTCTGCAGATGGATGCATACAATTGTACCAGAGAGAAAGATCACATTATTTCCTATTAGCATTACTTTTGTTTCACAGTCAATGTAACCAGCAGTTCCTCCTTTCATACTGCTCAATAGTTAGAATAATTTAACAGTTAGGATCTGATTTCTACCTCTTGTGCAAGATATATGTAATAATAAAAACTGAGGTCTAGACTGCATTTGAACTTAATTCAGAATAGAGCCTTCCATTGAAATTAAATGTACTAAATTAAAATTTTGAACCCTTCAAATATATCTTCCTTGGCAGGGTTTTTCCTTCTGCTTTTTGCATACCCCCCAACAATGTTTAAAACAAGGATTTGGGACCTGTGGCCCTCCAGATGTTGTTCCATAATCCCTGTCCATTGATCGTGCTGGCTGAAGCTGCTGGGATATCTTCAGGGCCACAAATTCCCATCCCACATTTCAGGCTGCTCCTTATAAGCACAGGATTCAGGACTTGCTGTGTTTCTTAAATGATGTTTAAAGCCAGAGTAGCCCCATTGACTTCAATGGAAATGCTCCAAAGTAAGTCATTTGAAAATCCTTTCTACTCAAACCAATAGCATCCCTTGGTCCTTTGTTTTCATTGCAGATGGAGGATGTCTTGGCAATTCTAAATTACAGGACTCCATCCTACTTCCCATGTGACTTTACCTCACTGGGACCATGGAAGGTGAGTCACAGGTTGCTTTTTCCTGATGACTCCCGTTGTCTGCATTTAATGCAGCTCAGCTGGTCTGGCACAACAAGCCGTACTCAAGCGTAAACTCTGCCTTTTCATTCAGCTCCAAACATTTCTCCTCAATGTACAAACACATCCTTTAAATTGCAGGCTTCATTGTTCTTCACTTAAAGGGGTGTGCCACAACAACCAGTAATGGTATGCCATTGGTAGTTGCAGACCCAGAATTCCTAACAAAACTAAGGAAGCCTTGTTCTTGTTTGCCTTTGCTTTGAAGCCAGCAATCAGCATTTTATTTACATACCAAAGAATGCACACACTACCCCAACACCCCAACTGAACACAGTGAGAACTACTTTGGAGTAAACGTGAGCAGACTTCCTATGCACAAGACCTTATCTATTTCTATGTCCTGTGACTGCCTTATAGAATCAACTGGGGATGTTTTGCTACCTATCTCTCCTGTTGATTTTCAAGTCCCTGTTTGATTCTCAAGATCAGGGTTTCCCAACTTGAGTCCCCAGCTGTTTTTAAACTACAGTTCTCATCATTCTTGAACACTGGTCCTGCTAGCTAGGGATGATGGGAGTTGTAGTCCAAAAACAGCAGGGAAACCCTGCTCTAGATCAGCCTTTCTCAACCTCGGATCCTCAGATGTTGTTGGACTACAACTTCCATCATCCGTAGCAGGACATCTGGAGACCCAAGGCTGAGAAAGGCTGCTCCAGATCCTTTTGATGCCATTGATCATGGAATTCTTATGTGCCAATTTAGGAATGAGTTTGCCTGGCACAGGAGCCATGTGGCTCTGCTCATCTCTGGAGGATAGGTCCTGCAAGGTGGTACTGGGGGACTACTGGTCTTCAAGAGCAGGTGTGGGGAACCTTTGTCCCTCCAGGTGTTGCTGAATTGCAACTTCCATTATCCTTGGCCATTGTTTCTGATGCTGATGGGAGTTGTAGTTCAGCAACACCTGGAGGCTCAAAGATTCCCTGCGCTTGTGGTAGAAGGTTACCAATCTTCCTTTGGCTTTCATTGTGCCACAACATTTTGATCTCATCCCTTAAATGCTTCCATGTCTGCTTGACAAGGTTGTCCTGAAATTGGGCTGTGGACTCATCAGTATGCTAATGACACTTGGCTCTGTCTCTCATTTCTTTCAGATCCTAAGGATGCAGTGGAATTAACTTTATGGGAGTGGATGGGAGAAAACAATCTGAAACTTAATTCAGAAGAAACAGATGAATGTCTGGTTTAGTGGGACACCTGATCTGGGAGTAAATGCATATCCTGTTTTGGATGGGGTGATGCTACTCTAAAAAAAAAAAAATCAACTTTGATGCTTGGGTAGATGCTTCTTGATGTAGCACCACTCTTAGATGATGTGGTGGTCACAGTGACTAAGCATTATCTGATGGCTGTTGAGGCAGTTGTCCCATTTCCTAGATAGGTCAGACCTGGCCACAGTAATTCATGCTTCCTTAACTTCTAGAATAGACAGCTGTGATTGTTGTTGTTGCTGCTGCTGTTCTTAGCAGGTGACCAGTGTGTGCTTTAAAAATTAAAGCCTCTGCTGATCTATCACCTGATCTAACCATGAAGCAAAGCAAAGGCCATCCGATGACATATAGGTTTGCCAGCAGGTGGAGACAGAGTAGTTCTACCCAATGGTTTGTCTCACAAAGGAATGTTGCCCTGTTAAGTGTATTTAAATGAAACTAATGTAGAACTTGGTTTTCCCAAGGAGCTGTTTGGCAGGTATTGCAGGGCTAAAGTTGCTGCTTCTAGTGAAGTCATCTTTCATAGCTTTAGCAAAATGAGAAGTGTGGTTGCCATTTAGACTGCCAGTCCATGGTGGAGTAAAACAAGTAGCATTTCCTGTTGTCAGAAAAGTAGTAGCAGTAATAGCAGTGGTAAAAGTTTTAACATTTAGAACAATATCCTCATATAAGGTCCTTTTGAAAAGTAAACTTTTTGGTCTGATTTGTCTAGTTTTAATGAGGATTGTTTTAAATAAATAAATAAATAGCTGCAGAAATGTGGAGAAAGATTTGAAAAGAAAGTTTGGGGGGAAATTCAAACTGAGAGAAATCAAAAATGAAAGATTTGTCCATCCCTATGCCAAAGTATATCATGAGAGATTGAAAATTTATGGTATAGCATTAAAAAAAGGTATAGAAAAGTTACTAGAGGTCTGGGGTCATTGCATCAGAATGATAAGTTGGGAATCTACTTAGAAAACAGTTGGCAGATGTCCTTTCCAAATCATATATAACTAAACTTGAATTTTTGTAGGCTTCAGTGTGTTTCTGTACCCAAACTGCGCTCGCTTTCTCTCTCTCAATTTATGAAAGCCCAGCGCAATAAAATGTGGCCTAAGCTGATAAGAGAAAGTTCAGAAATACCTTTGTCCCTAGAAATATATGAAGATTCATCCTGACATGCTGCTAAGCTGTCATTCTGAAAGACAGATGAGCCTGCAAGATTCAGAGTGACGATGTCAACTTCAGTTTCAAGCACAGAGATTTGGAGAGAGGTGAAGGAGAGAGTGGTTTTGGACAGCACTAGAATTGGACAAGGCAAATACGCTGTACTTTGGAGAAATGAGTTTCATTTTGTTTCACAAATGGGCAGAAATAAGAAAGGCCAGGATCCAAATGGCCATGACCTGGATATGAAAGCCACCTAGCTTCAGTGCTGCACTATCCTCCAGTGCAATAGTGGGGGAACCTGTAGCCCTGCAGGCATTGCTGGACTTCAACTCTCCACTAGCTTCTGCCAGCAGGACCAATGGTCAGGGATGGTGGGAGTTGTAGTCCAACAACATCTGAAGAACCACATGTTCCCCATCTCTGTTCCAAAGCAACCATCCACAAAGCCCCAATAAGAGGGCAGCTACCTAGAGCTAAGTCAAACACAGGAGGCTGCCACACAGAGTGGTCTATCTAGCTCAGGAGTGTCTACACTAGCTGTCAGCAGCTCTCCAGGATTTCAGACAGGGAATCTTTCCCAGTCCTACCTGAAGATTGAACCTTGGACCTTCAGCCTGCAAGACAGATTTACCGCTGGATTTACAGACTTCACTGTGCTTCAGTACCCAAACGGCACAATCCCCCTCCAGCTTCCTGAAAGTGAAGAGCAAGAAAATATGACCTAACCTGATAAGAGAAAGTTCAGAAATACCTTTGTCCCCCAGAATAGGCGCACCTCAAGCAGACCGCTTCCCAAAACGCAACAGCATCTTCTCTTTAGTTAAATCTGTCTAACAGGAACCCAAGAGGAAATCCTTCCAATTTACACCTCTTCCATTCTCTGCACAAAGTGCAGAAGCCTAGGACCCTCGTACCTACAGGACCGCCTCTCCCGGTATGCCCCACGGAGAGCAAAACCTTAGTGGTCCCGGGCCCTAAGGAAGTTAGATTAGCCTCAACCAGAGCCAGGGCCTTTTCAACTCTGGCTCCGTCCTGGTGGAATGCTCTGCCTCATGAGACCAGGGCCCTGCAGGATCTGATTTCCTTCCGCAGGGCCTGTAAGACAGAGTTTTTCCGCCTGGCCTTTGGCTTGGAGCCAATCTGATTCCCTCCCCCTCTTTCTTTTTTCTTTTTCCTTTCTCCTCCTGTGATGAGGCTGCATTTTAATATTTTAATGTTTCAATATTTTAATGTTGTATTTTAATCTTGTTTTTAAGTTGTATTCATTCAACTTGTTTTTATTATTGCTTGTTAGTCACCCTGGGGAGGGCGGGGTATAAATAAAAATTATTATTATTATTATTATTATTATTATTATTATTATTATTATTATTATTTCTAACAAGCACCCATCTCTGAAGATTTCCTATGCTTGAGATTCACTAGGGAATGGGAGTCTAAAAACAGCCATAACTTTCTCTTTTTCACACAAGTGGATAAAATTTGAAGACAAATGAGCCCCCCCTACACCCCCCCAGATTAAGTCTACCAAATTTCAGGTAGATCCATCTACAGCGTTTTGTGCAGAGAACCTTTCATTGTGTCTTTTATTGTTGTTGTTATTAAAGCAATTCATTAATATTTAAATTTGGGCCAGAATTTAATGCAAATTCTAGGCAGGGTTACTCTTTCTGAGAGGATGAAGCCTGGCTAATTTCAGAAAGACGTGTTATATTTATATTTATATTATTTCTGTTTTATGGCTATGATGTAGGTACATTATATTGTTTATTATTATGTTGCTATGTAGTAAACTGTCTTGTCAAGGAAGGGTGGTATATAAAGTTCACAAATAAAACAACAGAGCATGCAAATAGCCTAATGGGTGCTAAAGGAGGGGGTAAGTATCTAAAATCTTCATAATACTGAGAAAAGGAAGCAACTGCCAGCATTGCACACAGCACGCAATCTGTTAATTAACAGTAATGGTTTCTTGGAAGCTATTAGAGGATATATACTCTAAGTTCATATTACTGTCAAAACCTACTTTAAACACCCACTTTACAAAATTTAACCAGGAGCTTCACTGTTTGTGTTCTAATATGCAGACAAAGCCCACTTCATTAAGACAAAGTTAAGTTAGAGTTACCTGAATGTCAGCAATAATTCTATTAAAAAATCACATTTTAACAGACCACATATAAAACATAGTGTTGCTTTGTTTTACAGTATCCCTGATAAAGGTTGTAACAAAATGGCATTGGCTGCAATCCTATACACTTTTACCTGGGAGTAAGTCCATTTGAACTCAGTTAGGCTTACTTCAGAGGCAACATGTATAGGATTGAACTGACAGTTACAGTTTCATGCACCGTTTAGTTCTTCATTGTAACTCTAAAAAAACACCCACCAATAGTTAGAGAATGAACAGTCTAGTTAACATTTCAGCATAAGTTTAAATTCTCATTTTCTCCTAATAGAGTGTGGTGTTATTAGACTGGATAGATTGGCTAAAAATAATAAATTCTGGTTCAAAATGGGAGCTTGGATCATGGTGGCCATGGCAGCGGCAAAATATTAATTGAACCTTCCAAAAAGTACGACCATTTCCACCTGTTCACTTTTGTTTCCTGTTCTTCTCATTTTGCAGATGGAGAGATAATGACTTGTTCATTGGTGCTTAGTGAATTCACCACTTGTTAGATCAGCCTCAAAAGCTGAGCTCTCTAGTCCACTGTTAAGGACAAGCTGTTGGCAAGGGCAAGGCCTTTTCAGTGATGGCCCCACATATCTGGAACTTCCTCCCATGGGTACTACCTTTGGCCCCCTCCTTGATAGCTTTATTTTAAAAATTCTCTTCTACTTGACATTTAACTGATAGTTTTCATATATTGATTGTGGCAGTTTTAGGCATCAATTTATTTATCTTGTTTTAATGTTTTGTTGTTTAATAGATGTGTTGTTGTTGATATTTTATTCACAGAGTTTTACCCTAGAACTTAGACTGTAAATGCATCAAATAAATAGATACTGAGATGCAACTTGAAATCAAGGCTTTCAGTTCGAAGTCCTTGAAGCACAGTTCAAGGGAGGTACACTGCCATTAGATTACAACCAAATCAGAGCCGAACCTGATGCCCTCCGGAGATCATTAGAATATAAGTTTCATTATCCCCAGAGAGCATGGTGAATGGTTAGGGATGCTGAAAACAGAAGCAGCTCACTGGGTGGGGCAGCCTCCCAATAGTGGGTTGCTATAGAGGTGTTGAGGAGTTCAGTGCAGTGGAAATACATTAGCAGAAGCACCAGATTGGCTCTGCTGGTGCATTTGCACTGCACCAGCCTCCTCTTCATCACCACCCCAGCTCTCTCCCAGTAAGTAACAGCAACCCACTACCTGAGAAGCTACTGTAGTAGCACCACTTCACCTGGCAAACCACTTCCGGCTGTTTAATGCCTGCGATTAAGTCTGAGATGTTCTGCTTGCAAAGCAGTTGCTCTATAACTGAGCTACAGACCTTCACCTAAACCTGCCATCCTCTAGATATCTAACAACTTCTAGAAGAGCAACAGGATTTGGGGTAGAGCATCTCTTAGCACGCAGAACATCCCAGGTGTAATCCCTGACATCTCCAGGTAGGAGTGGTAATGTTCCCTGTCTGAAAACCTGGACAGCTGCCAGCTTGTGTTGATAGGACTGTGCTAGATCAATGGTCTGACTTGGTGTAAAGCTTGGTGTTATGTCTTTCCTGCTTCGCCTGCCCCCTGCCCGACTGAGATTTTTATCCAGCTTCCATAAGAACATAAGAAGAGCCTGCTATATCAGGACAATGGCACATCTAGTCCAGTATCCTGTTCTCACAGTAGCCAACCAGATGCCTGTGAGAAACTAGCAAGCAGGATTCAAACACAAGAGTACAGTGGACGCTTGGGTTGCGAATGTGATCTGTGCGGGAGGCACGTTTGCAACCCGCAACATTCGCAACCCGCAGCGCCGCATCTGCGCATGCATGGGTCACAATTCGGCACTTCTGTGCATGCACAAAGTGCAATTTAGCACTTCTGTGCATGCACGAGCACCAAAGCCCAGAAGTAACCCATTCTGGTACTTCCAGGTTCGGCGCAGTGCGCAACCTGAAAACGTGCAACCTGAAGCGTCTGTAACCCAAGGTATGACTGTACTCTCCCCTTCAGTGGTTTCCTGCGACTGGCATTCAGAAGCTTGCTGCCTCTGCCTGAGATGTTTTCCAGCTTCCAGATCTGAAGTGAGGGCTGGGGGTGAGGGAGTGATATTCACCCCTCTTCAGCCTCTCCCACCAAACCTCAGACGAAAGTCTGCTCCAGTGAGAATTCCAATGCACATAGCCTGCCCCAACCTTTATTATTCCCATTAATTCAAACCAGTGCAGCCTTTTGCAGCCTGCATTAACAAAGCATCAAAGAAAGTGGCTGGGTGGACTGAGTGGTTTGCAGTGGTTAGACTGAGCTGTTCCTCTGCAATCTCAAGGGGGCAGGATGGATGGCTGTAGAATCCACATTTCCCAGGTTCTCCAGTCGTATTTCACTCTTGGATGGCACTCAAAGATCCTGTGCTGTCACACTGAAGACGATATTTCACAAAACAACTTTTGCTGCAGAAAGAAAAGGGGCTGGGAGCAGAAACAAAAAAATGTTAGGTCAAAATTATTCAGTCCAAGAGAGTATGATGTCACATAGGATATTACAATCAATCAATCAATCAATCAATCAATCACAACACTAGGAGTTTGGGATCCAAGCCATCTCCATTGTAAGCTAGGGAGTTTTGCCATTGAGCTCAGCAGGAGCAGGATTGCATCCTTGGATTTAATGAGTAACCCAACAGATGGAATGTAGGCTGTACACACACACACAGAGAGAGAGAGAGAGAGAGAGAGACCTCCTCGTACATCCCATGAAGCACGTCCTTGCATCTTATACATTCGAAGCATTCATTGGGATTAATGAGTCCCTGTCAGTCCTGTATTCTAATTCAGAACACCCCTCCTTTTTTTTTAAGTAGTGGTGCATAAAATTATCTCCACCATCCTGATAAATCCACTGAAATGTACCCTCTCTGTAGAAAAAACTGCAGAAGAATAAAATGGGTCTCCCTCGTTCAGAACAGAGAAGCGGGGGGGGGGCAGGGGGGGGGGCTTAGGCAGGTGAGCCGGACCTTTTATCCTCAGCATCAATATGCCTGCTGGATCTTGCCATTCCTCAAATGGAAGGTAGGAAGGCTCTCTCTCTCTCTTCTGTTGAATGGTCCGCATGCAGCTGAGGGAAAGCATTCAGCTGTTGCCTGCGAAAGACCAGGGAATGCTGGGCTATGCTGATGTAACAGGCTCTCTGCAATTTTCATTCAGATGTGGTTGGCTGCAAGCTGGCAGCCAGCCTCAGCTACGCCTCCAACTCAGATGAGGTAATCCCAGCTCCCTTTTTTGGCTACTCCAAGCAGGATCTGCGCTTCCCCAGCTTTCAGGTCAGCTTACTCCCCTCCCTGAAATTCACCGGACACAGAAAGACCACCCTCTTTCCTTATCCCCCCCTTTCCCTTCCCTATCTCTTGATTGCACATCCCACTATGTTTTTTTGGGAAGGGGAGGGAGGAGCGATCACAGGAAGAAATATACCGCAATGGATTCATACTTTACTCTGGCCTCCAGGTCCGATTTGAACGGGATTTGCGAGTCTCCGGCAAGGATGCACAGTCCCGCTACACCCCCGCAGCCCTAACTAGCGACGGGATAGGAGAAAGTCCACAACACCCTCCCTCCCCCTCCCCCTCCCCCCTCCTTCTGCGAGAAGTCTCAGCTGCTGTGACTGACCTCCTTCCCCAGCTCCTGGTTGTCGAATCGTCTCCCTTCGGAGATGCATCATCTTCGGAGAAGATGGAGTGGAACTCTTCTGCTCTTTCCAGCCACCAACGGATGCTTCTGTTGAGGCGAGCTGGCGCAGAAATCAGGGGTCTGAGCCTCCAGTGCAAAGTGCTGAGAAGAGCAAAGTCTTTGCTCTCAGGATTTTCCGGGTCACTGCTGTCCTCTCGTCAGCATCTGGAGAGCTCTTTGCACGCGATTCTCGTCAACGGGTCTCCAGAGTGCGGCTCCGAGGAATGGACGGCGCGAGGGACTTCAGCACTCTGGACAGCTCCTCCGCCGAACCGCTCCAGAGGCTGAACTAAATGCTTTTGTTCACGTCCAGCTTCCCTTTAAGAAAACTCATCCCCCTACTGAGTATGGGTCCCCCCCACCACCAGAGCCTCAAAGAGTTATCCAAGCCTTTTCTTGCTTTTTTCAAAGAAATCTTATGAGATGGCTTGCTTGCTACACATCCCTTGAAGAGCCAAGGTGTTAAGACGTAAACCTCAGGACCCTGGAGAGCTCCCGCAGGTGCCGAAACTTTGGGAACAGAGAAGAGACCCCCAGGAAGCAGTGTGGTGTTGTTGCTTTCGCCTTAGCTGAATTTAAAGGCTCTCTGTGTTGCATAGATGAGCTCTTATTTTGTGTGCAATGCCTGTCAGAGAGCTGTTCTAGTCTAGAAACCTGGTGCTAAGCTTCACTTTAAGGTGTTTTATTATTATTATTTTACTCTTTACTAGAGCATCTCCCCGCTCCCAATGTCACTCCACACTTTGAACTTCATTATAAATATTTATACTTTGGCTGAAAGTCTGCTCCGGATTCTTCCCCCCACCCAGCCTTTAATCCTCTCGTCTCCCTTCTGTGGTTCCCCCCATTCTGAGAGATTTAGGACAAGGGTTCATCCACAACGCAAACAATCCAGCCCTTTGGTGCTGTTTGGGATTTGCAGTTAGGAGAGAGGCAGGATGGGGTCTGGCTTGAGAATGCTATACAAACGCTGCCACATCAGTCAGCTGCAGTATTAAAAGAGGAAAGCAAGCAAAAGACTGAATGTCCTGTTCGGAGGTGAAAGAGGAGCATCTTTTAAAAAAAATTGGCATCAAAGGGCGGGGGAAGCCCTTCTTGGACATCCCCATCACAACTGACTATTCTTCACACAAGCATTTCTTCCCTGTGCAGCTAAGAGTGAAAGAAAGAAAGAAAGAAAGACCCCCATCCCTTTGGACATTGCCACATCTGGCAGGGATTTAAAGGCTTAAAATCCAGCCTTCGCTGCAATCCACAATGGCAAATGAACCAGTGATTTTGAATGTTTATGACATGGTGAGTAAGAAACAATCTGATGCCTCTGTTGGGGTGGTGGTGGTTGGGGGGCGGTGGTGAGGAAGACGATTCCAGGATGTTGATTGGACAAGAGATTCTATTATGATGAGCCAAGCAGCACAACTCACAGCACTGGCCGGGCTAGATTTTCACAGCCATTGGTGTGACAGGGATGCTGGCGCCGACACTTGCTTCTTTGCTTTTTCACAGCCTGTCAAAGCAAGCTCAAGGTAAAAAGATGACAGGAAATTTTGGAGGATATTACCTTGGAAAGGCTTTTCATCCTTCCTCTTTAATTTTCAAAAGCCCAACTGGGGATGGGGGGGAGGCAGCGGGAGAGATGTGACAGAATAGCCTGTTTTCATAGCTAGATGCCCTTGACATTCAAGGCGATTAAACACTCTAGACTAGAGAGGAATGGGGAGAGAGATTTAATATGTCAGACCCTCTTTAAACCTGATCATGGGGGGGGGGCGGGAAATACAACAGAGGTCAATGAAGTTTACTCCCATGTAAGTGTGCAGAGGATTGCAGCCTTCATGTTCACATTCCACATTAGGACCTCAGGAGCATGAGTGAAGCCGGTGGGGACACCTTGATCGAATGGGATATATTTGAAGATGAATATTGTCACCAGAGGAATACCCTATTTTAAGTAGCAAAGCCTCTATCACTGGGTCCTCAGGGTTCATCACCTTGTCTCATAACACTAGAACTCATATACATCTAAGGAAGCCAAACAGTACGTGGTTAAACTATGGAACTCACTCCCCCAGGAGGCACTGATGGCCTTTAGATGACTAAAAGAGGATGAGACAAATTCATGGAAGAGAAGGGTATATCAGTGGCTATTAGCCATGATGGCTATGTTCTGCCTCTATGGTCAGAGCCAGTAAAGCTTCTGAATACCAGTTGTCAGAAATTGCAGGAGAGGAGAATGCTCTTGTGCTCAGGTCCTGCTTGCAGGTTTCCCACAGGCATCTAGTTGGCCACTGTGAGAACAGGATGCTGGACTAGATTTGCCATTGCCCTGATTCAGCAGGCTCTTTGCAGGTTTATAATAAAGCACTTTCTCAGCCAGTGATGTCTATGAGAAACACTCTCTTCAGATTTTACCCAGTTGGGGATTTTGAAACTCCCTTTGCTGTTAACTTGGATCTTTTGTTGTTTTTCTGTGCAGTCCTCTCCTGGTGGTGATGGAAATCATTTTGATTAACCCCTATTTTTTAAATGAGATATCAAGGAATAGGGGGTATTTAATGTACAGTTTCTCATGGACTCTCAAGGATGACTTAATATATTTCTCTCTTATAAGAATAGGCTTGGCTGTGGTATATAGCCAGTACCTCTTTGAGTGATGTTTTTCCATGCATTTTCTAATCCAATTCTCAAATGTTTGTCAGACGTCACAAAACATCATTTATTGTCAAATTAGGCCCAGCAGCTGGCTTTTTTTTGGTAAATGCTCATTTTCACCTCTGAAAAATTTATGAAGGATCTGTTACACTAATGAAAGCTAAATTGTAGCAACAAGTCACAAAGCCCTCATTAAAGAATGATGATAAAAGGTTTTTCAGGAATCAGAACAGGCATGTCCAAAGTCCGTTTTGGGGGCTTAATCTGGCCCGCTGGTCAATTTAATTCGGCCCCTGTGGCAGTTTATTTCCTGGGGTAAAATCCTAAAAAAAGCTGAACAACTTTGAGGTAGAATCATACAAAAAGCTCAACAACTTCAATCCTAAAAAAACGATAACAACTTGGGTTGGCCCTTGGTCAGTCCTCACGGCCCTTCACGTCATCAAATTTGGCCCTCTTTGAAAAAAGTTTGGACACCACTGAATTAGAGTGATTACAATGTGGGCAATTGGTTAGTATTTGATATTAAATAGTTTTCTATTCTGGACTTTAATAATAATAATAATAATAAGAAGAAGAAGAAGAAGAAGAAGAAGAAGTTATTTATACCCCACCCATCTGGCTGGGTTTCCACCAGCCATTCTGGGTGGCTCCCAACAGAATATTAAAAGCATGATAAAACATCAAACATTAAAAACTTCCCTAAACAGGGCTGCTTTCAGGTGTCTTCTAAAAGTCAGATAGTTGTTTATTTCCTTGACATCTGATGGGAGGGCATTCCACAGGATGGGTGCCACTACCGAGAAGGCCCTCTGCCTCGTTCCCTGTACCCTTACTGCACACAGTGAGGGATCTGGCAGCATTGGACCTCAGTGTCCGGGCAGAACGATGGGGGTGGAGACGCTTCTTCAGGTATACAGGGCCGAGGCCGTTTAGGGCTTTAAAGGTCAGCACCAACACTTTGAACTGTGCTCGGAAGTGTACTGAGAGCCAAAGTAGGTCTTTCAGGGCCAGTGTTCTGTGGTCTCGGCGGCCACTTTAGTTTGGTTACCATTTCAACATTTTGATAATTTGCATTTTGCAGGCTCTGGTATTTATTTATAATTTACTTATACCCCCCCTTTAGCCAATAAACCTCCTAGAACCTCCTAGAACAACTTACAAAAATCACCTCTATGGTGGTCCTTTCCCTCAGGGTGACAATATGAAAACACAGGACACACAAGGGAAAAGAAAGGAAGGAGTGACAAGCAAGCTCAAGAACAGGTTCTTAAAGTTACAGCCTATGGCAGTGGCAGTTCTGGATGCCTTAACCTTTATAAAGAGCAGTCTCTGCCTGGAAGCTCTCTTCCGCCAGATCTGTTATGTTGCTATAACTGTGTCCACAAAGCCATCTGTAAGGCAGTATTTTGTTTTGAAATTGTTCCAGACATTTAAAGGCTCACCATGTGTTGGGTTTATAAATGGCAGAAGCGTGTGTGTGTGTGTGTGTGTGTGTGTGTGTGTTTATTATCTATATCTATCTGTCTATCTATCTATCTATCTATCTAGTGATATTTGGGCTGACACTTCAAAGTGCCCACCTAGCAGGGCACTGAACTCTCTTTAAAAAAATTATTGCAAATATAAGTAAATATTTCTAAAGAAAGCAGTCTTGCTTACTCATCTCTTCTTTTTGTTGGCCATAACCAGAACCAGATAAAAATTCTGTGCCATTTTAATGCATTGTTATTTTCAGGACGTATTTAGGGGCTCCCACCAGACTAACTTGGCCTGAAGAGCAGTATGTGTCATGTCAATATCTGTCTGTCTCAATGCTCCCATTGTTTTAAATGTTAGCTTCTCAAATCATGTTGTTTCCCCTTTCTCTTGCATTGTTTGTGCCCTTCCAGTTGGAAACTGCACCCAGAAAGTGTGATTTATTTTCAAGGATTAACTCAAGCCCCATCTCCCATTTTAAGCCAAAGGAACACATTAGGAGCTTCTCGTCTCGATTTTTTAGGAGGTACTTGAAAAATTACTGCAACAAATGCTCTTAAAATATACTTATTTGCAATACTGGTTATTAATAAAGAGATTGATTTATAATTTTTTGTGAAATGAATACAAATCTTACATTTAGTGTTTAGTGAGAAATAAACACTTGTGTACTCAATTAAGTTTGCTCCCTATTAATTGTCTTTAAAAGTGTAGCTTTAGGAAGCTCTTGGGAAGATCAGCTGAGGAGCTGTTGGATCCCATTGATCTCCTCCACGGCAGGAGAGGGAGGTTTATGTACAGAAAAGAGAGGTCTGTTGCTGGGAGTCTCCTGGTGGACAACTCCACTGCCATCACTGTTCCATGGGCAATGGTGGCGGCCAAAACAGGGTGTATCAGAGGAGGCCATGGATCTGCAGGTTCCTAAGTCTCCTTATTTCCATCTCACTCCCCCAAACTGGTCACAAAACTACACCAGTCCTGGAGCTGGCTTAGATTTATTGCATTGTATCCAATGTTAGTCCTGCTCAAAGTCCCTTGAAACTAATAGACATGGCTGGCTTACATCTGCTCATTTCAGTGGTTAGTTAGATACAGTCCAAAGTGATCAATGGGAGGGTTTTGGGTTTTTTAAACTTGACCACAGCAAAAAAAGAAAGAAGAAGAAGCTACTTTCCTTACCTTGCACCTCATGGGCATGCACTGAACGCTTAATGAGTGGTTGTTTCTCTGCCACAGAATCACCCACCATTCCCATTTCAGGATTGTTCTGCCCAAATGCAGTCCCTAAACAACTTGGGACCAAGTTACCTAAGGGACTGCCTCACTCCACATATCCCTTCCTTGCAACTGCAATCCTCATGTGGGACACTGCTGAGAGGTCACTTAGTTTGTACTATAAACTGAACTTTTAGTGTTGCAACTCCACCCCTCTACAATCAGTTACCAGCTGAAATTAGACTGGGGCCTAGTATCTTGACGTTTTAGTGGCCACTGAAGATATTTTTGTTTTAGAAGGCTTTTCCTGAAGTATGAGTCATTTTATGGCATATGAATTGCACAATTGTAATAATTTGTGGGTTTTTTTCCTTTTTAATAATCTGTATCGTTTATATTTTATCTCTTTTTGTCTTATTGTACACCACTTTAGTAACTTTTGTGTGGCACAGTTTATAAATCTGTAAAATAAGTAAATAAATCCTATTTATGTGAGTCCCATTAAGTTCAGTGGGGCTTACTCCCATGTATGAGGGTATAGGATTGCAGCCTTAATGTTTAATATAGTAAGAGCAGAATGTGGCTTGCTCTGAATTTTTGTTGCTATTCCTTCCTTAGATTTCTACCCCCTTAATTTTTTTTAATATAAATCAACAGTTAATTGTTCTGGAATTAATAGTATGCTTTCCAGATGGATTCATTTTACTACTATATTAATTGCTTCTTTGTTTTTTGTTTTTTTACAAAGGTAATGGTTCCCTCAGGTGTGAGACTGGTAGCAGTAGTAGTAAATGCTGAAGCCTAGTTATGTGTTTTGCCTCCAGATTGTTACATCTCAAATAGCAAGGTAACACTGCCCCTTCCTCAGGGCACCATTTTGTCATGAATGTTATTTAACATCTACAGTATATGAAACCGTTGGGAATGGCCAGTAGGGGTATTGAAACATGGTGTTGTCCATACTCTGATGACATGCAGCTAAAATCTGATTCAGAGAAACTGAACAAGCTCTGGCTCAGTGCCTTAACAGAGTGGTGGACTGAATGCAATAAACTGAGTTAGAATCTGGGGAAATGGAGGTTCTATGGGTAGGTGGCTCCCACGTGTTGAATATACACCAGTTGCCAGTATGGATGCTTCCTCTAATGGCCTAGGTACGTAGCTTGGAAATGCCAGGTTTCTGATTCAGATCCAAGTTGGTCCAAGTTGATTCAACCCTCTTTCCAGGCAGGATCTGAACTGAATCTTATATTCAGCACATACTCCTATTTGATACACAGTGATCTTGTATCATGGCACACATATATCTTTGGACTGGGAAAAGCTGTTAAACAACCGTTACAAAACAGTAACTGCTTAGTAGTGTAACGGTGACTATTGGAAGCGGGGTGACATCTAGGGATAGCAATTAACGTGAATTTAAAGCTCTGTCTTGCCTGAGAAAGAATATCACTTGACTGTGTAACAGGGGAGCACTTGAGCCACAGGAAAGCATAGCCTAAGGACAAAAGTTCAATTAATGGCCTCTGTGCACATATGAAATAGCCGCTTCATGAAGCCCTGATGTCTTGTCTATTCAAGGATTCTAACTGTTTATCTTCATTGTGCCGGACATATACAAGAATGAAATGCCACATCTTTAATGAAATGTTAACAAATGACACCTATAATATTTTTTTCCTGTCACATCAAGTAAGAACTCACAACCACTCACCTTTCCTTTACTTAAATAGGGCAATGTAGGAGAAGAACATATGAAGTTTCCTGTGCAGACAAGAAACCTGTGAAGGGTGGGGAACAGGTGATTCATTGGATGGCTAATTGAAATTGTGGGCTTAATAATGGCATTTTTGTCTCCAACTGGATCAACCTGAATCCAAAATTCTCTGAAGATTTCTTTTAATGGTTAACCTGTGGCTGCCGAGACAGAAGGCAAATGAAAAGAAAAATCCCTGGACTCTGAAGGTCTGGTAGCTTCAGTTGCTCCTGCCAGCCCAAGAAAGTAATTCATATCCAGCTAGGGAAGTTTTGGTTTAAAAGAAAGAAATAATTCTCAGCAGTAGGTAGTGTATGGAATAGCAATCAGTTGTCAGTCAGGGAGCTGTCAGGATTCAAGCCTGCCTAAAATAAAGCCTAATTCACAGACCTAAGGGCCTATCTAGTGTAATATGGATAACAGCTATAATAGCATATAGTGATGGGGCAAATTTGCACTGAGTGGTTGAGGGGGAGAAGATTCAGAATGCAAACTCCCCAAGTTCAAAAAGCCTCTGCCCATTTTTAGCCAGCCCAGCCCCCTTTGAATTTGGATTCACCTCAAAATGTGGTTCCCCACCAGCCATTCATCCTAGATGCTTTCCAAACAAAGCAAATTATCTTCAGTAAGGGGCAGGAGGTAACCAGTAGTGAAGAGGACTTAGCAGTGGAGAGGATTTTTTCCTCCTTCACTGGAAAGGGCACTTCTGAGTGTTGTGTCCAATCAGGGAGAATGGGATTTGTAGTTATAGAGGTTATAGAAAACTGTCCTTTTCCAACAAGCCTTTTAAGTAGAGATCTTTCCTGGTCTGCATCTGTACTTGAATGGTTTTTAGGTGTTTTAAGATGTTTTAATATTTGTGTATTTGCTGCCCTGGGCTCCTTTGGAAGAAAGGACAATATATTTTTATTGGTCAACTGCATATTTGTATTTTAAAATATTTCAGATTTTGAATACTTGACTACTTGCCATGCCTTCTTGTGACTCAAATCATCTAGGTCTAGATTTTAAAAATGCCCTTAGCTTTCAATAAACTCAGATCTAATAGCAGGAATTATTTTGAAGAGCTGCACCTCTTCATGACAATGTCAATCTCTGCTAGCCAGGAATTGTGTGTTGCTTTGGACTTCAAACAAAGTTTGGACAAACCATATATCCTTATAGTAAGTGGTATAACCAGCTTGGTTTGGTGTTTTGTTTAATATGCTACCTTTCAATTAAAACAAAACAAATCTCTTGAGGTGACTTCCAATTAAAATAGACAAAAAACATCATAAAAACACAATCAAATCCAATACTACAGCAGATCAATAAACCAGCAGAAAGCAATGGTAACATTATCATAAAACCGCATAACAATAAAATAGAGAAGTGGCAGTAAAAACCATCAATTATAATTTATGGGCATATTGAAGAGTTTTAACCTGGCACCTATAGCTCATCAGGACTGCCAAGTGAATATCCTTGGGGAGAGTGTTCCACAGTAGGGGCATCACTACAGAAAATTCTTATCCTCAGACTCTACCTTTTCAATCTCCAATGGCAGGGGAACCTAGGTCAGGGCCTCCAAAGATGATATTCAAATAAGGCAAGTTTATATGGCATCAGGCAGTCATTCCTATAAGCAACTGTTTATAGTGAATATGTTTCATACTGGTATATTGTAGAAGTCATATTGTATCTGTAGTTGTGCTTTTAAAAAAAAATCTGATATGTTACTGAGTCACTCTGTGCTCTGTGTTCCCCATTCACTTTTATGAGAAGCTTTAAAATGTTACACTTTTGGCAAAAGTAGATAAAATTTGCAGACACAGGAGCCATTCTAGAGTGGATTGACGTAGCCTGCCAAATTACAGGCAACTATCTCTGGTGTGGGTGTATGACACCTTTAATTTTTAATTTTGAAAAAACAAAGGAAAAATCTGTGGCTCATTATATTTTCTGCCAGAATTGTACTGAAAATCCAAAATTCATATTAGCTTTGTATTTTTGAGAGGTGGGTGTCTTTTGAGGGGTTTGCCTCTTACTCTTTCTTACCTTAAAACAATTAAGAGGTGTTTGAGTGGTTGTATACTTTTAAAAACATTAGCAGCTTCACTCTAGCTGGCTTAGCTTTCTGGTATCCTCCAATATGAAGGATCAATGGAAAAGTAACACACAGTGATTTTATGACCTACTTTAATTTCTTTTCCTGGCACAACACATGAGTGATTTGCTCATTGATCAGGACTCACTGAACCACCTACAATATAATTAGCATGAGCAAACAACAATGGCCATTGAATTGCACTGATGATGCTCAGTTGGGGGTAAACCTGAGTTCTGGAGTGTACCACTTTGAATGGCAGGATAGTGTTCACATGACTGAAAGGAGACAGAGTCTAGTCCACAGTTTACCTTACTATGTTTCTAAGCGCATGCACGCACACACGCGTGCGCGCGCACACGCACACACACACACACACATTAAGTCATGTGAGCCCCATCCTGTGGTCCAAAGTGGAAGGTTTACCAGATCATCCACTGTGCGGGGAATTTAGCCTGCAATCTTCAGGAGATTTTGGGTAAGTCTATGCTGGAGGAGGGAGGAAGGCAAGAGAGAATTCTAATTGTATGAGAGACTCAGGGATGTCAAATAAAGAATCATAGAAGCATAGAGTTTGAAGGGATCCTCAGCATCATCTAGTCTGACCCCCTGCAATGCAGGAATACACAACTCTCCCATACAGGGATCGAACCTGCAACCTTGGCATTATCAGCGCCATGCTTTAACCAACTGAGCTATCCGGGTGTGAAGTTAGTCCTCCACAAAGTGAATGTGGGACCTATGACTGTTTAACTAATTTAGGGTTGTAATTTGGGTACCTAATATGACAATGTGGTTGTTATGCTGCCAGAACCAGGAACGTTAAGTTTTAAATCTGATTCTGAAAAGCACTATTCATTCCAATGGATTGTATGCTGGCCCAATCATGCCCTTCTTCAAAAGACCCCATTTAAGCCATGTGAGATTCAGTCCTTGGCATCTCCAGGTGGGGCTGGAAAGACCCCTGCTGCAAACTCTGGAGATCCATGGCTGGTCAACCAAGACCATATTGAGCTAGATGGACCAGTGGTATGACTCTGTATAGGCATCTTCCTATGTTCCTATCTTGAAGTCATCACATGACAAAGAGTCCTTGGTGATGGGTGTTGAGCTGCAACACTAGGGAGGTGAAATGGCTAAAGCTTCAACTGATGTTTGTGTTGCCCTCAAATGGATCAATCCTACCTTTTCTGGGAATTGACAGCCCCATGAGACTGAAAACAAATCTACAATATCTTCCTCCAAATAACATTTTCCCCAGGGGTATGTTCAGCTTTTGGCTTTGCACAGCCCATGCTCTTGACTGCAGTGCCATCAGCCCATCGGTCATGGCATGTGATTGTTATGGACACCCATTAGCCTACAGCTGGCAGGTTTCCCTCTGGTCATTGCTTGGGGAATAACATTAAGCCAAACTTGTTTCGGCTGATAAGGGCAAAGCAGCCAAAGGGCACCCTAATCCACTTTAAGACAAATGGGGGTAATGCTAAACCACAAGCATTTTGGAAGTCTCAGTCACTGCCCATCTCTAATTACTAGATAAATCACTACTGAGAACAAACTATGACACTATCCCCCTCCCTCCCCCAAAATAAAAAACTGATTAATAAATACGGAAAGGAACTGGAAGATTCTCACTGAAGATGACGCTGGCGTGTCGTTAGTATGTTTCAAACGTGGGGAGATAGCGAGATATAAATGCAATCCTTGCTGGATTTAATGAGCTACATTGCGTGGGTGGCTGCATAATACCATCCAGAGCCTCTTCTGTCACTGATGGAGAGATTATGCTTAGCAACATCGCCTGGCAACCAATCACAGCGTCATGCGTTGCAGGAATATCACTTCTGCTAAAAGAGAATTAGATATTACGGTCATTTGCAGCGTAGTGTACTGTGGGCCACTTTAGAGTATAGGACCCCCAGGCTTGCTGTCTCAGTCTATGCAAGCATGAATTGCTTTGCCTGCTTGGGTGGTGGCCAGACAAATGCGTAGACATGTAGCAATGTACATGGTCATCCTTCAAGAAGCTGCGCACTGCTCCTTGATTTGCTTTTTCTTTTGTAAGTAAAGAAGCATTTTCTGCCTATGTATAGAGGTATATACAGTCGTACCTCAGGTTAAGTATTTAATTCGTTCTGGAGGTCTGTTCTTAACCTGAAACTGTTCTTAACCTGAAGCACCACTTTAGCTAATGGGGCCTCCTGCTGCTGCCGCGCCGCCGGAACCCGATTTCTGTTCTTATCCTGAAGCAAAGTTCTTAACCTGAGATACTATTTCTGGGTTAGCGGAGTTTGTAACCTGAAGCGTCTGTAACCTGAAGTACCACTGTACCTCATAGGGTAAAACACTTATATAGAAAAGCTAACCTCTGTTGCTTACACATATGCAGGACCGGCCCTACTGTTAGGAAGAGTGGGGAGATTGCCTCAGGCAATCGATGTGAGGGGCAGCCCAGCTGTTCCCCCCTGCTAGAAGTCATACCAGTGTGGATCATGCACCTTGCTCTTCACTCGCCAGAACTAGTCTGCTGCCCTCTGGTATGGAGAAAGATACCATCCAAGCCAAGGTTAAAGTCAAATTCAACTGAACATCTCATCTTCGCCTTGGGCAATGAAATGTTTTAGGTTAGCCCTGTAGAGAGGTAGACATCTGTTTGTATCCCAGTTGTATGTTTGGATGTAATGATTTGAATGGGGCCGAAATGCACAACAACTGCAAGTTTTATTGGATGGAACTACTGTAATTATCTTGACCCATCCCCATCTGGGTTCAGGCCTGGCTATGGGACTAAATCAGCCTTGGTTGCCCTGATAGATGGCCTTTATCAGGAGAAGGAGAGGGTGTGTGAAACCCTGTTAGTCTTTCTTGATTTCTCGTGACTTTTGATACCATTGACCATGATCTCCTCCTGGTGAGATTGGTATTGGAAGCACTTTAAAAAAATAATCACTTTAGTTCCAATCAAATCTCCATGGTCAGTTGCAGGGAAGAGCATTGGGTGGTTTTATTTTGGCTTCCTGAGAGTTGTGCTGTGAGGAGCACAGGGTACCATCTTGCTTCCAGTGCTGTTTAACATCATTAGGAGATTTGAGGTGAGGCGTCATCAGTGTGCTGATGGCACCTAAATCTATTTCTCTGTGACATCCAATTCAGGAGAGGCTGTGCAAGCCCTGGACTGGTGCCTGGACTCAGTGGTGGCTGGATGAGGGCCAAGAAAGTGTCTCTGAATCTTGGCAAGGCAGAGGCTCTCTGAGTAGGTGGTTTCTGAGTCCATATAGTTGGCAATTGCCTGAAGGATCAGGTTCATAGTATAGCTTCATAGAATAGGTGTGCTTTGGGAGCCACCTCTGTCATTAAAAATCCAAGTGACCTCAAAAGCGAGGAGTGACTTTTACCAGCTTTGGAATAAAATTCAAAATGTACACTGATTTACTATCTGTTCCCTTAGTATTTTATTATTTCTTTTTATTCTAAGCTAGTCAGCCAAAAAAGCCCTCAGTGGACTAATGACCAATAACTAAAATTACATACAAAATTACAAATAACTGGGGCATGGAGAATCACAACAGCAATATTAGCAATTTAACAAAATGCTTTCCTGAATGCGTACTATACTTATTTCAGATTTTCCAAATGTAAAGAAATGTTCAAAAAAGAAAGCAAGTGGATGGCGACTAGCTCTAGACAATGATTACACTCATTTCCCAGGCTATTTTTCTGCTGTTATCTGAGCAAAATCACCATGTGATGTGCAGAAACGGAGATAAAATAAGATCTCACAAATAGGATCAGCACCCACAAATTACTATATTTCTTCTTCTTGGGGACTTTTGAAAAAGTGCAGTAATTCTGGGCCTCCCACAAATATCAGAACAATTTCTGTGGATGCTTCTCCTGCATATGTAGTGATAGCCACCAACCTGAAGGGCTTTAAAAGAGGATTAGACAAATTCATAGAGGATGAAATTATTGGTTTCAAACTAGCCACAAGAGCAATGTTCACCTCCACCATCGGAGGCAGTTTGCTTTTGTGTACCTGTTGCTGAAAATCACAAATGGAGAGAGTGCTCTCATGCTCAGGTCATCTTTCCATGTTCATTGCCAGCTTTCTGTAGGCATCTGGCGGTCATCATCCTCATCCTCATCATCCTCATCATCCTCATAGCAGTGGTTGGCCACTGTGAGAACAAGATGCTGGACTAGATGGGTGTTTGGTCCAATTTAGCAGGGCACTTCTTATGTTCTAAACACTTTGCTTCTCCAAAGACAAGCACCTTAAAAGAGGGAATGCTTTATACACCCACTAATAAAAGGTCGATGTATCACTTACATCTGAAATATACAAAAACAGGTGTAAGCACCTTGAATTCCCTTTGGCAGAAAAGGTAGGCTATAAATATTGTTATTGATAATAGGCCCTAACAATAAAGCAACAATAGCAGCAAAGTACCTATAACTGGTCAATTAATTAGAGGCAGTTAAAAGAGGAAACACTTTGGAAGCCAAGCTGGGGGGGGGGGGAGTCTTGAGGTTCAGGGAACCCTGTACAGGTACGGATTGATTGTGGGGTTTGGGTGGGAGGGTGGGTGTAAAAAACTGTGCTTTATTTTTGAAACTTTAAAAATTGAGGGGGGGGGGATAACTGGGTGGGAAATCTAAAGAGTCCTGCCTTAGAGGTTTATGCTCTACAGGCAATGTGGAGAAAGGGAACTGGGAGCAATAGGGAGCTTAATTAATCAATTAAAGGGACTTTCCAGAACGGCTACAATCTTGTATAAATTTAGGCTGCTGAAATCCTATAGAAGCCAAAGTAGCCTGCATCATTGCAAAATCTGCTTCTTTATCCCTAAGATGAGTAGGTGCAGAAGGGGATGGCACCCCACCCCCCCACCTTCCATAGTTGTACAGAAGAAGGCATTGCAGCAATCTATACCACCTGAAATGCCCTCCTCTGCGCAACTATTCAAAGCAGAGCAGCCCTGCATTTTTATTTTTATTTTTTGCATCTGGCTACCTATAGAGCCAATTAGACAGGGTAGCACTGTGCTAGATGATGTGCAGAACGCAGAGGTGTCATGGCCCCTGCACGTTCCTGCATCTTTTGAACCCCCTGTGTCTCTGGTGAAAGTAGAAGGCTTGTTAGTTTGTGGAAGACAAATGGCCTTTGATATTGTTTCTTCCAAGTCTGCAGGTAAATAAAGCCCATATTCTGTCCTTTGCAGGTAGCTCATAGACTCATAGAATAGTAGAGTTGAAAGGAACCCTGAGGGTCATCTAATCCAACCCCCTGCGATGCAGGAATCTCAACTAAAGCACCAATAACAGGTGGCCATCCAGCCTCTTAAAATATCCAAAGAAGTCTTCTGTAGTAGTTTGGATTTCCCAGTAGGAAACCACTGCTGTTGGTTGCAAGCTACTTTCCAGATGCTTAAACATAAACATGCAGGTGATCAATTTATGAATCTTGCTTCAGAAATGAGACTTGTGGAGGAAAAGATGGGTGAGGACTGGAGCAGTAAATAGCAAGGAATGGAGCAATCTGTTAATGCACCTACGACTGTAGCCATTTCCTTTTTTGCTGTGCTCCTTCTAAGATAGACAGACCACATGTCTGACCTAACAAGAAGGTTATTCTATTAATAACAATAATATATAAGAAGGTTGTATATTAATTCCAACCACCATACATTCCATTGCAAGGTTTTGCACTATTGCCCAATTAGACATAGTGTGCAGAAAGGCATTTGCTTGCATTTGTTCCTTGTCCGTTGGAGAAAAATCTAAATCCTCTCCTGGATTTGCTTTTTCAATTCACTTGGAGGAGGATTATTATTTTTACCACCCACACAGTCATCAGGCCCAGTCCTTCCTTCCACCCTGCTACCACCTGTCAAGGTTATAATATCTTTGGTGTTTTTCAGTAGCTAAAAACCAATGTACTATTGATGGCTCAGTTCCTTTCCAAGTTTATCCCATCTTCTATGCACAACACAGTATGTCAGTGTGTTTCCAGAGAGTATCAGAAGGGGGATATGATATCCAGCACGTGTGTACCTAGGTGCATAATATTTTGAAGGTGTAAGCCTATTTGAGCCTGTGGAATGGGTAAATTTTAATTAACAACAAACTGATATTATATTTGGTCACCAGCAAGGAGCTCTTTGAATGTCAGTCCTTTTAATCCATCTAATTACAGAATCTCAGAAGGCAGGTAAGCAGACTCCAATCAGTGCAGTCAAGGTTTCATTATACAAACTATAAATTATTTCTTCACAGAGCAATTATATATCACGTTGGTTGGTTCACACACTCGACATACATTATCTTTGTAGACTTTACGACAGCCTTGTAAGGTAGGCCTGGCAGGCAGAACCAAAATCTTGGCTGCTCTATAAGCAGCCCAGTCTGCACAAAACAACAAATTGGCCTCAGCCAAAGGCAGATAGGAGCTGGCTGGAATTGAGGCATGAGACAGGCGGAAGCAGGTGGAACAGAGGGAGGAAGGAGGAGAAAAGAGTGAAGAGGACAATAAAAAGAACAATGAAGTTTCTCTCAGCAACAAGCTGCCGAGCTGCAAACTAAGGGGAGACGATTTCTTTACACATACATTTAGGTATCATATACCATTTCACCACCTGCAAAAACAAAACACCTAAATTAGGCAGTTGAAATCAAGAATGCTTAGTAGCATTCACACCACACAATCATTTCAAAGCACATTTAAAGCATGCACAAAGCATGCAGCTCCCCCAAAAGGATCCTGGGAACTGACATTTGCCAAGGGTGCTGAGAATTGTAGATTGGTGAGGGGTAAGCTACAGTTCCCAGGATTCTTTTGAGAGTAGCCATGTTCTTTAAATTTATGGTGTGGGAAAGACTTTGGAGTTTTCAGTTGTCTTAGGGAAACAAATTCAGAAGGTGCTTTCGTTCTGACCAGATGACTTTAGCGCCTAGCTCTGGCTGGGAGCTGTTGAGGTTGTGGTGGAGTGGGCAAACCAAAATCAACCTGACAAGCCACAAATCTGCCTGCCACCTTCAGGCAGGGAAAGGCCCAACTGCAGAGAAAGGCCATGTTTAATGACATCTCCTGAAAGCTCTGTCCTGCATGAAACCCTTGCCGAAGACCCGCAGACATTGTGCCTCGCCCTTCGCTTTCTGTTGGGAGCTGCTGGGCTATAGAACAGCAAAAGTGAGTTTGCCCCCACCCTCAAAAAAACACCCCATTTAGAAAACTGCAGGTTAGATGCAGAGAGTTCTCTGCAATCACATTTCCCTTGTCACAAAGGCTGTGGCGGCGGCAGCTCTGCGCCTCAGGGAATCGCTTTCTGCGGTGGCTAAATACTTGACGGAGACAAAGGCCGAGAACAGGTGCGTGGGCCAGTTCCTAGCAAAGCCGGTCCCCTGCGAATAAAAGGGAACCTCTTTTCGAGGGAGCTGGAACAAAGGGGAATCAAGCATAAAGCCTGGAGGCCAGGGGCACAGCTGCCTCTCCCGCCGTCCCTTCCTCGCCCCTGAGGGCGGCTGAAGGGCTTCAGAGGGGACAGGC
Organism: Podarcis pityusensis; assembly: GCF_964106645.2. Lineage (NCBI taxonomy): Eukaryota > Metazoa > Chordata > Lepidosauria > Squamata > Lacertidae > Podarcis > Podarcis pityusensis. The sequence continues at coordinate 47,164,444 of NC_138028.1, forward strand.
TGAGTGGCAGCTCCTAATTGCCTTCGGAAGGGGATTTTAACAGACAGATCCTTTCTCTACAAAGCTCAGTGTGGTGAGGGGCTTGGAAATCTGGCAGGGGGAGGTGAGGGACGAAGGCTGGCCAGAGAGGATCCATAGTGGCCCATAAGATACCTATTTACCTGACCTTGACACAAAAGCTCTGCTCACGCACTATGTAAAAGGACGAAAGTTTACGGCCTTCCCTCCCTCCTTTTCCTCCCCACTGCTCTTTCCCTTCAACCCCATATTGCCTACAACAGTAAGGTCTCACACCGAAGGCCACTGACCTGTACGGAGGACTCTATGATTTGAAAACAGGACATACTTTTGTGACCCAAGAAAACTTCTAACAGCACTGCTCCATAAGGAGCAGGGGCTGGAGGGAGCCCTGGCTGAAATGAGGGCCACCTGACGGGGCCCAGTAAACAATAATATTAAATAGAGTTCTTCACTTCTCTCTCCATGGGTGCAGCTAGATCCTTTTAGAGAGTCTGGGGTTAGTGGTCTAATGGTGAGATGGGTGCTCTTGATAGGGTCATTGCTTGAGAGCCAATGTGGTGTAGTGGTTAAGAGCGGTAGACCCGTAATCTGGTGAACTGGGTTCGCGTCTCCGCTCCTCTACAAGCAGCTGCTGGGTGACCTTGGGCCAGTCACACTTCTTTGAAGTCTCTCAGCCTCACTCACCTCACAGAGTGTTTGTTGTGAGGGAGGAAGGGAAAGGGGAATGTTAGCCGCTTTGAGACTCCTTCGGGTAGTGATAAAGTGGGATATCAAATCCAAACTCTTCTTCTTCTTCTTACATGGAGTGGTAGGGCAACTGCTTTGCATTCAGAAGGTCTCAGGTTCAATCTCGCACATGCCCAGGTAGAAGCAGGAGAGATTCCTGTCTGAAATGCTGCCATGCAGTGTAGACAGCCTTGAGCTAGATGGATGAGTGGTTTGACTCCATGTAAGGCACCTTTTCTATGGTCCAAATGGTGGCAAGCCAGGTCTGCTGTATTTGCCTTCACCCGCAGTCTGCTGAGAGGGGCCTTAAACTTCTACCCCAAAGTCCTGCCCTGCTGATGCCACTGACGTCTGTGCACACTTCAGTGGAAGTGTGGAAATACTCTTCCTAGACAGTGAGAAGTGCCACCCCAAGTCTCATACTTCCATTTTTTCCTCACTTTTTAACTTGGTTGTGAAAATTAAGATGCTGTAGCCTCAAAGGTGCAAAAAAAGGAAGGAAAACAAACAGGGAAATGCCAGCACCAGACCACAACCAAAAAGGTATCCATTACTGATCCAGAGGCAAATGGAATGAATCTGGAGTTTATAAGCTGTTTTTTAAAATTATTTTTAAAGATTTAATGATATTGTTCTTATTAGTTGTTGTGGTTGTGTACTCTATGTTATTGCCTGTAAACCAGTCTGTTACTCAAAAAGAAAGAAAGAAATTAAGATTAATATATAAAAGAAATGATAAGCATGCATCAATCAACGGTGTGCCTTGCAAAATTAGCATGGTTCACTAATTCACTGACGAGGACAGAAGTGTGCACATGTGAGTGGTCAGTGGATTTGCTCCCTTAGGAAAATTAATGTAAATTGTGCAGCTATTTTTACATGCAGAAAATACTTCTGTCCTTCAGTACATTATGCAACAGCATTCTTTCAACCCTTGGGTGCCTCTGGAAAGAGGAAAAGAGCACTGCCCCTGTTTTACATACCTAATGCATCATTAAGTTATGGTCTTTGCTGCCACAAGATGCAGTGATGGCCTTTAGATGGCTTTAAAACAGTGAAGGGGACTTCAGACTGTGACCCAGACTTCAGCTGCCACTGTGCTTGACCACTGGCTATGCCTGACCAATTTTGGCATTGCACATGGTGCCAATGAAATTTTAAACCCCAGAGTTTGCCACTGCTGATTGTGGGCTTCCCATAGGCTTCTGGTTGGCCACTGTGAGACCACGATGCTTGACTATTATGGGCCATTGGCCAGATCTAGCAGAGCTCTTCTTATGTTCTTAATGTGTGAAATGAATCTATTACAAAGCATTGTGTCACAGATGAGGTGATATCTTTTTTTACACATGATTATTAGTTAACACAGTCTTGATGGCTTGATGATGCGGTCATCAAGTGATGAGCAAGCATGTGAGATCCAGGCTTATGTTCCCTTAGGGATTTACATAGGTCATCATTATGGGGTCATGCTTGATGTCTTCTCTAAATATTTGCATTTATTAGTTAATTCTTGCTGGACACATTTGATCAGTAAGTACAAAGAAATTTGCTTAGGGTTACACTCCACGTTACCTGATAAAGACCGTTCATTTAAATTGTAAACCATGCCACTGGGAACAGAGCAGATATGACTCTACACTTTGCTTTCTACTTAAATGAGACAAGACTGTGAGTGAGACTTCACTAGGAATAATTGAGACATTAAATCAATTCCTTTATAAATTCCTGCAGGCAAAAATGGGTGGAGACAGAGGGGAACAAAAAAGCATTGAGTGTATGCAATTGTAATTTTATTTTTTTACATTTCCATATGCATTCTCCCCTCGCTGGTAATGGCTTTAAAGATCCTGGAAATGTATACTTAAGCAGTGCGTGTAGAAGAATATGCTGCAAAGTAATTGCATGTCACAGTGGGAGACTTTGAAGAGAGTTATATATTTATACCGTATGAGTGTAGACCTGGGCTGGTGAGGGGCAGGGGAGAATGTGTTTTGCATAATTTTTTTCCTGCCTTTTGCTCTATTATATGCCACTCCAGAAGAAGAAGAAGAAGGGAGATGATCAAAGAGAAGGCTTTACCCCTAATTCCACCCCCTACCCCATTTTCTCATCTGATCCAGCAAAGCATGGCTGTGCATGGAAACAGGTTTCCTAAGGCGTAGCACTTACTGGATCAGGACCAGAGACCTACAGTGACTGCTAAGTGTTGGTTCTCCCTAGCTATACAACATGGCATTTAATGGCCCATGCAACTTGGATGCAAATCCAAGTGAGCAGGGTCTCAGTGTGCCAATTGGTGCCCTCTCCCTATTGTAAAAAAGTCCATCAACGGACTCTTTGTGCATCATCTGTGCCAAGTCTAATAGTGACGCTTGAGGAATTCAGTATCTGTTAATTCCGATGCAAACCATCTTGATCTGCAGCTCCTGGTTTTTGCAGTTCTCTGAATTTTGTGATACACTTCTCAGCTCAAAAATACCAAAATGCACTACAAATACATATTTCAGAATAAAATATATTTACAAGTGTGCACATTGAGATAAAGCATTATTTTGAATGACTTACCATGAGGCATCCTAAAGCAGTTTTAGAATAACAGATATAAAAGAGTTGCATCTCAAAAAAACTCTTAAAATGAATTGCATATGTAAAAACAATTTTTGAAAAATTATAAATATAAAAACAGTTTAAAGCAAGTACAACACACACACACACACACACACACACACACACAATCAATTCAATTCAAAGACCAACTGGGGTAAATATTTTAGAAGGCTTCTTGAAAGGCTACTTTAGCAGGCACCAAAAAGGCAATAGAGAATGCATGTGTCTAATATGCAGTGGCAGGGAGTTCCAAAGGGTAGGTGCTGCTATACTCTGTGTTTGATTTTGACATTGTGTGGAGTAGACCTCCTGGTAGGATGGTATCTGCAAGATGCCCTCTCCTGCAGAATGCTGGGATTGGTTGGGCATGCAGGGGAAGAGATGAAATTTTAGGTATTCTGGTTCTAACCTTGAACCTAACCCAGTAGCCAATTGGCAGCCAGTGCAATTCCTTCACCTGGCCTAATATGATGGTAAGATTCCCCTGCAGAGAGCAGTTGAGCTGCCGAATTTTGCACCACCTGCAGCTTCAAGGGCAGCCCTTTGTAGAGCACATTGCTGTCTGGAGATACATTAGTATCTACATATGGCGCTGTGGGTTAAACCACAGAGCCTAGGACTTGCCGATCAGAAGGTTGGCGGTTTGAATCCCCACGACGGGGTGAGCTCCTGTTGCTCTGTTCCGGCTCCTGCCAACCTAGCAGTTCGAAAGCACGTCATAGTGCAAGTAGATAAATAGGTACCACTCCGGCGGGAAGGTAAACGGCGTTTCTGTGCGCTGCTCTGGTTTTGCCAGAAGCGGCTTAGTCATGCTGGCCACATGACCTGGAAAAACTGTCTGCAGGCAAACATCGGCTCCCTAGGCCAATAAAGCGAGATGAGCGCTGCAACCCCAGAGTCGGTCACGACTAGACATAATGGTCAGGGGTCCCTTTACCCTTTACCTTTATTTGAAAACATGCTCTGTGATAAAGCACTTAAATATAAATGTTAAAAACTTATTTAAATAAAAATGTCCAAGGGAATTGAAGTCAGACCATTGATCCATGTAGCCAGGATTGTCGAGGCTGAATGGCCATGGTTCTCCAAGTTGTCTTTGCCTGAAAAGACAGGTGACTGAACCCGGGTCCTTTTGTGTGCAAAGGATGTGCTCCTCCACAGAGCTTTGACACCCCTGCCCCCCCAAAACAGCACCTTCTTATGCACCTATTCTAGCACAGAAATGGAAGCCTTGGGAGGAAGACCTGCACGGAATTAGCTCTATCGTGAAATTTTCTCCGTGTTGCCTTAGTGACCTCAGGAGCTCTCCCCACCTGGTAAACTAGTTCTGAGTTTTTGCCACATGTTGAGATTGTCCCCTGGGTCTGTGATGTGGGAAGTTCAAAAAGTGGGCTCAGTTACAATGGGCTGGCTGAAAAGATGAACCCTGGTAAACCAGGATTCTAAATCATTTGAGGAGCCTCCTCACAAGGAGAAAGATGACTCTCTGCGGCAAATAATTGCTCTCAATGTGACAGTGACAATGATGGGGGCAGGAGGAGCTGTGTTTTACTGTGTTTGATGTTTTAATTCAGGGGTCAGCAACCTTTTTCAGCCGTGGGCCAGTCCACCGTCCCTCAGACCATGTGGTGGGCCGGACTATATTTTTTTGGGGGGAAATGAACGAATTCCTATGCCCCACAAATATCCCAGAGATGCATTTTAAATAAAAGGACACATTCTACTCATGTAAAAACACGCTGATTCCTGGACCGTCTGTGAGCTGGATTGAGAAGGTGATTGGGCCGCATCTGGCCCCTGGGCCTTAGGTTGCCTACTCATTTTAATTTGTTGAAAGCTGCCCAGAGTGGCTGAGCCACCCAGTCAGATGAACAGAATAGAAATATTATTAGTATTTGTATTATTATAAGTTAGGGGCAGTGGCGTAGCGTGGGGGGTGCAGGGGGGGCCGGCCGCACCGGGCGCAACATCTGGGGGGGGCGCTCGCACTCGCAGCTCTCTGCCCCTACCTGGCTCACTCACTCTCTCTCACTGCAGTGCTGGCTGTGTGAATCCGATCCGAGCCGCCGGGTCGCCGCCCACTGTGGGGGGGGGGTGCCAGGTGTGCGGGTTAGGGGGCGCAAATTACTTGCCTTGCCCCGGGTGCTGACAACCCACGCTACGTCACTGGTTAGGGGTTGGGCTAAATGGGCAGCCCAGAGGCACTTTTCAGCAAATTTTCCCTCTTCACATGTTACTCGAACACAGAGGACTTAGGATATGCATCCACTAACAGGTTTAATGCCAACCCGTATTCTACCACATCATGAATAGCTCTGCTATTCAGAAAACCAATGGCGCAAGGTGTTATAATACTTTTTGGACAGCATTTATGTTCTTGCATCGTCTCCCTCTGCAAACTATGATTTGTGCCACAATATGCTCTATTCAACAAAGTGTTTTCTGGCTGATCTCTCCTCTCGCCGGCCATCTCACTGCTGTGATAATCCCTCCATGTGCAGCACTTAGCCATGAAATTTCCCCACAGTAACATGGCAATTTTTAAGTGCCAATTGCCTCCTTTAGCAAATAGTTCTCATTGCGAGAAAGAAACAGCTGCCTTTTGTCAATAGCTTCCCATTATTGCTGCCACCAGAGAATATGGCACAAGGTTTACTTGGAGTAGTTGGGGAGATCCGAAAAAAACTGGGCCACAGAATATGGTTTTATGCTCATTTTCAGCCTGTTTTGCATTCCCTGGATAATTGCAGAATCTCCCAACAATGAAAAAATAGATAATCTTTAATAATTTGATTTGGTCTCACTTTTTTTCCTGTTGCAATAGTGACTTGACTCCCACTCGATTTTTTTAAAAAACAACAACAACACCAAGCCCAACATGTGTCATTAGATTGATTTGCAACTGTGAAATGTTGTCTATCACATTTCTAAAGTGAAGTAGTGCTGGTGAATGTTATCAGTCACAGAAGTGGTGGGAGAGAGGCAACAATAGCGAAATCTCTCTAACCATTTGTCTTATACTGTAGGTGAGGGCCAAATTACACCAAGACTCTTTGAATCAGATGTGCAGGATTTTTAAAATGCAATTTTTAAAATGCAAATTCCATCAACTTGGGGGGGGGGGTGACTAATGGAATCAGAACAGGTGGGGGTGACCCCCCCCCAAATAGCCTAGTGGGGAATGAGGATGCTCAGTGGCCATATAATATTGAGGGCCTTTTGGGGGAAGGTATGGGAAAAAGCAGGGAGCACAATGGAATGGAATATTCCAAAAGAGGACATGGCTGGCTGTAACTTTAAACTTGAGAACTCCACGCAGCAGGATTTTGTAGCAGGTTTCACTTGTTTACAATTCGCCTTAGGCTCAAGTAAGTATTAGTGTTGGGTGAGGGGTGGCGAGAGACAACTGCTAGACAATTTCACTGTTGTTGTCTTTTTGAAAATATTGTAGCTCCTTTCCCCTTTGCCATGATCTCATTTTTCACATCAGGATCAATACAACCCAAGAAGTTAATGTCGAGACTGTACTTCACCTCCTTCCCACCCCAACCTCCCGTTTTCATGCCTGAAGCCGACTCCTTCAATCGATATGGCTCTGGCTCTAATAATGATTTTGGCTCCTTTTCAACCTTGATATCATGAATGGATTTTCCCATGATTCGCATGAATTATGTAGCTATGTGTTTGCAGCTACATCTGCCTTCTTCAAACATGTTCTCATACATACATAAACACTGGAATCAATTTTTTATGAAAGTTGGTGTACAAATGTTTTAAACAAACATTTTTGTCCATAATACAGGATTGGGTCAAAACCTTCCTTCAACACTTTTCTCAACACAAAATGAAAAGAAGTGACAAGTATTCTGCATAAGCAGCAAATAATCAAAAATAAACATGATCCTGGACTGTACCACAGCAAACCTGGGCTGAGCTGAAAGCTCTTTTACAAAAATATGCCCCCAATTTGGGGGCTCAGGTGGGAAGGGAGCAAATATCCCTCCATACACAACCAGGTTACCATTTCCCACTGCCAACACCTGTTTCAAGGTTATGGGAATGATAGTGTTTCCCAAAATCTCTGCAGCTACCTTCCACTATTTTTTCCTTTCAACACGTCTGAGAGTGAGGGCAGAAAGCACTACTGTCACTGTAACTGGCATCATGGTAATGCTTTGTTATCACATAGTATTGCCAGGTAGCCAATCAATAATTTTAGGGAGTAATTTCAGGTCAGCCCTTTCAGATTATAGATGGAAAGCAATGACATTCTTCAGCAGAGCTTCCAGGACAGTTTATGAATTACAAGATAATACATCAATAAAATACAGGATAAACATGTGAATATCTATCTATCTATCAATCTATCTATCATCTATCATATATCTATCATATATTATCTATCATCTATCTATCTATCTATCATCATCTATTTATCATCTATCAACCGTATTTTTCGCTCTATAGGACGCACCAGACGATAAGACGCACCTAGTTTGGGGGAGAGGAAACATGAAAAAAAAATTATGAATCCCAGAAGCCAGAACAGCAAGAGGGATCTGGCTTCTGGGATAGCCTCTTGCTGTTCTGGCTTCTGGGATAGCCGCTGAAGCCTCTCCTGGGCAATGGGATGAAGGCTCCCCCTGCCTAGAAGAGGCTGCCCTCTGTCCCTTCCCCCATCTCCCGCAAGAACCGTGTACTGTTTAAAGCGAGTGCAGTTATTGGGGGCTTTTCTGGGAGGTGGGGGAAGGGACAGAGCCGCATGCTCTATCCCTTCCCCCCACTTCCCACAAGAGCCGCACGAAGCCTCCTCAGGGCAGCGGGGAGCCTTCATCCCACTGCCCTACGGAGGCTTCGCGGGGGCTATCCAAAAGCCAGAATAGCTAGAGGGAGCGCTGCACAACGCTCCCTCTAGCTGTTCTAGCTTCGTGGGAACTTTTTCCTAGACATCTTGTAGGGTGGGGCAATCATGCATGTCTGGCCTGGGAAGATGCATGTGGCCCCCTTGCAGAGATGGCTTATGCACCTCCCTATGGAGACTCGGGATTTCTCCCTCTGTACAAGACCCCAAGAAGAATGCACTGCCATGAACACGGCTCTCATGATCAGCACAGAGAGTACATCCAGGCACGATGCGACTGTTCAGAGGCTGACTAATTCAGTCCAACAATGCATCTTTGGAAAGCAAACCGAGTGCCAGCTGCCAGTAACACTCAAGTTAGCCTTGGCTCCTAGCCTGCTGAAGTATAACGCAGATGGAAAATGTTAAGTGTACTGGCCCTTAACAAAATAATAGCGATGCCCCTGGACTCTGAGCCTTAGCCGCTAGTGTGGAGCCAACACACTGAAACGGGAACTCATAGATGTATTTGGAATCCAAATCTAAACCCATATCCTATTTGCAGCATTTACTTCCTTCATTGGCTCGGCTGAATCAAAAACCAGAAACACAATGTCCCCAAACCATTTTATTGGGCTCCAGCTGTACCCTTGCTTTCAAATGTTCAGTGTGTGATACATCTGTGGTTTTGAAAGATCTGATGGAATGTTTCCCACATGTTCGGTGTTGCTCATTTCCAAGCTGTTCAGCATTGCTAAATTGCAGCCAGGGCTGAGGCTGAAACCACACATGATCCTCAGCTGTGTGATTCTCTCTCAACCCCCCCCCCCCATATTTTCTTTCCAAATGAAAAGCAACCTTGGGGAGTGTGCTTGAGAGTGAAAAGAGTGACAGGGGGAGGGATTGCTTAACTCTTTCATCTCTGGCAATTTTTCCTCTTAAAAATCACTCTCAGCAGAGCTTTTCTACCTGCGAGGGAAAATATACTGGGCAATACACAATTGTGGCAGCTCACCCATACAAGTGGCATTCTGCAAAGGGGAGCCCTCTTCTTAGTAACAGCTGAATCCAGTAGGTGCACTGCACTTGCAAAAGATGGTGTGAAACCTCTGGTGTAACTGCCACCATTGTGCTGATGACAGTTAAGCTTTGCATGCTACCACTTGCACTATTGCTTGTACAACCACTTGTGCAACAGCCTAAACTCTCTTATGTTAGATCACACTCCCTAGGTACATGACTCTTTCATCCCACAGGTGAGAAAGCAGCTTGGAGAATAATTTCGAGTATGGGAAATAACTGGAGGGGGAAGGGTTAAGCAGCCCCTGTTTCTTCATTCTTCACCCACATCCCACCCGGCTGTTGCAAGCTCTTGATCACAACTTCTAAGGCTGCTTTGCATTAAGAAATGCTGAGCCTTCAGGAGAAAGAATCACAAAATCAAGTTGGGCAGGTTTCCAGGTTTGTCTTTGAAACATAGGCACCAAATGTATGGGCAGCCCCTCCCCCAAAGTATGTGGGGATGGGCCCCTCTCCAATCTTGAGGGCATTGCTGGCCTCCTGGCGGTGGGCCTTGTTGGGTTTCCCAATGCCCGTGACGTCACATGTGTGTCTCACTTGTGACATCACATGCACCTACCACTTGTGACATCACACGCATGTGATGAGCCCCCCCCCCATTGTTGGGTGGAACTTGTTGCTTCTGCTTTGAAACCACGAGGGCTAGCCACATGCACCAATCAAAACATGGAAGTTGAGAGGCTCACAGGAGGAGTCCAAATTCTGTGCAGGATTCCAGGCTCTGCCATTAGCGCCTTCTGACAGTCACCTGACCTGAGAAAATGTTACGAAGAGAGCAGCAAAGCACTGAGGTCCCTCTATTTAACTGTGCTGCCACTTTGCTCTTACACTTCTTTGGGCTGTCGAAGCAGCCATGTGTCTGTGGGTTTCTAAAAAGGAGTCTCCATGCTTTTTCCAGCTCACTAAGCAACTGTGTGGTTGTATATACAGTGACAGAGCAGCTGCCCTTACAGATATACCGGGGGTTGTTCCTAAGAGCCATGAGTCGTTTGCACAGTTTAGTCATGCACACCCCTGAACTCCTCCTGCAGCTCTCTGGAGATGAAGGTGAAGGGAGGACAAAGTGGATGCTTTGATTCATCTGCTTTGCTTTTAGCTTCCTTGCTGAACTTCAAAGGGAATCTCATGCTTTTGAGGGAGACACAACAAGCCTCATTTGCTTCCCCCTAAGGGCACTGCCCTTCCTTAAGCTGTGACCCTGGGACCTGTGCTGTCGCCGCTCATCACTGCTCAGGCTGGGGGTCCTGATCCCCCCCCCAATGTCCTTGGTTCATCCTACAAACAAGCAACACCATTCCCTCTCGCTTAACGATGAGAGCATTATTTTGTGGTTAAGTTTGTTTGTTTGTTTGTGTGTATGCATCTCACTTTTGAGAGCTCAAAAGGTAGGTCAGGCAAAATGCTTTTAACAATCAAAATAAAATAAAATACATTAGGAAGGTGGCAGAGACCTGCACGCTCAGAGTAGCTGAGGCACATTTATTTCCAATTTGTCATTGTCTGAGATCTGCAAATGATTAAATACAAATTTAATAATAAAATAAATATTAAATGAGTGCTGGTTTGTGCCAGACATTAGAAGATGCTGTGATACAATCATTTTTAGGCCAAAATAAAAATAAAAATATTTTAAATGCCTTTATGGTTGTCATGATGCAAAGGTGGAGAACGTGTGGACCACCCAGACATTATTGGATTCCAGCTTTCTTCAGCCAGCTGGCATGGTTAATGACATAACCATGCTATGACTATGTGCTTTTGATCACACATGCTTTTTGTGCCAGGTGCTGCTATTACTTTACAAGGAAAGTTGTGATTCTGTTGTTTCTTTGTAGGTCTGGGGCAGACCTTTTCAAGGGGAAGAACAGTGCTTTTGGATTGGGGGGTTGGTTGGTTTGGATGTCATCTTTGGATTCTCTCCTAGCATGTGGTTTTATAGCTGTATGATGGGGTTCTGTAGTAGAGGGAACTGCTGAAGTGATGGAGCCAGTTTCTTTGTTAATGCCTCCCTTCAACATGTCTAAGGAGTTGGTCAAGAGCAGGTCTGTTGCCTTAGCAACAACTAAGCCAGCAATGCTACCAGAAGGATGAGGCCAGCTTTCCTTCCTTCGTCTAGACAGAGGCCACATCATCTTAAGGCCAGGAGAACAGTAGATCGGGGCTAGCATGGAATACACTTACACCTGAATAGCTCTCTGTGTTGGAACCAAAGCTATGAATTTGGAAGGTGGGTAACCTAGAAACCTAAAAGGGTTGGAATGATATCTGTTGTAGTGATAATGCTGTGAGGTTTCTCACCGCTTAGAGACTGTGGTAAGTCCACATGCACACAAATAAATTTTCAATTTTAAAAAAGGGATTGGAGTTTTGCACTGATGCTTCCCTGTGCTTGCGTTTTATTGTGTTAAGTTTGTATCATTGTTAGCTGCCATGAGGACTCCTGGTGATGCAGAGGGGCAGAGGACAAATTCTTTCATCATCATGGTCCATGATGTGCTTCTATATTATTTAATTAGGTTCCCAGAGGGCTCAGTGGAGCCAAACTGATGGGAAAGAATTAGCCAACAAGCAAATAAATGGTATAGTTAGGCATTATACTGCTACATGTCCATGAAATATGTGGAGACACTGATTCAAAGTCTGTATTGTTATGCTGGGGTAAATTCCCACTTGTCTTGTGAGCAAGCTTACCCTCAGACAAGCTCTAGTCCTTTGTGAGAAATTGATGTTTGATTATTATCTCACAGAATTTGTAGATCTGTAATCTGAAAGTGAGATAAAGCCACAAAGGAAGAATAAGGCTGACATAGTAAGCATAGCTACTTCCTGACACAAGTTCTGCTGAAATCAATGAGAATTACTCCCAAATTAGTTCTGGGATGTACATTTCAATGGTATATGTGTGTTATTTTCCTTTTCCTTTTCTTAGGACGTTCTCTGCTACAAGTTTCACTGATGATATACAGTATAGAAAGCTGAGTAATTTATAGGCCGTTTACCAGAAAACTTAGTTTGTTTACACATTACCCGTTATTCTGGCTCCAGTGCACGTCCACTGCTGGCTTTGAATCTGTGTACACATGATATTGGGGACGCGGGTGGCGCTGTGGGTTAAACCACAGAGCCTAGGGCTTGCCGATCGGAAGGTCAGCGGTTCGAATCCCCACGATGGGGTGAGCTCCCGTTGCTCAGTCCCTGCTCCTGCCCACCTAGCAGTTTGAAAGCATGCAGTGCAAGTTGATAAATAGGTACCACTCCAGCGGGAAGGTAAACGGCGTTTCCGTGCACTGCTCTGGTTTGGTGGCTTAGTCATGCTGGCCACATGACCCGGAAGCTGTACGCCGGCTCCTTTGGCCAGTAAAGCGAGATGAGCGCTGCAACCCCAGAGTCATCCACGACTGGACCTAACAGTCAGGGGTCCCTTTACCTTAACACATGATATTACCCACAATGCAGAGCTATTGTGTAGTTTCTTGAGAAATGCTGCTATTTGACGCATTCCCCTTCAAACTGGCTTCACTCCAAAAGCAAAACTGAAGCCACATCCACTTTGCAGTTAAAGCCTGAAGTGTACATTTGAGACACTCATTGCACATGTGCAGATGACAGTGCGTGTGCAGATGAGAGCTTCATGAATAGGGGTTGCAGGGGCAAAGAAACCAAACATCAGGTGTACATGAGGTGAAGACATCCCTGCCCTCTCACTGGTTTGTGTGCAGCAACATGCAAATGTGGCTTGAAACATTGGAGTGTCTGTTTGCGTGACCTTGCTACTTTTAAAGCCACTAACATGTACATAGCCTCAGGGTCAATGTATAGAGCCATATTATCTACTCAGACTATAGTATTTTCCCAGTGGATATTGCCATACTATACCTCTTATGATCCAACTCTGCCCAAAACAGGTCACTACAGATCTTTGGTGCTTGAAGGGAAGAGGGATGAGATCAGTGGTATTATTCTAGAAAAAGAGGTGCCAGAACTCACCACGAACACCTCCCTCGTTCTCTTAGAATGGCAGTGGTGCCTACCTGAGAGGTGCTGGAACTGCGTTCTGGCGAGCCCTGGCTGAGAAAAAGCTCTGGATGGGATCACCTTGGTTGGCCAGTGCTGCACACTTTTTAAAGCGGGGGTGGCCCCTCCAGCCCTCTCTAAATGGCCACACCTCCTCTCTCAAGGCCACACCCTGCACAGGCCTTGTCCTTGAGTGCTTTTGCCTGGCTGGGATGTATCCTTGAACTGTGATGACACCTCTTGCTTGCCTAGATGGAAAGGAGTGTGTCGGGAGTATGTGTAGAAACCTCTGCTGTGTTGGGCTGGAATGCAGGCTGCTGTCCAAAGGGAAAAGTCGTATCTGTTGCTCTGTGTACTTTTGCCTCTGGATTTGGCCACCACTGGCATGCAGCCCCTTCATGTATGCCTGTGAGGGGAATGCAGTCCTCAAGCTGAAAAGGTCCTTCATCCCTGCTTTTACGAATCAATGCTGACCCAGCTGATTTCCACTTTAGCTGGAAATTGCACTATAATGATTCTGTCCCTTTCACCTAGCCAGAGCCCACTGAAATGAAGATCTCCCTCTCCCTCTCCCTCCCTCTCTCTCTCTCTCTCTCTCTCTCTCTCTGTGTGTGTTTCTGCTTTCTTGACTCTAACAGACATAGACGAGAATGACTGCAGTATGAATGCTCCGGAAAAGAGCGTTTATGTGCGTGCGCACACACAGTTTCATGCATTGCATGGGGTTAAACTAGATGACCCTGCTTCTTCAATTCTATGATTCTCTGACATCTTAGCTCCCTTCCTTTGCTTTCATATGCGCAGGGCTCTGCACTGCTCAGATTGGAAAATGCCTGCTTAATAAGGGGCATATTGGGACTAGAAGCATAGTGGAAGATATGGCAGATGGGTCTGGGGCCACAGAGGCTCCAATCAGATGTGAGGCTTTTCCCTACAATGGGAGCATTAGTTTTCTAGCCGGAGTCCAAGGAACATTAAGGGGTTTTCTGGCAGGGGAGCGGGCTTGTAAAGAGGAGGAAAATTGCTGGCAAGGCACTTTGGAATTAGGAGCTGATGCTATTTGGGTTGTGCCTCCCTCCTTCCAGTCACCATTGGGATTCCTCTCTTGAATAATAAGGCAACTCTGATTTTATATGGAACTTGAGTGTTCATTCAAAATGCATCTCCAGATACTTAGGGAGCTAATAGGACTGGCAGAATCATCAATAATGCAAGGGAGGAGGCAAGGAAAGTGGATTAAGTATATCCACTAGGAGCACACTAGTTGATACTACTACATATCAGGGCCACCCAGAGACAGGTGGGTCTATAAAGGCCAGATGGCAGAAAAATACCACTGAAGAGAATGAAGCAGAGGGACTTGCGGAAAGCAACATAGCTGAGAGAAGAGAAAGAAAGAGTTGCTGACCAGTTAGTTCATCATCACTATGGCATTGTGGGTTCTGTGGCTCAAGTACATAAAGACAGAAATTGAACTGTGTATCCTAAGAATTTGTTTTTTTAAAAAACCCTCAAGTTTCTGGACCTTAAGGGGGAAAACCCTTCCCCAAAGATGCAGATTTTTTCTTAAGCAGTAACAGGGAAGTTAAACTGTGATGTCATAACATAACATAATGTTACAGTAGTGGGTGCTACCCCCTGCCAAGCAGTAGAAAAACTCGAGGGAGTTCCAGGCACTAATCCAACATCTGTGCTCCTTTGGAGGATTGAAGATGTGGTGGAGACTGTCATAGCTTTAAGAAATGTGGTTTATTCACCTATTTACACCTTCATTCTGCGTGTAGGGAGTCTAGCTCACACAGCATGGTCATATTACGCAGGACTTGTTCCCCACAGCAGTGCAGCACTGGAGTCAAAGGCATCTCTCCCAACCAGCCTGCCCAAGATGGATCCCAGTCTTTTTTAAAATCTCCGTTCTTCCTAGCACACCTTGCTCTTTTCCCGTCACTTTGAACCCCACCCCATCACCATGGCAACTTCTCTCAGATGGGCCATCAACACCTTTTGTCATGTTGATGCTTCTTTCCCACATGAGACCCTGCCTTGGAAAGAAAGCTTAGCCAGTGCTTTCCACTGGCCTCCAATCTTCCCTTTTGGGGTCTCAACAGCGTAAGAGTCTTGCTACATCAAGCCAATGGCCTATCTAGTTCAGCACTGTGCTTTTGTAGTGGCAAACAAGGTGCTTCTGGAGAGCACTGCCTTTTCCGGCAACTGGTATTCAGAAGCATATTACCTCTGACTGTGGAGGTAGAATGTAGTCATCAGGGTGGATAACCTTATCTTCCCAGAATTTATCTAATCCTGTTTTGAAGACATCCAAGTGGCTGGCCATCCTTTCCTCTTGTGAAAGCAATTTCCACAGTATAACAGCGAGCAGTGTGAAAAAATACTTCCTCGTCTGTCCTGAAACTTCCAGCGTTCAGCTGTCTTTGAGCATTATTTCAGCCAATGGGGGTATTTTCTGTCTCTCCCCACTCTCGTTGTAGTTATGAAAACTGCTTGATAACACTGATTTCCAAAATTTTGGGGAAATCCCCATTCAAGCCTGTTCTATCTTGGGTTGACAGCTGAAGATTTTCTGTGGACTCACCTCCTTTTGCTAGCATGAGTTTCCCCTGTGATGCATCTACCAAGTGGGAAGACCACTTCTGGGGTTGCTTTGACACATTCCACAGCTCCTCGTGTTCTGACTCAGTTCTGCGGGTCAGAGTCAGCCATGATCCGAAAATGTTTCAAAGCATTCAAAGCCAGGGGGGTGGGTGATCGTTCTAGCAGCACTTGAACATATTCTCCTACTGGTAAATATACGTGGGCTGAGGTTAAGCTGTGCTTGAGCTATTATTATTATATTTGTTGGGTTTCGTGCAATTTTATATCTGATTCCCCCACCCCTATGAGACATATTTTACAGGCTTGCTTTTCTATGTTAAATGTTTTGCTACCTATCCAGAGCCTTCAGGATGAAGTGAGATGCAATAGCTACGTAAAATGATGCATAAATATAAAACTCTCCAAGCAATGTCTGTTTCATTAATACTTTCAAATCTCTCTCTCCCCCCTCCCTTTCTCTAGTACTGGATAAATGAATACACTTCCACCTTGGGCATTGGAGTCTTTCACTCTGGGATTGAGATCTATGGCAGAGGTAGGAAGCTTTCTGCTAGTTGTGCCTGGAAATGAGTAGAACCTTCTGCTAGGTCCCAGAATTGAAGGCTGCGAGCTTCTCTGTTTTGCTGTTCATCACGGATGGGAAACTTGCCTTCTGAGGAGTGTGGCATCCATGCATGCGCAGTTGCTGTGCTCCAGTGCACAGTTTCAACTGCCAGCCTTAAACACACACACAGATTCAAATAAGTCTAAGATCGGAGGTAGCCATGTGGTCAAACTCTTTGCATCAAGGCAGGATTTTAAGCAGAGCAACTTCTCTGGAGATAATATCATGTGTGGCGGCTTCTGATAAGAAGGGGGCGGTGTGCATCATGTGACTTCGCACGCACAACATGCCAGCGTCGTACATGTGATGTCAGGATGTTGCATTGTGCACGCATCATTGGGCCGAGTGCACATCCCAGCATTGCATGGGTGATGTCACACATGCATGACACATGTGTGATGTCACACACACGAGTGATGCTGCCCAATCTGGGGCACAACTTGACGCCTCTGCCACTGTGAGAACAGGATGCTGAAGTAGATGGTCCCTGGCCTGATCAATCAGGGCTGTTATTACATTCTTATGGTTGTCACGATGTTCTTTATACAGGAAGGGCAGAGTTGAGGCCCATCTGAAACCAGTTATGGGAAGATATTTGACTTAAATACTAACACTGAGCCATGTAGACAGTTGTAGCCTTTTTCAGATGCAACTTTGGTCTTATCCTTTCTTACAGTCTTTTTCTTTCCTTGCCAGAGTTCGCCTACGGAGGGCATCCCTACCCTTTCAGCGGGATTTTCGAAATCACACCAGGCAGTGCTGTGGAGCTTGGCGAGACCTTTAAATTCAAGTAAGGGCCTTTCCTTCTCCTCTCAACATCTGCTGTCCTGCAGCCCATGAATTGTCAAAAGGGCAATGCATTTTTAGGGGAGCACCTGACAACTGGTGGCAGCATTCCCACATCCCAGTAAACCATAGTTAATGAATGTGTGAATGACTCCCACGTTGCTGTTTAAATTATGTCATTAAATATACAAGATGAACAGCAACAAAAGTCTTCCCAGCATATCACCTCCTTGCAGGTTTATGTACACACTGGCCCAGCCTACACATCACAGTATACCACAGTTTATGATTTGTTTCCCTCAAACAAACCATGCTTGGTAAACCAAGATCAAACCTTGGCTTCTCAATATAGTTTGTTTGGAATGAATGAAAATTCAGCTTCTGGTTTTCAGATGTAATACTAAGCCAGGAATTGGAGTTTGTTGTTCCTACTCATGCTGACACCAGTTGCTGCACTGTTTCCTCCCTGGACCACATGTGAGGAGCCCATGCTGCAGCTTTGCCCCATGCCAACATCCTTCATCTATGACTTTCGGATGGCACTGGCTTGGGGTGCAACTATAGCATGGGATTCTCCTCCAAATGGTCTGCGACTTCTCACATTACCATCCATGGGCCAGGACATTTATTGCCAAGTAGAATGAACAGCAATGAATGTGCCAAGGACACATTTTTGTGTGCAATCACAATTTATATACATAAATGTTACCCAAGCAAGTTGTGCCATGCAGCATGATGAATCCATCTGCTAAAGGCAGCACCAGCAGGGAATACAAGAGCCAGAGTGTTTTTGTATAGTCCCCCAAACTTCCACTATAGTGTCCTCTTAAACAGATATGTCACTGCATCCAGTCCAATGCTTCATTCATGTACAAAACCCTATATGGTATAGACCTCGGTTCCATTTAAAAATTTATCTCTCACCTCAAATTTTAAAGCTAGAATGTAAATTTAGAAAAGTGCATGTGGAGGCAGACTTATGAAAATGAGCCAGGCTTTTGCATTTCCAGAGGAGGGGGTCTTGACTACCCAAATCATCTCCTTAATCCCCCCCCCATTGGTTTTCTGGTGCATAAGTTGCTGATGCAGAGGCTCAAGAATGGAGAGCTTACAATAAATATTACAAACTCAGCCCTGTTGCATGTACCATTAAACATTTTTAAACTATGTGAAGTTTAAACCCCAAACTATATCAGTAGAGCTCAAACCTACACTCTGTTTAGCATATTTCTCTCTCTCTTTCTCTTTTAAAAGAGAATATAAAAATAGATTATGCTAGTGCTATATCCTGTGTGCATGGCAAGAATGGTTTCTAATTAATTGTGTGAGGTTATTGTGTTGTTTTTAAGCTGAGCACTATCTGAATTACTTTCTAAGCTGTTTAAGTCTGTAGCATTACTCTGTTCCAACATTCCATAAGGACTCCATCCTTGGCTCTATCTGCCAGGTAAAATATATTTGTACTACAGTGTCTCTCTCCTGGGCTGCCTTAACATCTTTCATGATTATCTTGCTGAATGTTCCCTGCTTTTGATGCTTACCTTTGCTTAACCCAGAGAATCCATTGCCTTGGGCACTACAGACTTTACAGAAGAAGATGTGGATAAAATCATGGAGGAACTGGGCAAGGAGTACAAGGGCAATGCCTACCATCTCATGCACAAGAATTGCAATCACTTTTCAGCTGCTCTGGCAGAGGTTGGTTCATCTTCCATTCTGTTTCTGTGTAGTGTACTTGTATGGCACTTTGGCCTCCAGCCATGAACAGGTCTCTGATCAGAAAATTGTTCTTCAATCACCCTTCGCACTAGCCTGATGGGCATTTACCCTTTGAGAACTTTTACAAGCATAGCACTGAGTGGTAGTTGGTCTACAATGGGTAATTAGGCAGCTATGAGGGTGGCCATAATGTATCTATGTACAAGTAGAAAGACACAATCAATGTAGCTCTCCTATTCGGATGTTCAGTGCATAGGGAATCTCCAGATTTAGGGAGGAAAAGGTATGGGACAGCAGTAGCTGGAGGAGAGCACTGCATGGATGAAGGGCAATTAAAGGAGTCACAAGGGGCTCACAATCCACATTGTGCCAAAGTATGGACAGGTCTTCAGTTGAGTTACTTCTGTACCGCTCTGTACCGCTGCTTCCTATTCTTTGCCTGTTTGCATTGCAAATACGATAGCCATACTTCTCATTGGTTACCCTATCAATCAGCACAATGGTGCCTTGATCTCACTTGATTTGCAAGAGTACAGTGAGCTGTACCCTTACATTACATTATAGGGCCTTTGGAGTAGTAGTAGTAGTAGTAGTAGTAATTCTTATACCCCGCCCATCTGACTGGGTTGCCCCTGTCACTCTGGGTGGCTTACAACAAAATACAGCATCAAACGTTAAAAACTTCTAGAAACAGGCCTGCCATTAGGGATGGGGGGGGGGGGAGGCAATTAGCCTTGAGGGGAGGGGACTCCCATTAGTATCAGGTCATCCATAGGCCAGAAAAGTTTGAAACAGCAGCACAGGCTCCTTTCATTCCTCCTTTGCACTAGGAATGAAACCCGAAACCCCTGGGCACAAGACCTTTGACCAGAAAGGCACTTGGTGATCAGCTGATGTTTCCCCTGCTCCCTTTTGTAGTTGCACAAATTAACGCTGATTACTCATCAGTTCCTCCTGATTGCTGCTCCCAGCTGCTCCCCTTGGCAATGCATCCTTGAGATGAAGTGTCCATAATTAGGAAATTGATTAGGAGCCACAAACTTGCTTTGTTTGAAAGGCATCCTTCTTGAAATCACAGAGTAGAGCTGCTCTCACTAAAAGAGATGGTACTGTACTTTCCACTTTCAAAAGGGGGGGGGGGCGGAATCCAACATGGCCCTGCTCTCAACTGTGATATCTTTCAGATTTGTATGTGCAATCCATATGAAGTGTCATAGAAAAGGTCATAAACTGCTGTTATCACACAGCAACTCCCCATTCCCTGAGCTATTTATGTGTCTCCTGACTGCTATAAAACTGTTCTGCATTTTTTTTAACATAATGAAAGAGGCAGAGAGGAAAAGGCCGAATCAGTCATTCCGACCTGTTCGGCAGCCTCTAAGGCCGCAGGTGAAAGAATTGCAAAACTTTTGACAGCTGGGTATATTGCTTGTCACACTATAGCTGTGAATAATGAAGTCTGATGGTCCCTTCTACTTAACCCTTCCCCTGCCATCACTTTTCCACTGGTATCTCCCTGTTCCCCCTGCCCCCCCCCCACACTTTTAGTCCTATGAGGTTTTAAACTCATACTTGCAAGGTAAACAAGGTTTGGGACACTGGTGGGTTGGCTGGCATCCATCTGTCTTAGGAGGCAATGGAACAGTGTGCTTTCAGTGGTGAAGTCAAACTGTTGGAGAGTTACTGCAACTGGAGAGGGCTGCAGAAGGAAGGCAACTGAGAGGGGAAAGGGTTAATCACCTGCTTCCCTGCCAGATGCATAGTCCCCTCCCCAAAGGCACTTTGCAATGGAAAAGGGGTTGGTAGGGTTTCATTCCATGTGGGTACAGCTTAGCTGTGTAGTTTAATAAGTCAAATTACTCAGGTATACCTGAGCTGCATTTCCTCCGAAGTCTTTGAGAGGGGAAATGGGCTGTGTAGGCGTGTGATGTCTTCTTTTCTTCCCGGACTCTGTGGGATGTCGATTCAGAACGTTAAGCATCTCGAGGCATTTTCTAAATTGCCATATCATCTCTCTCAAACCAAGTAGATGCATTTTAAGTTGGAAGTAATTATATTTCAGGCCAGGATTCAAGTGCAATTATTATTTTGAAGGTTCCTTTCCCCCACATTGTCTTCTTGGATTTGATTGATAGAGTGACTTATGGAAAGTATTTGCATTTTAACAACTGGAGCCACTTCTCTTCCTACGGCACTGGCATGTTTCTCATTTTGGGAGTTGTATCCTTTGTGATAGCAGTGAAGACTGGTCCATGAGTTTGTCCTCAGCCAGGCCCCACCTGCCTACCTTTTTACTTACTTCCAGGCCAGAGGGTGGCCAGAGCAGTCAGTTCCCTCTTCCTTAGTCTCACACTTGCCCTTGCAGAACCCAACAATGAAGAGGATGGAGACAAGCTCAGTCAATGAGACTCTTAATCTCAGGATCGTTTGTTCAAGCCCCACATTGGGCAAATGTATCCTGCATTGCAGGAGGTTGGACTGTTAGGATATCTGAACCTAAGGGGTCCGGATCCAGTCACCTCATGCCCTCGCCGTGAGCGTGAAGGAGTCAAGCAGACACCAGGGTGGGTTTCACAGAGAAAAAGGTTTATTGCAGAATCTGCGCAGAGACAGCCAGCGGAATAGCTTCCAAAGACTGGCCGCCCCCCCTATTGTCTTGCAAGCATTCTTATACTGAAGCTGCAAGCTTGGCTCCTCTGTTGCTCCCCAATCAACAGGCAGAGATACACTTCATTACCTTATTAGGCTAACTAAGCCCCCCCCTCCCTTTTCATATATTGTTTGCTTCGCATTGTATATGTTTGCATCTTCAGCACAGCTGAGGCAGGAAGCCAGACAGGAAAACCACTGCTGGTGTACATAGCTAGGCATGTTCAGCAGCAACTAAAGCAGGAAGCCAGACAGGAAAACCACTGCCGGCCTACATAGCTAGAGCTACCTGGCCTGCATAGCTGGAGCAACTGTTAGCTGGGGCACTAATGCACGGTGGGGTTTACCCCCCCTCTCCCTTCACTCCCTCCTCTTCTTCTTGATCACCGTCAGGTGCATCAACAGGGACAGGGCGATACTCCCTCAGGTAAGCTATCACACGGGGGCCCATCATGCGAGACATCATTTTCTCCATCATATTCTACATGCATTGCATCAAGCAGGGAATACAGAAGCAAAGAAGCAATAAAAGCACTAAGGGGCCTGCAACCATAGTGAATATCCTCCCCATCCATCCCCCCGGGAAGATACCATCCAACCAAGATGTGTCCAGGCCCTCCCAGGTTTGTACAGGGACATGTGCCACCTTTTCAATGTTTGCAGCCAAGTCACGAATGGCCTCACCATGGTCTGAGATATTGAAGCAACATGCCCCGCCCGTAAGGTTGAGGGCTGCACAGAACCCACCTTGCTTGGCCAGAATAAAGTCCATCCCCAGGCGCAGCTGGAGGACGGCAGTGCGGGTTTCATCCAGCTGGGTGGCGACAAGACGTAGGGCGGTGGCCGTGGCATTGGCCACAATTTCTACCACTGCCTGGAGTCTGATGATGCGGTTGAGATTATATATAGGCTCACGGGCTCCTGCCACTATTTCATTAGGATCCCAGGAGGCGGGGTCATAATGGGCAATTATGCGTTCAGGGGGCCATTGGTCTTTACCCCAGGTCTGTGAACTACCAGAAGTGACGTTGGATATGTCTACAGACCGGCGGGGGCGGTGGGGCGGAGCCGCACGGGGTGGAGTGGAAGGTATCCACATAGGAGGCAGCAAGTAAGCCGGGTAGCAGGAGCCATACCAGTTGGAAGGGAGAAGGTGGTAGGCCTTGGTGCCGCAAACCCAATAAATGTCCCCCTTCGCCTGGGTCAGTTTAACACCTTTGCCGGGGCGGGATTTGGTCGGTACCTGGTAGAGCAGGATGCGAAGGTAGGTAATGAGGAGATGCTGACAAAAGCCATCGCAGCCCGGGTAGATGGTCTTGCCGTTGCGAGAGGTGACATTATCGGTATCACAAGAGCAGTTGCAGTGGGAGAAGCCAACTGAAATCGGGCGCTGGCCCTCCCTAGCCTGAGTTATACAAAACCAACCAGGGACTTTATGAACTCTGAGGGGCTTCGAGTGGCTCCACAAGGGCCAGAGTGACTTATCAGGGAGGTTAGACACGTTCGCCAGGGAGGTACGGTTGAGAGGGAGGGGGAGCAGGGGCAGGCCACCTGAAGCATCAGCTGGGGTAAGGGCACACACCAGACATTTGGTCTTATTCGCAGTGTGGGCCACCATTTCAGCCATCTGCAACCAGCGGTTGTAGGGGTTATGGGCGCCCCATGCAGTTAAGAGAGCGGACACGTTCTTAAAGGAGGGGCGGGCTGGGGCTGCCTGAAGCGGACCTACGGCTATGGTGAGCAAGAGAATGGTCAGTGGGATGGAGGGGTTACGTTTCCTACCACACATCCGGGGGCGTTTGTGCCAGCAAAAATACAAAAGCATCAAGAAAATCAGGGGCATACACAGAACCCAAGCCCACCAAGCCCCGGGAGTCCAGGGCTCCTCCCACCACATATCAGGCATGATAGGGGTGTGGGGAAGGGCTTGGCTATCAGGAACGTTGGGGGTACTGGCGTTGGGTACCCCTCCCATCCTCTCTCTTCAGCCGTGCGTAGAGCTATCAGCTTCCGGAGTGACAGCAGCAGGGCAGTCGTCCGTCGGGCACCTGGAGATGGTCAGCTGAAGAGGATCTTGCGGGTTAGGAGACACAGTCCAGTCTGATGATGCCGCCTTCACACGAGTATGGTGGACCCAAGGGGCGATGCCAGCAACCTTGACAGCAGTGGGTGTAGAGAGAAGCACAATATAGGGTCCCTTCCAGCAAGGCTGCAGCGGAGTTTGGGCCCAGTCTTTCACCCACACATCATCGCCTGGCTCGAAACGGTGTAGGGGCTCGACCAGCACACACGGGGTACGAGCCTGGGTCCACCTGTTGAGAGAAAGGAGAGTGCGGGAGAGTGACTGCACATAATGATCTGTTTCAACATCCTGGACCGGGGTGGGGGAAACCATGCGTACATAGGGAACAGGTCTCCCAAACATCAGTTCAAAGGGAGAGAGATGGGTTCGCTTGGATGGGAGACTCCGAACCCGGAGCAGGGCGAGGGGCAACATCGCTACCCAATTGGACCCTGTCTCTTGTGTCAATTTGGACAGTTGATTTTTCAAAGTCCTGTTCATTCTCTCTACTTTTCCAGAACTCTGGGGTCGGTATGCACTATGTAACTTCCAATTTATCTGCAAGAGCTTAGCTATCTCCTGCAATACTTTGTGCACAAAAGCTGGACCATTGTCCGACCCTATGGAGCGGGGCAAGCCATAGCGGGGAATGATTTCCCGGAGCAGACACCTAGCAACTTCAGATGACCGCTCAGTCTTGGTGGGCCAGGCCTCCACCCACCCTGTATAAGTGCACACAGCCACAAGGAGGTAACGATATAGGCCACAACGGGGCAGCTCGGTAAAATCCACAACCAAATCTTCCATGGGTGCTGTGCCACAATGTTGAATTCCTGGAGGAGGCAGAAGGCCGGCCCTAGGGTTGTTTTTCTGGCATAAGGCACAACGCTTAGAGACTTGTGAAGCCAGTTGATAGAGCTTGGAGATGTAAAAACACTTTCCCAGCTGCTTGGTCATGGCATCTGGTCCCACATGTAAGGAATCATGTGGTTCCCTGCTTGCATTCTGACCATGGGCTCACGGGAACCTAAATCAGTTGGGCCCGGTCTGTCCTAATATTCATCCTCTTCCCTCAGCGCCATGGCTGTGGATTGGCGGGGAGGGGTCCATGGCGGCCCTTGTCCACGGCCTCTTCCTCGGTTCCCTGGGGTCCACGGCTGGTCCCTTGGTGGACCTTGAGGGGTCCAATTCTGATCTTTCCGCTGGGCCTGGGGGCATTCCCTCTTCCAGTGTCCCTCTTGGCGGCAGATGGCGCACTGGTTGCGTCCAAGGCGACCGCGCCCTCCTCCCCGGCCAGGTTCCCCCGCGCCGCTGTTGCTGGTGCGCAGAGCCATGAGTTTCTTAGCCTGGTAATTTTCTTTCTTCTTCTGGGCTACCTCATCTCTCTGGTTATACGTGGTTTGTGCCACCTCTAACATCCACTCCAGCCCATGGCCCAGGAACCCTTCGGTTTTCTGAATTTTTTGGCGAATATCGGGAGCGGCTTGGGCCACAAAGGCTGCCTTAACGACCGGAGCATTGGCAGGATCGTCCGGGTCCAGAGGGGTAAACTGCCGGTAGGCTTCCTTCAGGCGCTCCAAATAAACCCCTGGCGACTCATCTGATTTCTGGACCACTTCAGCCACCTTAGCCAAATTAGTGGGCTTCCTAGCTGCCCTCATTCCCGCCAGTACATGGTTCCTGTATGTTGCCAGGGCGGTCCGAGCATTCTGATCCTGATAGTCCCAATTAGGAGTGGCTCGGGGGTAGGCATCATTCATTTGGTTATCATTTAATTGTAACTGCCTCAGATGCGCCCTTGCCTCACTATGGACCCTCCGGACTTCTTCCGTTGTTAACAGAGAGTCCAAAAGATATTGAACATCATCATAGGTAGGGTCATAAGTTTTAAAGATCCCTTCAAAAAGTTTGATGATTTTGGCTGGGTTCTCCTCAAAGGAGGGGTTTTGATTGCGCCAATTGCAAATATCAGCAGTTGAAAAAGGCACACGTGTAGGTGCGTGGTGCTGCTGCCCCATTCTCCCCTGGCGGTCCCGGGGGATCATAAACTACCCGGAGGGGCATCAAGGCTGTAGCCTGATCTTTCTTCCCTCTCTCTCTCTCATGGTGGGTGGCGGCTCTACGTGCTGCCTCCAGCCACCTCTTTTGTTTCTTCTTCCAGCGCCCATCCTCACAACTTGCCACCTCCAAAAGGTGGGGACTAACATCCACCTGGTCCTTATAGGGGTCTACATAGTCCTTTATCCATTTGTCTTGCTTCTTGCTCCACTTCTCCCCCTTATGTACCTTCTCTTCCAACATCTTTAACAGTGTTTCCTCATCCTCCTTATCTGTCTCTGATTTGGTGGGGTTTTTATCCTCAGGGGTTGGGTTGATAAGGCTGCCACCAACTGGGTTCGGGGGGTTATCCTGGGGATTATTCTGCGGGGGTGGATCATTCTGTGGTGGTGGTGGGGCCGGTGCTGGGGGGGGGGTATAAGGGGGTGGCCTCACAATTAGCTCATCTTCCTCTGTGTCTTGGACAACAGGAGGTAATTTCTGCTGCCGGACGGCACAGATCCTTGCCCATGGTGGAGCAGTTCGGCAAGCCTGCAGCCAAGGGGTGTTTTTATCTACATTGGTTTTCCACGTGGAAATATAGGGAATTTGGTCTGGATGGTTTGCAATTACTCGCTGCCACAAGGGATTGATCAACCGTCCATCAAAACTGCCCTGGGACGGCCAGCCAGTCCCCTGCGTCGGCCAGTCCACTTCACAGAGGGTCCTAAGCCTCTCCTTCTTCAACTTGAACCCCCAATCATCATCCTTGGTGGCCAATTTCCAGTTGTTCAGGAAGCATTCCAAAGGGGTACATTTACTGCTTCCCGAACCCATGTTTACCAGAATACTCCGCTCCTAGCCAAAATCAGCACCTTGCCCACTTCACACGCTACAGACTGTGGCTTGGACGAGCTCGCGCTGCCAAGAACCGCACAGCCCTAGACACGCTTGGCCACGGAGACGCTAAGCCCCGGCCTCTCACACATTCATCCTTTCACTGGAGTATTTGGCCATACAACACACAGTCCACCACCACACCCACCACCCTTTTCCTTTCCACACGCTGGCAGCAGGACCCCACTGTCCCGGCCAGCCCTTCCTGGGGGCACGTTATTGCCACAGCCAGGTGAGACTAATCAAGCCTCAAGCTCTTCTCTTTCCCCAAGAGCTTACCTCTATGTCCTGAGACACACCCTGTGTCCTCCCTCGGCCGATCCTTTTTCTCCCACGACCGGACGTCTCCACTCAGGAACGGAGTGATTGGTTCCCCCCGCAACTGGCGGGTGCGCGCTGGAGCCGTCTACGCCGATCCAAGCTGTTCGTCGCGGTCGAGCCTGGCCTTCACGTTCAACCAGCAGGAGAGGGGGTTCCCGGCCAACGCACCAGATATGTTAGGATATCTGAACCTAAGGGGTCCGGATCCAGTCACCTCGTGCCCTCGCCGTGAGCGTGAAGGAGTCAAGCAGACACCAGGGTGGGTTTCACAGAGAAAAAGGTTTATTGCAGAATCTGCGCAGAGACAGCCAGCGGAATAGCTTCCAAAGACTGGCCGCCCCCCCTATTGTCTTGCAAGCATTCTTATACTGAAGCTGCAAGCTTGGCTCCTCTGTTGCTCCCCAATCAACAGGCAGAGATACACTTCATTACCTTATTAGGCTAACTAAGCCCCCCCCCTCCCTTTTCATATATTGTTTGCTTCGCATTGTATATGTTTGCATCTTCAGCACAGCTGAGGCAGGAAGCCAGACAGGAAAACCACTGCTGGCCTACATAGCTAGGCATGTTCAGCAGCAACTAAAGCAGGAAGCCAGACAGGAAAACCACTGCCAGCCTACATAGCTAGAGCAACCTGGCCTGCATAACTGGAGCAACTGTTAGCTGGGGCACTAATGCACGGTGGGGTTTACCCCCCCTCTCCCTTCAGGACTAGATGGTGCTTTTGGTCCCTTCCAACTCTGTGATTCTATGAAAAACTAGAATTAGCTGGCTCTGCTGTCATTGGCTCTGGCTCCACCTACTGTTGGCCTCCTTGCCTTCCGCTCCGCCAGTCTCAATGGGCACTAGCCATACTACTCTGTGGTAGTTTTGCATGAGCAGAAAGCACTTTCACTCATGAAAGTTGTGGTACCCAATTTCCACCTACCTTGTTGTGCAATGTCTCTTTAAAAGACAAGCTGGAAGGTTTCACTTTTGCAGTTGAATCCTGTATGAGGGCCCTCTCATACTCTCCAAGTAGCCCAATATTCCTGGTACAATCCCGGAATTATGTGCTGGGTCCCATTCGTGTAGTGGTGGTGGCAATAGGAAAGGAATCAGTAGCCCTGGGAAATAGCATTTCGCCGTGGATATGGTTCCTAACGTGGTGCTGTGGCCTAATGACAGCTGACACAGAAGTCTTTCTCATTGCTGCCACCACTGCCAGCAAAGTTTCAGTGGCTAAGGGAAAGGGACAGCTGCAGCAATGAGCGTGATTGATAGTAATAATAATAATTATTATTTTATTTTATTTTATTATTTTATTTTATTTTATTTTATTTTATTTTATTTTATTTTATTTTATTTTATTTTATTTTATTTTTTTATTTTATTTTATTTTATTTTATTTTATTTTATTTTATTTTATTTTATTTTATTTTATTTTATTTTATTTTATTTTTACCCCACCCATCTGGCTGAGTTTCCCCAGCCACTCTGGGCGGCTTTCAATCAAGTGTTAAAAACAATACAGCATTAAATATTAAAAACTTCCCTAAACAGGGCTGCCTTCAGATGTCCTTTAAAGCTGCTTATTTCCTTCGCATCTGAAGGGAGGGCGTTCCACAGGGCAGGCATCACCTACCGAGAAGGCCCTCTGTCTGGTTCCCTGTAGCTTCACTTCTCGCAATGAGGGAACCACCAGAAGGCCCTTGGAGCTGGATCTCAGTGTCCGGGCTGAATGATGGGGGTGGAGACGCTCCTTCAGGTATACAGGACCGAGGCCGTTTGGGGCTTTAAAGGTCAGCACCAACACTTTGAATTGTGCTCGGAAATGTACTGGGAGCCAATGCAGATCTCTCAGAACCGGTGTTCTGTGATCCCGGCAGCCACTCCCAGTCACCAGTCTAGCTGCCGCATTCTGGATTAATTGCAGTTTCCGGGTAGCCTGAATGTTGGAAGGGTTTGGGATTATGTGGAAGTTCCAAACTGGGAAAGTTCGTATTCTGCACTCTCCAGTTCTGAACTTCGGCTGCATTACTATATCTAGAAGAGTTACAGGCCTTGTTTTTAATACAGTTTGGTAAGCACAAGGCCAATAGGTGCCAGATCAGCTTTCCCAAATCACTTGTTCAAGGTCAATACCAAGCTGTAATACATAACATCTTATATCTAGCACAGTGTAATCATAATACTCCTTTAGCCATTAATTGTGGCTGTTCTGACAGTGGCCATGGAGCAGCACCTACTGGGATAGGGGGAGAAAATCCATTTTGTGCCAATGCAGTAAACTTGCAGCTTACTGTAAGATGACTTACAGTTGTTCATCCATTCAGAGTGAAAGCCATTATTCTCAAGTGTCACCAGTAATCTTAGTCTTAATTATAAGCAAGCCTTCCCCAGAGAGCCACTTGTTACCTTCCCTGTCATCCTGCAGCTGCTCCCTGTACTTAAAAATCTTCATCTCAAGGACTTTCATGCATAAAAAAGCAGAACTGCATTTCAACCAAAGAACGAAGCTCTTTGGATCGCAGAAGTGTGGGGACTCATGCATATTGCAAGGGTGTCAGGTTTGCTTCTCTGAGCCCTTATTGGCTAGACTGCCCTTCCCCAGCCTGGTGTCTTCAAGGTGTTTTGAACTCCAGCTCCCATCAGTCCCAGCCAACATGGCCAATGCTCAGGGGTGATGGGAGCTGTAGTCTAAAACATCTGGAGGACACCAGGCTGAGGAAGGCTGGGTTAAGCTGCAGTTATTCACATTGATGAGCTTCCCTGATCTATTCAGAGGGGCAGGTTTAAATTTTTGGAGCCCAGAGCCTGAAGAACTTTGACTCACCACAGCAGCCTACTTGAATTTATACCCATTCTATTTTAAAAAACTAATAATCAGAGAAACTTACAGTGAAAAAACAAGGTAAGAGGGGAAAAAATACACATAAAAACAGCAATCATTAAAGCAATAATATTAAAACTTCAGCAAAAACATCATCAAACATCCAAAGAAAACAGCGATCACCGATCACCGATTAAAAGCTGGCTTCCCTTCAAAGTGCGGAAAGACAGGGAGGAAGTCTAGTGAATTGCCACTGAGTGGGGCCACTGCTGAGAAGGCTCTGCCTCTTGTATCCACCCGCCTATGTGGATGGGACAGACAGCAAGGTCTCCAAGTCTGGTTTTGTAGGGGATCAGGCAGTTTCTGAGGTAACCTGGTTCTAAGCCGTTTAGAGCTTCTTCTTACAATCTAGAATAGGCCTTCACAACATTTGCCCTACAAAGCCCCCCATAGCTTACCAGGGGGCATGTTTGAGACATGTTGTTGCACATGCTTTTCCTGCTAAAGGTCCCAAGTTAAATCTGTGGCATCTCCAGGGAGGGCCAAGTTAGGCCTCTGTCTGAAACCTTGGAGAGCCACTACTTGTCATTGAAGAAAATCCTGAGCTCAGTGGAGAAATGGTCTGATTTGGTGTGTGACACCTCACAATAAGAACATAAGAGCCTGCTGGATCAGGCCAATAGCCCATGTAGTCCACTATCCTGGTTTCACAGCAGCCAGCCAACCAGATGCCATGGTTTCCAACAACTAGTATTCAGAAGCATTTCTGCTTCTGACCTATGTTCTGTGTCACACAGACCACAAGGCATGACTGGTCAGATGCTTTAGCTTTGGTTAAGAAGTTGTTCAGGCCTGTTCTATAGAAACTGAAGCCCCAGCCAGGAGGTGATCTGGCAGGCCTACATTAGTTCCACAAAATCACAGTCCTAGAACAGGCAGAGATGTTACCTTCTTTAGATCAACTTCCAAGCAGAAAGCCAGATGACTGCAGAGGTCTCTAGGCCAGCTACTGTTGGCTTGGTTTCAGAAGCTTTCTAGTTCTCCCTTTTCTCGCCGTGGGATCTTGTTTCACAGCAGGCATTGCAGGACTTGCCTCTCCACTCCTGCTCATTTGCCATGCTCTCTCAGCGCTGCAAGATGAAGGCCGTTCTGTCCCTAGAGCTTGCGTGTAGAATGGATTTTATGGCCTGTTGCCACTTGCCTAGTTTGTTTTGTTACTTCTTGTAGGTCTTCTGTTTCCCTCTTCAGGGAAGTGTATGGTCTTCCCTTCCTTGACCCCACTGCCTGCAGTAGATGTTGAACAAATCCAGCTTAGGACTGTATTCTGGTGGTATGTGGGCATGTTCGTATTTAAACGAAGTGATGAGTATGTTTTATTTCCCGGAAATCTTCCATATAGGGCATGAGTAGGGAAACTAAGGCCTGGGGGCCAGATCTGGCCCAATCGCCTTCTCAATACAGCCCGCGGACGGTCCAGGAATCAGCGTGTTTTTACATGAGTAGAATGTGTCCTTTTATTTAAAATCCAGCTCTGGGTTATTTGTGAGGCATAGGAATTCGTTCATTCTTTTTTTTCAAAATATAGTCTGGCCCCCAACAAAGTCTGAGGTACACTGGACCAGCCCCCTGCTGAAAAAGTTTGCTGAGCCCTGATATAGGGGGATTACACAGTTTAGGTTGCAAGTGGTGGTTTTGCCAGGACAAAACTGTAAGGTCCAGAGCCCTGCTCAGCAAACTGAGCAGGAAGGCCGGCTAACACAACAGGGCAAGCAGTGTCTGTTTAAAATAAGAGAAGTAGTACACACCCTCTAAAGCAGGAGTACTGAATCTTTCCTGGCCTGAAGGCCACTTTCACCTTTGACCAACCTTCTGGAGTCCACATGCCAGTTGCAAAGGTGGACATAGAACTCTTCCACAAGCACCCTCACATGCACACACAGACAGACAGACAGACAGACAGACAGACATTCAGGCACACAGCCACCCATTCCTTAACTGATCCATGCAGCTACGCTGAGGAGGGGGTTATGGTTATTACCTTCACTCTGCTCATGACATGATTGATCTAATGACCAGGAAGGGTAAGCTGTATGCTCATCAGGTTGCTGCATCCCACTCACTCCAGCACAGTGTCTGCTTTCATTAAAATCTTTTGCAGTTGCTGTCGCCAAAGTCAGCAGGGTCTTGCGGTGGGGGGGTGGGGGAGGTGTCCAGAAAAAAAATCTTATGAGTGGGGGAGACTCACAAATCAAAGGTTAGATTTCCTGATCTAAAGAGTGCCCCCCCATGAAACCATTAAGTCCAAAGTCTCAAATTACCTGACTGCACCCCCAATCACAAGTTGCCCAAATAGTTGAAATGCCAACTTGCCAAGTGTTTTCCTCTTTGCTTTCGGGGTTTATGTGACACTTCCACATGGTCTTTGTGCTTCACTTCCAAAATAGAACGTTGCAGTGATATGTGGCATCATTTCTCTCCCACCTCCCCACCATAGCTGTCAACGTTTCCCTTTTTTTAAGGGAAATTCCCTTATTCTGAACAGGATTCCTTGCAAGAAAAGGGAAAAGTTGACCGCTATGCTCCCCACCCCTGGAGACATGAACAGGCATGGGGAGGTGACCGTATGAAGAGCAATCACCTTTCATCAGGCACCTATGATATAACGGTAACCTGTTGTTGTCGCTCTTCTGTCCATTTCCCCCAGATCCTGTGTGGGAAGGAAATCCCCCGTTGGGTGAACCGCCTGGCCTACTTCAGCTCCTGTATTCCCTTCCTGCAAAGCTGCCTGCCCAAGGAATGGCTGACTCCAGCAGCCCTGCAGAGCCACATCAGCCTTGGTCTCCACAAGGAAGAGCAGGGAGACACCACCGACGAGGAATCCCCGTCCACTTCCGCAGCGGCCTCCGCCTCAGGCCCTTCACGGACCTGCAGACACACAAGAGTCTGAACTGTGCCTGGAGGAGCCGCCCTGCCCAGCCTCTGCCTCTGCCCCATTGCCTGGTCACTTGCCATTGACATCCTTCTCCAAGGACACAGGACAGCCTCGCCTCTCAAGGAGAAGATGAACACCCTTGCCTCTTTTTTAAAGGACAGCTTGTTTCTCAGCCGCGTCACTCCAGAACTCCGTCAAAGAGTGTGGGGTTTAAGCTCCTGAGGCTAGGTGGTACTCTTTGATTTTAAATACACAAAACGAAACAAAAACTGCTGGAATCATGGGAATGTGGCACAGCAGGCCTGAAGGGAAGCCACACGGAGAAGTCCCTTACCTGGGACTCTTTTAATCCCCTGCCTCCTCCAGCAGTGACCACAAAAACACCTTCTCTCCTGTTTTTCTGAGGTGGCAACTTACCCATAGTGCACCTCTTTTAAGTACCAAAATCAGAGCTTACCTTTCTCACCCCAAGACCAGCAACAAGCTCCAGTTAATTCTCTTATCTCCTCAGTTTTCTTTCTTTTTGTCATCACTAGGTTCTAAAAACCACCTGAAGGATAAATGAAAGGTGCTGCCCTTCTACCGCCGCAGATTAAGATTATGATTATTATGATTATTTTGTGAGTTAGAATATTGTATAAGAGACCGAAGGACTTGTTACCCTTCAACTACAATAGCAAAATTAATCTAAAAAAAAATATGAATGTGTGAGTCTGACTTTTTATTTATTTATTAGAGCGAGTGAGAGGAAGACACACAATAGTCAAGTTTGTAACTCCTTTCTGAGCAGAGGTTCTCAGGCCTTTAAATCCAGGGGTTTAATCTCAGGTCTTTAATCCGGGAACCTGTGTCCCTCTAGCTGTGGCTGGATTATAACTGCCAATGCAGAGCTAGCTACCAAAACAGAGTCACAGCTCCTATTTAAGGCTCTGACTGAGGATGACTGCAAATATAGTAACTTCTGAGATAGGGTCTCATGAAGCCTTCAGCCTGAGCCCAGCATGGAGCTGTCCTGAATACATACCTAAGCGGGGGCTCACAACAGAACAAAAGCACCACTTCTTAAGACTTTCTTCCTAGGGAAATGTTGCTCCACCTGCACTCCCCACACAATCAGGTCCCAAGTTCAATCCCTGGGATATCCAGGTAGTAAAGACCTCTGTCTAAGACTGGCAGTCAGAAAACACTATACAGTGGTACCTTAGTTGTCGAATTTATTCCGTTTTGGGAGTCCATTCGACTCCCGGAACAGTTTGAAAACCAAGGTGTGGCTTCCGATTGGCTGCAAGAGCTTCCTGCACTCAAGCGGAAGCTGTGGAAGCTGCGTCAGACGTTTGGCTTCCAAAAAACGTTCGCAAACCGGAACACTCACTTCCGGTTTCGCAGCGTTTGGGAGCCAATTTGTTTGACACCCAAGCTGTTCGACAACCAAGGTACCACTGTACTGAGGTGGCTAGACCAATGGGCTGAAAGCAGCTGAAAATATGTTAGGTTTGGCTTTATTATTTTTTTAAAAGGTAAGGCAAATAGAACTGTACATTCCAGAGGCAAAGGTGGGCAGTTCCTGCGTACAGAGAGCCAGTGTGGTGTAGTGGTTAAGAGCGGTAGTCTCGTAATCTGGTGAACCGGGTTCGCGTCTCCGCTCCTCCACATGCAGCTGCTGGGTGACCTTGGGCTAGTCACACTTCTTTGAAGTCTCTCAGCCCCACTCACCTCACAGGGTGTTTGTTGAGGGGGAGGAAGGGAAAGGAGAATGTTAGCTGCTTTGAGACTCCTTCGGGTAGTGATAAAGCGGGATATCAAATCCAAACTCTTCTTCTTCTACAGCAGGTTACCTGCCAGTCCTGCAAAAGCCATAGGTTTCATATATATATGCACTCATGCATGCATCACCATCCTCCATCCAGGAAGGAAGAGGCAGCATCACAGTTCCAGGGCACATTCCAGTCAGGCAAAAGCCCTTGAAGAGAGTGTGCAGCATGGCTCCTGGGAAGGGCCCTGAGAGCTGAACAGACAGAACTAGAAGGCCACATTTGGCCCCGAAGCCGAAAGCTCCCCACCCCTGATTTATATAATGATGCGTTGGTTCCTTCCTTCCAATCCTTTCCCTAATCATACCTAGCATGGTTTTGTTCATTCCCAGCATTCCAGAATGTCCTTTTCCTTGAGCTTTGTACTGTGACCCCCCAATATCTCATTCTTTGGCAAAGTGCTTTAAGCGGGAGAAGATGCCGTCTATGTAGCAGCTCTGTGGGTGAGACCCCTTGGTCTCCACTGCTGGTTACACCACTGAGACGTCTTATTCTAGCTGTGAAGACTGCCAGTTTTTTTTGCAAATTAAATCTTCAAATGCTAAGAAGAGCCCATAGGATGAGATGCAGTGGAGGAGTGGCAAGATTACAAATGGTCCAAGGCAGCCCGGCTAGACAGGAACAAAGTAAGCTGCCTTGCATCAGGCCTCTAGTTCATCTTCCTCAGCATGTGTGGGGCAGTGGCAGACTTTGGGTTTTTTAATTTCAGCGGCACCCTGTGCAACGCCAAATCCTACCCTCCGGCCGCCTTTCATCATCTGTGGTTTGTCATTGTTGCAGCACTCCTTGCAGTGCCCTCTTAGCTTGATACCCAGTGCCAATGAAATGGTCATGCTCCCCTAAATCGGGATGGGG
Source organism: Podarcis pityusensis (assembly GCF_964106645.2). Taxonomy (NCBI): domain Eukaryota; kingdom Metazoa; phylum Chordata; class Lepidosauria; order Squamata; family Lacertidae; genus Podarcis; species Podarcis pityusensis. Next base: position 47,199,830 of record NC_138028.1, read on the forward strand.
GGTGGGCAGGAGAGCAGGGAAGTCTAATTGCTCCAGCGTAAATTCGTGCGCTGACAGGGTTCTTACTCTGTGCCGCTGCATTAAATACAAGCCTGTACAAGCTTCATTTTCTTTCCTGGTCGTAAAGGTAGGGTTTCCATATGTCCAGAATTTCCCATTAGAAACATGTCCTGGTGAAAATCGCAGCCTATGTCGAAAGTGTAAATTTTGGCAAATTTCCTTAAGAAATTCATGATGGTATTATTATTATTATTATTATTATTATTATTATTATCATCACTTTTTTAAATATGGCAACCCTAGTAAAGGGGTTTCAGCCTGAGTGCACACTAGCCCCTGGGTGCAGACATCAGTTATTGCTCAGGTTCTGATGTTTAGAGAAGGGCCATTGCTCAGCCCTGGGGCATCTGCGTTCCATACAAGGTCCCAGGTTCAATCTCTGGCATCTCCAGGTAGGGCTGAGAGAGACATCCTGCCTGAAACCTGGAGAGCCACTGACAGTGTAGACAACACAGTGGTACCTCGGGTTACAAACGCTTCAGGTTACAAACTCCGCTAACCCCCAAGTAGTTGCTCCAGGTTGCAAACTTTGCCCCAGAATGAGACTGGAAATCACGCGTCGGCAGCAGCAGGAGGCCCCATTAGCGAAAGCGCGCCTCAGGTTAAAAATGGTTTCGGTTTAAGAACAGACCTCCGGAATGAATTAAGTTTGTAACCCGAGGTACCACTGAACTGAGCTTAGGTGATCTGCCTCAGTATAGCTCAGCTTCCCATATTCATAAATCCTAAAGCTTCTATTTGTAGTACGAGGAGTGTCAAAAAATGACAGATGAATCTTGATGGTGGACTGGGATTTTTTAATTGAAAAAAGTATTTTTAATACTTATAATCCAACCACAGGTTCCGAAGTGGAAATACATACATGCATACACATACATACATACATACATACATTGTTAGGCTTTTCAACTTGTGAGATGGAAACATTTCAGCTGGCCTGATGGAACAACCCCGCTCTTCTCCCTCTTCAGTCCTGTTCCGGGGGCTTTCCTGATCCTCTTGAACCATCAGAGGGTTTTTCAGAAGAGGTTGGATGGTCATCTGTCATTGATGCTTTAGATGAGATTCCTGAATTACAGGGGGTTGGACTAGATGACCCTCAGGGTCCTTTGCAACTCTACAATTCTAGGATTCTGTGAATTTTGTGGGGCACAGAGTGGGAGGAGAAGGGGGGGGAACGCTGTGGTGCAAGTAGAAGTCCTTCTACAGAGCTTCTGCTAATGGGACTCATTGATGCCACTAACTTCAAAAACTGAAAATGTAAAACAGCAAGAAGGCACAGTTCAAAAGACAAATGAAAATATAATAGTGGCGGCAAAAACATAAGTGTGCCCAATGCACCTCAACCCTGCCCAAAGAACCTGGGCAAAGAGGTGCGTCCTCACTGGGTGCCAAACAAAAATCATTGTGGGGATGAGGCACTCCTCAGAGGGAGGCCATTCCAAAGGTCACTGCAAAGAAAATTCACCAGCAGGCCTTCACCACAAACCTCATTACATGCAGGAACCACTTTTAGGGCTTTCCCTGGAGGTCTTTGGGCAGGTTGGTCTAGAACAGGCATCCTCAACCTGCGGCCCTCCAGGTGTTTTGGCCTACAACTCCCATGATCCCTAGCTAACAGGACCAGTGAGCAGGGATGATGGGAATTGTAGTCCAAAACATCTGGAGGGCCGAAGGTTGGGGATGTCTGGTCCAGAAGGAGCCATTCTTTCAGTTATTTGAGGACCAAGTCATTTAGGGCCTTAAATGTCACGTTGAACACCTTAAATTGGTCCCAGGAGGAATTTCCAGGAAGTCAGTTCTGGAGATAGCTGGAAATTCACGTCCTCATGGGCTTCAACTCCCGTACCCTGATCTTGGCAGTGTTGCAGTATAACTTACTCATAAGTAGGGATGGGGTGGAAATTTGATTTTGTTTGCATTTTGATGAGCAACCACCTAATTAGCATACTTTGAATCAACACGCAAACAAAAGCGCAAGTGTGCTTTGAAATTCACACTTCTCCAAATTTTGTAATGCAGTTCTCCAAGCATATAGTAGGGAAATGTTTTTTATAAACATGTTTACGCTTATGAAAATAACATGCAGAAATGGACCATACTGGAGAAAATGTCTTGAAAAATGTGTATATTAGTCACAACTGCGTCCTTAAAATGTGTATACTAGTCCTAACGAATTTTTATGAGGACTTTTTTTTTTTAGTTGCAGATTGCTGCAGAAATGTGGAGAACTGTATTTAGGAACTGTCAAAGCAAATCATGAATTCTCAATAAAAAGGCCATCTGGAAGTGACCGCAGTCTCTGAGAAAAATGGAGCCTATACTACACACACACACACACACTGCATAAACTCTCCAATATAAGCTCCTTTCTGTACAACACTTAGAGTTATCTTTTTATACATTAAGTGGTATAGAAGTGGTCTAAATAAATCATGATATGCAGATGACACAACCTTGATGGCAGAAAGTGAGGAGGAATTAAAGAACCTATTAATGAGGGTGAAAGAGGAGAGCGCAAAATATGGTCTGAAGCTCAACATCAAAAAAACGAAGATCATGGCCACAGGGTCCATCACCTCCTGGCAAATAGAAGGGGAAGAAATGGAGGCAGTGAGAGATTTTACTTTCTTGGGCTCCATGATCACTGCAGATGGTGACAGCAGTCAGGAAATTAAAAGACGCCTGCTCCTTGGGAGAAAGGCGATGGCAAACCTAGACAGCATCTTAAAAAGCAGAGACATCACCTTACCAACAAAGGTCCATATAGTTAAAGCCATGGTTTTCCCAGTAGTGATATACGGAAGTGAGAGCTGGACCGTAAAGAAGGCTGATTGCCGAAGAATTGATGCTTTTGAATTATGGTGCTGGAGGAGACTCTTGAGAGTCCCATGGACTGCAAGAAGATCAAACGTATCCATTCTTAAGGAAATCAGCCCTGAGTGCTCACTGGAAGGACAGATCCTGAAGCTGAGGCTCCAATACTTTGGCCACCTCATGAGAAGAGAAGACTCCCTGGAAAAGACCCTGATGTTGGGAAAGATTGAGGGCACAAGAAGAAGGGGACGACAGAGGATGAGATGGTTGGACAGTGTTCTTGAAGCTACAAACATGAGTCTGATCAAACTGCGGGAGGCAGTGGAAGACAGGAGTGCCTGGCGTGCTCTGGTCCATGGGGTCACAAAGAGTCGGACACGACTAAACGACTAAACAACAACAACGACAAAATAAATCATCTCTTAAAAAAAAAAAACGCTATCTGAATTAGGAAGTAATTATTAGACTGAATATGAGTTGACCCTCTGCCGTTGCAGATGGCCATGCCCAGAATCAGTCACATGCTGTTTTTTCCTGTGGCTGTTCAGGGCTGCTGACTCCACATTGTCTGCTGCTCCTCCAAACTGGCACCGCACAGTCTTTTTCTCCTGAGTTCATTGAGCAATATTTATGTGAATCAGCATGGTGGTGATTGTCATTATTTTGAAATTCCTAGAGCTGCTCCTCAGGGTGGGAGGTGGGGATTATGGGGCTGAGTTGCCCTTTTATTGCCCTGAAGAGTTAGCAGCCGTTGAATGCAGCATCCTCTGACATTCCCAGGTCTCACTCTCTGCCAACAAACAGCCGTGTGACCTGCATTATGTGAAATGGCTTGTTACGCATGGCTTTAGTCCTGACTGGGTGGGGCTGAGGAAAGCTTGCTGCAAAATATCCACTTGGAAAGAGGAATCTGGGGTGAGCTGTAGCAGCAAATTGTTCCTAGTATTATGGCAGGCATTCATTGGCTGAGTTTCTGTTCTGCATTTGATTGCAAGGCTTTTTGTTTAAAAAGACAATTCTTTACATTCTGCTCCTGGTAGATACCATTTCTCTTGTCAAGTCTGAACTCCATCTACTTTTTGTTTGCTTGTTTTCTGTATTTTTATGGGTGTTGTCATTCTTTAAGAGCTCAGTCCTATACAGTGGTACCTCGGGTTAAGTACTTAATTCGTTCTGGAGGTCCGTTCTTAACCTGAAAATGTTCTTAACCTGAAGCACCACTTTAGCTAATGGGGCCTCCTGCTGCCGCCACGCCAGCGGAGCACGATTTCTGTTCTCATCCTGAAGCAAAGTTCTTAACCCGAGGTACTATTTCTGGGTTAGCGGAGTCTGTAACCTGAAGCCTATGTAACCCGAGGTACCACTGTACATGTCTTTTCTAGCTCTACAGTTCTAGGATTCTAGGATTCTATGTTGTAGAATACAACTGCAAAAAAAACCACCGGTCTGTGGGGGCCCATAGTGCTTGCATTGTTTCAAGGTCTTTTGATTTGCAATTATTGACTGGAAATTGGGGGGCGGGTCTAATAACGTCAGCTGTCCTGCCACCAAAAGCCATCAGAAAGAGGGGGGAATATTTTTTTGCAATTTGCTAAACAAAAGCCTAGTGATTATTATCTCTTCACTTGACCCGATGCAACATTAAATTCCCATTATTGCTGCATGTATACATAGATTTATTTGGTTCAGTTACACACACAATAACCTCAATTTTATTTCTACCCTTTTGTGCCCTGTGGTGCTATTTATTTTTTCTCTTCTGCTGTTGTATTTGTATTTCAATCATTCCAATCACCCATTAGCATGACAAAGATCAGCTTCTGGGGTGATATGATGCTGTCTGGACCAAAGTAACATTTCATTCTTTAGCTCCCTGCCTTGTATATTGCCAGCCTTGGTTCATTTAGAAAATGGACATAATGTACCTACGCCTGTGCCCTCACTGACCCTCAAAAGTATACATTCTGCCAGCGCAGAATGCTAAATGCTTGTCAGTTCTCAAAGTGCGTTTTTCAAGTGGGCCTCATTTAGTTAACTTGTGCATGCAAAAATCAGGGAGCTTTTGGTAAACATGATGAGAGGCACTTAAGAGGCAGCTACCAAGGCTTTCAAGAAAGGGTGAAATACATGAAGAGGAAGTTGCTGCTGAATCTAACAGAGACGCCTTGCATTAGAACAGAGATGAATCACCTGGTGTCAGCATGCCTGATCTAAAAATCTCAGGCTGCCATCCTATGCCCTCTGACCTAGAAGCAATAAACTAGAGGTGAATTTTGAAATGCAGGAGCTCATTGTGACGACACCCATAGCCATGCCGACAAAGGAAAAACCAAAACTGTAGGCAGCTCTGTTGATCATAGCCCAAGAGTACATCATCAGACATCAATATCCCTATATCTGTATGCTGCATCTCCCCCCCCCCTCTCTCTTGTGTGTGTGTGTGCTCAGCATCACATAGCATGTTGGCCTCCATCTGTCTTGAAAGACAATGAAAGAGTGTGCCATCAGGGATTAAGTCAAACCATTGGAGAGCCACAGTGCCTGCTGTGGCTGTAGAGAACACTACAGGAAAGACGTGTTTTGTTGCAGCTGGGGCAGATGAAGGTGTCTGGTTTTGCTGTTAACAGATGCCTGTGAGAAGCAAGGTATTCTCGCACTTGTGTTCCTCAGTAACTGGTATTGAGGTATACTGAATGCTATTCTAACCACTATCCTGCACTGAGATGTGTATCAGGCCCATATTGTGGTAGACACTGGGTGAAAACAGTGGCCAGTTTTAGCTGGGGAATTGGACAATGTTAAGTGTATGGAACTAACTTGCTCTGGGTGTCTGCTGCCCTTGCACTAGTAAAAATATAGATAACAATGCACACTAAAACATTTCTCAGAAAATAATTTTTATGCGCTGGTTTGCATCAGTTTCAATTCTGAACGATGGTAATAGCCCCCCATGTCTGACAGAAGAGATTGCATACATGCTCTGTGACAATTCAGTGGAATGATCCAGAAGCCATCTGAACAAAGTGGAAGAAATTTCAAAATGGAAAACTTCCGACATGCCTCCTTTCAATAAGACAGTTGCTTTCCCTTGGAATAAGCCTTTATGGTATATTAGATTCAGTCACTCAAGCAGCTTACCATTTCTTGACATCTGTGCTCTGGTTAGTTGCAAGGAAACATTCTCTGCTTGCCTTTAGTATCCTCTCTTCACCTTTAGGCGAAAATAAATTCAAAAAGGAAGTACCCCTAGACACCTTAAAGAAGCAGCATTATGCAGATGCTGCAGAGAGGTCTGGGTGAAATGAACAGCTGTCACATTTTCACCTGGTCTCACCTCAAAGGGTCCTCAGCCGGACCATACTATTCTTGGAGAAGAGTTTGGGTAATTCCCACCCTATATTTTTGAATATTTAGAGACATACTTGTGTAATCATTGTTTGATTGGATTCTTCATAAAAAGTGACTGGGTGATGGCTGTTCCAAACGAAACACTGTGTGGAAGCAACCATAGCTGTTTTGCTGTTTCATGGGTGGATTTGTCTTTTTAAAAAGCTTTAGATAAACTGCAGAAATTATGTGTTGTACTTGCCCCTCTGGTTCAAGGCACAGGAAGATCATCCAGAGAAAAGATGATGGGCAGCCTAATCCAATGCATGCTGTACAATAATGTGTTTGAAGAAGGCCTTTGGTATTGATACCAGACTGTAGTCCTGTTGTTCTTGCTGCAATGCAGCTGAGTGTTTTCTGAGGAGTTAACAAAACAACAGGGTTGATTCTGAGCTGCTTATCTGTATCCTGGCTATAAAAGCTATTTCTACACACACTCTTTGGACTAATGTGTCCCCTCAAAGCACTAGTGCTTGACTGCTTATGGCTGTCTTAGAAATTCAATGGGAGATAAAACATAACAGTTATCTTTAAACTACATGACTGATCTTAATGAAATTTTCCAGAAGGTTAGATCCTAGGCCCTTTCAATTTTCCCTAACAGTTCTGGTTTTAAGACATTTAATGCCTTTTATTTGCTGTTTTATATGGTGTGGTCTTTATTGAGTTTTTTTTTGGTTCTGTTTAATTTTATTGTTTTAATTATGCAAACTGTTGTGATTTTTTTTTTTTAAATTGAAGGGAAGCACAGAAGTTCTTTAACAGCACAATCCTATGCATGTCCATTCAGGAATAAGCCGCACTGAGTTCAGTGGCACATACTCCCAGAATAGTCTGCATAGGATTGCAGCCTAAAGTCATGTACATGTTACTATGGACTCCAGCTCCAGTGTGTGCCCACCATTGGTGTTTGAAGCTGAGTACACATTACGTTAGCCACAATCCATAGGCATCCTATAGCTTCTTGAGAATTACTCCTGTTTGATGTGCTTTTCTTCAAATCAACTTCCATCCAATTAGAAAACAGAAGCTACAGTTAAGCCAAGGTCTGTATATACTCAGGCAGACAGCTTCAGTGAATTAGAGTTCAGTGAACTGGGGAAACAATCCAGGTACTGGATATTTCTGTCCTCTCTCTGGTCTGTACAGCACCTTAAGTAAAGATGGGGCTTGTGACTTGCTGTTGTTTCAACACAGTTCTTTTTCTATACAGATCACTGTGATAGACCCTTTATGTGTTTAAGGCATCAACAATTTTGTTTGTTAGTGAGTAGTAATCACACTTGTATATGATGTTGCAGTGTTGCTACTCTTCATCCTCTACAGTTCTGTATTTGCTGTACAAAACAAACAAACCCTACAGTGTTTGGAGTATTATTATTTTTTAACCACTGATTTATTTTGAAACAGTACAAATCTATAATATTCATTCCTGGGATGTGGCTGGTGCCGGTGTCACATGCTGGCAGCTTCTAAAAGCTACAAGTGAGAGCTGAGTGCAGGGTGGGGACAAAAGATTGACAAACTATTAGCCAGCTAAACCAGGTGAGGGTAGCTGATGGGTCTCAAACCCTCCATGAGTTAGGAACCTCCCCTGCATGCGAAGACAAGCTCTGGCAGACTGAGCACACAAGACTAATAGTGGGTCCAATAGTCCAGAAGGTGGTTTCTGCACGTGCTGTAGAGGGAAGTGAGGGACAGATGAGGCTCGTCAACCTGGGAAGGTAGTCCATCTAGAAGGAAAGCTCTGATCCAAATCTCTGCTGCCTTGTGGGATATCTTCAGGACAACAGAAGGCTAAGGATAAATTTGGAGTGGAATCCCTAAGACCGTTGGATGGTGCCTTGTACACCTCCTTTGGGCAATTCCTGCAGCCAAGCTGGTGCCAAACGTATTGCTCTGCTTTCCTTTAGACCACATCAGCGAGGCCAAGGCGTGTGTGTGTGTTATCATCTGGGAAGCCCAGGACCTCCATACACACTGCCCAGGCTTGCGCCCCAAGGAGATCACTTTGGTGCTGCTAACACAGTAGTTTGACTTCACCCCTTGAAGTGCATTCCATTGTCTCTTGAGACAGATGGATATCAACAGCAACAGCAGGATAAATTAACCTTCTCCTGATTTTGTTTGGTGCAGAGCTCTGTATAATCCACAAGCCTGAATGGAAGACAGGATTTCATTCCATTTTTAAAATAGCTATTAATTCTCTGCAACATAGCAAGGAGAAAAGGTATTGCTTTAACATTTGGTATAAAGAATATGCCATCTAGTGGATAAACGCAAGGACAGTGATCAAATCTGCTTTGCCAATTTTGAGATGGTCGCATTACCAGGAGAGGCGGGGGGGGGCTGTATCTAGGTTTGGGCATAACAGCTTTAAAAAACGGCTTTCTCAGATCTATTTTCCTTTCGCAGCCTCTAATTTAGTATGTCATTTATTCATTCTTTAAAGCTAGTGTCACTGCTGCCAAGGATATATGATAATGAGTTTTTGAGACAGAATATAGCCCACCAGCCAGCTTCATATAGACACAGATATAAAAAATCTAGAAAAAGAAACACTGGGATAATCTGCCTGGAAACAACACCCATCTAATGAGTACATGAGACTTCTGTTTACACGATGGTTTAAGTTTGATTTGTTCTTATTTCTTATGCTTAGGGTAAAGATCCGAAATAACCCGTCCGCATGGCGTCAGCATATGCCTTAGTTTATAGTTTGTGATGTGCTGAAATGTGCTTTCAGGATGGAACCAATTAGCGGCGGAATTAAATAGATTCGGTGAAATCGAGGACACAAGCAGCACTAATTACTAATTATGTCCTTTATTTGTCTGCCTCCAAATTCGGGGAAACTGGACCCGTCGAATTTCTGCCTGCCAAGCCCTCCTTCCGTCGGTTTTAGGCATCTGGACTGCTAACCGGGTGCCCAATCGAGGAGTCCCTGCGAGTGGAAATTTTTATTTTTATTCTCCCCCCCCCCCATCCCCGTTTCCCTTTTCGAACGGCGGAACTCGGCTGCTCCCGGCTTCGGGATCCGAGGGACGAGCGTTTCGGTAGGACGCCGGAAGAGCTGCAGGAACGGCCTCCCCCCGCCCCCCGGGCCCAAGAAGGCGGGATACTGGGCCGCTCCAGCCATGGTCGGAATGCGCGCGCTGCGGAAAAGCAAGACGCTACAGTATGGAGTCCCCATGATGGTGAGCGGCGGCCGGGGGGAGGGGGCGGCGGGCGGGACACTCGCCTAGAACTAGCTCCGCAGAGCGGCCGCGAAGCGCTGGCGGAGGGCGGGGCTTCGTTTGCCCATGGCGGAGGCTGCAGCGCCCCGGACCGGCCGCTAGGGGGCGACCTTCTCGGGAAGGCCGTCGAAGGCGCGACGAGGCCTTGCGTCGGGCGGCGCGAGCGTTTCAGCAGCGGCTCGCTCTGCGCTCCCCCTCCCCCCCGCTTAAATAGGGTCACGTGACACCCCCCCCCCGGGGCAGATGAGGAGATTATATACTGAAATGGAGAGGGGGGGTGTCGTTCTTTATATTCTTCTTGCCGCATTGCATGAGACGCATTACAGCGTGACTTTAAAAGTACAGTATTCTAGAACTGACCCATTTTTTAGAGGGTGGCTGTGCTTGTCGGATAAAGAAACAAGGAAAACCGCCCCCCCCAATAATTTCATTAGTTAGCTGTAACCCAGTAAAGTGGTAAAAGTAAAGGGACCCCTGACCATTAGGTCCAGTCGTGACCGACTCTGGGGTTGCGGCGCTCATCTTGCTTTATTGGCCAAGGGAGCTGGCATACAGCTTCCAGGTCATGTGGCCAGCATGACTAAGCTGCTTCTGGTGAACCAGAGCAGCACACGGAAACGCCGTTTACCTTCCCGCCGGAGCGGTACCTATTTATCTACTTGCACTTTGACGTGCTTTTGAACTGCTAGGTTGGCAGGAGCAGGGACCGAGCAACGGGAGCTCACCCCGTTGCAGGGAATCGAACTGCCGACCTTCTGATCAACAATTCCTAGGCTCTGTGGTGTAACCCACAGCGCCACCCGCGTCCCAGCCAGAACAGTGGTACCTCAGGTTAAGTATTTAATTCGTTCCGGAGGTCTGTTCTTAACCTGAAACTGTTCTTAACCAGAAGCACCACTTTAGCTAATGGGGCCTCCTGCTGCCATGCCACAGGAGCACGGTTTCTGTTCTCATCCTGAAGTAAAGTTCTTAACCCGAGGTACTGTTTCTAGGTTAGCGGAGTCTGTAACCTGAAGCGCATGTAACCCGAGGTACCACTGTACTGGAAAGCAGGTGTGAGTGAAATACATGGAGCAGGCATATGTGGGATAGCTCAGTTGGTAGAGCAGGAGACTCGACTTAATCTCTAGGTTTGGGCAAAATTATTCCCGCATCATGGGTTGGACTAGATGACCCTTGTGGTCCCTTCTAATTCTATGATTCTGTAATTCTACAGCTGATAGCTCTGACTTCCTAACTACTGCATGAAAGAGCACCGCTGCTTTGGTGCCCTGCCCCAATTTGCCTGACATTGGAGAGACCCAGCCGGATGTGAGACAGCTGGTGACCATCTTAGTGCCCTGGAAGGCTGCTGATGTGTGGCACTCTTTCAACTCCTCCCCCCCTTCTTGTCTTTGTGCCTGGCGCTTCGGCAGATGCCTTGGCTGTTGTCTTTGTGCCCTGCTTGGAAGCTTCCCAGGAGCATCTGCTTGGCTGCCGTTAGACTCCGAATGCCATTAGATTCAAAATGCCATACCGGCTTAGATGATGGACCGTTCCAGATTCTTTTGATACGACATGGGGAAGAAAGGAACTTCCACATGCCTTTGGGGTATCATTACTAGGTTGAAAGGGACTTTATCCAGTTGAAACCCGTGCCATTGCAGGGAGACTAAATGTAAGAAGAGCCCCACAGAATCAGGCCAAAAGCCCATCTAATCTGGCACTCTGTTCTCACAGTGGCCAATCAGATGCCTGTGGGGAAGCCTGCATGCAGGACCTGAGCACAACAGTACTCTTTCCTGCAATTTCCAGTTGGCTGCAACAAGTATTACCGAAGGGAGGACAGTTAAATTTAAAATTTGGCATTAGCAAAGAAAAAACATTTTTTCTATTATAATGGTAGCAAACATACTTGCTAAGTGCCAATCCTGTCACTTCAGTTCATAAATAAACTGACTTTCAGACATTCTAAGAATTTTAGCTACCATTCCGTTTGTGGTTAACTATGTAGCAATGCTCATTTTCCTGTAGAAGTTTCCCTCTGGAAAAATCTTTGTAGTGCTTTGTTTCAGTAATTTAATAGTTGAGAACAGGCTTACTGCACTTCCAAGTCACCAAGCTCAGTAGGATATCCTAACAGCCATGTATTGTGAGGCCTTGGTAAGGTTATTATGCTTAAAAAGCAAAGGCAGCACCTTTATGAGGGCCAACCAGATTGTCAGAAAACAGCAAGCTTTTGAATTCTCCAGAACTCTTAATCAGTCTAGATATTATACAAAACAAAGGCGTGAGAACAAGGGAAAAAGCACAACAAAAATTCAGGAGTTTGGCTGGATGACATCTGCATTTAGAATACAATAAGACTGCATTTACAAGGTGGTTACGTTCCAGAGATCGTGCCTAATGCCAAAATTGCATATAGTTAAAATCCATTGGGTTCAATGGTAGATGGGATTGCCAAAGTCATTTTTCCCAGGACTCTGCCCCTTTTCTGGCCTTTAAAATTATTATTTTTTGCCATGCGCGTAAAGCTGAATGTGCACAAGTTAAATGTGCATACGTTGTGGGCCAGTGTTAGAAAAGTTGCTGAGTACCTGAAAAGCCATGATGCATAGATGATGGGCTGCACAACATTTAGTTTGCTGGCTTTTAAGATTCAGTTGTTTTGCTGACAAGTAGATTTTGCTTAAGGGGTTTGTTTTGGTTTGTTTGCATGATGGTTTTTGTGCCATTAGCTTCAGAATTCTGGTCAGTTTTCATTGTTCCAATGGTACATGCTTCTGCAGAAACTGAACAGACAGCAAATGTGACTTTGTACAGAATTTAGTGTTATGATTGAATTGCAGTCTTGGTTCCTATTAGATTCTTTCTCTTCAAGATCTATTCACAAATCCTGCCTATGTCATTAACTGAATAGGATTATTTGTTTGTTAGCGTTAATATATGTGACAGGTCATTGGGATAAGTAGCACAAAAACCCGGGCTGTTAAAGGCACAAACACACACACAGAAACATAAGAATTGCAGTAAAAATACCATAGTACTATTCAGCCTAATACAATACAAAATAATACAGTAAACTTGGTATAGGGAAGTCATAGCACACTGGGTAAAAGTTGTTTGAATCCCCCCCCCCCCAAAAAAAAAATCCCTGCTATTGTGTGTTTGTGTGTAACTTTTTTTTTTTTAAGGGAAGAATGAATTGTGGAAGGCTTTGTAGAATTCTCCCAGTTGTAGCTTTGTTAGATTGTTCCATACTTATTTCTCTACCCAGCAGGTAGACATAGTACAGGAAGAATGTAGAATTCTTAGTTTCTGGGGTTCCAAAGAAAGGCAAGTGATAGTGAATTTCATTTTGCTGACAGTCTAGCAGGCTTTGATATCAGGCGTGGGAACTACATGCTTTCCCTACAGTTATCCTATTGCTATCTGCTAATAACATTGAAGACTTTTCAATTTAATTAAAATCTAATGTATCCTCCCTTCAGAGACCCCAGCAAAGGTGTCTCTCCTGAGCCTTATGTGCATAGAACAACCTATACAAACATCATGAGAATAAAATTAACAAGGCTATGATCAGCTACAACAAATTTGACAGGAATTTTGTCAGCTTCTTGTGTTCTTTCTTAGAAAAACCAGAGCACACAAGTGTGGAACCTCTGGCATGTGACCTATGTGACACGAAGCAGGGGATAAATAAAGTTGCAGCTGCAAAGGAAGAATTGGGAGCTTTGGTGTATGCTTCCAGTTGTCCCTTAAAAGTGCATCTTACATTTGATGCTGTTTCAATTTGGTGCTGATTGTAAACTCTGCTGCTTTCCCGCCTGGTTTTTTATGACACCTAGGCTTAGCTTGTAGGACAATAGCATGAGCAACGTGGATCTTTTATATATGCCCACCTCTGCTCTTTTTGTCATTTTCCACATCCTTAAAAAAACAACTTCCTAGAAAATGGTCATTGTGCAACTGGTGTGACCCATTTCTGAGTAGTGAGTCCACTTACCAAGTGGATAGTAGTGTTCTAGGGAAATCAAGTTTTACCATGTGTCAGTTGCCTTTTACTTTTTTTAAAAAAACACCAACCCAATATTGCTTATGTTTTAATCTTTTGTAAATCTTCCATATATTTCAGGATTAGGAAGGCTAGCACTGTGAATTAAATAACCAAATAAACTTTTAGAACAAAGAAGAAGTTGATTTATGAGGGATTAAAATAACTAACACAGGTAAATGTGCTGAATACAATGATTATTCTGGGGAATTCTCCAATCTGGCTTTCTTCACCTTTGAACTTGACAAAATGTGTGATCATATCAGTGCCTAGCATAAGCCAGCAAGAACCTAAGAGAGTGATGTAAGATGGCATGAAACACTGTTTAACAGCTTATGCGCTGCAGGGTGTGAAGTCCCACAGTACCAGGATGGGAACATCTGTCCAGATGCTGGGATGAATTCTTGTGACCTTGTAGATATGTACTGTATGTCTCACAAGAGGTTGTTCCGCATGCTTGGATTTTCACATCTCCTTGCCTCTTACTACTTTGTACTGTTTCCAAACTGATTTCTAAGAGCCATGAGAGCTTTTTCTTTTCGGAAATTCTATTTGAAGTGTACCTAGCTCTCAAATACAGTAGATGGTGCTCCTGTTTCTAAAATATGGTGTTGATTTCACTTTTCTGATAATAGTTGCAGCTGCCAGTGATTCATTCCCCATGTGACTCTTGCATACTGTACTGGGACAGCAAAGTTCTTTGCCACTGGTACAATAAAACTGCTATTATACTGTTTCCTGAACATGCAGAATTTCATATTTGGAACACTAACTCCATCTGAAAAGTGTCCCTTTAAAACCAACAGAAGATGGGTGTAAAAATCTTGATATTGTCTCTATTCAATCGTATGTGGTTTATTTTTAGTTAGGCAGGCAGCACGACTGAAATGTCTTTCATCCTGTTCTCTGGAGGGTTCTCATGCACTGCTGGTGCTTTATTCTTTCCCATTGAAGTGAATGGAAGCCATTCACTTCTATAAGAAAATAAAGCTGCTGAGCTTAGGCGCATCTATAGGGCTGGCTGGCAAGTTTTGCCTAATCACAATCACAAGCTGGTGACTGCAGCTATTTTATATTATCCTCCAGAAATGATTGTCATGACTTCTATAGGACAAAATAAAATCAGCCATAACACTGGCTGATGCTTTGCCCGTTGCTTAAATTAATTGTGTTTAGAAAAACAAATTTTCATCTCTGTATTTGCCATGACTGTCATCTGTTGTTTTTTGTTTGTCTTTTATCGTTACTGATGGCTGATGCCATGGGCAATATATGCAGTGGGAGGTGTAATAGTACACATTCTGCTGTTTAATGTTGGAAGAAGAAAGATGAAAGCCTGAAGTCAAGTGGTTTGTCTATGTATTGGAAACCATGAAGAAATAACACTAGCCAGATACTATCCCAAGCTGCCCTCAGAAAATGCTCATGCAAAGGTGAACCCTAAGCCCTTAGGGGAGAGCATCCCATACTTGAGAGCCAGCTGCTTAAGGAAAGCTGTCTCTACATGCCTTTGCCATTCAAACATGGTACACCACAGGTAGTGGTAAGCCACCAATTTTAATGGACCATAGAAAAGGAGGCCCATTTGCAGTAAGTCTGTTGCTCAGCCATTCTCAGAAATTGAGCATTGCTCCATCACATCCTCATGTTTAGGGAGCATGAGTACTTTGCAGGTAATGCTGTCATTTAGAGGAACTCTTAGCTGCTTTTTCTGTCATCCCATTCTGTTCCTCAGTCTGTTCCTCAGTTTTGACCTTTGCCCCTCCCAGTCCTTTTTCTCCTTTCAGAATTTGGCTGTTTTGCCACAGCTTCTTATTTTACCCTGTAGTCCAGGTGTGGGAATCTTTTGCCTTCCAGATGTTGCTGAACTACAGCTCCCATCAGCTCCAGCAAGCATGCCCACTGGCCAGGGGTGATGGGAGTTGTAGTTCAGCAACCCTGCTGCAGTCCATTTAACTGGCCAGGAAAAGTCACTGCCCAACTAATGAAAGAGCAGCAGCATTTAACTGCAGAGCTGGGGGGCTCCAAATCTTTATCCTTTGTTTCTGCCCTGTATTTCTTACATCATGGAACACTGGGTGATAAAAGGGAATATTAATTCCTTGTGTTGGGGTGTGTGGTGTTTCACTTCCCTGTTGTGTGGAAGCTACTGAAGAAATAATACTAGTCTTTAGGTATCTACAGATTCTTCTTTTTAAAAAAAGCAATGACAGGCTGGTTGCATATGGAGCTGAAATGAAGATGGGAGAGAATTCTTCACTTCTTAAAATGCAACGTGCCTTGTTTTAAAGGAAGAAAGGGACAGCCCTGTTTTTAACAGGAAAGCTGTTCTTGACCCACCAAAACAGACTTGTTCTTCAAGCAGCTGTGTTAATTCCCTTGTTATCTGACCTGGCCAAGCACTGTGTGTAATGCAAAATGACAACAGTCTGGTTGAAGGAGCCATTTTTGCTCATGCTTGCACTGAGGAACATATGGGCTGCCTTCTTTTTAAAGGGTTCTTTGTGTTCTTTGTGTTTTTTGCAAAATACATTTTCTGTACTTCATCACATTAATTTGCCTAAGGGAGCTTTTTTTACTGAACAGGGGTAGGGGGACTGTGGCCCCTGGATGTTGTTGGACTACAATTCTCATCAGCTAGGGATGACAGAAGTTGCAATCACATGTAACATGGAAGAGGGAACAAGTTTGTTTTCTTTTGCTCTGACTTCAAGTTAAAAGAAAGGACACTCCCGACTAAACATCAGGAATAACTTGGACAGTGGACAGTTGGACAGTGGAACGGACTCCTCAGGAGGTTGTGGACTCTCCTTCATTGGAGGTTTTTGAGCAGAGATTGGATGGCCATCTGTCATGGATGCTTTAGCTGAGATTCCTGCATTTTGGGGGTGTTGGACTAGATGACCCTTGGGTCCTTTCCAACTCTACGAGTATATGATTCTGTGAACTTTTGGAGGGACACACGTTCCCCCTCCCTATCCAGAAACTCTCTTGTGTGGCTCAGAGGAGCAGGGTATTTGCTCAACAGGGAGTCCTTTGTGATTAAATGTGCAGCTTTTGTTTTTACCTCTCCATTCAAGATGGAAGGAAGTATGAAGCTAGCATTTCCCACTCATCCATAAAAATTGCTTTAGGATAGGCATCTTATGACCAGAGTGATCCTCTCTTGGAATCAAGGGCAAAACCAGCTTGTTTCTAACCAAATGGAAGAGCCAAAGGCCTGGCACATGGTATTTCATGCATGTCACTCTCAGAATTGCTCATAACACTCATAAACTAGATTAGGCGAACCAAATAAGGCTGATGTCTACATCTTTTTTTATTTAACCTAGATGGTTTTCGAGCCTACTGAGTACATCTTTATTTTATTGGGAGAAATGTCTTCTGCAAGTAGCAAGGTTTGAGATGTGGCACGAAACAGCAAAAAATCATTAGCGCCACCAACCATTCTGTGTATGTTAGCTTGCTGATGGCATGTATAAGTGGGATGTGCAAAAAGTACTGCAGCCTGGCACGTTCCCGTTCACTGTTCCAGTCAGTTGGACATGCTCCTTTTCAACTATTCTTCTAGTTGGTTATCAGATTTTTTTTGCTTTCAATCAGCCAATGGTCTATGGCCATTGAATTCTCATTGGACTGGGTTTTTTTTGGGGGGGGGTAATCTCCCCCTCAGTTGTACTCATACAGACCTTGGAGTACTGCCCTTCTGTGTATTGGTGGTGCCATCGTTTGGCTACATTTGTGTAAGAACACAAAAGACTACAGTTGGAAGTTGAGAGAATGATAATACATGAAGCTGGCTATTCAAAGCAAGTCCAAAAGACCTGATGGCCACAGGCCTGGTTTGCGTGTCGTTTTAAAATAATTGTTTAAAATCAGGCATCTGCAAACTCAGCCCTCCAGCTGTATTGGGACTACAACTCCCATCATCCCTAGCTAACAGGACCAGTGGTCAGGCGTGATGGGAATTGTTGTCCCAAAACAACTGGAGGGCCGAATTTGGGGGTGCCTGTTTAAAATAAACTCTGGCTTAGGGGTGTATGAAACGTGAGCATACCCACACGTTTGCAAAACATTTGTATGTGTTTTGAGGGACTTGTCTAGTCATGCATAGCAATATTGGTTTGTTTGTGAGTGTGCTTCTGTACTCATTCCTCAGGTGACTCTTGCATACTGTACTGAGACTGATAGTAGGGGGACTTTCTGGGATCAGTGTTGCTTGAGATGAAAGATGAAGGGAAAGGACAGGTCTGTACAGGGCTATGCTGTGAAAAGGTTCAAAAAAGGGCAACCAAAATGATCAAGTGGGTAAAGCAACTCCTCTGTGAAGAAAGGTTGCTTTAAACTTACTAGTTTAGAGATGAGTTGAGATGAGACATGGTGGAAGTTTATAAATTTATGTAAGTTTATAAATTTATGAAAGTGGAGACAGAAGTGTTTTTATCCCTCCTCCATAACATCCAATGAAGCTGAATGTTGGAAAATTCAGGACAGATAAAGGAAAGTGCTTCTTCATGGAGTAAATTGCTGCCACAAGGTACAAAGGCAGTGGCCACTCACACGACTTGAAAAGGGGATGTGATATATTAATGGAGAAGTAGTGTGGTCATGATTATACGGAACCTCGAGTTCAGAGGCAACCACTTGCTGATGAGCAACCACTTGCCTGAGAACCACTTGCTGATGAGCAAGAAGGAGTGAGGGCTCTTGTTTTTAAAATTATGCTTGGCCCAGAGAAACTGAGTAAAGAAAAGTTGTTTCTCTGTCTGTCTCTCTCTCTCTCTCTCTCTCTCTCTCTCTCTCTCTCTCTCTCATAACAATGAAGCTGAATGTTGAAAGATCCAGGACAGATAAAAGAAAGTATTTTTTTCAAGCAGTGCATAGTTAAACTATGGAACTTGCTTCCACCTGAGGTGGCCACCAACTTGGATAGTTTTAAAAGAGGATTAGACAGATTCAGGGATGACAAGTGGCTACCAACCACGATGGCTGTGTTTTGCTTCCACTTTTGGAGGCAGTATGCTGGGAATCGCAGGGGGGCAGAGTGCTGTCGCCCTCTGGTCTGTGTTGCAGGCTTCCCACAGGCATCTGGTTGACTACTGTGAGAACAGGATGATGGCCTAGATAGGCCATCTTATGTTCCTGTGTGAGACAACGAAGATAATTGTCTTGACAAAGTTGTAGGTATGAATACGACATCTAAGGAACGATGCTACATTTGTCACAGTATGATTCATACAGCAAGCTATGCATCCAGGCTACTAGACTGCTGAGAATCCAGAGGCTGCTGAGAAACCCAAAGTTGGCTGTGCTTAATTTAAGTTGAAAAGTGACAGGATAAGTGGTTGGTGATATTTCTAAAGTCTCATCTATGTGTTCAAAGCTTGCAATTGCAGAGCAAGGTCTCCTGGACAAAAACATTTTGATGACACATAGCTTCCTGGAGAGTGGGACAACACAGTTACAAATGTTCAGGTACACCTGAGCTGTTTGAGAGAGCTGCCTTCTAGCAAAACCCATATTATTATGAAAGATAAAAGATGGGGGACTCTTTAGGGTGTCTGGGGCTGAGCCATATTGGTAGCCAGCATTTGGGTTTTTGGGTTTTGCTTTTTGTGCCCCTGCTGTACTTGAATAAATGAAGAACTGTAGTTTTCAGAGCTGTCACATTGGGACCTTTCAGCAGCTCTAAAATGCACACACAGCAGTTTTTCTTTAAAAAAGGAACCCCCCCTCCAAATCTCTTTAATTCCCATCACTGTGAAGTAAAAAGAGAATATTTCATTTGACTGTTCCAGTTCTGCAGCTGCACAATGCATAGCTGGAGGCTTCAACAACAACAGTCTTAAAGAAGAGGCTTGAAAATTATCACATTCCCTCTTCAAGTAAAATATTTCATAACATTTCCCCGGCTTTCTTTTCACCAGTGCATGATCTGTGTTGCCAGCAGTGAATATTGTGATGTGATTAATTTAGGGATTTATGACAAAGGGAATGTAATTTTGTAATCTGGCTTTCAAAATCAGTTCTACAACAACGGAATGAGTTTCTCTAGCAACAGAGGTGATCTAACATTGCAAATTGCTAGGCAGTGCTGGAGAAATTGCTGCTTGTTGTTTTGCTAACCTAAGGGTTGGCTGCTTTAGATTTTACTGAATAATTTGGTGAGTCTGGAATCTGTAGTAGAACACAGGGTTTGAGGAGGCCTGACTTATTCAGTCTTTATTTATGTCTGTCTTGTGTTGATGAGTGTTAATATCCTCTGTGTACAGTGCTCTGCCTGTATTTGTTTACTTAACATGCATTTCAGTAAAATAACAGAAATTAGTTTTTCACAATGCTATTGAACAGAAATTAATGTCAATTTCTTCATGAAACAGTTACTGAGGTTGCTGAGCATATGTGACAGATGGCGCTTCTGTGTTGCATCCCATGTTTCATTCTACCTTGCATTCTGTGCATATATAATTTCATTAAAAATGTTGCTTTTGGTGTGTGTCTTGGTGTGAACTCACTGAAACACCAACAAAATCCTTCTTTGAATATTGAATCAAGTGATAGTTCTGAAAGCTGTGCTGTTGGCTTGTTTCCAGGTTAGTTTGTAAAGCACGGTCTAAGTGAGGAGTATTGGTGTTCTGTGTTGTTAAAGGTGACCTTCAGATGTAAAATGCAAAAACCTATTAACGTAGCCATGTTTTCCTGGCTTTACAGTAGCCAGAGTCAAAGTGAGACAATTCTGCGTGTAAGTTCAAAACCTAATTCTCCTGGTTTTCTTGTGCACCACACAGACCTCATATTATTAGCAGATCCCTCATGTTGTTAATCTCAAATGTGAAAAACCTCTGACCCAACACATAAATGCTTACAGTAGAGAATGCTAACTGCTGTTACAGTAATAATGCTACAAGCATGGTACCGTATACCCCTGGACGAAAGGAAAATACATGGTGTGTGAAGACGATCTATAAATTCTTCTCTGCCTTTTGGAAGGGCAAGATTATGGGCCTTTAAAAAAAAAATCGATACACTATGACTTTCCATCAGTTGATGCTCAAGGCAGCTTATATAAAATCATAAAAAATAAATTATAGCAATGACCTCCCCCCCCCCATAAAAACAGCAGGCACTACAAAAGCTAAAAACACAATAGTAGCATCTGTCTTGGTTTCTACACATCTTTGTAGACAGTTGCAGACATCCATCAGACACAAGCTCCAGTGACCTCTCTGGACCTTTAAACACACCTGAGTTTTAAAAATCTATGTACACACTATTTCAATTAGTCTTCAATCTGAAGCCCACTTGCCTGGAAGTCAGCCCCATTGAATTCAATAGTACCGGTACTTAGTTTTCAATAGACATGTATAGGATTTCACCCTTAGCTTTTTTCTGGTATGTGAAATATTGGTCAATTTCTTTATGGGGGAAAATCAGGTTATGATATATTCAATATCTATATGCTAATGAAATGTAACAGAAACATGGACACTATTGTATACACTTTGCAAGCTTGAAGAGAGGCAAACAACATCTTAATGGATCTAGCACAGCTAAGTGTTGCTTTATAATTAGTTTCACTATTGAGAAGCCAGGCCTTCCTGGTACAGCTGTTTCAGTCCTGCACAGCTATTATTCATATGGGCATGTTGCTGTGGGTTTGTGGGTTTGTTGGAATGTATATACTCAGTAAATCAATGGAGAGCAAAACTGCATTCAGTTAACCTTTTTTATGTCAGCCCCTGTACAAATGATTACTGCGGTAATAACCATTAAAGAAGAAATTATGAGCATGTGTGTTCATTTAAAGCAGTTTTAAATTTTTAAAGGAAGACAAACACACTGCATTAAACCCCATACTTGTTCCTAGGCTTTTGTTGAATGTCTGTAAGTTACCCCATTTAATTTCCTCTTAGCACTGTTTCTGATTGTTTCTGGGACTAATCCCAGCCAGTTGGAAATCCTGTTGTAAATAAGGATGCTACAATGCTGTGTAGGTAATCAATGTCACAAAGTCCAGTCAGCTTGAAGGCAATGCTTCTTTCACCCTGGATGGCTTTTTGCCCCTGTTTGCAGCTCCTCCCAGTAAATCAGGGGTGGGAAACTTGTGGCCCTCCAGATGTTGCCGGTTTACAAATTTGATCCTCTCTGATCTTTGGCCAGCCTGGCTACAGCTGATGGGAGTTAGGGTCCAGCAATATCTGGAGGTCCTCAGATCTCTCATCCCTGCAACACACACACTGAGAAGTGGGATGCTTTACAGAGTGGGTGGAAGTATACCTGAAGGAGCATCTCCACCCCCATTGTTCTGCCCGGACACTGAGGTCCAGCTCCGAGGGCCTTCTGGTGGTTCCCTCACTGTGAGATGTGAGGTTACAGGGAACCAGGCAGAGAGCCTTCTCGGTGGTGGCGCCCGCCTTGTGGAACGCCCTGCCTTCAGATGTCAAGGAAATACAGTGGTACCTCTGGATACGAACGGGATCCGTTCCGGAGCCCTGTTTGCATCCTGAAGTGAACGTAACACGCGACTGTGCGTCTGTGGGTCGCATTTCGCCACTTCCACGCATGCGCGTGACATCATTTTGAGCGTCTGCGCATGCGCAAGCAGCGAAAGCCGGAAGTAACGCGTTCCATTACTTCTGGGTTGCCATGGAGCGCAACCTGAAAATGCTTAACCTGAAGCATATTCATCCCGAGGTATGACTGTAAACAACTATCTGACTTTTAGAAGACATCTGAAGGCAGCCCTGTTTAGGGAAGTTTTTAATATTTGATGTTTTATTCTGTTTTTAATCTGTTGGGAGCCACCCAGAGTGGCTGGGGAAAGCCAGCCGGATGGGTGGGGTATAAATAATATATTATTATCATTATTATTTTTCAAAAAGTGTCTGTGGTGTTTGTCATTGTCACTGACTTGCGCAGATTTGTATGTTAAGAGATATACAGTAGAATGTTATTTAGAGAGATAGTTGTAAGATATAAAGTAAGGTGTGAATGAGATATTGGCACATGTCTTACGCTGATTGGCTAAGAGTGGAGTGTGACTTTTAGAACAGTTGCGTGTGAGGAAAAGAGGTAGTTGGGTTTTGGAGGAAGAAGAAGGTTGGCTCGTGTGGCACTGAGGAGTAGGGGGAAGTATAAGATAGAATGAGACAAAGGACATTCGAGTCGGCTAATAAATGTGGGAAATTGCTGGCTTGGCAAATGAAAAAAAGACAAAAATTAAATACAGTTACAAATTTAGAAGTGGAAGGAAAGAATATACAGAACCCAGCTGAGATTAGAAATTGTTTCCAGAGGTACTTTAAACAACTATATACACAAGGGCCACAGAAAGAAACAGACGTAGATCGATTTTTGAAAACAAATGGATTACAAAAAAATCTCTCAAGAAAATAAATTAATGTTGAACTACAAAATAACTGAACAGGAGATAGAAGGTGCCATTCAGAATATGCAATTGGGTAAATCTCCAGGACCGGATGGACTGACTTCTAGATACTACAAATCTTTAAAAGAATGGCTAGTACAACCTTTGAAAGAGGTCTGTAACGAAATAATGGAGGGGAAAAGGGCACCAGAGTCATGGAAAGAAGCATATATCACACTTGTACCGAAAACAGAGACTGAAAAGACGCAGCTTAAGAACTACCACCCCATATCATTACTCAATGTGGATTACAAAATTTTTGCAGACATTTTGGCCAAGAGATTGAAAAAAGTGTTGACGGAAGAGATTCATAAAGACCAAGCGGGCTTTCTCCCGGGAAGACACTTGTCTGACAATTTGAGGAATATAATTGATATTTTGGGAAAACTAGAAGTGAACATAAATACTAAAGCAGTTTTGATATTTGTAGACGCGGAGAAAGCTTTTTGACAACATTTCTTGGACTTTTATGAAAAAAAACTTACAAGGTATGGGGGTAGGCCAAGGTTTTGAAAATGGTATAAGTGCAATATATTCTGAACAAAAGGCTAAATTAATTGTAAATAATGTGGTGACGGAAGAATTTAAGATAGAAAAAGGGACACGACAAGGTTGCCCAAACTCCCCATTGCTTTTTATATCGGTCCTGGAGGTTCTGTTGAATATGATAAGAAGGGACCAGTTGGTTAAAGGCATACAGGTCGGAACCAAACAGTACAAATTGAGAGCATTTGCAGATGACTTAGTATTGACGTTACAGGAGCCAGAATCTAGTACCAAAAGGGTTTTAGAACTGATCCAAGAATTTGGTCAAGTTGCAGGATTTAAATTGAATAAGTTAAAGACTAAGGTTTTAGAGAAAAATTTAACACCAATGGAGAGAGAGAGAGGTTTCAGAATGAGACAGGTTTAACAGTGGTTAAGAAAGTTAAATACCTGGGGATTAACATGACAGCAAAAAAATGGGAATTTATTTAAAGACAACTATGAAAAATGCTGGGCTGAAGTGAAAAAAGATTTAGAAATTTGGTCAAATTTGAAGCTTTCACTGCTGGGTCGTATTGCTGCGGTAAAAATGAATGTATTGCCTAGAATGTTGTTTTTGTTTCAAACATTGCAAATTGTGGACAAAATGGACTGTTTCAAGAGGTGGCAGAGAGATATTTCTAGATTTGTCTGGCAGGGCAAGAAGCCTAGAATAAAATTTAAAATATTAACAGATGCAAAGGAAAGAGGTGGATTTGCCCTGCCAGACTTTAAACTTTACTATGAATCAGCAGCTTCTTGCTGGTTGAAAGAATGGCTGCTTCTTGAAAACACTGACATTTTGGATCTAGAAGGTTTTAACAATGTATTTGGATGGCATGCATATCTGTGGTATGATAAGGTCAAAGCACATAAAGCATTTAAAAACCATATTGTCAGGAAAGCATTGTTTAATGTTTGGATAAGATACAAGGACTTATTGGAAAATAAAACCCCAAGGTGGCTGTCACCGATGGAAGCGAAAGCTCTGAAAAAGCTCAATATGGAGGTCAAATGGCCGAAATATTGGGAAATTTTGGAACAAGAGGGAGATAGACTGAAATTGCAGAGTTTTGAAAAACTAAAAAACAAAGTGCGAGACTGGCTTCATTATTATCAGATAATGGAGGCATACAATTTGGATAAGAAAATCGGCTTCCAGGTGGAAAAATCAAAATTAGAAACAGAATTGTTAGAACCCAAAACTAAGATTTTGTCAAAGATGTATAACTTGCTGTTGAAATGGAATACTCAGGATGAAACGGTGAAATCTGCTATGATTAAATGGGCACAAGATGTTGGATATAACATAATGATGGCTGACTGGGAACAGTTATGGACCACAGGTATGAAGTTTACGGCATGCAATGCCTTAAGAGAGAATATTATGAAAATGATATACAGGTGGTACATGACCCCAGTCAAGCTTGCAAAAATCTACCATTTGCCCGATAATAAATGTTGCAAATGTAAGGAAACTGAAGGTACATTCTTTCACCTTTGGTGGACGTGCCCAAGGATTAAGGCTTTCTGGGAGACGATATATAATGAATTGAAAAAGGTATTTAAATATACCTTCTTGAAGAAACCAGAGGCCTTTCTCCTGGCCATAGTCTGCCAATTGGTGTTAAAGAAGGACAGAACTTTTTTTATGTATGCCACAACAGCAGCAAGAATACTCATTGCAAAGTATTGGAAGACACAAGATCTACCCACTCTGGAAGAATGGCAGATGAAGGTGATGGACTATAAGGAATTGGCAGAAATGACTGGCAGAATCCGAGACCAGGGAGAAGAGTCGGTGGAAGAAGATTGGAAGAAATTTAAAGACTATTTACAGAAATATTGCAAAATTAACGAATGTTAGAATGATGTTGGATTGAAGTTAAGTGGTTTCTAGCTGTAATGGTATAAAAGAATATGAAATAATTGGATTTTTAACAGGTAAAAATTTAATGCTATAATATATTAAGATTAAGGATTAGGATAAAATAAGGAGGGAAAGGAATTGCTGAACTAATAAATTGAACTGGAATACAAAAAAGGGAGGTATGAGGAGGTCCGGGAAACAAGCAAATGAAAGATAAGTGACAAAAAGATGGAATTGTTTTTAACTGTTTTTTTTACTTTGTATTTTTTCTTTTTCATTATGTAATATTGTGAAAACTTTAATAAATATTTATTTAAAAAAAGGGGGGGGAGTATAAGATAGGATTAGAACTTGCATTAGGAATAGAATTCTAGGCACATGTTACGTAATACAAAGTATCCAAGCACTGTTATTGAAAACAAACAATAAGAACTTGTTATATTCTGCTGTTACTATAATAATATTATATAGTAAATATATTATATTTACTATAATAAATATTTGTTCATTCAAACTATGTCTCCTGTTAGGTCAACATATTGAGGCTGTGACAAAGTCAGTCAAAGATATTTGTGTCTATATGGTGGCAGCAGAACACCAGTAGTTAGAGATGATTGCTTCAGGTATTTGGAGCGCAGAGCTGGAACTCTATAAGGCAGGGGTCAGCAACCTTTTTCAGCTGTGGGCCGGTCCACCATCCCTCAGACCATGTGAGGGGCCGGACTATATTTTTGGGGGGGACATGAACGAATTCCTGTGCCCCACAAATAACCCAGAGATGCATTTTAAATAAAAGGACACATTCTACTCATGTAAAAACACACTGATTCCCGGACCGTCGGCAGGCTGGATTGGGAAGGCTATTGGGCCACATCCGGCCCACAGGCCTTAGGTTGCCTACCCCTGCTATAAGGCAAATAGGAACTCAGGAGAACCTTTGCCAATCAAAAGGGATTGGGGATTTGAATTGAAGTATCCTCTGGCTCCTAAGTACAAGGCTTGTGTGGGGAGGGCATGGACGTATCATCCAATTTCAACTTGGATGGTTTGATTTCCTGTCATACACTGAGACTTCTACTAGTCCTCTTTTTGTAGTTAAGGCTATACCACCCAAGCTTGTATTTGAAAGGCCAGTAGTGGTTTGCTGGTGAATTTTGGGGGAAATGGCCTGAGTGTTTGGAGTTCCGAACACTTGCTGTATATTAAAAGAGAAAGCTGCAGTATCTCCAAACAATTTTACATGTCACTTGGGAAGACAGGCTAACTAATGTCAGTGTACTGGAAAAAGCAAAGATCACCAGTGTTGAAGCAATGATTCTTCAACATCAACTTCGTTGGACTGGTCATGTTGTTCAGATGCCTGAAATGTCATGTTGTTCAGATGTCTTCCAAAGCAACTACTCAACTCAAAGCAACTACCCAACTCAAGGCAAACCTAAAAAAACGTAACATAGGCACTGATATCTGGGAAACACTGGTCCGTGAGCACTCCAGTTGGAGAACAGCCTTTCCTAAAGATGTCATGTACTTTTAAGAAGCTCGAACTCAGGGCAAAAAGAAGAAATAAGCTAAGAGGAAGGCATGCTTGGCAAACCCTCACCGTCATCAACTCCCTCCCAGAAACCTATGTTCCCACTGTGGAAGGACGTGTGGATCCAGAATTGGCCTCCAAAGTCAGTTATGGACTCACTGTTAAGACCATGTTCATGGAAGACAGTCTTACTTGGCTACAAGGGATCGCCAAAAAGAAGTATATTAATACAGAACTATGAGCATGTCATCTCTGTTTGCCTTGGTATAAGATTTCAAAAATTGTATTTGCATTTTATGACAGAGAGAAATGTCACCTTCCTATAGATATATCAATTTCTCTCTCTCTCTCTTACATATTGCTCCTATTCATAAGTCTCGGAGGTTTGGAGCTATTAGCTATAATGAAGATATAGGTGCAGAAGGGACTGATTTATCTAGCTACATAATAACATACCATAGGATTCTGGTTCCAATCTGCTGGCTTGTTCCAAAAGCTTAATTGGGTCCTTTTCACCTTGGCACCAGAATGAGCCAGCTGAGCATTGTTGCTTCAATTGTTAAAAGTTTGAAAATGGTGAGAACAAGTCCCAGAGCTATGATGTTAAGGCTCCCTAAATGCTGTTAAAGGGAAAAGGCATTGGGGGAGGTGAAACATACAGTCAGAAATATAATGGGAGGTAGGAGAGATTCAGAAAAACAATCTTCTGAAGTCCTCTGTGCAAGAATGAGACATTTTTGATATGTTTGTGAATGAAAACTGTAGTAGCCCCATCCATTTGACATGAAATGGACAGTCAATCAAGTTGGATTATCAGAAGCTAGAACAAATCTCTTCCCTGAAGCAGATTCTCCATGCATCTCTCTCTCATATGCACATGCCTGCATCAATGAACAAAGATTAAGCTTTGACTTTAATATATGTGCTTTGGAAAACCGAGGGGTCATCATGCAACCTGTGCGAATGAGTCTGAGTCACTATTGTATTATAGCATGCTTGGCAATTCTTTAACACCTTTAGACTGTTTAAAACCTTTACATGCATTATCCTGAGAGTCCTTACAACAGCTTATGCCAGCAGCTTCTTGGCTTTGTACGTAGTGTTCTAGATTTTTCTTTCCTTCCTTCCATCCTAGTTATTTTTTCCTCTCTTGCTTTTTTGAAAGTGTATTTTAGCTCACAATGTTCTGGGTACTCATTTGCTTCTATTCTGGTTATTTTTTCTTCTTTTTTATATTTCAGCTGCTTATAATTGGTGGGTCTTTTGGGCTCCGTGAGTTTGCCCAAATTCGCTATGATGCTCAGAAGCTCCACAGCAAGGTAAGCTGAATTATCCTCCCCTGTACTTGGAGAACACAAGCTTCAAGAGAACTAGACAAACTGTGTACCCTGGGTTCTGCCAATCAGCACAGGCTTGCACACATACATGTACGGGAGCTGAAACATGAACACATACTTAACCAAGGTGCTATGGTTACTGAAAGTTGCACTTCCAGATTAGGCCATAAAGTCTATTTCATAATAGCAGCAAACACTCCAACATACAGCAAGCAAAGGCACAGCTTGGAAAGTTGGGCTTTAAGTCCTATCTTATTTTAATTTTTTTTGTAGAGCAACAAATCTGAAATCTCTTGCAAATTTTGTCAAACATTGCATTTTAAAAGGAAATTTCTGAACATCCTGGTTGAGGAGTTAGGCTTGAAATATATGGGCAATGGACGCGGGTGGCGCTGTGGGTAAAACCTCAGTGCCTAGGACTTGCCGATCGCATGGTCGGCGGTTCGAATCCCCGCGGCGGGGTGAGCTCCTGTCGTTCGGTCCCAGCTCCTGCCCACCTAGCAGTTCGAAAGCACCCTTAAGTGCAAGTGGATAAATAGGTACCGCTTTATAGCGGGAAGCTAAACGGTGTTCCGTGTGCTGCTCTGGTGCCAGTTTGCCGGAGCAGCTTCGTCGCGCTGGCCACGTGACCCGGAAGTGTCTGCGGACAGAGCTGGCTCCCGGCCTCTAGCGTGAGATGAGCGCACAACCCTAGAGTCTGTCAAGACTGGCCCATGTGGGCAGGGGTACCTTTACCTTTTTATATGGGCAATGCAATTATGAACTGAAGCTTCTAGCTTGTGCAAATTTCATTACAGATGAAATTAATTCACTGAGCACAACATCTTGATTTTCTTAGCATAGAACTTGGTGTGCCTATTTTTGTTTTCTTGGGTTCTATATATTCCTAGTTTCTGAGTGTAAATAACTGTGAAGTTAAATTTGCATTGCCTCAGCCCCAGTATCAGTGCATGGCATCTTTGGGTTGCCGCTGGCAGAGCACACTGCTGCTGAACTGACACTTGCCTGACCCACTGCCAAGAAGTTTGGAGCCACCATATAAAATTCTCCATAACGCCCTGGAGTATCATTGCATTGGAACCACTGTCGGAAATTTTAAATGGCAGTTCTAATCTGCCCAATGCTGATGCAGCACTGTTGGCAGGTGCTACTGCCAGGTAAGCCCACCAGACTCCTCTGATGTAGGAGGGGAGCCCACCTAAAGCCACTTTGCTGATGCCCCCCTCAAACCTGGAACTTGCCCTAGTATTGACTAGGACATTTGCATTTTGCTGAGCTCTGTGTGTGCCCTCAGAGCATTGAGACCCCAGGCAGCTGCCCTTTTGGTTCAGTACGTTTAATTTCCTCACAGGCCGCTTTCTGTGTTAAAATATGTATGGACTCTGTGCAGCACTGAGGAGGTAAAGTCTGAAGGATAGTGAACAAGAAATAAAAGGCTTGGCTAGCTCTTTTGAGGTTTAGCCTTACAGGGTTGGGCTGCCTTCAAAAAGTTGGAGAAGAATTCATAAAAATATTTCCTTGGGTATCGGAGAGTAGCAAGGACATAAACAAGAATGGCATCTGTAATACCGCTTAGTCATGATTTTGGTCACTGAGCAGATTGCATTAAACTGCTGCTCCTTAGAAATTGTTTGTAGGCTTGCATTGTGGAAGTTGCATTGTGGACTTGCCTTCAATTTAGGTCTATTGGGCAGTGTGGCCTTAGAAGGATGTTGGAATATTATCTCCTGCTTTTTTAATTAAGGCAAATCAAAAACTGGAAAACAATGTATGAACTATAACTTCATGGCAGACTTTACAGTGGTACCTCGGGCTAAGTACTTAATTCGTTCCGGAGGTCCGTTCTTAACCTGAAACTGTTCTTAACCTGAAGCACCACTTTAGCTAATGGGGCCACCGCGCCGTGATTTCTGTTCTCATCCTGAAGCAAAGTTCTTAACCCGAGGTACTACTTCTGGGTTAGCGGAGTCTGTAATCTGAAGCGTATGTAACCTGAAGTGTATGTAACCCAAGGTACCACTGTACTTGTTTATTTATTACCCTGGCATTAAGGATATAAATCCTCCCCAGGCATCTTACAGAAACATTAAATTACATTTTTTAAAAAATTAACTAATAAAAAGTCATTGGGATCCTTCCCCACAGGTAGTTGGTGGTAGAAAGACCTGACAGGAGCGGGGGCAGGGATGGTTCAGTTGATACAGGCTCTGAAGTGATCTTTACCTGTATACATAGAATATAGGAACCTACCTCAGACCTCTGGTCCATCTAACTCAGCTGGTACTGGCTGGCAGCAGCTCCTCAGGATTTCAGAGAGGATTCTCTCCTAGCCCTACCTAGACATGCTGGAGATTGAACTAGGGAGCTTTTGCATGTAAAAGATTCCCTCTTTCCCCCTACTTTCTTCTCTCTCTCTTGGAAATATTTCCATAGGGTAATTGGCGGTGGACAGCCCTGTATTGGATACGTGTGTATGTGAGTGAGAGACATAGAGTAAATAACCAGTAAAGCAGAAGCAGACTCTACTATTGTCTTCTCTTGTCTAGCCAGGCTTCCTACATTTAATTGGCTTTTCAGTAAACTAATTGCAGTGACTTCATGCGGCAGGGGATTGATGATGATCACTGATTATTTTCCCCCTCCCTTCTTGTTAAGCAGGTCCAATAAGGCCTATGTTCCAAGTTTAATGAAGATAAACCTTTGCTAATTTCTCTGTGTAAGTTGATTTGCAGAGAATAAATTCATTAGTATGGCAACTTGGCTGCACCCCCTAATTTATTTATTTATTTTTAAGAAAACTTGGAAGCGCAATTTAGCATGTACAAGGTTTGTGAGTGATTCAGATACTTTCTTTGTACTCATATCAAACAACAGCAGCTTATTGTTATTCATCAGAATTCTACTAACAAAAGTCATTTGCTTAATTTAAATAAATTTTGCTTTCAAGCCTAGTTCATTGCTGCACATCCCAGTTGATGGAAGGTTTAATGCAGTTGCATAATTAATACTGCAATTTTTGTTTTTCCTTTCATGCAGAATTGGACGTTGATAGAAATGGCTTTGCTTCTGGTGAATAATCTTAGACTCTATTCGAGCCTTCATTTTGAACCAAGCTAAGAGAGCACAGTAGAGAGGAGTGAAGGGATGATAGGCTTTTTAAAAATACATCATGGCTTTACTGAGTATCCCTTTTCAGGCAATCAATTACAGTGGTCCCTCTTTGGACACATGCGGAAGTGCTAGTATGAGCCCAAGCTGTTGTACATAGATGGAGCCCCAGCCGTTCCCATGATAACAGTAGCTGGAGAAAATGTGGCAACAATGCTGGCTGTGTGTGTTGTTTTTGAATGTTCTGTGATCAGATCATCTAGCCTGCTTAAGGCTGTGGGATATTCAGGACAGATAAAACTTCTTAACACAGTCCATAGTTAAGCAGTAGAATTCTCTACCACAATATGTATTGACAGCCACCAGCTTGAACAGCTTTGAAAGAAGGGTTAGACAGATTCATGGAAGTTAAGGTTTCTAGTCATTATGTAATCTCCAAGTCATGTTGGTAACCTCCAAAATCAGAGGTGGCATGCTTCTGAATACAATTGCTGGGGATCACAAGCAGGAGTGTGCTATGGCGGTTGTGTTCTGTTTGTGGGCTTCTCATAGGTAAGGCCGGAGAAGAAATTTGGTTTGCATTTTAATGCAAACACATCCAGTTCACACATCGCAAAACAATATGTAAACAAAACACAGCTATCCTTGAAAATCAGCACTTCTCTGAATTTAGCGATCCAGTTCTCCAATCAAAAATGTCTGTACTAGGGCAATGCATGCCGTTAAACGTACAAAAATGCATTATATTAGGGAAGGTGCTTGCAAAAATGTGTATGCTGGGTAAAATTGTGCATGAGAAATGCACACTAAAATGCAAAAAATAAATAAATCATAAAGACTTTTAAAGTAAATAAAAAATCTCAAACTGATGTGGAAATGTACCAAAATGAATTTAAGATTGGAAAAATAAGAACATGAGCGAACCCAAAATTGACAGATAGGCCCATTCATTTTCAAAGATCTAGGTAGTCACTGTGAGAACAGAATGCTGAACTAGATAGGCCTTCAGTCTGATCCAGCAAAGCTCTTCTTATGACAGGTGGAGGCTCAAAAATTGTGTTCTATACAGAGAAGCTGAAATAATTTTAGATGAGATAAAGTGGCCTCAAAGTTCCTGCTGATATAGCTATGTGTTTGTGACAAATTCTCAGAATTGCTTTAATATGTTACCACCAAGAGCCCTTCTATATTCACACGAAAGCAGCTGCGCATTTGGGGTATATTTCATATTTCCTTGATACCTCTTTTTGGCCAAGGTCCCCAAAGCGATGATGAGATTAATAGATTTGTTACGATCTTCTCATTATCAGGGTTAGAATGTTGGAGTTGTACCCAATGCTATACTCTGAGTAGATCCATTTGAATTAATGGACCTGACTAACTTAGGTCCGTTCATTTAAATGGGTCTACTTTGAGTAAAATATAGTTAGCCACATCAGGGTGTAGTAAATCCATGCTGGTACATGTACTTCAAATGGTTATATGAAGACTGAATGTTGGCAGGTGCAGCTTTTTCTTTTCTTCACCTGCATGAGAAGCTGTACCTCTTATGGTTATTATGTACAGTATGTCCTTTTTTCTGTCTGGTCATCATAGCAATTTTTTACCCATGGCAATTGATGACGGTTCAGGCTAACTGTGATTCCTAAAAACTCCTAATCTTTGCCACCCTCAAATGAAAAAGCTAGAATGCAGATGAAAAAGCCTGAATGCAGTGGTCCAAAAATATACATATAACAATGTTGGCAATTTTATCAATAATATTTTGAATGCAAATTTTCTGAATCGTAACTTCTCTAGATGTTTCTAATGACACTTTCCAAGAAACTGGAATATTAGCTACAAAACCAAAATGGTATTATTATTATTTTTTAAAAAATTCAAATGCTTCCTGGAAATATAAAAACGAGTAATAGAAATGCATACATGCTCATTTCACCTACAGAGGATTTGGAAGTGAGAATTTGTAAAGCACTTTGAACATGAAAAATACTATGTAAATGCTTAAAATTCTTGTGTTATTTCTTGTTGCTATAGAAGTTCACTAGATGTCAGTATAGAAGTTACTTTGACTAGTATTTAGTGAATCTTGAAGTGAATCCTTCTTTATTGCTATGCCATTTAAGCCCTAAGGAAAAGCAAATTAGTTTGATTTAAAGACCTGATACCTTCAGTGAAATATTGAAGAACATTTCACTAGACTTATCGGCCAAAAGGCTGTGACTAAATTCCACAATTTTTTTACATATATGTAGGGTTTGTAACTCTATTAGACTTCCAAGTTGCTCCCACATAAGCACCATTTTGAAACTTATCTTGGCTTTGTAGTAGTAGTAGTAGCAGTAGTAGTGTTTGGTTAGATACTGTACAGTAATTACTTGGATCCTGATAGAATTGGATTGCTGTTTGTTTATTTGAACATACTCAAGGAGGCCTGGGCCTTTGGATTGTGTCATTTCAGCCTCCTCAGTTATTTTTTACCAGGTACTCCAGTGCAACTGTGGCATCAAAAGACAACAAACTGTTCCAGTGTAGAGTAGGGCCGGCTACATGAATAATGGGAAGACTGGAAAATATATTTAAAAATGGTTTTAACTACAGAGGTGGGGTTTTGGGTTTTTTTTTTTTTAAGAGTTAGGAGACATGCTACAGATATAATTGTGATGACCCAGCAGATTTCCTCTTTAAAGACACCGCAGTAGATGAGACTTTAAGTTGCACGCTTGTCGTTTTAAAGACTTCAAATCCTAGCAGAAAATGTCAGTGAATTTTTCATACAATTATGCCGTTTTTGAAGAACAGAAGAAAAGAAGGGAAGTTTTGAAACACTGCGCTATGTAACATTTCCTCTTTCTCGGCCCAGGCCTCGAGGGCATTTCATTTTAAATCCTGCACTTCAGGCTATTTAAGTGGTTTGTAAAAGAACAGGTATAGCATATTAAAGAGGCTTTGCAAAGGCACCTTGAGGAATTGTCTTTTAATATTTTAAACATAGGTGTCTTACTTTTCTTACTCCCCTGCCCTATCTACCTCCATTACGTTCAGGATGAGTCAGCCGGCTCTTCAGCAGCAGAGTTCCAGTTCCAAAAGAGTTCTGCATTTTTCAACAGCAGTCCTGCTTTTTTACACAGTAGAGTATATGCCAGCCCCAGAATTTTTAATTGAAAAAGTAGTAAATGGAAGCTCTAGATAAATAGGATATTTTATTTCCTCTAAACCTGTGGTTCCCAACGTAGGGCACTCGCCCCACAGGGGGGCAAATTGATTTTTAAGGGGGGCAATTTGAGAATGAGTTATTAACAGTGAATAGCCTTTCAGGCTTCCTCCACGTGAATAGGAGTTTGAATAATAAGAATTATATGTCACCGGGGTGGGGGTGGGCAATCACGATTTTAGAGATGCTTTGGTGGGGCATGGCCAAAAAAAAAAAAAAAAGGTTGGGAACCACTGCTCTAAACCAAGGGCTTCTTTTACATTCACTTGTTAATTTGAGAGGGGTACATCATTTCACTAACTGTGTCCCACAGTGCATGCTCTCTTCTTTCTTTGCACCCCCACGGCTTCCTTTGAACTCTTCCTTTTGTTAACCACCCCTCCTTTTCTATTTCTCCTCTATAACACTTCTCCTTTCTCATTCTGCTCCACTCTGATTTGTTTGCACCCATATCTGTTATTGATTTCCGTTCTGTGCAGAATTTTCTGAATTTCACATTCTCCTCCGCTTTTCTCAGATATCAGATGAAGTTCAACATTGTTCTAAAGCAGGGGTCAGCAACCTTTTTCAGCCACGGGCCGGTCCACCATCCCTCAGACCATGTGGTGGGCTGGACTATATTTTTTTGCGGGGGGGTGGGGGTGGGGGAGAACGGATTTCTATGCCCCACAAATAACCCAGAGATGAATTTTAAATAAAAGGACACTCATGTAAAAACACACTGATTCCCGGACCGTCCGCTGGCCGGATTGAGAAGGCAATTGGACCGCATCTGGCCCACGGGCCTTGGGTTGTCTACACCTGTTCTAAGGCAATCATTCATCAGTGTAAACATGGATGGAACAGTTTTTCCTCTCCTACCTCCATGCACTGTTACGGGGGCACTCCTGACCACCCCGAGCCAATCTGGGGGGGCACATGGGGAATGAGGAGGGAACCCAGTGCACTAGTGAGTTTCGTTGTGCTGGCTCCTGCGATTTCCATGACTACATAGGCCAAAACCAGTGTTACTTCAGTTAGCTTATTTTATTTTGATACTCATTTAAATTGATATTTTTGGTTGCTTATTTGTTTTTAATTGGACTGCAAGCTGTAGGAGTTGTAGAACCGAAGGGCAGGATAACAAATAATTATACATAAATAAATTCATATACAAATATGAAACATTATAGGGTAAATTGTCATGTATGTGTATTAGTTAAATAAATAATTGCTATTTAAATTTAATCATTTAAAATTACACACATATTGGTGGTATTATTCAGATCTCTCTTCCTCTTGTAGAGTGGCAGGGCCCAGATCCCAGGCACATGAAAGACAAGAAGCAAACAGGTGGCTGAAAATGAGGGGGAGAAGTTGGACAGGAGGAGAAGCCTCTGCTACTTACATCTTTTCAGAGTAAAGCATTGATTTTATTTTTTTACAGTCATTTGAGTATGTGTAGTGGGATGCCTTAGGGGTTGCTTGCTTTTTCTTTTTCCATATATAGCTGAGGTAGGAAAGAAATCCATGAAACGAATGCACAGAAAGGTGCAATAGGTTCACACAGGCTAGACTTCATAGCTTAACACGAGGGAGTTGGATAAGTTCTGTAGCTGAGCGTGACCAGTGGAAGGTGATGCACTGTGGAATTTGTTAACATTTAGGACACATTCCAAGGCTTGCCCTTCTTTTTCCCTTGGAGTACTTGGGTAGTGGAAAAACAATTCATCCTGTACTTCACAAACAATTTTAACTCTCCTTTACTTGCTTCCTGAACAGATAATAGAAGTGATATTCTGAACCTCATATCATGAATATTTGGGATAGCTACTGACAGCTAGTAAAATTCTATTGAATGAGAGTGTGAAAATGATATGGAGTGTCTTTTGGAAGATTAAACTTGTATTTAAGACCTCACCGTGCAGGCAGTTTAAAGACCACATTTAGCCATTGCTATTTATCACTGAAAATGGGAGAATGCAGAAACCCACGACGGAGTGGGTTGTATTGTATTCTGAACACAAAATTCAGAGCACATTTTGATGCTTTATGAATGAATGTGAAAATGGGTGTGCTATATAAAACAGTGGTGGGGAACCACCAGCCCATGGGCCTAACAGCAGCCTTAATTTGGCCCACAAGGTCATTTCCCCCAAGCCACACCCACTTGGCCTACACCTGACACCATATACATTGTCAGGTACGGAGCAAGTAAATATGCAATTCCTTCCAAAATTAGATTTTGCAGTTTGAAATCCACCCCCTGGGCAAAGTAAAGTCTTCATCTGATGGCAGTGATGTCAGGAGTTGGGGAAGGTGAGGATCCAGCCTGCGATCTGGAAAAGATTTCCCACTCCTGCTCTAAGGCAAAATGAAAAAATGAGTAAATCCTTGCGGAGGTTATGAAAGACATAAGGAGAAACACTCACTAGAATCAACTGCAGGACAGACTCAAGATATAGTCATATTAGTGAAAGTCTTCACTGGTATGCAACTTTAGTGGTGTGCAACTATTCTCCTATTTGGATATGGCAGCATAGCAAAAGGAAGGGGAGATGGCAGGGCCACTTTTGCCTGCTGGGCAATTTATATTGTTTTGGGGGAAGATAACCAAAAGGAAGCTAAAAGCTTTGCAAAATGAGATGATTGTTTCCTGGTGGTTGCAAATAATGGTAGGTATTGGGCATGCTCTGTCTCCGATATTGCATTGATCAAGAGTGGATATGTGAATTGATAATCTTTACCTTTAGACTCAATAAATTGATCGGCTAATTTATAGTCTCCTGAATCCATTCTCTTCAACCATGTCAATGCCGCCTACATAGACGCAATTATCTGAGAGGTTCCCCAGATTCAAGCCTTGAGTTAAAAAGCACACAAAAAGCAACCTCTGCTGGAACCTAGGATTCACCGTGTATGCTTCCTTTCATGATTGATGCCGGGACAAGGAAAGAAATTAACTTCTTTTCCCCTCTCAGGATGAAAGCTGAATTCATTTTATACTTGGTGGGTTATGACAGGAAAGGGATCTCCGTTTGTAAACAGTACCGTTTGTAAATAATTATTTCTGGGGTGAAGACAACTGTTCTAAATGTACTGGAACTGTCTAGCAGTGTAAATTAGTTTTGTAGCCCATAAAATCCTGCAGTACAAACATTTGTTCAGTTATTGCCAACCTCTGGGTAGAATGTGGCCAGTTTTACCTGACAACAGTCCAAGGTCCACTAAAACGTCTTGGGCTGAGGGAGCTGGTTAGGAACTTGGGCACACAGGTGACCTCCAAAGTCATGTTTCCTTTTTCTTTTTGTAATATGTTATGGGGTCAATATCAGCCAGGCCTTAGACAAAGCAGATTTTGTTTTACTGTGAATCTCAGTCCTTTGGCACAGAAATTGTACCTATAAATACATAGTGGGTATGAAATGCTTCTGCAACACAGGAATGAATTCACTGCAGTGGTTGATAGAGATGGTGTCCTAAGCAGGCGTGGGGGTGGGGATCCTCAAACATCAAAGGATCTTTTCTCTTATTTCTGATTGCTGAATGAAACTGACATTGCCAGTCTGCTTTGGAGACCTGCACTCTGTGCTAGTCTTACTCCCCCTTCCTTCTTTATTCTTTCTGAAAACAGAGAGTTGCATTTATGCAGTTCAGATCTTGCTTTGAAACTAGATTATTCTTGGACCAAAATGAGCCATTGTGGAGATTTAACTATCATAAGGTATATATAGCAGTAGTATATGCAAATTTCCTTATTTGAAATGTTCTGTGCTCACGAGCTTTGTCTTTTTTTTTTTTTAAAAAAAAGTTTAACTGCTCCCATAGGTACCCCACTGTAATAACAAAATTTTATTTGTGGCCCCCTAGGCCTCTCCAAAATCTGGTCTTTTAATAAATAAATAAATAAATAAATAAATAACTTTCATTTAACAATCACTCATCTCGTTCCTTGCTGTGAGTCTGTCATCCTTCACCTACTGAGTCACATGTGGGTAGGGCAGTGGTTCCTAAATATAACTACCTATCATAGTTGTATTCTAGCTCTAAGGTGACAATTTGGAAGGGGAATTAAGCACAGATGTCCTCTCTCTCCTTTATTGAGACCAAGATGGAATTGTTAGGATCACAGATGTGTTTGAAAATAGCACATCTCTGCCCCACAACATACTGTTGACTATTGCTAGAGGCTCAGGGGGAGACTGGCTCCAGACAGTTAAGATGAAGAGTACTCACAGGTCCCTAAAGTTCTTTTCAAAAACTAATGGCAATAAAGCACCAACCACAGAAAGAGCATGAGCGCTGTACGATATGCTACTAGATATCCCAAATGTTTGGGATACCCTAGCTTAAGGCAATGTCTGAGAGTTTTGAACTTGCTAAGCCTGGGAGGTATTCTGGTGGTGGTGGGTTTTCCTTGGAGCTAACTGTTGGACAATCTTACTTAATTTTTCAGAATGGCTAGGAAATAACTGAAAAGAGAGCATGTCCCCCATTCTTCGCTAAGGACAATGTAATTTGGGAAACTGTAATTTGAGTTGGAGACTATGATCAATAGAGAGACTTAAGTTTTAAGATTCTGTAAGCTAAGTGCATCAGGGGATAGGGCTGCCTCTATGTGAAGATCCAATTTAGCTGTCCATTGGAGGGTCAAGCTGTGACTCCACCTGTGTTCAACCTGTATATAAATAAAGTATTACAAAATAGCATAAGCCTCTAGTGACGTCCTTCCAAGGGAAACCAAATCTGAATGAGCATTGTGCTGCTAAAAGGAACTATTCAGCCCTAGGAGACGTTGGAGATAAATCCGAATGGTCGGTTCATTGTTTGAATTTCATTAGCGCTGTGTTTGAATGTGAGAGCTGGGCTTTTCTTCCAAGTCTCTAGAATGCCAGTCTGCAGTTTCCAAGGTGGATTCCCAAAGGGAGGGTTCTTGCATTCATATTCCTGGTGTGATCCATTCTGAGACACTGAGTTTAAGCAAGCCTCTTGCAATCTTAAATTGTTTAGTTTGTGATCAAAACTGAACTAAAGGAGTTCATTTTCATTTTTAGAAGAGAGAGGTAATTGTGTACATGTCCCAGTTTCCTACTTTATGAATGAAAATGTATGAGAGACATCTTCAATGATCTGTTTTTCATATGCAGATCATCTTTTCCCTTCTACATTTCTTTAGACTTAAGGTGTAGTACCATCAAGGTGAAATGCTGTGGATTTTAAGTGGAGCATTCTTTGCAGAAGTCTCTCTGCTTCAGAGATATTGCCAGAATCTACTGTGACAAAGAGCCAATTGGAAATGCAGTTCTTGATTCTTCTCCTATGCAGAGGAACAGCACACTGCAACAGACTGAAGGGGATATTTCCTGTTTTGAATGTTTTTTCGAAACTTAAATGTACAGTGTTTGATTGTTATTTTCTGGTCTTTTTGACTTGGCAGATTGATCCAGCTCTGGCAGAAAGAATCAAGAAGAATAAAGTGACTCTGGAATCGGAATATGAGGTATGGTTCGCTGCATGTTCTAGCACTGAAGGCTTTTCTTTGCTACCCTTCACTAGTGATAATAATGGTGTTTCTTCCCCTAGCTAAAATTAAAACAGCCCTGGCTTTGATTCATGGGCATCCAGTAAAAGCAGCCTTTGCTTTTGGATAGAAGCAATATTTGAGAGTTCAAAGCCTTTTATAGCACTCCTCTTCTTTGATGTCCGCCTGCCAAATACAACACTGCAAATACATTTTAACTGTTCCTGTGGTTAGTCTATAAAAGATTTGCAGGTCTGACTGGAATGTGCAGGAGTCTCCATTTATATTGCTAATATTATAATGGGATCCATGTGGCTAATTGCAAAACCATATGATTGCTTTAGTGACACTGGCTGTTAAATAATTGTTCTCTCAAACCACTTGTAACATTTCAGGTTTTCTGGCTCTCTTTTACAGCATATATATATATATATATATATATATATATACACACACTCTTGCAAAGAAATGTTTTTCATTTCCTTGGGAAATCTTTGGTGGCAGTTGTGGTGGGGAGACTGTGGAATTAAACATTAATTTCATCTCCGTCAGGAGAGGCTTCCATAATTTTTTCTGTACTTGACCTCAATCTCACCCCCCTCCCCCAAATCCCTAGTATGTTACAGGTCCCAAGAAGCACCAAAGAGGGTTGGGACCAATGTAGATTCAGCCCTCTTCTGGTCTTTGTGTATGGTCTCTTGTGCATATTAATACCAGTGGCTGGGGAACATGAGTAAGAGAGTGAAACTGTGCTTATGTGTTGTGGGTTTCCCTTAAGCATCTGGGTGGCCACTGTGAGGAAAACGATGCTGGACTCGATGGGCCTTTGGGCTGATCCATCAGGGCTCTTCCTACATTCTTGGGCATTTCCTGTAAATAACCCTTTCACTTCAAGCTTTACTATTCACCTTGGTGTAAAAACAAAAGCCCAACAATAATCCTTGGAGGCATGCTTAAAAATGCATTTCATTCTGCATCATTTGGGTGACAGAAAGCATCATTCTTTGCAAGTGGAATGAAATTGTTTGCCTCAAACTCATAACTTAAAAATCCATTAACACACAATTCTGTTGCCTTTTGAGAGCCTTTTGTCTTCTATATTCCCTTGCTGGTTATTGTAACTCTGCTCTGATTTATTTATGTAAAGAAACCATCATATAATGCAAAGAAGAGGCTCTCTCCTTTACACTTGACACACAACTCATCTCAGAATTGTGTGCCGATTTGGATATGCAGTACTTTCTCCCCACCAGGTTTTAGTAGCTGCTTGAAGACCAGTATTTAGATTGCCAGAATGGTATTGCGTCTCATGGGAAATTCAGAAGTAATGACACAAAAGTGGCACAGAGAAACATGAAATTTTAAAACATTAAATCTGTTCAGATGATGCTTGCAAGAATTGTACTAGATGAGGAAGTGGCTGAAAAATCCTTCTGCTTTGCCTGAAAACCCACTGAGGCCAAATCCAAACAACTCTCATAGTGGAAGGGAATTTAAATTGTCTCGGTTTTGAAAGTACCTTATAATCAATGGGGTTTAGCTAAATACATATACACAGAGCTGTAAACTCACAAGGTGTTGGGCTTCTTTAATTATGCGGCTGTGTAGAGGGAATTCAATCTAGCCAGCAGCTGGTAGTGGAGGGTTTTCTATTAAAAAAATTTTTTTGATCCAACACTACAAATAGTGCTTTTCCAAAAGAGAATCACAGAACACAGGGCTGAAGAAGCTTCAGTTGGTTGTTGGACGTTTGGGAAGCAGTGCACAAGGTCCCTGTTGACCAAGCACCCTCCTTTCCTACCCCACACCTGACATAATGTATGAGGGCAGGTGGCCATGTCTTGCCCAAAGCAGCCTCGTGGGTCACATGGGGAGACCTGTTGGGTCAAAACTGACTCACAGGCAAGAGGCTCCCCACCCGTGAATTGAGTTCTTTTTTGAAATACAAAGAGGAACATAGTCTTTAAAATATGTATAAGGAGTGGGTAGATTTCAGATTTGCATAATCTGATACCCCTCTCCACCCCTGCTCTGAACTCTTATACCTGTCAACTGGAACCTGGTGCCAAAGACATACACTTAGAATTAAAGAATCCTGAGCCCAGTAATTTTTTAGAAGAACAAAAACATAATAAAGCTTACAGACTTTCTACACAAAACTCCACTTCTGGTTACTGCCGCCCCAATAACTTTTTTTCATTTTAGCAGCTGGAAGCGGGGATAGACATTTGCTATTGGGAGT
Organism: Podarcis pityusensis; assembly: GCF_964106645.2. Lineage (NCBI taxonomy): Eukaryota > Metazoa > Chordata > Lepidosauria > Squamata > Lacertidae > Podarcis > Podarcis pityusensis. Next base: position 47,242,117 of record NC_138028.1, read on the forward strand.
CGGAAATCCTTGCCAGTTTTCCAGAAGTTGCTCTGAGTTCTGCCAGTAGATCCTGATCCACCTTGGGCCCACCCCTGTTTCTGAATTTACAGAAGGTTTCAACTTAGTACTTGTACCATATATTTCAAGAAGGCGCTTACGCCTCTGAATAATTACAAAGCTGTATTGTATAAGCTCTTGGGCTCCATGATCATTGCAGATGGTGACAGCAGTCACGAAATTAAAAGACACCTGCTTCTTGGGAGAAAAGCAATGACAAACCTAGACAACATCTTAAAAAGCAGAGACATCACCTTGCTGACAATGGTCCGTATAGTTAAAGCTATGGATTTCCCAGTAGTGATGTATGGAAGTGAGAGATGGACCATTAAGAAGGCTGATCGTTGAAGAATTGATGCTTTTGAATTATGGTGCTGGAGGAGACTCTTGAGAGTCCCATGGACTGCAAGAAGATCAAACCTATCCATTCTTAAGGAAATCAGCCCTGAGTGCTCACTGGAAGGACAGATCGTGAAGCTGAGGCTCCAATACTTTGGCCACCTCATGAGAAGAGAAGACGCCCTGGAAAAGACCCTGATGTTGGAAAAGACTGAGGGCACAAGGAGAAGGGGACAACAGAGGACGAGATGGTTGGACAGTGTTCTCGAAGCTACGAACATGAGTTTGACCAAACTGCGGGAGGCAGTGGAAGACAGGAGTGCCTGGTGTGTGCTGGTCCATGGGGTCACGAAGAGTCAGACACGACTAAACGACTAAACAATTGTATAAGATGTGCAAAGTTCTGCTTTGGATATGGTGTTCAAGATCTCAAGGGAGAGCTACAATTGGTGCATATGTTTATATAGCAAATGACTGCACTTTCAGGTCTATCATGAATTCTATCCTGTCTTGTGTTGTGGGAGTAAGCTCCTTCCCCCAGTTTCCCCCACATCCACCTACAGAGTTTAAAGCATTCTGCTCACACACTTATATGTTCTTATGCAGTCAGCTAGGCCTGGCTGTCTCATTTGCCTAATAAATCATTGCTCTTTCTATAAGTGCCACCAGAACTAATGGGAATGTAGCTCTGCTTCTGGGATGCACCTTGTAAAGCAGATTGTAAAAATGCAAAGCATAGCATTTCATGCTTGGACACCGTGGTCTACATTATTTGAAGCGGCGGGGCACGGGTGAAAATCCAAAAATAAACCAACACGGGTACAAGTGGCAAATGAATCCCTAACAGATAATTTGCTTTAAATAGTCAACAGAACTGTAGGCTTAAAAACACACACCTTGAAATAACTTCCTCAGAGCTACAAAGTAGCATATTTATGTTAATTTTTTTATCTTGCTTTTTCTCTGAGGAACTCAAGAGCAGCCATTTAGGCTAAGGTTATCAGATTTTTTTTCAATGAATCCGGGGACACTTATCAACTCAGTTGGTTTTGTATGGGGACTGATTTGTAAATCTGGGGACTGGCCCCAGGAAACAGGGACGTCTGGTAACCTTAATTTAGGCCTTATACTCACAAAGGTGTCAAATTTGTGCCTGGGCTATGCCATTTCAGACTTCAGGTGGGGCCCATGCTGAATTCCTTCTGCAGAAAAAGTAGAATGTCAGCAAGAAGGGCTGTAGCCTAGACTCTCAATTCTTGCTTTCTACATGGAGTTACAGTGGAGCATTCAGTCATTTGAACCTCCACCTGATGACTGAAGTGATAGGCCTTTGCCTCACAGCAATCATAAAATCATAGAATCGTAGTTGGAAGGGACCCAAGGGTCATCTAGTCCAACCCCCTGCAATGCAGGAATCTCAGCTAAAGCATCCATGACAGATGGCCATCCAACCTCTGCCTAAAAAGGAAGGAGAGTACTACCTCCTAAGGGAGACTGTTCCACTGTCGGAACAGCTCTTACCATCATAAGGTTTTTCCATATGTTTAGTCGGAATCTCCTTTCTTGTAACTTAAAACCATTGGTTCGAGTCCTACTCTGCAGAGCAGCAGGAAATAAGCTTTCTCCCTCTCCCCTGTGACAGCTCTTTAGATATCTCCTCTCAGTCTCCTCTTTCCCAGGCTAAACATACCCAACTCCTTCAACCGTTCCTCATAAGGTTTGGTTCCCAGACCCTTGATCAGTCAGGTGAGGACAGAAGCAGACATCGCAAGAGCTCCAAAGCAGCAGCCCTTCTGTTGCCACCACTTTCTCTCTTACCCCATAATAACTAGCCTTACAAAATACATTGCAGGATGTCACTTTGAGTTCCCCTGCCCCTTCACGTGGAATTGGAGCAAGAGAATACACAGCAGAGTGAGAGGTCACCACATGTTTTGCAGTAACAGACATGGACAGAGAGGGGAAAGTAGATGTGGGGCTGCTGCTCTCATCACAAAAGGCATGTGGCTGCTGCTGTCTGATTCTGGTCTGAGGCGATATGGAACCCTCTGAAACAATGGGGCCAATGGTGGTAGAGGCTGCAGGGGAAGGGGGAAATCGGCAAAGGTAGCTTCCCCATCCCTGTCGGTGGGCTCTCTCCACTGGGTCAAAAGCCTTCAATGGATGTGTGAAGCCTTTCCATCCATGAAAGTCAAAGTCTTCTGGGTACAGGCAAGTGACGTGCCCAAGGCAACCCAGTTGTGGTGGGTACCATATTGGCCCAACTATAAGCCGCACCAGCAAATAAGCTGCACCTTTAAAATTTAAGGCTTATTTGCGGGTGTGGCCTGCCTCCTAGCACTACTGCCCTGAACTAGGGATGGGGATGGGTTTCCAGCGCTCAGTGCCCCGCTCCCCAAGACGGTGTCGGCACTTGGCTCCGAGTATAAGCCACATTTTAACTTTTCACAGTTGGAACTTGGGGGGGGAAGGGCAGCTTATATTCAGGCCAATGCAGCGTTTTGTTTCCCACCAACTAGCCCAACACTCTGACTCCTGTACCACACTGCGTATGTGTATTAAATATGTCTTGCTTATAACTGGAATAATGCATAGAGGAATTGAAAGAATGAATCTGTTTCCCCTCTTTTTCCAATTCTTTTTGTCCACACTTCCTCTTGTCATTTTCATCTTTCTCATTAGTCTGTTGGAACAACTTGCTCAAGCAGGTCCCAAACACCACACCCTGGAAGTAAAAATCTTAATATTTTTACATGTATTGTACCCTGTTTTTCTGCTTTTATATTGATTTCCTCATAAGAAAACTAATAATTGGATAGCTTCAGCAATTCTAGGGAAGATATAGTATAGTAAAATAAAGTCAGACACCATGCACGTGTTGTGTGGGTGGGTGGGTGCACAAATGCACACACTTTTTCAGTGGGGTAGGTGACAGTTTTACCTCCAAGCTTATTAGCCTCCAGGTCTGGGGTCTGCTTTGCTTCTGCCTCTTCTCATTCATTCTTTCTGAACCTGTAAATGTGCGAATTAACAGTTTTCCAGAAAGAAACAATAACAGACTGTCCCTTCTGAATGGATGTGACAAGAGAAAGAGGCAAGAAAACCCAAGTTTCACTAATGCTGTACCTCTAAAGACTCTAAACTAATGGCTCCACAATGCTCCTTCCTGCTTGGGCATGGTTGGCAGCAGGGGAAATTGTCCCTGTTTAAATGGAGCCAATGTGATGTAAAATAAATAACTTAATCCCTGTGACAACACAGTACCTGACTTTGTCTGATGTCTATTCATTTGCAAAGTGCAAAATAGCCCAGGGTCTAGCTGAGCAGAGGTTGTTTTCTCCTCCTTCCACCTAACAATCCTTTGCTTGTCTTGAACATTTAAGCTAACCCTCTTTGGGATGGAGCTTGAGGGAACCAGCTGGATCTCAAGTGTGCTTGGCGCTTGAGCCTTGCCTCTGCTAGATACTCACCTGACCTGGAAGCTTGCACAGGCCTTTCCCAAAAGTGACAGTTCTGTCGCATATACTGTCAAGTCGTTGCATATCTCTGTCTATTCCAATTCATGGTGCTTGCAGGAGGTTATATTGTCTTTCTGTCGTGCAGAGACTGCTTCCTTACACTTATCTGCATGGAGAAAAGCCAGCTGGGAAGTAGCAAATATGGACCCTGCAATATCATGGAAAATTGGGAGAGGGAGCAAAGGAACACCCACATTTTTCTTCCAAGCACAAGCATTGGTGGATCACAGGGGAAGTAGCCGACCTTGCCTGAGTCTCTCATCTTATCTCTGACTGTTACGGCATGCATGTTTTCTCAAAAGTATTGATGCATCCAGTCTTCTCCACCTTACATCAATCAATCATCAATCAATCAATCAATCAATCAATCAATCAATTAAGGATTAAGTCATCCCCCTTGAACTACCTCCTTCCTATATGCACCTTAATCAAACTTGTTGAAGACACCCTAATTCTTGTACTGAAATTGTGTACTTGTCCCTCTCTACTCCAGTTCCCCGTTGACATGTAGTGTAACTCAAGACCACACAGCATGTGATCAGTGGAAAACTCAGTTTAGGTGACTTCATTCACTCTCCCCGTTCCCCCCGAAGACACGTGCACTTCTGAGGGGTGAAAAAGGTGTTCAGGGCCCACACACAATTAGGTGTTTTTGTCAAGCAACTGGTACACACTGGATGGGTTAGCTTCATGCTAGAAGGGAGGAGCTGATCTTGCTCAGCCATTAAGTGATGGCATCACACTTGGGGAATGGGAACTGAGGCAAGGAGAGAGAGGCCTTTCATACCTCATACTAGAGTAACTGAGCCGAAGGAACTGAAGATTTCAAGCTATATGTGGGGTAGCCATAGGCTGCACATGCTATACCTTCAAAGCACATTTGAAGCTCATTTTCCCCTCCCAAGAACTCTAGTTTACCCCCTCACAGAGTTACAGTTCCCAGCAACCCTTTAACAAACTACAGTGCCCATAATTCTTTGAGGGAGGGAATGTGCTTTGAATATGCTCTAAAGTGTGCAAGCAGGCTAAGTTGTCTACATAGACATTCTGTAAACTCTAGACTTCAAGCTGAAACTACACATGCAAATAAAAGAGGTGGTAAAGCCTTGGTGAAATAGGCTGCATCATTTCAGGTTGCTTGCAGTGGATATTACTGACAGAAAAGAGAAATACAATCCGCACAGCAGATTCTAGCCCCTACCTTGTATCTCCACAAATTCTCCAAGGTCATTTCTTCTGGCTTTCTTTTCTTTTATGTGTGGAAGCATTCTAAAAATGATATTCCACCACATGAAGCCTTCTGTCCAGACTTCATCACCTCTTTCTGCTGAATGAGTAAAGGTAAAGATAAAGGGACCCCTGACCGTTAGGTCCAGTCGCGGACGACTCTGGGGTTGCGTGATCATCTCGCTTTACTGGCCGAGGGAGCCGGCTTCCGGGTCATGTGGCCAGCATGACTAAGCAACTTCTGGCGAACCAGAGTAGCTCACAGAAATGCAGTTTACCTTCCCGCCGGAGCGGTGCCTATTTATCTACTTTGCACTTTGACGTGCTTTCGAACTGCTAGGTTGGCAGGAACAGGGACCGAACAACGGGAGCTCTCCACGTCGCAGGGATTCGAACTGCCGACCTTCTGATCAGCAAGTCCTAGGCTCCGTGGTTTAACCCACAGCGCCACCCGCGTCCCGCTGAATGAGTAGACTGAGGGTATTGCTACACTAGTGTTTTAATGTTCAAGAGCCATGATTTGTACATTCGCTTTGCGTGAGGTATCCATGTGACACACGGCCATACTTTCTCCCCACCCCCAGTTCTGTCAACTTTTCCCATGTCATAATTTTGCTGACCTTTTTAAAAAGAAGAGCAGTGCATTCTTCTCAAGTGGAGACAGCCTTAGTGCCACCCTTCTGACTTCTGAAAGAGGTGTGTGTTTTGGGTGTGCACTGACATTTAGGGAAGACAAATCTATCGCCACTTTGCACACGTCTTTCCCTATCCTTTGCCCTGTTGCTCAGAGCAACTTGCTTGGCTTGATTGATTGCTGTTCAAGAGGCGGGGGAGAAAAGAAGAACCTGTCTCCTGTCTTTGGCTGCAATTTTATTTTTGTCACTTTTTCTGTGTTCTGATTAAGTGGCAGCTTCTCCTTGCAGCTCTCTGGGCCCCCCACCTTCTGAACACCCAAGGGAGGCAAGCAGCTCTGTCCCCAGGCAAGTGCCCTCTTTTTCCTGTCGGATCCCCTCACTGCTGCTCCCAAACTAGCAAAGTCACAACACATCCATAACCAGTTCCTTCTCTCCCAATGTCTTCTTTATTTTTAAACTTGTGCCGTTTCTTCTTAATGAAATAGTTTAACTGCAGGTACTGCAGGAGATAATGAATTCCAACCACAGCATGGTGAATGGGTGAGAGCCTGAACCATGGGGAGAAGGCAGGGTCACGAGCCACTTTCTCTACCCCCCAACTAAATTGTGAATGGTTTATTCAGTTTGCTAATATATTATAGCATACAAAGGGTATATGACAAAAATTTGGCTACAGACAAAAATTGAAAGGCATAAATTCCACAGCAACCCCTACCCTCCAATACATACAGACTAAATCCACTTACATCTCACCTTTAATAGAGCACTTAAAAAAAAAAGTAAACACCAACCCAAAACATGAATGCTTTGACCTCAGTTCTTAATTTGGATTCTGCAATGTAGCTTTTAAAAAGGGTTCAAACACACTCAAGCTCCTGAGCATAACTAGGATTTAAACTCCCAATATTTGTGTAATGAAACGAAAATCACTTGTAAAAAAATCTGTACATGGTACCCCATTAGTTCCAACAGAATGCTAGTGTAAACCTGTGTGTGTAAGGTACGCCATGCAGAGGTCTTCATAAGCCAAGCACTCCAGTTTCTGCTTCAAACCCCACAGCCTTCTCAAGTGAGCTGGAAGGCCCGATCCCAAGAAGCCTCCTGCACCCTTTCTCGGCCCATCAGCCACTTCTCCCCCTCCAGGAGCTAAGGAGCAAAGGAAGATTAGAAGGATGGTGATCCTGGCTGACTAGGAGCAGTGGCATGAGGCATGGAAAGTGCTAACTCAACACTGTTGATAAAGCAGATAAGAAGCTACCCACTCTTCTGGCAGAGTTCAAAATCTCTCTTACATAACTACTCAACTGTTTTGCCTCCTGGGTGTGCAAGAGGGTTTATCCACACTTACTTTTCCTTCACTCTTTCCAGGCACCATCCGCGCTTTAAAATTCTGTGTCCGAATGCCCTTTTTTTTGTCTCTGCAGCTTTCCCTATGAAAACCCTCACTGCAAAGCTAAATCGGAGCAAACAGCAGTCAGTAGAAAACGCAAATCGATGTTTGCTCTGAGTGAGTGCTAAAGAGCAGGTTTTTGCAGGGAAAGCACCGGAGCATAAAAACCCCAACACTCAGACATGGAGCTTTAAAGTGGGAACCTATTCCTGGGAAGAGCAGGGCAAAAGGGAAGGGTCAATAAGCCCTGTATGAGCATGAGAGAATGAACTTTAGCAGTCTGTTGGTGAAGAAAAGGGCAAGGGTAAATATTTTTCACCGTTAGTGTGATATATATATATATATATATATATATATATATATATATATATCGCACTGTATCCTCGCCCCCTCCCCAGCTGTGTGGTCTGTCAATTACAGTGACACATAGCTTAGAACAGGAGAGCAATAACATTAGCACTTGGCTCCCTTTGTCATGGAGGTACCGTATTTTTCGTCCCATAGGAAGCACTGGCCCATAGGACGCACCTAGTTTTTTGGGGGGGAAATAAAGGAAAAAATTTTTTCCTTTATTTCCCCCCCAAAACCAGGTCGGGGAACAGCGGGATGGCGGCGCTGCGCCTCCCCGCTGTCCCCCAAGCTTGTGGGGCTGCCTGATGTTTGCCCGAAGCGCAGGGCGCTCTGCTTCAGAGCTCCCCGCGCTCCGTGCAGCAGGCTGCTATTCGCAGCCTAGGGAGCCCTGCGGGACCTCCCGCAGGGCTCCCCAGGCTGCGAATAGCTTCCCGAAGCCTGGAGAGCGAGAGGGGTCGGTGCGCACCGACCCCTCTCACTCTCCAAGCTTCAGCGAAAGCCTGCATGCGCCCCATAGGACGCACACAGATTTCCCCTTCATTTTTGAAGGGGAAAAAGTGCATTCTATAGGGTGAAAAATACGGTACTTTAAACTTTGTGATTAGTATTTTTATTCTCTGTTACAATAATGAACTCTTAACAACTTCCAACAAACTTTGGAGTACTGAAGCTCTTGTCCCGTTACCTATTTTCCACTCTGAGTTCACACTTCCATTGCAACACATTAAAGCATTACGAATGTGCAGCCACACCTCTCTTTATGTGCTGAAGGTGGGATCAATGCTGGGGTACCTTTGCCAATATACATTAGGCAAGGCATCCAAGTATCTGCAGATTTGTCCTTCACTTTAGGTCCTCTGCTAGCTCTGCAATGTTGTGTAAGCTTCTCAGGCAAGGCAAGCTGCCAGACTTTGGCAGTCCATCCCTTTACCAAAAAGCTTGCTGTCTTCCAGTGACATGCTCTTTCTGTCTGAGTAACTACCAACATGAACACAGTCATTTCTTTATGCACTAGTTCCCCTTTTTGTGTTTCCAAAACTAACAACAGAGTCATTGCCAGATCCAGAAGGAATGAACCACACTTCAAGGTGCCGTTGATCCAAGTACATTGGTGCCTCATAAGTGGCCTGACATAATCTCTCTCTCTCTCTCTCTCTGTGTGTGTGTGTTTGTGTTTGTGTTTTGGTTGAAATAATTATCTCCTCTCCCATTACAAATTAGAATTGGCAAAGAGTGCATAACATTGCTCAGGAATTCTAAGATACCAGTTTTGGAATCAGTGGTTAAAATCTGCAGAGTTTTGAAAGATTTGGGTCACCATCTTGATACAAAATGGCATCCAATTAGACAAAACTGACAAAAACCACTGCTCCTTCATTTCAAACACCATCGTGCAAATTTTGATTATGATTTGATTAAAATTTGCAGTTTTGAAAAGCTCAGTCTGCCATCTTATTTCTTTATTGGTTATTTTTTTTTATCCTGCCTTTCTTCCCAAAAGAGCCCAAACATCAAAATATTAAACCAATAATTCAAAATAGTGTCCAATTATATGCAACTATAGAGAAATCCTACTCTTTGATCTTTGGAACCATTTGGTTACAATATCTTAAGAGGTGTCCAAATGCATAGAGAACAGGCAAAGAGACAAACTGCTTTCCAAAATATATAATAGATGAACTTTTTATTCTTATCAAGGAATGTTTTACCAGAGGGCTCTTGAATTGTCAGCTGTTCACTTTTGCGGCTGTCTTACTTCTTGATGAAGTTTCTTAATAAGGTTCTGTTTAGGATCTTCTGTGGAATGCCAGAAGCCATTTGATGTTCAATGCTACCTTTCCCAGTAGAACAGTATTTAACACAGTGGCCAAATAATGAACTAGAGCAGACTATGCTCCTGTAAAGCTTCTGCACAATCCATGCACAGTTGACATACAGAAGAAATTGCACCAGTTGTATGTCTGCATCACTAGTAGGAGCCCTGACCTGTAAGGAATCTGCCTCCCCATAGGAGGTTGTTAGTTGGAGAGAAACAATTCACATTCACGAGATATTAAACTTTCAGTCACTGGCCCAGCAACAAAAGGCAAGAAATTGCAACTCTTTAGTCTCTTTCTCTCTCAAAAAACGAAACCAGCAAGATGAAAATTTGAGTTGGTAATAGAGCAACAAAACCTTTTGGCTCAGGGAGTATTAAATGCCTTAACCAGACAGAAGGTGGTTTGAGGTTCTCACTTAAAAGGAATCATGGGGGACCTTCTTAAACAGAATAAATTGGCTATAAAAGACATCTTATTGATTGAAGGGGAGGTGGAATATGTTGGTCCCTGTTCATATTTCCTTTTGGATTTTATTTGCTGCATTTAAAACCCACAGTTGTGTTCATCTAGGCTCTTTTTTATGCGGCTCTTGAAATATCCGATGGCTTATGTTATGTACTGAGTTGAATAGGATCCAAAAGGCAGCAGTCTGATTGGTCCTAGAACAATAGGCTTCAGAATGCAGCAGTCTGATTGGTCCACAGGAGCCACCCAATCCAGCTCCAGGTGGAAGTGAATCCGCAACCTGATTGGCCTACAGGTGAATCCCGGAATTAGCCAATCATGTGCGGCCCATTGTGTAAATAATGTATATAAAGCAGACATTCTGGGGGAACTTCCATTCCTCCTGACCACTATGAGCTGAATAGAGAGCATGAAATCCACTCTCGACTCCCAGTATATTTCAGCTTACAACGGTGAATGCAAAATGAAGAGCCATGTCTTGCTCTGTTAGTCTCATAGTTTTAAACACTCCAAACCATGCATATTTTTTTAATGTTTCACCTTACTTCAGTACCTGAGAATGCTCGTCAGTAGTTTGGGTCCCACTACTTTGGAGATCACAGATGAGGAACCTGAGGTCTGGGAGATCAAGGCTGCCCTCCCAGTCTACCTGGCCCTTGGGGACTCTCCACAGGTCACACCCCTCTTCCGAGCCACACACCCTCGCCAGGCTTGCTTCGCACCTTCCTTGTGTGCTTTGGCCAGGCTAGAATGTGTCTTTGGAATCTGATCCTTCATCTTGCTGGCCTGGATGAAGGGTAGAGGGTGTCTCTGTGTGTGTAGAAACTAGCTCACTGTACAGAGATAATGTTTACATTCATTTGTTCCCACCCACCACTGTGCTGTGGGTGCCAGTAGGTTGCCTTAAAGGGAATGAGGTCTCCCCCCCCCATCTACATCTTTCTGCACCCCACACCATTATTACTATTGCTGTAATTACTGTGCAAGTTGTACAATAGCTTGCTTATTTCTTGTCTAGAAAAATATTTCCATATAAGATATGCTAAATTAAAGAATTTATTTGATTGATCCACCCCAGAGGAACGAATACTCTTTTCACTGCTCCTGCCAGCCAGTCAGGGAATTACTGCCTACTTGGAGTAGCTGGAGCCATTTTATACTAGGGTTGCCATATTTCAAAAAGTTGGGAATTTACAGACGTATGGCAACCCTATTTTATACAAGCATCTCTTTTTCTGCTTTGGCCTGCCTTCTTTCTTTATCCACTCCTGGGTTACAAACTTAAACAAGCCTGCTGGACCAGGTCAAAGGCCAATCTAGTCTCATAGGAGCCAAACAGATGCCTATCAGAAGCCCCCTAACTTGAGCTCAACAGGGCTTGGAACATCTTCCTAAATATATTTTCGGTAGGTATCACTAGTTTGCCTTTTCTCCATAACAAAACGAAGCTGGATAAAATACGTTTTCTAATCCATTTTGACTACATCTGAACTCCGTGATTGTTAGTGGGCAAGAATAATGTAGTTAGGGCAACCTCACATAGTTAGGTTGTGGGTAGAAAATTTAGAAAACAACGTTGGTGGCTATGCTATCCTTGTGATAAGGCAGTGACTAAAATTACAGTGAGCCTTGCATTCTCAGCACTACAGCTGACAAAAAATACCCAGCAGCCCCCTTATTTTATTCTCCAGCAGGGATGGGAGTCTTTAGGTTTGAGTTGGGAAATGGTGGTGGTTTCACAGCCACAGTAAAAAAAAAAAAAAATCATTTGACGGCTGGGCCTCATTGACTTCCCCTTGTGTGCATTCACATGCTGTGCTCTTGCTCCTCCAAACACACCAGTTTTGTAGGTAACTGAACAGGTAGCTTAGCTGTTGAGAGCCACTTCAGAGGAGAAATGGCTTCCAGGAACAAGAGGAGCAGTACTGCTTCTTATTTCCCACACAAATTCCACCTGCTTCAGAAGTTGAGAACGGGTGAAGTCAAAAGCAAGATACAGCAAAATGTAAGAGATGCTCCAGGGGTGCTGCAAAGGGTCAGGTACTTATCTTGCTTCTCCAGTCTGAGTGTCCCTGTTTTTCTTTAGCTACAGAGAAATAGCGGTGCTCACGCTGAATTGTGGCTTCATTTGTGTTGATCTTGGGATGCTTCCTTAATGGTTTCCTCTACAAATCTTAGTCGTTATGTGTTCCAAAGGAGACACTTTAATTTATAAAGAGAACCTGAGGATGTTTAGAATGTTTTCCTTCTAGTTTATTAGTTTATTTTCTTGTTGTTGTTGTTTATGCCTACAGAAATTGAAAGATGCCAACTTTGACGACTGGAAGAACATCAGAGGGCCCCGTCCATGGGAAGATTCCAAGTCTTTACAAGAGCAGAAGCGGTAGCGCCAGCAAAGCCTTGGCTGGAGGCCAGCCTCACTGCGTTCACTTGGTGTGACCTTGAACTGTTTCTTTCCGGCAGACGGGTGAAGCAGTAGCTAACCCTAGCATGAAAAGAACCGTTTTGATCTGACAGAATGTCTTAGCAGAAGCCTTGTAAATAAACATTGTGAAGCACTGTGTTTCCCAATGATTAGCAATATTCTACCCAGGGGCTGCCAACCTTTTTGGACCCATGGGCATCTTTGCAAACCAAAGAAACTGTTGGTACCATATGCACACTGCAACCTGTTCTATTAGGTACAAAGGAATGCTTCTTTTAAGCATAGGAGGGATCCGATAGGTACCAGGGAATGCCTCTTCAAGTTCATGTTTGTCTGCAAGCACCACATTGATGATTCCTCTACTACACACATTTCTAGAATGGGCTGACCATTTCCCACTAAGAACATCAAGAGTTTATTTTTGCTTCTTCAGTGGATTTTTTTTTTAATGATATTTATTAACATTTCAAAGAATACAAAAATTACGTAACAACAAAAAATAAAAATACAAAAAAAATACAAAGTACAGAAAAAAAAGAATACATGAGAAATAAAAAGGAACATACAAAATAAAAACAATTAAAAACAGATTAATTTTCCCTAACATATCCTCCTTACCCTTATTTCCCCGAACTTCCTCATACCTCCCTTCTTTGTATTCCAGTTCAATTTGTTAGTTCAGCAAATCCTTACCATTAAGCTTTTACCCATTTGTGGATCTTTTTTTTTCATATCTCTTAAAGAGCTTCTTCAGTGGATTTAAGGACAGAATCCTCACACCAAAAGGTGGATTGCTATTTAGCTACTCAGTCCAGGTTCTTGCCTTATTAATAGGTCCAGCCAGGTCTGGCGCTAGACCTTACAGTGATTCAAGCAAGGAGTCCCTTCAGGACCAACCTTCAAATTTTATTTTTGATTGCATTTCCAATACACTTCACAACTTCAATACATGACTTGCACACACAATTTATCCCCATCATATAAGGCATTACAATTTTGAACATGGATCTGATTGCAGTGACTATTGTGGTTTTTATAATTTATTGTAATTCCCCCCAAGAATAATGATAAAGAACATGAACATAACACTGGTCACAGAGGCCAGGATTACCAGCTATATAATGAAGTTTCCCTGTTAGGGCAATTTGTTCAGCTCTTCAGTGGATAGTTGAGAGGATAGCCCATGACACGTCTCCCAAGGGTAGCACCCAGTCAGTAGCCTAGGATGCCTGGGCCATCTAATGGTGATTTCTTGCAGCCAGCACCATATTACCCCACAGAGGTGCAATGGGCTTCTTCACGATACAGCTTTGGCACATGTTGAAGATTCCCCGCTTTGTGTGGCCTTTGACACCTGAGATGCTTGTTTTCCAGACCCACCATGTTCCTGCAACTGTAATCTATTTTAACAGTTTTTAATTTTAAATTGTTGCAACGTGCACTTGGACCTGCTGGTGAGGGTGGGCAATAAATTTATTATGAATAATAATATAGCAATAATAAAACTAAATACGTCCAAGCTGTGGGACAGTTTTTGAGGTGGGCAGGCAGGACAACAAAAGGCTTCAGTGCTGGTCCGGGCACATTTCTTCCTTCAATAAATCATTGGAATTGTTGCTTTTGTTTCTAAGTTCATTTCTAAGTTCATACCCTTTGGGCCAGCAGGGCTTTGGTTCATCTAGCCTGCTATTGTCTGTTCTGAACAGAAAATGCTCAAGAGCTGACAATCCTGGCATCTCCGTCAGCTCTTTTTCAGCCTTGGTACTTGAGATCTTTTAATGCAGGGGTTGCCAACTTTGGGGGGGGGGGGGGCTGTAGGCACATTTCCAAAATTGTCACAGGCATACTCCACAACAGATTCTGTTTGCTCCAGTAGAATGCTTCTTCCAAGCTTTATTTCAGGGACGTGCATGCAAAGCATGTGCTGTAACTGCTGAGCATTGGCCTAGAAAGGCTATTGGAATTTGCATTGCGGTCATGGAAGTTTTAGTTGAGATTCCTGCATTGCAGGTCGTTGGACTAAACGACCCTATGATTCTTAAGCCTGTTTCAAGCTTCCTAGCTGTCTGTCCGTGTGGGGCAGGGAGAACTTGACAAGACCATCCCATAAGGATTTGCAGTGATCCATAGGTAACCTTTTCTTACACAGAGAGTTCCATTTGCTGTTACGAAATGCTATAGTCTAGCACTTCCCAGAGGACTTATTGTTGTTCCATTAGCCTCAGTTGTGCCTCATGAATGGCTCATTCTGCCTGCTACATATTTTATTTTGCACTGGTCTTGCTGCTGGCAGCTTTTCCCTGTGCGAAATCTAAGAGTCTTTATATGCGATGTGCGATCCAGTACACACACACACATTGAAGTGTGGCACTTTGTAAGAGCATTTTCACATCATGCCCTCTCCGTCTGTTTAGATTTAGGGAGGCCAAGCCCGGTTGTTTTATTCCGTCGTCTTGTGTGATTCTTTCTGCATTAATATTTGGAATATATTTATTTTAAAGATATTTATATCTTTCCAGACATGAATACAAATCAAGGTGGCAAACGAACAAAAAATAAAGCTGCCATGGAACATTCGTATGTTCAGTGAAAAGAGGGATGTCTACCATGAAAATGTTTCTTGGCCCACAAATCAAATATCTTTAATACGGTCAAAGACTAGGAAGCAATTTATAAAATATGACATTAAGAGTAGTATTGTGCTACAAGTAACAGTAAAAAGTATGGCCAATTCACAGAATTGGTGCTTATATTTATGACCAGGTTTCGAGTTTTAAGGAGTCGCTACTGTTTATTATCGTTCCTTCGGTGTTTACAGTTTGAACTCCTTTGTAGACATCATTGCTCGTCTTATTCTTGTTGCAATGTAACAGTACTTTGCCACGGACCTGTTAATTTCGGGCTCTTTGTCAGCTAGTCTTGGCCCACAATTTTGGAAGCAGGTTTTTGGTTTCACCTCAGCCAGAGGAGAACAGCTGTCCCAGAATCCAAATACCATTTCCTGGCTGGGCCACAAATATCCAACTTGTGTTCAGAGTTCTGTAAGTTTACAGCAGACCTTTGCATCTTATCATCACCTTTCTATAAACTGTCCCCTGATGTGTGGGGCTCTGTTTGCATGCATACAACTGTGGGAGTCATACCCCCTCCCACCCCACCCAGCTTGATAGTCTATACATTTCCAATTTGGGTAAATGCCAGAAGAGCAGGACCAATTGTTTGCCTTGCCCCCCAGCCAATTGGCACTCTTCTTTTTGGCAGGAGGATCACATCCTGTCCATATGATTGCGGTGTCACACACGCCTTGCAGCTGCAACAGAGAAGTAACTCCAGTGTGTCGTCGTATGAGTGTGATAGAGGCCTGAGTTGAAATAGTAACTTTGCCTGTTGCCCCAAGTGTCTCACTTTCTGGTATTTATAACCTCAAATCAGTCCTGGGTTGTGCAGAATGGTCCTCGGGAGTGATGCATTTGTGAGACTAAGCCAACAGCTTACTTGAAGCAAATCCCATTAAACAACTGAGCCATTGGGGCCAATACGTTTTACCCATCATTTCCCAAACTGCAAAAAATATTGCTGTTTTTTAAAAGCTGATTTGTTGTGCTAGGGCAGGGGTCGGCAACCTAAGGCCCATGGGCCACAAGCTGCCCACGGGGCCCGTTTAACCGGCCCACGAGCTGCCCCCGAACCAAGCTGCCCGCTTGGTGAGTCCCCATGCGCTGTTCTAAACCGCGCAGTGCAGCACTGGGACTCGCTTCCACGGCACCAGAAATCGCATCTGCACATGCGCAGATGCCGAAAATCATGTCTGCGCAGACACAGACGCCGGAAATTGCGTCTACGCAGACATCGGATCTCCACTGGAGTGAACTGGCTCAGGCGAGGTAAACCTTGCCGACCCCTGTGCTAGGGCAACAGAGCAACATGATCCATTTTAAGCGCGGAAAACCTCATTTAAATTTACAGTATGCGTGTGAATCCCTCCTGCAAAATCCTGAAAGTCTAGAGGCACCTAGGATTGGACTTGGGCTGCTCACTGGAATAAACTGGATGGGGAATCTTCCCTGAATTGCCTTAGATTAGAAGCTGTTATTCTTGGCGTTGTTTTATTATGTGATCAGAGAGAATTTTATGTTATATGGTACACGTCTTCAGGCACAGAGGGGGTGTTTCCTCCAGTGTTTCATTAGAGATTCATATGGATTATTGCTTGGAAGCTTACATACCAATTTGAGTAAATTTCATCCTATGCATGAAGCATTTGCTAGGAAGAATGTTTTAATTACAAATGCAATCTGAAATTTAAAGGTTTAAAACCTTGTTGGCTGCTTCGCCTTGGGCCTTTGAGAACTCTAGCTTAGCAGAGCATAACACATAATTACTGTGAGCCTAGGGAGTAAAAAAAACCCCAACCCAAACCATCTTCGCAGGAGAAGAAAATCTTGAGTGACTTAATAGAAAAGTATTCCCTTTAAGGACTCTCCCCCCCCCTTTTTTTTAAAGGATGGCCTCCGTCAGTGTGTCTCTGTGGAAGCACAGTACTTACAATCTCTGGGGATTTCTTTGTCATTACCCTTGAGATATCTCCTAGCATAGGTCTGAGAGGAAATCCACAGGGATCTTGAGTTACTGAGCCACACATTTTGATACTGTTCAGACCTGCATTGTGGAAGATCTCTTGTCTTGCTTCTGCCATTCTTTGGCATCCAATCCACCCTACTAAAGCAGGTGTAACGAACCTGTGGCCCAACAACTTCTGGAGGACTAATACTGGCCTAATTTGGCAAATATAAAAGGCTTTCTTCAAGGGTATGGTGTTATTATGACATACACAAAAATATGAATTCCGCCCCAAATTTGTAGATTTTTAATTCCTAGTGCAATTATAGGTAAAGGTAAAGGTACCCCTGACAATTAGGTCCAGTCGCAGACGACTCTGGGGTTGCACGCTCATCTCGCTTTATAGGCCGAGGGAGCCAGTGTTTGTCCACAAACAGCTTCTGGGTCATGTGGCCAGCATGTCTAAGCCACTTCTGGCGAACCAGAGCAGCACACAGAAACTCCATTTACCTTCCCGCCTGGAGTGGTACCTGTTTATCTACTTGCACTTTGATGTGCTTTCGAACTGCTAGGTGGGCAGGAGCTGGGACCGAACAACGGGAGCTCACCCCGTCGTGGGGATTCAAACGGCCGACCTTCTGATCGGCAAGCCCAAGGCTCTGTGGTTTAGACCGCAGCGCCACCCACGTCCCTTAGTGCAATTATAAGCTCTGTTTAATATAAGATGGAACAATTTAGCTACAAATATTTTTCACACTAAATATCTGAAATCATGACACTCAACTGGGGGGGGGTGTGAAAATGCTCGGTTTAAAATTTTTGAAGCCTTCAAAGATGCAGAAATAACTTCAAAGCCTTCAAAGCATGTCTAATAATTTCAGGCCCCTCTCTTTTGCTTCAAAGATCGATAAAAAAGGAGCAAATCCTTTGACTATGGTACAATAGATCATGCTTTTAATTACTAATTAACCTTATGGAGAAATGAAGCCTTTGTTAATAAAATGTTGCCATGCTCACTCAGGTAAGAGCAGAAGACACTACAGAAACAAATAAACAACATAAACCATATATCCCAACAGATATTTTAAGTAAGAAAGTATGCCAACAAAACAAAAATGTCACCCAGTCCCATTTTATTATTATGCTGGGCTATTTTCTGAAAAGCTCAGGTTCCCCGTGCCTGTTCCATATTAA
This sequence comes from Podarcis pityusensis, assembly GCF_964106645.2. NCBI lineage: Eukaryota > Metazoa > Chordata > Lepidosauria > Squamata > Lacertidae > Podarcis > Podarcis pityusensis. Next base: position 47,260,080 of record NC_138028.1, read on the forward strand.
TTCAGCTCCACGTTTTCCTGAAGTCAGCTGAGAGGGGAATAGCTCCTGCATTGCTGATGGAACTATCTGAGTCAGACTGAGGAATATAAACCGAGAGAGTATAATTCAGCATTTGTTATGTGGGACACTGGAGAAGAAAAGGGGTCTCTCTTGATACCACCCTCGTGTTACTTGCCAAGTTCTTTCTCGTACAGGATGAGCTCTTTCCCTGTCAACCTACAAACCACAATGCCTATGTTGTACTTCCACTGACTGAAGCAGTGTGTCCCTGAATGCCAAGTTGCTTGGAATCTCAAGTTGGGAGAGTGTTACTGGACTCGGGTGCTGCCTGAGGTCTTCCCACAAGCATCTGGTTAGCCACTGTAAGAACAGGGTGCCCAGGCCTTATTCAGCAGGCTCCTATGTTCCTTCTTAAGAGGTATTTGTCAAAGGAGCTTTAGCTGCTCATCAGGGGCTGTGAACAAGCTAATTGTCCTGGAATGGGCTGACTAGGGAGCATATGTTCTGTGCAATCTTTCCTTTCAGGGAATCGGCACAACTGTTTCTTAAATCCACTCAGAGAAAGCTGGGAGGAAACTCTGTTGCTAAAGCTGTTGGGAGTCTGGCCCTGAGGTGATTTCCGTCTGAAACCATATGGAAACAGCCCTACGATGAACCAGCAAGGCACAAATGTAATAAATAATGCTGAAGAATATTGTTGCCCTTTTCATATTGAGTCAGACTTGTGCATGTGGTGACCTTTTTGGAGTAATGTATGCGTGTGTATGTGTCGTTCCCCCCCCCCCCATACACATTGAACATTTCAGCATGATTTTTAAAGAGTCAAAGCGAAAGACCATTTGTAAACTAAATTTAATAAGTTAATGTAGATTATGCATGTAATGAATTTCTTTTTCCAAGAGGAGCCCTGGCCCAGACATTTTTGGAGTGCCTTGAAACAGGAAATTTAGAAAACCACAGTCTGAAACCAGAAATGTTAAGATTAGTGATACAGATTTCCCAGGAAATATTAAAAAGGTAATCTGCATCAGGAAAATTTCTGATGCCCTAGAGCAGGGGTGGCCAACTCCCAGGAGACTGTGATCTACTCACAGTTAAAAATTGGCAGTGATCTACCCCCTTTTGGGGGGTTCAGGTCAAAGTTGAGCTTTTTTTTAGGAAGGAAAGCCCTGTTTTGGGGGGGGATTCAGGTCAAAGCTGTTGAGCTTTTTTTAGGGAGGAAAGCCCTGTTTTTAGGGGTTTGGGTCATAGTTGTTGATTTGATTTTTTTTAGGCGACCCAAAGTTGTTGAGGGGAGCCAGTGATCTACCGGTGATCTACCAAAGACGTCCAGTGAGCTACCCGTAGACGTACCTGTTGGATGTGCCTGACCTAGAGAGTTATGTAATTAGCATGTTTATTTAACTTGTATTTAGTAAACAAAGCTAAATGGTTGAAATTCCCAAGCTTGCCTAAAATTCAATTTGAAGTTGACATCTATACATTGTTACTAATGAACTAACGGTGGCCAGGCGGTGTGAGGATTACTGGAAAAATAAAGCACTGGGGGAAAATAGGTTTTGGAAAAATTTCCATCCCATATCCCTGGATTTGACAAACTAGGCAATATTTTGAGTTTCTGTAGAATGCATAAGCTTCTTTTTTTTCCTCAACAAAAAGTGCTATTGGCTCATAGGCAGGAAGAATGTATAGTTGTCGGGAAATGGCTGGAGGCCATATGAGAGGGTGCACATGCTGGAAACTTGCATCTTTTTCAAACATGACTGTTAGTATGAATCAAGATGCCTTGAATGAGCCACCTAAAGATGCTTTTATTCAACATTTTTTTCTTTCCTGGCTAGAGAGCCATCAGCAAATCCTGGGCTCAGCTGAAATACAAATCACAGTACCTGGGCATTAATTAATAAGAAAAAAATAGTCTTTGTGAAAAGCAGATCATTGTCTTCTGAAAGAAGGAAAATTAAATCCTCCCAACATGGGTGTAGCCAAGGGGAGGCACGGGGCAGCTGCCCCCCAATTAATACAATTCGGAGGTTCTGCCCCCCCCCACAAAAGTTTGCCCCCCTAACAAAAGCCTGACCCCCCTAAGAAAAATCCTGGCTATGCACATTTCTCCCAATTAATTTAAGGTCATCAGTTTAAAACAATATTATACAAAGTCCCCAGAAAGGCAGGATTGCCATTACAACTCCCCCAATTGTTGCGTCCAGCCTACTGTAGGCTGTGGTTGTCTTACACAATGGCCTGTGCTGTATGCACTAAGGAAACTAGGATTGCTTCCAAATGACCTGTTTATTGAGCATTCATCCTGATTTGTTTGTACAAAGTTTGGGAGGATATTACACAATGGGAACATGCAGGAAGGATTATCCTACACTTTCCTCTGCATTTTTGCCACCTTTATTGCAAAAAGTCAGATGGGGAGTAGGCTTATTGTTCAAGACCACCAAATCAGCTTCAGTTGCACAACCTGAATTTGCCAGTATGGGATTGAAACCCAGCCTAAAATAGCAACAGCCTGGAAGCCCCTAATATGTACTTGCTTCTTTAAATGAAGAAACAGTAATTCAAGGCCAGTCAAATCTAAGAGAAATCGTTTCCCTTCTGTATAGTGATTTAGTGACTTAGTTGCCCATCTTTTCTCGAACAAAGGACAGTGATATAACATACAGCTTAGGAAATAAAAAATAGCTTGAGGAAAGTCATTGCATATTTCAGAGGAAAGGGAAAATAATGTAATAAAAAACCAGCTTTCCAAGTCCATTCCCAGCAGTCTGTTTTTCTGCCCAGTCATCTCAGATTGCTTTTTTAAAAAGCAAGTTTCTACTTCTTAAGACTGCAAAAAAACAAAAACCACCTTGTGAAATTCTGCAGAAAGCATGTGGAGGATGGAGGGGGTGAGCAAGATTTGCAGAAGGTTAAGGGACAGACTTCCAGCCATGCAGAGTTCTTTGACATTCCCCAACCATAGTAGAAGTAGAATGAATCATACCATGTAACCAAAGTTGCCCAATTTTTACAAGCCGTGTTAGTTTCCCCCACCCCCAAGGAAGGGACATATGAAATTCCATGACTCTGGAGCTGATTGAGGAATTCCTTGGAGAATAGAACAGGTTTTGGTTGATTCAAAGACCAGATCCCTTAATCATTGGGCCACAGTACTGGCTGGTCCTAGAAATGCAGAAGATGCCCTCTGGTGCATCTCATTCAGACATGATAAACTGTTGTTGAGCACTACACAAATCCTCACGTGCTCTTTCCTTCACATTTGTAAGTGGTAAGTCCTATGAGAGGTGGTTGAACGACCTGAATACAGTTAGCGCAAAGAAGGACTGATTAAGATGTGCTCATAGTCTATCAGGTAGAAGATGGAGCAAACTTGTTCTCTGTTGGACCAGAACCAATGGGTGGCAATTGCAAGGAAACAGATTTTGGCTAACATGAAGATAAAACTCCTAACTGAAAATGCGGTTGAATCATGTAACTGGGTGAGTGGGCTGCCTTCATTCCAGGTTTTTAAGGAGAGGTGAGATGGCCATCTGTTCGGAGGGCTTGCTTAAAATTACAGACTTCTGCACTGAATGAAGAGTTGCCATTAGACGATCTCCAAGGTCCCTTCCAGTTCTAAAATTATATAATTTTATGATGGCAAAAGCATTTGCTTCCACTTTCACCCAACTGCAGCTTGTCATTACGCCAGAACAAAGAACTGTAGTTAGCTTTAACAATGGTTTATCCAAACATGCCAGGATCGTAAACGATGGCTTGAAGTTGGCTTGTTTCAGCAAATCATTGTTAAAACTAACCACAGTTCCCACTCTCAACATAGTGTTAAGCTGTAATTCATCAAAAATGAAAGCTGATGCTTCCTACCTTATCCTCATGGCTGTAAAGGAGGAGGGTGGAGTGCAGACACTTGTTCACGTGCTATATATTAAGAACTATAATTACTCATTATTATGAACTATAATATGGGACGTGGGTGGCGCTGTGGGTTAAACCACAGAGCCTAGGACTTGCTGATCAGAAGGTCGGCGGTTCGAATCCCCACGACGGGGTGAGCTCCCGTTGCTCAGTCCCTGCTCCTGCCAACCTAGCAGTTCGAAAGCATATCAAAGTGCAAGTAGATAAATAGGTACCACTCTGGTGGGAAGGTAAACGGTGTTTCCGCGCGCTGCTCTGGTTTGCCAGAAGCGGCTTCGTCATGCTGGCCACATGACCCGGAAGCTGTACGCCAGCTCCCTCAGCCAGTAAAGTGAGATGAGCACCGCAACCCCAGAGTCGGCCACGCCTGGACCTAATTTTACCCTTTACCTTTATGAACTATAATATAGTGCTGCATAATTTATGGTCTACTAAATTTGTGTGTTTCCAGGTGCTATGAAATACTAGCAGCAGCAGAAGCAAAACACAGCAGCTCTATCCTCTAAAGCAGCTCCTGGGAACCTCTTGACTTTTCTGAAGTTCCACCAGGCATTGCCTACAGAAGCATCCCATTTGCAAGGTGTCCTGCACAACCATTTCACAAGTGGCCAGGCAGAGATCTGATAGACTCTTCCATCCTGTTGGGTCCAAGGGGCTTCGATAGCCTGGGGTGAACTTACTGATTTGCTGAAATTCAGTAGCTGTGATTCTGATCAAGCACCCATGTTTCCCCATTTGCCTTACATACTGTTTTGGAATATCTGTTAATATATCTGAATGCCTTTCTTCCCTCTGCTTTTTCCTCTTCAGAAATCTTGTATTTGCAAGCACTGAAGATGTGAAAGAACCCTGGAGCTGCTTTATGCCTTTATACCTTGATAGTACCATATCCATGCCGGCCCCCACAAGTTGCCTCCCATCTCTCTGTAAATCATAGAGGTACACTTTACAGCATCTCAGACTAACCTGTCTCTTGATGCCCTTTGAAGAATCTGCTGTTAACCTGATGATGCCCTCTCTACACATATCATATCATGTACCAGGCTCCCATTTATTTATCCCCCAGGCAGCAGCAGTGGCGGCTGCTACCACAGCTTTCCCTTTCTGCTGAGAAGAAGGACACACAAAGGAGTCTCAGCAGCTGCCTAAGGTTAAAAAATTCATCATTCACCCACCCATAAATGGATGTTTTTCTCAGTCTTTTAAAGAGTCACTGTAAATAAAAACCCTCCGTAAGTCATGTTTTGTGTGCTTTCTCATTGTTGGCTCCCTTTTTGTTTGGAAAGTGTTGTCGCATGAAAATGGTTATGGCCTTGTGGAGGGACCAGCCTTGCATCTCTAGTCAGCCAGAGTGGATGTTTACATAGTTTTTAACTGGCCTTAAGGTATGACACAGGGACGTGGGTGGCGCTGTGGGTTAAACCACAGAGCCTAGGACTTGCCGATCAGAAGGTCGGCGGTTCGAATCCCCACAACAGGGTGAGCTCCCGTTGCTCGGTCCCAGCTCCTGCCAACCAAGCAGTTTGAAAGCACGTCAAAGTGCAAGTAGATAAATAGGTACCACTCCGGTGGGAAGGTAAACGGCGTTTCTGTGTGCTGCTCTGGTTCGCCAGAAGCAGCTTAGTCATGCTGGCCACATGACCCGGAAGCTGTACACAGTGGCGTAGCGTGGGGGGTGCAGGGGGGGTGCAGGGGGGGCCGGCCGCACCGGGTGCAACACCTGGGGGTTAGGGTTAGGGGGCGCAAATCCACGGGTTAGGGGGCGCAAATTACTTGCCTTGCCCTGGGTGCTGACAACCCACGCTACGCCACTGGCTGTACGCTGGCTCTCTCGGCCAATAAAGTGAGATGAGCTCCACAACCCCAGAGTCGGTCACGACTGGACCTAATGGTCAGAGGTCCCTTTACCTTTTTAAGGTATGACACTTGAACACTGATAAACTCTGTGCCCTAGAGTAAGAATGGACAAGGTTTTTCCCCCCATTGAGAGAGAGCTGCATTATCTAGGAGGTGATCTCTTGAGAGTCGCCTGTCAATGGGCAGCGGTAGAGTTAGTAGTGGGCAGGAAGAATGGATTAGTTTGAATTAAACAAAACAGGTGCTGCTACCACCTAACACACCCCACATTCACCGCCACCTCCACTCCACACTGGTTCTCTTTCTTCCTTAAGAATCTCACTGAGAGCCAGTGTGGTGTAGTGGTTAAGAGCAGTAGTCTCGTAATCTGGTGAACCGGGTTTGCGTCTCCGCTCCTCCACATGCAGCTGCCCCGCTCACCTCACAGAGTGTTTGTTGTGGGGGAGGAAGGGAAAGGAGAATGTTAGTCACTTTGAGACTCCTTCGGGTAGGATCTAATCCAAACTCTTCTTCTTCTCTTCTTCAAGGGGTGGTGGTGGTAGTCTTAAGAGAGGAAACAGTGTTGGTTACTGATGATCTTAAGAGAGAGAGAGAGTGGTGTGCAATGAGGATAATGAAAGAGAAATGAGCCGGCAGGTGCTGCGATGAGCTTAGCTGTTTCACGCACCTATGATTTTGCAAAATGGAGATTATGTGAATATACTCATGTAATACTGCTATTTGGAATGAATGAAAGGGTGGATGAGCATTGGAAATAAATGCAAACGCTACAGGGAACATGGCCCTTGCTGATGGCTATCTTAAATAAACAGGATTTAAAATATCGGATTAAGGAAAACAACATTGCTTCGAAGACATGTTGCATTTCAGGACAGTTGCCAAAGGTGATGACAGGCCTCGCAGTCTGGGGACTGTCTGCAATCAGCACATCTTGTTTGCTTGCCACATAGCCCTTGCAATCCAGAAGCCACATCTACAATCTACACATCAGCCAGTAAAAGACCATTGCAAGCAGATATATTTTGAGGAGAAAACCTCTGCAGCATCCCCAAGAGTAGCCCTTGCTGTTGCTAGACTGGCCAGTTTGACCAGAGCATTTGTCTTGGGTACCTATACTTCTGCAGAGCATGTGTGAATGTGTGGGATGGTTGAGAATTCTTGAATGAATAAAATGAATAAATTGTTTTTGAAAACTGCTGCTGCCACCCTGGTCTCTGTGCCCTCCTCCTCCAATCCTGGGTTGTATTCATGACAGAAACAGGAGCATCTTTCCAAAGGATGTCCTGTGCTCCCCATGGTTGGGAGATGCTGAGGTTTCCAACAAGACTGAGGGATGCAGGTGGACACAGGTTGCCCACTTCTAGACTAGAGAGTGGGTGAGAGGTCCAAGTGCAGGACCTCTGTGTGGACCAAGAGTCATGATAATAGGACCATAAGACCCTATTGGGTGAGAGCCAGAGCGGGTGTGTCTGTGGTACCCCAGGTGAGAGATGGGGTGGGGTCCCTGAATGTTTGGAGACTGAGTCTTGGACCCAAACTATGGGAAAGACCACCTAGAGCATGTGGATGTTTTGTATACTACTTTTTTAATTTATGTGTTAGGCATTGTTCTCTCTCCTGTTGAGTTTTCAGCTGTTAAATTAGATTGGCTTATTGCTAGTGTTGCATACAAACTTAAATGGATTTTTTTTGGTATTTATTTATTGACATTAATGTTTTGAACATGTAATTGTTATACATAATTGTTCACTTGATGGGCACAATTTTGTGGAAAAGTGGCATACAAATAAAAAGGAGGAGGAGGGACCTTCACTTTTTCAGCAGATGATGAGTTCCATTCTAAGGGCACAATGACTGATGTTCTCTCTCTGCCACTGATAGAACACTTTAGAGAGCACTATTAACTTCCCCTCCTGTCACTTCCACTAGCAATGCTTTTCAGTATCAGACTTTACACAAATTGCCTGCAGGCCATCAAATGCAAAGTAATGCACCAATGAGAAATCATTTGAAGTACACACATGTGCAAACTGGTTCCCCATCTCACACCATGTAGTCACCTTCAGCTTGCACAGCCCATTCATCTGAGAAAGGCTGCCAGTTCTAATTGTTCCCTTGTTTACCGTTGCCCATAGAAATCCTCACAGTTCCTAACTTTGCTAACTCAGTAAAACAGCTTGAAACGTACTTTGGCTCTAAGTCTGGTGATAAAAATCAGAAGCTGATCTCAAGAACATCAGCACAGAAGTGAGGAATTTCGTCACCTCTCTTCTTGTGCTGCTTCCTTCTTTCTGTAAGTGATCTTCTAAAGCCCTGTGCTACAGGAGGGAATGCAAAATAAGGCATTCATTTGTGGAGAAAGAACTGCTGCATTCTTGCAAGAAAGGAGGGGACAAAAGGAAACACTGACCGCTCTGGGAAAGACAGCTATTTTTAGCAAGACCTACTAAAACGATGAGGCTTCTGCTCAGAGAGCATCCCTTCAGCAAGATCTCTGACTACATGAGCAATGAGATCAGAGCCATAGGCTTCCAAGTCAAGAGAATGCGTAATGCTCCAATGTCTTCTACCATTAAGTATTAAGCTGCATATGGGGCAGGAGGGGCGGGTGGGGGGAATTTATCAGCAAGCTGGCAGCAGGATGGTTGTTTACTTCAGCTTCCTTGCACTCAACTAGAGGAGCAGGATTATTAGTATTAGTATTTTAGTTCTGTGTAAGTCATCACTCCTTCTAATAGTGGGTTGTGGGGGCTGATGACTATGGAGTTGTAACAAGCCCACTCAGAAATGAAAGGGAGATATCAGCATGTTAGGTGGGGAGATGTTTGCAGAAGCAAATCTTCTTATGAAAGCAAAACACCAAACTGAAGACTTACTGTGCTTAGTAGTCATGGAATGTTGAGTGTCATGTGGAATATGGGAGGAGAAATGGGGTGCAGGGAGAGAAACGCTGCCATCGGAGGGAATGGCTAGCTAGAACCTAGAACAGAGATCTCCTGTTAGGCAGGAGGATGCAAAAGCTGGATTGTCATGTTCATGGAACAGTACAGGACATGATATGGGATTCCATTATACCACTTGAAATTGACCCAGGCTAGGGGCTGCACCAGGCCATGGATTGTGGACATAAACATTTAATCATTTTAATGTTTTTTTGTGGTTAGCTATGGAAAATTTAAAAGGGATGCAGGTGGCACTTTGATCTAAACCACTGAGCCTTGGGCTTGCCAGTCAGAAGGTTGGAGGTTTGAATCCCTGCGACGGGGTGAGCTCCCGTTGCTCGGTCCCAGCTCCTGCCAACCTAGTAGTTCGAAAGCACATCAAAGTGCAAATAGATAAATAGGTACCGCTCCGGCAGGAAGGTAAAGGGCGTTTCCGTGTGCTGCTCTGGTTTCACCAGAAGCAGCTTAGTCATGCTGGCCACATGACCTGGAAAAACTGTCTGCGGACAAACGTCGGCTCCCCCGGCCAGTAAAGTGAGATGAGTGCCGCAACCCCAGAGTCATTCGCAACCGGACTTAACTGTCAGGGGTCCTTTACTTTTACCTTTACCTTTATGGAAAATTTACTACACTGTTGCATGATCCTAGAGTCACACAAAAGCAAAGATCCTGAAGTGGAATAGTTAGTTAGTAACTTAGGGCTTATCTACACTTACCTTTCCTCTGAGCTTTCCAGGCACGGTCCACATTTTAAAGCTCTATGTCTGTGTGCCCCTTTTTTGTTCTGGAACTTCCACTGTGAAAACCTGCTCTTTAAAACTGGAGCAAACAGCAATCCATGGAACACATTAATAACTGTTTTAAAGAGCTTTTTTGTTGTTTTTTTGCAGGAAAAGCTCTGGAGGAAAGGAGACAAAATGGTGCTTGGACACAGAGCTTTGAGGCATGGACTTGTGCCTGGAAAGCGCAGGGTCAAAGATAAGTGTGGCTAAACACTTAGCCAACGATTGTAACTTTACCCACAAACAGCATGCAATCAGCCATCAAACAATGTTCCTTTTTTTTTTTTAATTATTAGGATTCATTTTTCAGTTTCTCTAGGTGTTCTTTCAAGTGCACCTAAAAACCCCCAAATACCTGCTTTGTTTAATCCAAACCAGTCCATTCATTTAGGCAAGATTTACTAACTGGTACTTTTGAGGGACATATAGCTTTGACCCCAGGTGCCACACAATGATTTGAAGAAGCTCAGGTAAGCCACAGTTCCAGAGCTTTAGAGGAATCCCATTGCTTTCGCCAAGCTGCTTCTGTTGTAAGTGATTTCAGGGTTCCTGTGCTACACTTGGCTATATTCCAGCCTTGGGGGGGGGGGGGAGGTCAGAGGTTCTACACACCCACACACCCCTCCATTGACACACAAGAGGTATTTGTTGTAATTCAAGGGCAGACTCCAGCAGGGCCAAAGTGCTCCAGTGGGTCATGGGGCAGGGCTGCTCTGTGTGCTGGTGAGGGGACATGGCCTGAGGCGAGTGCCAGGTGCCAGGTAGAGAGGCCTCAAGGCCCACATTAGGCACACAGGCTTGAAGTTTTAATTGCATTTGAATCTGTCCCTTGCTGCATTCACCTGAGATCAGGCTTTGTTGCTACGCTCAGTGTGGAGATGAAAAGACAGTCAGTTGCCGGAGTGACTGTTGTGCCCAGTTAGTGCCTGGATTAAAAAAGCAGCCCCTCTTAATCCTATGCACCCACCTCTGTGCTCACCACTTTGACAGATACTCTTGCTCCAGGATCAGGTCCTTTGTCTCCTGCCCTCCCTCCGGCTGCTCCTTTTGTTGGACAGTAGGCTAGATCTGTGCCTCATTGCATTGGCAGTGGCCAAGGTGCGATGTTTTCTCTCTGTTCTGAACCTTCGTTTTCATGTTTACTCGGCCTCCTGCTGCACAGCTCCCTCCAGTTGGCCTAATGAAACTACAGAAGACTGGCAGGTTCCTACAGGGTTCTTTTGCCTTGCTTTGCCAGATATGCTGATGAGCCAAAGTCCACCCTGCATATTACAGTGTGAGGCAGAAAGACAGGCCTCAGTAAGCAGGTGAATGATTTACACAGAAGAAGCTGTATTCCAGAGGTGGGGCACCTCAAGGCTGGGAACCAAATCTGGTCCTCCAGGCCTCTGGCCACACCCTTCACAGGCCCTGCTTTGCACCTGAAAGGTTTTGGCCAGGTTTCAATGTGTCCTTGAACTTCAATAATGCTTATTTTGCCTCAGGTCCCAACCGCCACTGGCATGTGGCCCCTGAAAGGTTGCCCAGGTGGGAATGTGGCCCCTGGCACTGAAAAGGGTTCTGCAGTCCCAGTGTGTACAAACCCATTGAAAAAGTCGACACTTGCAGTTCCACTAAATTAGCCCTAAATTTAGTGTTTTCTCCGTAACATTTAAAGAGAGCCAAATAAGGCACAAATGAATGAAAGAAGGTCTGAATAGGTAACATTATTTTAAGGAAGATAACAGTGTCCACCCACTAAGCAACTCTCTGCATGTGAGAACATTATGTTCTGCTCCTTCTGTTCTGTTCACAGTCTGTCTTGCAAATGGAAAGGCCCAGACCACCTGCTTTTAAATTCCTTACCAGCCTCTGTGTGTTCTAACAACACCCTTTTAGCATTCTGGGCCTCATTTGAGGTGGGTTTTTTTGTTTTGTTTTTTGTTTTTGTTTATTTTTTATTTTATTACAATTCAGAGCCACCAGAAGTTTTATTTATATTGCATTGCCTAGAACAGTAATTGTTTCAAAATGCTTTTTGCATTTGTTCCACAGTTGGAGCTGTTATTTACTTAGAGATAATTGAGATTAATAAATAAAGACATTTGTTTGAGGTTGTTTGAGGGTCCCCCCCCCCCAATCTGGGTTCTTCTGACAGCATAACAACAACTTCAGTGCTCCGCTTCATCCCAAGAATACTAATTCTGCTTCTAGAGTCCTCCTTAGCATGAGGTCTTTGTAGAAACCTGTCACAAAGTCTTGTCGTCTCTGGTTGAACTGGGGGAAATCATTGTCGATAAAACTGCCTGTCTTATCTTGAGCCAGATCTTTGGTCCACAGGGACTGGGGGCACCTTTCTGAAGTCCCAGGTAAATGCCTTTCCCAGACTTGCACTAACTGAACCCTTTAACGCCAGGACAGGGAAACCAGTGGCCTTCACCTGTTGCTGAGCTGCAACTCTCCTCATCTCTGACTATTGGCTATGCTGAATGGGGCTGATGTTGGAGTTGGAGTCTAAGAACATAATGTATGGCCCTAGGGGCCCCAGCCTTGCTTTAACTGTAGATGTGAGGGATTGAACCTGGCATGCATTCTGCCACTGAGCTATGGAGCTTCCCCACAGCTTATCCAATCTTCTGTCGCTCACTCTGTGTGTCTCCCTCTACCTTCCGGCTAGGAGTGGCAATTTCTTCTGCAAGCCTTCCTGACTGTATGTGCTACTGCTACAGTAAGGATGCCTCAGTGCAAAGACTGCTGAGATTCTGCACTATTGTTGCCTGGATTGCTGTGCTTGTTTGATGAGCTGACGGCTACATCCCAGCAGCAGCATGTCTGAGTCAAGTTCCTTTGGCAGTGGGTGCGACTGTCTGGGGAGGTGGAGAGCTCTTCTTCATGGAGGGGAGTATTTAAGCAGAGGCTGGACACTCCGGTCTGCCAATAGGAAGGTCAGCGGTTTGAATCCCCACAACGGGGTGAGCTCCCGTTGCTCTGTCCCAGCTCCTGCTAATCTAGCAATTCGAAAGCACACCAGTGCAAGTAGATAAATAGGTACTGCTGCAGCGGGAAGGTAAACGGCGTTTCCATGTGCTCTGGTTTCCATCATGGTGTTCCATTGCACAAGAAGTGGTTTAGTCATGCTGGCCACATGACCCGGAAAGCTGTCTGTGGACAGACAGCTTTGCCTTAAGCAAGATGAGCACCACAACCCCATAGTCACCTTTGACTGGACTTAACTGCCCAGGGGTCATTTACCTTTTACCTTTAGAGGCAAAAGAGTGTGGAGCAATGGATTACCTTTGTTCAGTAGGCTGCATTCCAGCCACACATGCAATCAGCTCACGTATCTCTCTATCCTCCATCCAGGCAAGGATAATCTAAACGTTATCACTGTTGAGGATATGACCTGGCCAGGCAAAAGCACTTGAAGATGGTATGGAGCACAGCCAGTGGGAGGGCGTGGCTTGGAGAGAAGGGACAGATTCTGCAAAGGGGTGTGACCTGGAGGATTGGATTAAAAGGGATATCTCCGCCCCTGCTATGGAACTAAGCACAATGGCACATACACAACACAAGTTAAATTCTGGGAGGAAGCTGGGATGGAAGGGCAGCATAGGGGAATAATCCTCACTTACTTCAAATAGAAAGCTACAAGTCTATCTGTGCAAGACAAGCTCTGAGTGATCACTATGTGTGCTTGTAGAGCAGATGTGTCTTTGTTCCATAATTGAGTGTATCTGATGAAACATGCCACGTGATTTGAAATTTAGGGGTTTCACCTTGAACCAAAAGCAGTTATGTGCATGAGAATGCAAGTCATGGACTGCTGGATCCAGAGGGGGGGGGGGGATGGAGTGTGCACATATTTGTAGGACATGCCCAAATTGCCAGGGTCTTATTTTAGCAAACTACTGAATGCCTTATGTCACCAAATGACGAGCTCTGTATTGCATGCACAATAAAATATTCAGTCACCATATGTTTTGTTCAGAGGTGACAGAATGGGCAGGCAGTGGGGAGATAAGCAACAACCCCAAACATCTGGAGTGGGAAGGAAAATGTGTTACTGACCTGAACAGTTTCCCAAAGTCTGATAGTGTTTGGTCCCAAAATATAGTCAACAACATGACTCAGAGCTATTCTGCATTACTGCAAAGGACAACTCCTGGGTCTTTTCCACCAGTAGATCTTTCATCAAAGGATGGTGGTAACTTTAATCTGTTTTAGTATTTTAACTTTTGCATGTTTTAAAATATGGTTGTAATTTTTTCTTGATTTCACTTGATTTGTAAATCACTTTGAGGTTTTGTTTTGTTTTTGACAATCAAGCAGTGTATAAATTTTACTAAACAAACAAATGATGTTTCAGGCCTCAACTTCTTATCTAACATGGATTTATCAAATTAACAGACATGGCAGTCAGTACCAGTTCAACAGCTAGCAGGCAACTACTCTTGGGGCGCTCCTAGACTGTCATGATTTTCAGGTGGGATTCAATCAGATGCTGGCAAATTCAAGTTGTGCAGTTAATGGCGATTTGGTCTCTTGTGCAACTAATCAGCTCTTCCCGCAAAACCCAGTCATTTTGCTGCAAGGAAAATGATATTAAAACACCCCAGAAAGTGTTGAATATAAGTAATGCAAAACAATCTAAATGCACTTCATACACGCTCCAAAGTGCCCTGTCCTTAGGACGATTTCCAGTATCTTATATTAAACAGATTTGGCCACCTGAGCATGGCTCTAGCTTCAGAGTTTTGCTCCCAACAAACAATGCCCATCTTTCTCACATCAAAGATCTCAGTAATGAGTTTGATGTCGCATCAATATTCTCTTGATTGTTCAGCTCATCCTACTTAATAAAAGAGAGTTTCAATTTTCCACAGAATTTAGCAATTTTGTCTCCACAGTGTGAACACAGCATAATCCCAGCTCTTCTCTGTGTGTAGCTTCCTGTATTGCATTAAAGTAGGAGATGAAGATCTGTATGCATTTGAGAGATACAGGTCTGGAATATATTTGTTCAGCAAGTGAGATGTATCTTGCTGTGCATCTCCTCCCACCTTCAAAAAAAGCAATGCTTCCTTCACAATCTGCATAAGAACCATATTAGAAGTGGCCAAGTTAAATACTTCTGCCTTTAGTTTAAAAAACGATGCACTGAACTTCTGGAGCCTTCAGAAAAGCAATATATCACAACAGCCAAGCCCTGAACATCCTGCTTGTATTCCATGTTGATCGGAATATGCTATTATTTAATTTTAAACACTGTAGTTTTACTATTTAAAAGTTAACAGAAAAACGATTTTAAAAACAAAACAAAAAAACAGACATCTTATTGTATTTGAGCAATCCTTTTGGCAGTTTTCGCCTTCCATAGGTACCCCTCTGGATGTGCTGGTTCCTGCCTGTTCTTTTGACAGCAGGACCAAAAACTGAAGCCTGCTGCTCTGGATTGCTGAGCTGACACATGATGCCAATTAATGCATGACCGGAATGCCATTTTATGGGAGATGATGTGATTTCCATTATGGTAGCTGTGCTTCTTTCTTTCTTTCTTTCTTTCTTTTTTTGAGACACTGCCACTGTGAATTTCACAGCAGCCTTGTATGAAGCATGTGTCATGTGCCGTGGCAGAACAAAAGAAAAAACTTTGAGGGTGGAGGGCACAGGAGGGGCAAAGAGCACTTTGGTTTTGAGAGACAATGGGTGCTTCCAGACATAATGACATGAGAAGACCCTGCTGGATCAGCACAGTGGCCCATCTCTTCCATCATCCTGTTCTCACAATCTCCAACTAGATGCCTGTGGGAGGTTTGCAAACTACCTGAGCCCAAGAGAACTTTTCCTTCCTGTGGTTTGCCGCAGCTGCTATTCAGAAGCATTACTGCCTCTGACCAGGTAAGTGGAGCAGAGCCGCCATGAGGCTAAATGTGACAAATGGGTCATTTAGATATCCCAAATGGATCATTGCCAACAGTTGGTTTTTTTTCTCTTTAACATAGCAGATTTTCCATGGGAAGGGTAAATCTGGATTAAATGCCAGCAGTGTCCTATGCTGCAAATGATAATAATAATGATAATAATGATAATAATAATAATAATAGTAATAGGATGCAGGTGGTACTGTGGGTCAAACCACAGAGCCTAGGACTTGCTGATCAGAAGGTCGGCGGTTCGAATCCCTGTGACGGGGTGAGCACCCGTTGCTCGGTCCCTGCTCCTGCCAACCTAGCAGTTCAAAAGCACGTCAAAGTGCAAGTAGATAAATAGGTACCACTCCGGCGGGAAGGTAAATGGCATTTCCGTGCGCTGCTCTGGTTTGCCAGAAGCAGCTTAGTCATGCTGGCCACAAGACCTGGAAGCTGTACGCCAGCTCCCTCGGCCAGTAAAGCAAGACGAGCACCGCAACCCCAGAGTCGGTCATGACTAGACCTAATGGTCAGAGGTCCCTGATAATAATAATAATAACAATAACAACAACAACAATAATGCCTGTATTCTGCATAAAGCACCTGCCTGAATGTACCCCTCCAAAAAAGAGAGAGAAAAATGTTTCTCTCTTGAAACACTAGAATTGGACAAGTGAGCCACTTAAACTGGTTAAGTTCAAACAAAAATAAGTATTTCTGCATGTACTTTACATTAAGCCTCAGCTGTAAGATGCAGTAAAAAGGCCAGTAGCTTAGATGGCTTTTTAAAAGATCAGGCCTAATTAAAACAGGAGAGCTCTACCAATAGCAATATCTCACAGCTACTGTAAATGAAATCTCCGTATTCAGAGGCTGCAGAGATGGCCATCCCTCTTGCGAGTTGTCGCTGGCATTTGAATATCCAGGGTCTGAGACAGGCTGCTGCTTGGAATAGACAGACTTTGGGTCTTATCGACTACCAGGGCAAATACAAGTTACTCTCTGCAAATACTATTTGGCTTATGCTACTTTTTAAAGTCTTTCCCACATCTTCAGCTCTGAAATAGCTACCTCATATTCTCTCTCTCTCTCTCTCTCTCTCTGGCTGGGAAGTCAGTTTCCCCTCCAGGGTACTGAAGGCAGCAGAGTGAAGATGACAAGGCTTGTGTGATCACTGTGGAGCCTGCATGTAAGCAGCTAGAGGAAAAGAAGATGGAATATTTACAAGGCACTCTATTGGTTGAGTCAAGAAGATGGTGTACTGATCTCATGGGAAGGGCTGCAGCTCAGCGGTAGATGCATGCAGAAGGCCTCCAGTTCAGTTCCTAGCATCTCCATGTACATGACTTGAAACCCCCTGGAGAGCTACTGCCAGGCTGAGTGGACAATACTGAGTTAGATAGACCAATGGTCTGATTCATCTTAAGACAGTTTCCTTTGTTCCTAGGTCCTCCTTGACTCCAGGATCAATTTCCTGTGGCCCTTCCTTGCAAATGAGTATGCTGCCTTTGTATGAGAACCAGCAGAGAAGTTATACTGGCTCCATCTCAGCCTGACTTTCCTCCTCCTCCTCGGTACTGACTCTGGGGAGCTTGTGGTCTAAAAGCAAAGCGGCAACCCTGCTTGTTTCTTACTCAGTTGTGCGTTGTGCACACAAGCTGGCATTTTGTTCAGGGAAATCTCCAAATCAACCTGTCTTCCTACTCCTGTTCTGTGGCTGAGTAACAGACATTAACAACTGATGGCAGGAAACTGAACAGGCAACCGCATGACAAAGGCCGAGGGGACTGGGATAGTGTTCACAGTCTTTCTGGTGATTTGAGGATCCTCTAAAAGACCGCACAGAGCCTTGTATCCAATTTCCTGTTCTTTTACTACTCTGTGCATGTCAGCTGAAGCCACTGCCTGTCATTATCAGACAATCCATCATATTAAAACAAGAGGGCTGGGGAAATGAATGCCTTGTAGCTTTTGAAAAGACATAGGCCCATGAAACTGTAACTCCATCTCATGCTCAGGCACGACTCCTGCCCACGGTGGGCTACTAGCTCTCTGTACACAAAGGGTGCTTCCATGCTGCCACTGTTTCCACGTGGAATTTGAATTTCACTACGAATGTCCCGGTCCTCAAACACTCTGCACTTCAATCGGGAGAAAGCTGCACTCGCAGAGCTCAGGCGATGCCGGATTTTGGCATCAATGTTGGCCCTTGTGGAAAGATAGCTGCCCAGGTAGGAGAAGTGATCAATATTTTCCAACATTACACCATTCAGTTGGATTTGTGGCGCTACAGAGGGGTTGTTTTGTGCTTGTTGATGCAGCACTTTGGCTTTCTGGATGTTGAGCGATAGGCCAAGATTTTGGTAAGCTTCTGCAAAGCTATATAGGATGGTTTGGAGGTCATCCTCTGAGTGAACACACACTATGTTGTCACCAGCATACTGAAGCTCTATGATGGAAGTTATGGTAAACTTACTCTTTGCAATTGACGGCTTCTCTCACAAGGATCATAGGAACATTCAAACCCACTCACCACAACAAGGTTATGATCCAGCGAGTGAGGTATTGGTAGTAAGCCTTCTAGAAATACTGTGGTGATGATGTGTGCGTTTAAGGTTCAGTCAGTGGACCTCCTTCATAATTTATAACAGCAATTCTTCTCTGGGAAAGAAATTCTCACCCCTCTTTGCTCAGCACCCCACAGGGTAACATACATAAAACTTGCACGTTTCCATAATGGAGGTTAGCGGAATGACTTGTCAGAGCGAGAACAAATTTGCAGCTGTGATTGCATTGACGACATTGAGGTTTTAGGTCTCCACCTTTCACGGTGAAAATTGCACTTATAAAATTAAGCAGCAATTTCACACATCTTGATATACTATGAAAATGATTAGCCACGGCAGCAGCTGGAGAGAGCGAAAGCGGGAAGGAGCCTGCCATGATAAGGTTCCCTCGAATGATTTTTGTTTTCTGTATGAATTCAATATTGCCAGGCTCTACAGAGGGAAGGTGTGTATCTGCTCACAGACGACGTCACTTTGGATGTCAAAGTCATAATTAGTGGTGGCAAGGCAGCTTTTCTGCTGCTGGGGCTAACAATTCTGACCCTGCAGATGCAAGCACTAGGGAAGAATGGAAGAATTGGTTGGGAAAATTCACATTACGATAACACGTACCTGAATTTTGGTAACACAGTCTCTGTTAAGAAAGTTTGTTTGGCAATACATTTTTTTCAGATGTGGGTCAGACATGGGTTTGTTGATACCGCCTAATAATAATAATGATACTACTAATAATAGGGGCCAGATGTCAGGCAGCAATGTTCAATGCCATGTTAGGGAGGAATGTGTGTATGTTGTCTGGGAGGAATCAAGACCTGTTTTTCTCAGGCAAAGTGTTACTCAAGAGGTATCAGAAGGAAATGTTTCAGAACTGATGAATGATGATTATAGTTAAAATAAAAGAGGATTCACTCTACTTGACTATTTTGAGGACAGGTTGTAACAAAGTATAAAAGCCATAGCAGAAACGTAATTGAACAGGTGATGTGTAGGGAGAAGGCATTTTGAAATGAAAAATGGAAAAGTTATTTTATAGGGAGCAGGCAGGAAAACAGAGGAGAAATCGGGGTGGGGGAAGTCAGCTTTTAAATTTGTATTGAATTTGTATGAAAAATCAATTAAATAATTGGAATAATAATAATAATAATAATAATAATAACAATAATAATAATATGCCGCTCATCCGAATGGGTTGACTCAGTCACTCTGGACAGCTCCCAACAAAATATTTAAAACATCAAACATTAAAAACTTCCCAATACAGGGCTGCCATCAGATATTTTCATTTATTGCATTCAGATGTCTTCTAAAAGTCAGATAGTTGTTTATTTCCTTGGCATCTGATGGAAGGGCATTCCACAGAGTGGGTACCACTACCAAGAAGGCTCTCTGCCTGGTTCCCTGTAACTTCACTTCTCACAATGAGGGAACCACCAGAAGGCCCTCAGAGCTGGATCTCACCCCAATGGGGGACCACAGAAACAAGTTGTAATGAAACAGCTTCTATTAATTGGCTGGCCAGCTTTCACACACACCCTTTTTTTCCTTGCAAAGTTCCTACTGCTTTTAATAGTTTTGAGTCAAACAGGAATTCACCAGCTGAAAGTTTTCAGAGTATGCCAGAAAACTTCTGTCTATAATGGGAGATGTCCATCTTGCACACCTCCCATTAAATAGCAGTGAGGCCAGACGCTCTCGCATGCATGCAATAAATCTGCTCTATGGCTGCCTCCACGGCTGCCTCAGAGAATAGAAATGAAAGACAATGGGTTCATATAGGCCTCACTAAGTGCCCAGCACGCTGTAAGAATCCTTCTTAATAATAACCCAACACTGAATTACTCCTGTGCCGTGTGCCAGTATCTAGTTCTAAAACTGGAAAAGGCAAGTAAGTGTCATCGTCACAGGAAACTGCTGTGCTGAGCTGAAGAGGGAGTTGGAAGAAAACAGAGAAGCGAAACTGCTCATCCCTTTAGCGCTTACATCTTAAAGATTTTTTTAAAAAAAGAAATAAGCAAAACCACAGCTGCTGCTGTTATTACCTTAGACACATCCATCAATAAAAGGCATACCGAGAGACAGGCAAAAACAGAAAAATTGGCTCTGTGCCACAGATCCACCGAAACAGTCGTATTACAAATATCTGTCATATAAATGTTTATGTCCCAACACCCAAAACGAACCATGACTCCTAGGTACCAGTTCATGGTTTAACAGGTTAGTGGATTCCATCAGAAATCTAAGAGAAAAGCAAGATAGCAGAGAAGGAAAAGGGGACTTGACCTGACATAGAGCAACAGTGAGACACCAGGATAGGAATGGGTTTCCAGCTAAGTAGTGCAGCACATCATTTGCATGCAGAAGGTCTCAGGTAGCAGTATTGGCAACTCCAGCTAGATGCATCACAGGAAGCAAGGCTGGGAAAGATCTTTGCCAGGGCCTGAACAGGCACTACCAAACACAGAAGAAAATCTAGGGCTGGATGGGCTGATAGAGGGTATGGACTGGCACATTCATATGTTCATGTTCAGATAAACATACTGAGTGTACTGTGCTCATGATCAGATGAACAGAAATAGGCTGAACAGATACACACCTGAGGAGGGAGGGGGGACAAGTTCTAATTACAATATTTGTTTTCAAATAAACTTTTGTGAGGTTTTCTGAAAAAATAGCACCCAAAATATTTCTGGAAGACAAGGAATTTCAAATGTTAATTAAAAAAAAAAATAGTCTGGGAGTACCAACTTAAAACTTTTAATTATAGTCTTGAATTATTTCTTCTCTGTGTGGATTATGTCCTGAACATTACTGTGCCCAAGACTAGCTCCTTTGCTGTAAGGTATGTTATTTGAGAGCCAAGTGTGGTATAGTGATACAGCTGTGGCCAACTCCCAAGAGACTGCGATCTACTTACAGAATTAAAAGCTGGGGGGGGGCGGTTCAGGTCAAAGTTGGTTGATCGGGAAGCCCCAATTTTAAATTGCTGGGGAAACAAACAGCCTCACTCCGTTTTCCATTCTGCAGATCATGCAAGAATGGAGGGAGGGCACGGTGAGGGGCTGGGACTGGATTCAATATTACCAACACTAAGGAAAGGAACCCAGCAATCAACCGTGATCTACCAAAACCTCCCAGGGATTGCGATTGGCCTGTTGGACATCCCTGGGTTAGAGTGTTGGACTAGGACCTGGGAAACCACGGTTGAAATCCCCACTTGGTGACCTTGGGCCTGTCACTCACTCTCAGCCTAACCTAGCCCACAGGGTTGTTGTGGGGATTATATGGGAGGAACTATGGATGCCACCTTGAGCCCCTTGGAGGAAAGGTGGGATATAATAAATAAATGAATGAATGAGCTAGCTAGCTAGCTAGACAGAAAGATAAGACTGCATCCAGGGGATTCAACAAGATGATCCTCAGGGGTTCCTTCCAACTCTACCATTCTATGAGTCTAGGTTAATTAAGATTTGATAGAGTGATTAATTCTTACCTCTTTCTATTTGTTCATCTGTTGTCAAGATTCAAAAGCTTCTTTGGGGGTTTGCAGAGATGGTGCATCAGGATGTGTCTTGATTAATGTTCTGCTCTGGTGTTTGGATGGTGGAAGATGCTGCTACCTTTGTGGGCTCAGGTAGGGCCTTAGCGTCAGCCAACTTCCTGGAAAACAGCCAACCAGCATTAGAGATGCAAAAGCCTATCAGGAGTTCTCCATTCTGTGTCACAGCAAAACACAGCATTTATCAAGGCTTGATTATGGCAAAAAAATGCATTTTAAAACTGCTTATGTAAGAGTCTCCTTTAATCATTTACACTCTGCAACTACTGGGACAGAAAGAAGATGCAATTCTAACCAGTGTGTCTGCTCTCGAGTGATATGGACTCAGACAATATTGGTGCTTTTTTTTGGCTTTGGGCCACTTTGGAAAAGTCTATTATTACGATTTGGTATGGGTGTGTTTTTGACACCCACATCAAATACAGTTGCAACTCAAAAGTAAGTCCCATGGACTGCAGTTGGACACATACTCCCTGTATGTAGGATCAAAGTATTAAGTGTCCAAAGGGCCCTTACCTGAATGTGGGGTAGTTTTACTATTATTGTGGTTGTAATAAATTGTATCAATCTTAAAAAAAAAAATCTCAGTGGCTTATCTGCATACTCAAGGTGGTTAAAGTAAAATACGTACCACCCATCAACTGCTGGCATATAGAGCGCTGTGTCTTGTGTCTGAATGTATCAACTGCTATAAATTTGGGCAGCTGGAAGAGGAGTCAGGGGAGGCAAAGAAATACAGGATCTTATGTGATCTCGTATTATTGTTCAATACAGACACACTTTGTGGATGTTGTAGCATTTTATGAAGCTGACAGGCAGGTTTTCATTTTACCTGTATTCTGCGCATAATGAACTCTTAATAATAATAATAATTTATTATTTATACCCCGCCCATCTGGCTGGGTTTCCCCAGCCACTCTGGGCGGCTTCTAACAAAGTATTAAAATACAGTGGTCTGTTAAACATTAAAATCTTCCCAAAACATTAGCTACATTTATCACTCTTTCTGGATAAGCTATGCATATACATGAGAATTAATAAAGGATGCCCTTATTTATCTATGAGTCAAGGGTTTTTATGAATTTACCCTAAAACAAATTATCTTGGTGCAGAGCCAGCAAGAGGAGAGGTGTTCTGCTTTGCTGCTCGGTTGGGGTGGTCTCCCCCCCCTCCTGGCGGTGTGACAGGGCTTTGCACCAGCTTTTCCTGAAGTGAGGAGCCAATGCAAAGCCCCACTGCTGGGGGGGGCGGCATCCAGAAAGGATCTCTGATCCTCACCTCCTGCCCAGCGGGGGAGACTCCTTAAGTACTTTGCGCCCCATAATGGGGCTTTTTTTTGCCTCAGGTGTTGAAATGCCTCAGGCCTCCTTCTAGGTACAAGGTCTCTTACAGCACATGCCTATGCACTTCTACTCAGAAGTAAACCCCACTGAATTCAGTGAGCATTTCCCCAGTTCCTACTCTCATTCCAAAGTATGACGAACTAGGCATGTGTGGGAAAGTGCTAAGGTACAACAAACAACAGGGCTGAAAATAAATTTCCCAAGAAGGTGGGAAAAATACCAACATTAAGGGAATGGCAGAACAAATTATTAGGTTACGCAGAAATGGTTCTATTGACAAATAAACTAAGGGGTAATACCAAACAATCATTTATTTAAAAATGGGATATATTCAAGAGATATTTACAAAAATGTAACAGTGATATAACATCTATGGCAGCATTTGAATGACCCTTGTGTAAAAGTAAATATTAAGAAATAAGGGGAAATGGTATGACATGTTGTAAGAAAGTATTAGAAAATATATTAAGAGGAAGGTAATTATTATAAGTACATTCAATATTGCAAACGTTAATTACATTGGGAAATGATGGGAAGTCTATTTTATTTTATTTTATTTTATTTTACTTTATTTTAGTTTAGTTAGAAAATATGTAGAAAGAGTTATTTAATATTTAAATGTAAATTTATGTAAGGTTATTTTTTTCATTGTATGTGTGGATTTAAGATACTGTATGATATCTATGAATTTCAATAAAGGATTTAAAAAGAAAGAAAGAAAATAAATCTCCCTAATCTAAGGCAAAAATATAAAACATATGATGCCCCAATCCAGACTTTCGTATGTTGTGCACATGGAACGAACGGCCTTCACTTAGGGATGCGTGACTCTTTCAATGTCTGTTTCTCATTTTTCCCAGTCTTCGGTTCTCACCCTTCCTGATGTTTCAGCACATCGTAATGGCTAGCTGATGTCCCCCTTCCATTTAGTGACTAGGAAAGTCACTGCAAGGTGGAGGAGAGCCACATGCATGCTGAGGTGAAGGACTGTAATTCAGCTCACAGCTAGATGCACTTAAGACCCATTTATTTTATTAGAAATGAGCAGCGTGCGTCTCTGAATGAAACGGCAGGCACAACTGCGGCACTCCGTAGACATCCTCTGAAGGTCTCCAGCTCCCTTTCTCATCTCTGCTGTTTCTCCCATGGCGCCCTCCCTTTATGCTTAGAACTGCCTTCCAGGAAACCTGCACATTTCTCTTCCTCCAAATCCACCTTTTCCATGACACCTTTGGCATAACCTTCTAGCTTCTGCCCAAGGGGAACCTGCAGTCCTCCAAATGCTGTTGAACTACAAAGCCCATCATCCCTGGCCACTGGCCACACTGGCTGGAATGGATGGGACTTAAGAGTGCAGCAACATTTGGGGTGGCCGCTGGTTCCCCAACACTGCTGTACTGTAACTAAGCATGACTGAAATGTGGCTGAAATAATGCACACTTCCCTTTGTCTTGCCTACCTCCACACATATCCCTTCTATGCTACACCACCAGGACTCGTAATCTGGTGAACCGGGTTCTTGTCCCTGCTCCTCCACATGCAGTTGCTGGGTGACCTTGGGCTAATCACACTTCTCTGAAGTCTCTCAGCCTCACTCACCTCACAGAGTGTTTGTTGTGGGAGAGGAAGGGAAGGGAGATTGTTAGTCGCTTTGAGACTCCTTCAGGTAGTGATAAAGCGGGATATCAAATCCAAGCTCCTCTTCCTCTTCCTCTTCTTTTTTCTGCTTCTGCTATTGTCCCCTTCTCTCTTTTCTTGTTCTGTATCCAAATATAGATGGTGAGCCCCTCAGAACCAGGACCCACTCTCTTTTCCTTGGAAACTGGACCACAGCCCAGTTTCCAGGTTGGCCTTCAAGATGGTCTGAGATCCCGGAGAGTGTTGCTCATCAGGGTAAAGCAGGCAGGCCTGAACTAACTGGCTCATGATGAGCTTCATGTTATGCAGCTCCCTAAGGCCTATGCACATTGAAGACACGCCGGCCAACTAAAACCAGCTCCATTAAAATGATTTTCAAGAGGCTGGCCTTTCACTGGTTTTCAGGGGAAGAAATTTTGGGATGCCACCAGTGCCTTTTCTCCCTGGGGGTACTTAAGGGTACGCATTACGTGCACCTACCCCCCCCCATGTTAAAAGTGTGGCACTTACTGCAACAACTTCATGGTGAATATCGGCATCTTTTTCTTTCTTTCTTTCTAAAAAAAGCACTGGATGCTGCAATGATACATATTAGCTCCTGAATCTCACACAAGGACAATGTTGCTGTTGAAGTCATTTAGGTTTGGCCAGAATAGCCTGCAACGGCCGTCAAACAGGGGAAGCCCCTGCAATGGGCTTGAGGCTCTGCAAGAGCTTCCCCTTAAGGAAAAACCCTTGCAAAGCCTTGCTGCCTGGCAGTGGGAGGCAAACTCTGCAAGGGCATCCAGAAGGCCCCCCTCTCGCTGAACCTCAGTGAGAGGGGATGTTCTGGAGAGCTTTGCCATTGGACCCCCTCCATCCCTAAAGGTGGTGGGAGACCAGTAGCAAAGCAGAGCTGCTCCAGTGACAGTGTTTGCGCAGGCAGGATGCCGCCTCTCGCTTTTCTGCCACCTGAGGCGGCTTCACCCTGCCCCATCTGTGGGCTGGCTCTGCTGTCAAAAATAACCAGTTTGGATGTGACCCAACTTTGCAGGACATTTCCTCTTATTTATGCTTTCATTTGGGTAGTAGAAGCTCAGGTTTCTGCACACACGAGAGGTCAGAGTTGGGAAACCATGAACACAAAGCCCAAGGGAATATAGTCAAGTTTCAAAGCAAGTTCTACAGCCACATGTGAGATGGGAGGAGAGGGAGGAAAGAGGAATCCTTGTAACTATTTGACACGCATTGATGTGCTTGGTTGCGGAGATGAGTTGAAATGAAACATCTGCGCACCTCAAATCACTGTCTGTCTTAGCATACTGCTGCAGCTGCAAAACACATCTGGAGTCCTGCTTCCGCCGACAAGAATTATGTATCTTTGTGCCTCAACCTACTTTCTGCTCCTGCTTGGAATTATTAAAGACACCTAGCACTGCTTACAAAGCACTAAAAATAAGAGGCTGAAACCACAGAGCATCTTCATTTAAAAACTAAAAACTGATAAACTAATGCAAGCTAAGATGGCGGTGCTTTTGCACAGCTCCCATTCATTTCTAGGGAGCCTGGGCAGGAGAACTTCCCCAGTGGATCTCTATAATGTAGCCTTTAAAGCAGGGATCGCCCCATGCCAAGCGGCAGGCCTCTTGGAACGGACTGATGCCATGCTTGCTCATGGCAAATTTAGAGGCAATTACAGGCAGCGGGGTGGAGATCTGCTCATGGTCTCCAGTTGCAAAACTCAAAAGCTATCATTCTCCTCCAGGCGGATGGAACCCACAGTTTGAAGCCTGGTCATTTGTCACTGAAGCCAAACAGCAATTTGTGAGGCAGTGGGTCATATTTTTAGCTTCCAAATGGTTGCTGCTACCTCCCAAGTAGTTATTTGACTTCGGTTAAGAAAGATGACTGGGCGCATTCCCACCAACTGCACCACGGCCACATGAACAGGCTGCATCCAACTGGTTCCCAAAAGCCAACACGGATTCTGCCTAAGCAGTTTTCAGCAGCTATATTTATTCTCTCTCAGATGTCCTTGGCAGATACTTCCAACCGAATGAAAGATTTGGGTTAGTTTGGGGGTTTTTTTCTTCTTCTTCTGAAAAAATAATATTCCAAGGGTCAGATCTTGTTCTCCCTCCTCCTTTTGCTACCCCCAATATAGAAGGTGCAAAGTCAAAGCCACATAGCTAAAAGGGGAGGAGGGGAGAATCTCTGCCCCCCCCCCGGGGGTCTCCAGTCATCTGTCCGTCCATCCACTCGTCCGTCCGTCGGAGAGAGGCAGCCCATTCATGTATTTATTTTGCACGGGGCTTGCCTGTGGTTCCCTGCGCTTCAAAGTACACAATCCAAAAAGCCCCCCCTCCCCCGCAGCGCTGCGAAGGATAAATATGCATGGCTTGTAATTCGGTTGCAGTTCTTGCTCCCAGCTGATAGGGTGACGTGGAGTTTGGAGAGGCTCGCAGATTGGCTTTTTGATTTGGCTTCTCTGCTGCAGTTGTGCACAAGGCTGGCTGGGTCTGCCTCTCATCCAGAAAGCAAACAGGCGCCGAGGTTGGCCCGCTTGCTGTCTTGCCAGGCTGCAAAGTCTCCCTCTCTCTCTTCTGAAGCACCAGGGATGGTGTGAGAAGAAGCCCACCCTGCTGTCTATTTTCTTTTGGAAGAGGCGGGGTGTGCCGCCACCACCACCTCCCTCCCAACCACCCCCGCCCTTCTCGCTCGCCCACCTTATCTTCATCTCCACTGTGCCTCCCTCCCTCCCCTCCAAATTACTCTGCACACACCACCGAGCATAAGCGAGGCCGGGCGGTGGGGAGGGGGAATCGCCCGTGTTTTTTAAACCCACGCACTTCCCCCTTTTTCAAATGCACTTCCCCACGCGCAGCGGTGGAAGAGGAGCTCGGTCCACCGGCGAGCCAGGCAAGTTGGATTGACATGCCAAGGAGGCCCCCCCTTCCCCCCTCTCCGCTCCACACCTCACCATCCTCCCGCCTGTCCTGGCAACGATCGGGCACGAGATGCAATGAGATCGCTTTAGAGAACCGGAAGGATCTGTAAACTGGGGAGCAAGGAGGACCCCGCCGCCCCCCGCGCAAAGAATCAGAAAGGTAAGTGGGCAGAGGTCCATTCCCATTTCAATGTAAACAAAATATGCAGGTTTGTGGCTGGGAAGTCCTAGTTTCGCTACTGCATGCGAATTCCCATATAGTTGCGTGTGTGTATGTGTGCGTTTAGGGAGAGGAGAGGGAAGGGTCTCTTTGCAAAAACCAAGCCCCCCATCAGGAAACTGCTGGATCAAATGTTGCAAATGCAAACAGGAGGGCCGTTTCCCTGCTTGGAGGATGGAGCTGTCGCTTGCCTGCGTGTGAGGCTGTGCATTTGTGAGTGCGCGTGTGTGTGTGTGTTGCACATGCATATGGAGATAAGCCGGGTGCTGCAGCCTCGCATCCTAGTTTTGCACGCAGACCGTTTGAAGGAGCCGGAGGAAATTGCAGGGAAGGAGGGGATCTGCTCGGGGTTTGTGCTCCGTCAGAAGGTGCATGAAAGCAGGCTGCCCCTGCTGGCTTTTGCCTGCCGCTCTCCAAACTCTCCTGCCACCCCACCCCCTCGCCGTAGCGGCTTTTGCACGGGGATCAGGAGGGAGGCTGGGTGGGGGCGGTGAGATTTTAATATAATAACAAGCCGGCAAGGGCTCCGGCGAGAAGCGTGCAGGGCGCTCCGTTTCACAGCCAAAACCCGGGGATTCCTTGATGCCTTGCTGCCGAACTTGCTGACAGCCTTTTGGAACAGATGCAGGAGGGAAGGGCGAGAGAGGTGGCTCAGTGCAGGAGGTGAGGGGAGACGAGGATTTGGGTTTTTTTCCCGGGGGGGGGAGGGAAGGGAGGCAGGAGCAATGGGCAGAATAGATGCCTTTAATGCAGTGGCCATAAATTTCTTTTTCTCTCCCCAAACGCCCTATTTGGGTCTTGTTTGGGTCTGGAGCCGTAGCTGAGAGCTTTGCACAAAAAGTGGCGCAAACGGAAACCCCATAAACGGATCGACTTGCTCCTTTAAAAAACAGCGATCGTGCTGGGATCACTCCACAGAACATCTATATGTCTGTTTTAATGGCCGAGGAGGGGTTGTTCGGGTAGAGAGAAGGACCGGCTGCAGTTCAAGGAAAAGGGATTTCCAGCCGCTGTTTGGGCTCGGGACTTATTTCAAAATGAAAGCAAAGGAAGCTCTTGCAGGCAACCCCCCCCCCAAATCCTCCCATGTGTTTGCGCGGGTCTCCCTTTCCCCCCTCGACTTGCGCGATTAATCTTAGGCAGCTGTCGTGCTCCATCCACTACCGCCGAGATCTTGTTTACCTCGGTTTTCAAATATAGCTCCTGTGCCATCCACTTTCCTAAATAGGGCAAGGAGGGCAGTTCACTTTGTAGGAACGGGAGGCAAGGGGGCGGACGGGGATCGTGGCTGCTTCCCCGGAAGGGGCTCACGCCTTGCCCCTTCCTGGCTTGTTGGGCCTACCAAGCCCATTCTCCTTTTCCTTAAAAAAAAAACCACCAAAATGTCAGGAGGGAGAACTGGAGCCAAAGAGCCCCCAAGCCTAGAGTGAAAAATCACGTGTATGCCCCCAACCCTTTTTTGAATAAGGGGTTCATCCCGTTAAAAATAAGGGACACTTGTAGATCAGGTGCTTCTCTTTGGAAGTGTAGTGCTGCTGCCTTATGCAGGAATAAATGAAAATACATACAGGTTAAGTTATTTTTTTTAAAAAAATGCTAAGGGCCAATTTTGAAAACTTAATACAGGAACAGATATTAGTTATTGTTTATCTCTTCTGAAATGTGATGTTTCCCCCTTCCTCTGCAGATTCTGAAAATGCACATTTGTCCTATCCTGACAGGACCATTTCCCTTTAACGAGAAGCATGCAAATGTGGTTCTTAGTTTGCCTGGCATAGCTCTGTCCTGTAGAACAGTCCTAAATAACACAGCTCTCAATGGAAAATGAAAGAAGAGAGATATTTGAAGAAGGGTTTTCTGGTGGGACCAAGATTGCATTGCTTGCTACTTCTTAATTCCGATGGTTATTCTATGTGGCCGTTTTTAGAATATAGTGGTTATGTGGTGGAGTCACCACAAACCTGACTTTGGCGTGGCGCCTTGGGGAGTTCTTTGGTAGATGTGTACTGAGATTGTAGATCCACACATCCTGATTCCATCTGCCTTTTGGAAAGCTTTTCAGGTAATGTGTACACTGGCTTTAACTAAACTTGCTGTGGTATTTTCTTTGGAAAGGACAAACTTCCAAAGCAGTGGAAATAAAACCAGCCTTCTCTGTATAGCCTGCACTCTGTTTGCTCGGGGTACCTGAGAACGCTTTCTGATTTCATCCATCTTCATAATTAGCCGTAATGGAAGGTCACCTGTTATCAGTTGGGAGGTAGACCAAGAAAAATGATCAAGGCTACCTACTGGCATCCAAACCCACTTCTTTTTAGTTCAACCCTCTAGTGCAGAACAACACTGGGTTTCTCTTCTGTTGTTCTCATTGGTTGCTTGCTAATAATCCATCTCTTGGATGGATTGAGACTGGAGGAACTCAAGTGGCTGAAATTCTGTGCAGTTGGAACAGGATGATCCCTCCTAGTCAGTAAAAGTTTCATTCATGAGAAGCTGGGCTATAAATATATATTTCATTTTTTTTCTGCATTGACTGGTAAAAGTATCCATTTGGTGTAACTCTGTAATTTCAGCGAACCTTTGGTGTAACACTGCAATTTCACATGGTAGCTATAACAAGCCGGTGTCCCACAATTATGGGAGTGGACCTTCTTTTCTGTGGGAAGGCTCTGTTCTTCAATTAGACACTGCTAGATGGTAGAAGATGTACATAGTGGGGATCATGTGTGTATTGCATGATTAAAGGACAAAATCTGAATTAAAGAGGAAAGCTTTGAGTTGAGCAAGTTAAAAGGAATGGTTTGTGGGATTCCACTTATGTACCCACCAATATTTTGTGACGTGACCTTGGACAAGTCACTCAAGCTTCTTCTGTGTTCTTGAGAGTAACCAGCCTGATATTTATCTGCTGCAGAGTGAAAGAGGAGGAACTGAAATCTATTCAGTAGAGGTTACATGTGTGTTTATCACAGCAGCAAAACATAAATGCTAATTTCAGAGTAAGAAAATGCCATATTCAGGTACTCCAAAAGCTGGGAGCCAAGAAAGTTCTGGTAATGGCTGGGTCAGCTCCGTGCTTGAGTGAGGTCCTCAACAATGTGGGTTCCCACTTATGTTGATGGCTGTGCTCCCTTAGGCATACTTGGAAGAAGTGGCAGCAGTGCTCCAAGACTGGCTCAGAGCTGGCATTTTAATATCTCACAGTGTCCCATGGCACCAGACATAGTGTCACGCTTGTGCTTTTATGGGAAATTGAAGTGGGGGGTCCCAAAGCACATGTCCGTTCCAGAGGACCCTGGCAGTTGCTGATGTCTAGCCAGGACAACAGCATATTAAAGCTGTTGCTATCTGTGGCGTGTGCTGGATAGGCTTTAGCAAGAGAGACATTGGTCAATTGTTTCTGTTGACAGCTCTTTTATTGGTATTGGGTGAATAATTTCATTTATTTGTAAAGAGTAATGAGCAACCCTCTGCAGCTTCCCTGAATGCTCTAACAGCAAAGACATTAGCAACCATGGAGGCAATGGAATTTTTATGTGTTTGGTAACACCACAAGACCAGCTGGATTTCTCTGGTTTTATGGCTGCTGGACAAGTTCCTGATAACATTAGATTGTGGATCACACTGTGGAAGAATAGGACACACTACCATTTTTGCATTTTTTCTGACAGCAGCAGAGTAGCACACTCAAAGCCACCCACCCCAGACATATATACCATGTTTGCATTCTCATGATATGCATCCTGTTTAGGTCATTTAAATGTACATACCTGTATAATAAACATTTGTCTCTTCACTTACCAGTGAGAATGTCCTTCCAATAGACTGAAGATCTGCCTAGTTTCTCTCAGTACATACAAAATGATTTGCTTCGCATTTCGAAGAAGAACACAGTGGGAATGCTGGCAGAGTAGCTAAGCCAGTGACATATGAATTAGGAAATCCCTTCGCCCTGAACTCACTAGTGACCTTAGGACAGGGTTAGCAGTTATGGTGCCCTCCGCTTGTTTCTGAACTACAAGTCCAGTCCCACCACCTCTGATCATTGCCCATGCCAGCTGGGGCTGGTGTTGGAATCCAAGAACACTTGAAGTGCATCATGGTGGCCACCCGTGCCATAGACAGACCTCTGCCTCTTAGACCTGCATTTGTAATACAGTCATACCTCATGTTGCGTCTGCTTCAGGTTGCTTGTTTTCGTCTTGCATCCCGCCGCAACCCGCAAGTACCGGAACAGGTTACGTCCGGGTTTTGCCACTCACGCATGCGCAGAAGCACTAAATCGCACTGTGCGCAGACACGGCACTTCATTTTACGTCAGTTCCGTGTTACGAACCATAACACGAGGTTCCACTGTAATGGATTAATGATACTGATCTACGTTACAGGATGTTTTGGTATGTGAAGTCCTTTGAACACACCAAAGTGCAATGCAAATATAAATATTATACCATGTGCACCCTATGTTTATTTGGGAGAAGCAGCTGGCCTATAATCTTCGTGAATTATGCTACCATGAAACCAGCTTCCTGGTTTTTTTTTTTTAAAAAATTGTATGGATTTCTCATCATTGGTTTTAAGGCAGCTGTGCATCTAAGATGTTATGTTATTTTTACATCTACCAAAGCATGAAAAAAGTCATTTTAAGTGGGCCTGTTCTGAGATGTCTGACATAGTACTTGTAGGCAGCAGAACTGCTTAAAACTCGATGTTGTTCATTTATGAATTCTGCTTGATAACTAGCCCTAGAGTGTGCCTAGAAATTGCCAGTGGCCCTTTGCGTCCAGGCAGAAAAATGCATCAAGAGCTTCTGGTGAAAATGCAAGCTGGAGTTGAAGCCTTTCTAATATATATTCTGAAGTTTATAAATCACAGTAACCATTACAGATAATCTGCCTGGAGACTACAGTTCTCAGTGCTGCTTCACCAGAAATGTACTCTTAACTAGGCATTCTACAAAAGTTGGGATACACTAAGAGCAAGAAGTCCAGGTTTGAGTTTATTAGTTTCTTTCAGAAACAACAATGAATGCTGCTACAATCTAGCATGACTATCCTACTAGAATTTCTTACACAGATTGTAGAGAAGTCATATAAAATAAATAAAATAAAATACTGTTTCAGCCACTTTGGGGAATTTCCTGAGTTTGAAAATGAGGCCTGCTAAATTTCCTCATTCACTAAAAGTGACACTTTTGCCGCATGGGTACTTGTTTAGTGCTGATTACTCTGTTCTAACGCTGGACTAGATGAAGATGGTGGGGGGTGATGATTTGTTTGTTTGTTTACCTATCCTTTGCCCTAAGGTTCCAGGGCAGGTTACAATATTAAAACACAGTATTTAAAAACTGTTATAAAGTGGGAACTAAAAATATACACCTCAAGTGTCAAAAGACAGGGTAAAGAGGTGCGTCATTAGCATTCGCCTGAAACTGTATAAGGAAGATACCAGACGCACCGCTGTTTGCAGCCACTTTGCTCCTCCATGGTCCCTTTGGGTGACACAACATGCTAAGCCAAGATCTGCCATAGTGTGTCATAGTTAAGCTGCCTCCAGACTAAACATGATTGGATGTAGCCAAGGTTAGAGCTTGGTTACAGCCAAGGTTCAGATAACATACTAAACCTTTGCTTAGCTCATTGAGCGGTAGCAGCAAAAAGGAGCAGAGAGGCTGCAAGATGTTCTCTGGGAGCTCACATTTTCTATCTAAAGCCACTGTTTGGCTTAGTGTGATGTGCAAAACATTGCCATGTTTGTTTTTTTCCTGCCCTCCCACACTACAGATCCCAGAGCAGGCCTTAAAAAAACCCCTCTAACTATATCCCTTTAGGATGTTTGAGTTTTCATGGCATACTGGCAGTGACTTAAATAGCAAATTTTATCTCCCTTTTTAAAAAGAAATGTTTAGATTAATACAAGCCCTCCTAAACACCTTTTCTGGAAGTAAGGTTTTGTTGCAGCTTTCTCGTAGTTAATTGGTGCTAAGGCCGGCAGCCTGATCCATCATTAGCAACCAAAAGAGCAGAAGTAGCAAGGAATAGTTTATTTTGTTTCAAAAGCTGTCATTGCCCTGTTATGATAAACTTATTTTAGACTGCAGCAGAATATCCCCATTTTGAGGAAGTTGCTGTGGAGTGTATCCTCAGTTTGCATTGCCCTAGAACATCCTCTGGTAGTTTATCCAAAGAGGGCACCCATTTGGATGAACATGGCAGGTTTGTAGAATACTCTAGGCCAGTCTTCCTTAACCTGGCATCCTCCTGATGTGGTTGGATTGCAACTCCTGTCGTAGCTGACATTGTTATGCTAGTGTCTGGAGTGATGGGAGATGTAGTCAAAGACATCTGTAGCTCATCAGGTAGAGGAAGGTGGCCATAAGCTAAGCCTACATAACATGTGACCAACCCAGCCAAATGCAGACCACCAGCCATGGGCAAATTATATTATTTGCCAGGGTGGGCAAGCTTGGAATTCAAGCAACGGCAGACAAGGAGATTAGCAGGTTGGGTTAAACTTGATGTGTTTATGCTGGGCAGGTCTGTTCAAGACCACAGAAAATTTAAAATACCCCCCCCCCCCGCAATCATCACAGTGGGTGTGAACATTTTAAATGTTTTATAGATCTCCAAACATAACTCAGTGGAATGGATTTAGGCCCACTAAAAGGCAAAATAAGTACTTAGTCATTTTAGATTAACAAAAAATCACACCATTATTACCCCTTATTGCTGTTTGTAATACTATAATACATAACTCTGTAATACTCAATACCATGAAACTGAAAGGGAGGAGGTAGTTAGGTAGTACTTGAAATCCCAAGTGCCATAGGGAGAGAACTGTTTAAAATAAGTAGCACTTATTTCCAGAGTAAGAAGTTTTAGATGCAATTGTTAGGAAATCAGCAGTTGTGGGTATTGGCCCCAATCCACTCAGTGTTAAACACTTTCAAGGTTCTATTGATCTTTTAGAAGAAACAGTCACGTGTCCCAGGGAAATCTGGAATATTAGGAAGTGCTTAAGTCTGGCTGAATTCTGTTTTGTTGTTGCATGTAGCAGATTCAGCAACCTTTTGAACAACAAGTGAGAGATCCTCAGCTAAACTGGCAATCCAGTGTGTTATTGCAGGCAATATATGATTATACAAATATAAAAATGTGCTTGTTTTCTCTGCCCCCCCCCCCCCGTAATAAGACTGTTTTTTTAAAAAACATTTCACATGAAAGCCAAATGAATGTTTTCTTTAGCTGGCCTTCTTCAGTGTGTTTTAACATGCTCCAGCTTGGGCTGCCTGCCAAATTTCATTTGTTTCTCAATCAAGCAATAATATGATCTAATTCAATATTTAAAGAAATTAAATAAACACAGGGATCGTTTTTATGTTGTGGCAGAAGCTGTAAAGTCAGGAAAATCATCCACAGATCTCCCAATTGAGAGACTCCATACTTTTGCTTCTGGCACATATTACTTATTTTGCAGAGTATTCCAATTGATTTAGCTAAGAAGAACCCTAATGTTTTGATGCAATTTGCTAACATATGGTAAATGGTTCAGAGTACCTGATGGGGATATCTAGGATCAGATGCGTTACTGGGCTTTTTTAAAGTGGCAAAGCAAGCAAGCAAGCAAGCAGGAAAACATTCTTTTAAAGTTACTGGCTCAGAAAATCAGTCCGTCTGCCCAAACATACATACATTAGACTGCAGTTCTCTACATACTTACTTGTGAACAAGCTCCGTTGAACCCAATGGGACTTACTTCTGAATAAATATGCATAGGATTTCTCTGTTAGTCATTTGCCTGAAAAAAGGAGCAGATGTAGCTCTTCCAGGTTATAGCAGTTTACTTTCATGGTCATCTGGAACAAATTCTCTCACCACAGGTGACCAGGCAAGAGGACTTTTTCACTGCTGCTTTTTGGCAGAATGTTTGTCACTGAAGCAAACATTTGTTCATTCACTTCAGTGAAGCAAGAGCATGCATTACATAAGGGCGCTGTGGCCATTTTGCTTATTAGAAAAGTCTCTTCCTCTTTTTACGCTGGAGGCGATGACTTGCGGCCTGTAGTCTTAAGACAGTGCTGTAGTTGTCGAACCACACCATTTCTCCAGAGGATCCACTAACTTGACTGTAATTCATGCTGGATAAAGAAAAGTTGTGGGTTCCAGCATAGCTGTCTTTAGAATAGTCTGTTGCTGACCGAGTCTGTGTCACAGTGGTTTCGGCAACAGCAGGTGTGAAAATGGAACAGGTATACCCTGCCACATTGTCTTCTCAGCTGAAGTTTTATTGGAGCTCCTAACTGCATTGTGTCAGATGTCAGACCCAGCCAATGGCAAGGCAAGAAGGGATATGGCACGGGCCATCTTCAGACACTACCACTCTGACAGGTGCACTGCTAACACCTGTGCTGAGGTTCTCTTTTATCTTCTTTCAGTGAGTATCCGGCAGCTGGGATCTTTGAGATACCATTATAATATCTCACGGTGCCCCCACAACATATTTCCTCCCCAGAACTCTGTGGCACAGTTGGGATCTAGGAGCTGCCGTTTTAGTTTCCCACAGAAAGTTGGTATCTGACACAGCTCCCATTACAACTCTAGTCCTCTTTACATGTTACGGTAAAGAATGATGACACACGTATATGAAATGGGATGCTGCAGACAAGCATGTCAGTCACATGGCTTTCCGACCCGTGGAAGGCGACCTTTGGGAGTCTTTCCTTTTCAAAATTAATTTACAAAATGCACAGTGTGAAAAATAATAGGAAGGACCCTTTAATATTAAAGAATATAAATAGAATGTTATGTTTATGAGGGCTGAAACCCATTAAGAGCACTTCCAAGAACAGGTCTGTCATTAGAAAAGATGCTTATCTCTGTGTTAATCTACTTAGCTAAAACTTAGAAAGCAGGACAAGAGTTACCAATGCAGGCTAGCTCCCTTGCTTCTTTTATACCTTTTAAAAAGAAGCCTGTTCTTGTTCAAACCCACTAAATCCATTCAAATCCCTGCTACCCCACAATTGCTTTACCCCACAATTGCTTTACCCATAGGGTATAGTGAAATTCCACATTTTGATGTGCCATTCTTGCAGCTGAGGAGATTGATTATTTTTCCAATACCTTAAAGTGTCCTCACCACCACAATCATAAATAACAATAATTTCTCTTTCACCTGTGAGACAACATCTTTAAAATAATTCAATAAAAGTAGTTTAGAGTCAAACTATAGTCTATATTTCAAAATCATTTGAACATTCTGAAAAATCCCCT
Organism: Podarcis pityusensis; assembly: GCF_964106645.2. Taxonomy (NCBI): domain Eukaryota; kingdom Metazoa; phylum Chordata; class Lepidosauria; order Squamata; family Lacertidae; genus Podarcis; species Podarcis pityusensis. The sequence continues at coordinate 47,296,995 of NC_138028.1, forward strand.
GCCTATAATTCTTTGCCACGGGGCAGGTCCACCACCAGTGGGAAAAGTCAGTCTGCCCATTCCATATTTCCAATTATTAGAACGCTTGGTTTTATAAATCCTAAATAAACCTGATAAAGATTAGGTACCAATTTATCTACATTTTAATGCATTATCTATTAAGGTTATTGATGCTGTGTATCTGTTGATACTTAGCCAACTATATTTCCATATGCCATCAAAAACTATTCTCTAAATATTATTTCCCTTTTCATGTGTGGTATAAGTGATTTGGCTCTCTTCTTTGGATAATATAATTAAACAAATTCTAGATGGCGCATATATATATAGATATATATCCCAAATTTGTTTTTCTGAATCGATTTAACTGCTTCAGTTCACTGACATTCAATCTTAACCAATAGTTTAGAAAGTCTCATATTTGAAAATACTCAAATAATATTAAATTTGAATTTTCCAATCTATCCTCCACCTGTGTTAAAGCTACAATCAGAAATTTATTAAGACTGCCTTTTTGGCCATAAGTGAACTTACTAATAGCCCAATTTTTATAAAATTTCAGAGGCCAGTGGGGAAAATTGGGGGTTATCCCACATGTTCCATAACCTCAGGAAGATGCTGCTTGGCCCCTTGTCTTAACTTTGTTGTCGTTGTTGTCATTCATTCACAAAAGAGCATTTGGCAGAATTCCTACAAAATGTAGTTCAATATCATTTATGTAGTCTTGCCCTGCTTCTTGATGCCATTCTGATATCTGCACTAAATGGATGGCCATATGCCTTCTGTTATGTACTGAAGTTCTCACCCTGGGCCAGCAGGGGGATACTGTAGATAGTTATGCAAATGAAGGATCAAAAAGTGAAGTTCAGTGATTGGATAGTTTTAGAAAATGGCAACAGTTACATTGTTCTGGAGCTCTATATAAGCAGGCTGACTGAGCCCCTCAGCTTAGTTCTGTTCTGACATCTGAATAAAGAAGAGCTGTTTGAAGAATCGCTGTGTCGTCTGCTATGTTCACCCACACCTTCTATATTTGTGGATGCTCCCCACACATTTCAGAACCGCAGGGTAAATTGTGCATGAGTATAGAAGTCTCCCCACTTCAGAAGAAGTTGGGAGGTGTTGGAATGATGGGGGGGCAGAGCTAACAGTCTCATCTCTGCTGCTCCCCCTCATGTATTTACTCTTTACTTCAGTGCTTGAAGAAGGTTTCTTTCACATCTATAATCTCTTATTAGTTCCCATAATTCAGCTACTGGGGCCATGCTGGATATCTAAATCTAAAGAGAAATCTTTCTGCAAGTATTTTTTTTTAATGACACATTTAGGCTAGTTGCCTCAGAACTGTATTTCTTCATAACTGAACTCCAAGCAAAGTGAGATCGTGATTAATTAAAATAATAATAATAATCCCAAATTAGCCTTGTGGGTGGGTTGCTAGGCTGCCAGCAATGGGGGCAATAAACATAGATTCTTTGTGAAATTGCTCACTTCAGGGGCTTTTGTTCCTGATTTGCTGACATTTAAGGGCCATCACCATGGAACAAGATGGAAGCTTGGTAGATACAGGTGGTTACATTCACACCAGTTTTTGAGTGAAATGGTTGCTTTATCATCATCACCCCAATCCGCTTTATAGCACCCTAGATCACTTTATGAGGTGTAAGAATACCTCAGGTCTATTGGCCAGACAGGAAATCTGTTGGTGTGTTGACCAAGTTATCTCTGGGGCTTCACACAGGAGCATAAAATTATTTGACTGTTTTAAATAGCTCCTAATGTGAATGTAATCTCTGTGTAGATGAAAACCTTGACTTCAGTTTATGTTCAGTTTTTTTGAATGAGTTCTTTCCTGAAGTAATGTTATTCATATGTGAACTAACGCATGAAAAAGTGCAGGTGATGCTTTTTGGTGCCATATGTGACCTGAGTGGAATGCATCTGTGCTTACGACTTCCTTGATACTGTCAGAGGTCCCTCTGCAATGGCAATAGCATCACTCGCATCTCTAGGATCACGTCCACCCAGAATGGAGGGAGATGTAGCATTAGGAAGCGGGGATAGCTGTGATGCAGGAAACAGCTGTATTGTTGCCTGTACAGTGGTACCTCGGGCTACATATGCTTCAGGTTACAGATGCTTCAGGTTACAGACTCCGCTAACCCAGAAATAGTACCTCGGGTTAAGAACTTTGCTTCAGGATGAGAACAGAAATCATGCTCCAGCGGCAGGGCGGCAGCAGGAGGCCCCATTAGCTACAGTGGTGCTTCAGGTTAAGAACAGTTTCAGGTTAAGAACGGACCTCCGGAACGAATTAAGTACTTAACCCGAGGTACCACTGTACCTCTTAACAAAAAATCTACCTAGATCTGCTTCATAGGGTGTGAGATGGAATATTATGCATTTGAACCAAAGGACTGGGGAGGGGGTGGAGAATTAAAAATGAAGGAAAACCCAAGACAAGTTTACAAAATGGCAGGGCATCACTTTGAGACAGGGAGCCAATATGGTGCCTTATGGATGCTTCAGACTACAACAGGCTTCCTCAACCTTGGCTCTTCAGGTGTTTTCCCATCATCCCTGACCACTGGTCCTGCTAGCAAGGGATCATGGGAGTTGAAGGCCAAAAACATCTGGAGGGCCAAGGTTGAGGAAGCCTGGACTACAATTTCCATCTTCTCTGGCTATTATCCGTGGGGCTTATGGGAGTTGTAGTCCAAAACTTCTGGAGGGCTCTACACCCTGCTTTAGGGATAGGGATGGGAGGTGTCTGCTGGGGCTTAATGATGATGTGTTGGAATTGCATCCTGGGGGGGAATATATCCTTCCGATATTTTTATTTTTTTTAGGGGCAGAGCATGGGGGGGGGGGAAGGAAGAAGGGACAGTTGTGTCACATGCCATTAATTATGTGATAAGAAAAATCCGCTTCACATTCCTGATCCTTGTACAGCCACCTTCCGCACAGCAGTAAAAATTGCAATGAATGGGCTACTTGGGAGAAATAGTCCACTTTTTCAGCTGCAAATACTGTGAATTTAAGTGCTCCAAAATGTAATCCTGCTGCATCAGAGGTACGACTTGAGGGAAGGCACGCCAAATGAGAATCAAATGCACATTTATTGTAAAATAAACTGATTGTGCAGAAAGGCTCTGAGATACGGCTGCCAAACAAATGAGACCTATCTGAGAAGAGAAATCATCCTTCCTTAACTTTCACTCCATCCCTTTGAGATACCTTGTCTCATCTGATTCTCCCCAGATTTAGTTCAGCACAAATTCAGTTTATGCTGTCCTTCAGCTTGTCATGGTCCAAATATTATTTGTCACTCTTGACATTCCTGTTGATCTCAGAATTTCCCGTGAAGTTACTATTCAATACTTATAAGCAAAACGAGGACAACCAGATTCTACCTTGGGACCTGCATCCAATTGCTGTTGTCAGCCTATGACCCAGGCAAATAGGGGACTCTGGGTATCCAAACAGTGGTCTGTGCATACTTTTCTAGCTATTTCGTTCAATCCATCACCTGTTCTCCCTTGCATTGGCACCAGTGGGATGTCCCCCCAACCCCAATGCTAATTCCTAATTGCTACACAGGAGATGTGATTTTTCTGAAATTTCCACTAGTGAAGGAATGCCCAAATCTTTCCTCCATACACTGCAGTGATGATGACTATTTCCCTCCCACCAGGTATCTAACTAAGAATGACCAACAGCAGGATTGCTAAGCATGCTGTTAAGTGTCACATGTAGCTAGACCCTCACTGTTTCAGGTGTCTAGGCAAGGCAAGAGTTTCAAATATGGCTTAAACTCATAATAATTCAGGCACACACAAAAATAAAATAGCATTTCTACTATTTCTACAGGACTTTAAAATAGTCTAAAATCTGGAAAATAACCACTTTGAGATGAAAATTTTTAAAGAATGGGAAACTCTCCCTTTATTTTTTACAGAACTAAATACTTAGATCAGTGGTGTCCAAACTGTATTACTGGAGTCCTTGGATTCACCGGGACTTCCTTGATGGGAAGAATGAAAATGGCAGACCAGCTACCCATCATTATTGATCTTATAGGATGTATTATTTCAGTTGTACATTTCTATTTCAGTTGTACACTTCCATTAGCATTTTCTGCCATTGTTTATATGCAAGTTTGCCCAATATACATATTTTTTGCAGATAAATTTCCCCTAAAATAACACATTTTTTTGTGTTACTTTCACTAATGTGCGTTTTTACAGGCACTCAAACCTAGCATATCCATTTTTATACAAGTTACTTGGTTTGATAACAGCATTGTAAAATTTGGAGAATTGTAAAATTTGAAGGATAGCTTTGTTTCAGCCCCTGTTTTGTTTTAGAAAATACAAAGGAGGGGCTCTGTGTGATATGACAGATGGGTGAGACCCCCTCCCTCAACTCAGAGATAGTTAGAAGGACAAAGCCTGAATTTAGAGTTTGCAGTGATATGACCTAGAAGTAAAGCAGCTAGCTGGAGAAAGAATCGGAGGGCAATGTTTGATGTCTGTTTGAACCCATGGCTGTGGCTATCCAAGACCCTTTTGGGGTGCTAATGCTGCAAACCCCTCCATCGTAGGCTCAGGTTGCATATATGTGTAAATAAGCCATAAATCATGAAGATACCACTGTCTCTGCTGTGCCTCATTTCCAAAAGGAAACATGAACCCTGGGTAAGCGTCTGGAGCCCCTGGAATCTTGCAGAGCTCAGAGACTGGAGTGACGTGCAGCAATATTAAGACTGCATCCTAAAATGGCCTGATAGGGAGAAAGAAACACATTTTGCAAGCTAGATCTCTCATCCCCTATGAACAAGATGGTCCCTAGGTCGCCCTGTTGTAGCAGTTTGGGGAAAGAGAAGCTACCTCAGCTGGAATGTGAGGGGTTAGATAGATGGGCAGCTTGATAGGCTGTTCTGTCTTCTCCTTCCTCCCCTCTGAGAAAGGTGGTCCTTTGGCAGCCTTGTGGTAGCAGTAGTTCATTTTTAGAGAAGAAGAAACAGTTACCTGTGCATAGCCTGGCAGGAGATGCCTTTACGAACAGCTTGTGTCAATCAATTTATCTGTGAGCGATCACAAAAACGACTGAATCAGTCAAGACACACACCCCTTCTTTGTGGGCAGAACTGTCTCCAGCAAACAGGCCCATTTACATAGCCTAACACATGCAGGTGTCCTCCCAAGCTGAGGAAATTACATATTGGGATCTTGTTAAAAGATTCAAGCAGTTTGCCGTGATTACTGTGTGTCAGAAGCATTTGGGTAGAGAGATTTGAGTGACAGTGAAGAGAAGGCACAGAAGAAGAGGAGAGATACACGCTCAGGAACAATAGATAATATAGTTAGTAAAGCACAACGTTTTCATTCTGTGTAGGTTTCACAGTTGAAAGATAATTAATAATAAAAATAACAGCATGTAGCCTTGTGATGTACTTTACTTTGTTCCATCAACCGTTTCTGAAGGGTACCATCCATCTTGTGGTCTTGATCATCATTAGCACATGCATTCCTCTTTGCATGTCTCCAGTAGATCCGTTCCCCAAAAGCAGAATCGAGCCATTTCCAGAGTTGTATGAATAAAGAAGAGGATGCATCACTATGCTGCATCTTTCCCTTCCAATTCTGCCTGCCAGGGATCAGGTCACCAGGTCAGGCTTGAAACCTTGTCAGAGCCAAAGTGCTGGAGGCCGCAGATCCGCTAAGGGCAAGCCAATGTTCTGGTCAGAAAGCAGCTCTTGGTCAGAAGCCAGAGGACAAAGCTAAATGATAAACAAGGAGCTCAGAATGAGGGAAGCAGAATCTGTGCCAGGGGTTACGTGGGTGGGCAGACTGGATCAGAAGGTGAGGGGTTGGATTTCAGGGGTGGAGCTGGATTAAGGAATGCCGGAGTGAGAATTGTGCTGAGCTAGATTCTGGGACCCCATACCTCTGCCTGAACCCACTCAGAGGCCTGCAGGGTTGGTGCACGTGTTGATCACTTGATTGCCTATCACATCATCCCTTAGTACGCAAAGCTGAGTGTTTGAAACTCCACTGAAAAGCATCTTGCTTGAGATGAAGCTGATGGGTGATACGTAACTTCTCTGTGTGGGGTTGCATACATGATAGCACATTCATGTAAGCAGGTCATGAAATTCTTATTTTATCTGTAAGTTGCCTTGAGTTCCTGTTAAGGAAAAGGGTCAGAAAATAAACAAATAGATGAAGAGATAAATAATGCAGTCATCATGTGATGAGCATGCACGTGTAAACTGGTATTATTATCCTGCCCAGATGGCATGTGTGCACAGAGGTCTACATGAATCTATTTTCAAGTAACTAAAGCATGGGTAGGCAAACTAAGGCCCAGGGGCCGGATCCGGCCCAATCACCTCCTAAATCCGGCCCACGGAAGGTCCGGGAATTAGCGTATTTTTACATGAGTAGAATGTGTGCTTTTATTTAAAATGCATCTCTGGGTTAATTGTGGGGCATAAGAATTCATTCATTTCCCCCCCCAAATATAGTCCAGCCCCCCCAAGGTCTGAGGGACAGTGGACCGGCCCCCTGCTGAAAAAGTTTGCTGACTCCTGAAAGCCAAGGTGCAGTATCTCCATCCTGATAGGGTTGCATCTGGGCCACCAGCTGAAGCTGATGGAAGGCACTCTGCACTATGAGGCAACTTGTGACAGCAGTAGACCCAGAGGTATTCCCAAGCTATGCACCTACTCTTTCAGGGAGAGTGCAGCCCCATCCAGAACAAGTTGCACCCCCCATACAGTTTGAGGGACCACTAAGTGCATTAGTATATCTGGATTAAGCTTCAGTGTGTTGGTTCTCATCTAGTTCATTACCAGAACCTGGCATTAGTTAAGTACATCCTCTAGCCAGAAATAGAACTGCATACCAACAGCATATTGATGACAGTGAATTCCAAAACTCAGGATGACCCCACTCAGCAGTTCCATGTAGATGTTAGATAGCGTGGGATGTAAAATTGACCCCTGTAGCACCCCGCTTTGGATGAAGCTAAACAGCACCTCATAAGCACCAGCTTCTGGAGATGGCTATCCAAGTAGGACTGGCACCACCACAAAGTGACAATCTACTCCCAACTCAGACAGCTGCTCCAGAAGGATACCAAGGTTAATGGTATCAAAAGCCACCAAGAGATGAAGGAGAATCGATAGGGTCACACTCCCTGCTTTTTCTTTCCAGATGACTACACGGCAGTCAAGGTGGTTTCCATGCCAAAATCAGACCTAAACCTTGTTTGAAATGGATCTAGAAAATCAGTCTCATCCAAGAGAACATAGATCTGGTCAACAACCACCTGCTCAAGAACCAAGCCCAGGAAGGGGACATTAGTGACCAGGCAACAGTTATTCAGATCTTCCTGGTTCAGGTAGAATTTCTTAAGGAATGATCTTAATGCTGCCTCCTTCAGGCAGCCAGGGACTGCCCGCTCTCATATGGAAACTCATCCCTGGCTCAATGGACCATTCCTTCACTACTCAATTTTATCAGCCATAAGGGAAAGGATCAAGACTACAAGTGGAGTTTATACAAGCACCTTATTCACATCCTTGAGCTGTACCAGCTGAAACTCACCCAACAAAGAGGACCAGTGCCTCTTGAGATCTGTCTTCTATAACAGAAGAGCTAAGGTCCCGACGGATGCAAGCCACTATCCTTGAAATGCTTTGCAAACAATCACAGTGTACCACTGTGAGTTCCAAAACCCCTTTGGGCCAGCATGTAGGAAAATCCCCACTGGACAGCATAAAGAAGATGCAGTGGAGACAGCAAAGTCATTCTTGTTTGCTAGCTCACGAGGCAAGGTAAAATGGGAAGCAAACAGAAAACATTGGTGCTAAATAGATTAGCCAAATTCTAATGCACCCATCTCTTCATTTCTGGTAAATTAATCCATCTGTAAGACGTATCCCACATTACAACCCTCGTGTCTAACTTTACTGGGCATTTCAGGATTGCTACTTTTCCTCCTTTCCTCTGCTCTCCTCCTTCTCCCTTATGCAATCCATCTTCCCAAACCCATCCTGACAGATGTTGCCCTCCTGGTGACGTCCAGTGCACACAGCCTATTGCATGAAAACTAGTTTTGTGGGTGAATGCAGCATGAGCAGTGACCCTACTAGCATCCCTGCTAAAAATACAACTTGTTCCTTTTGGCAGTGCAGGGATTTGCTTTCAGATAGGTATGTAGACTCGCCCCCTGGATGCACTGTACTTTTGTACCCACTGGAGGGCATGGTGTAACCTTTTGTGCTCCTCACCGGGAAACAATTCAGAGGTGCGGGGCACCAGGTAAATCTTTTATAAACGCATAAGCAGCAAGGATCCCAGTGCCCTTGCTCCATTACTTCCCAGTAAAATACCTTTTTGGTCAACACACACAGCAATCCCTCCAGGCTTCTCCTTCTGTAGCTTATATAATTCTGCATAGGTCTACTGTAGATTTCACAAGTCTTGCTAACTGCAGCCCTTTGCCAATATAATTTGGAGATAACTACCATTGAATTCGGGACACGGGTGGCACTGTGGGTAAAACCTCAGCGCCTAGGACTTGCCGATCGCATGGTCGGCGGTTCGAATCCCCGCGGTGGGCTGCGCTCCCGTCATTCGGTACCAGTGCCTGCCAACCTAGCAGTTTGAAAGCACCTCCGGGTGCAAGTAGATAAATAGGGACCGCTTACCAGCGGGAAGGTAAACGGCATTCCGTGTGCTGCGCTGGATTGCCAGATGCAGCTTGTCACGCTGGCCACGTGACCCGGAAGTGTCTGCGGACAGCACTGGCTCCCGGCCTATAGAGTGAGATGAGCGCACAACCCTAGAGTCTGGCAAGACTGGCCCGTACGGGCAGGGGTACCTTTACCTTTACCTTTTACCATTGAATTCAGAAGGGTTTACTTGAACTACGCATGCATAGGAATGGACTGCGTGAATGGCTTTCTGTTTCTAACACACATAAAAGAAATCCAAATATCATTCATATGGCTATTTTAATTCAAATTGTCACCCCCTGAAATATGGCTGTTTAATTTGATTGCTATGGTAGAATCATACCGCTCTGCTCAAAGGTGACCACTTACACATCATATAGCTCAGTCAGTACAGCATGAGACTCTTAATCTCAGGGTTGTGGGTTGAAGCGCCATGTTGGGCAAAAGATTCTTGCATTGCAAGAGGTTGGACTAGATAATGGTCCCGTTCAGCAGTTAAGGAGGCAGTTTCTTCATGTGCTGGAGAGGGAAGTGTGGGGTAGATGGGGCCCGTCAATCTGAGAAGATAGCAAATCTAGAAGAAGAACTCTGATGCTAAACTGCTGCCTTGTGGAATATTTTTTGGGAGAAGACAAGGCTAAGGAGTAAATCCTGTACAAATCTGGAGTGGAGTCCTTGTACAGTCGTACCTCGGGTTAAGTACTTAATTCGTTCCGGAGGTCCGTTCTTAACCTGAAACTGTTCTTAACCTGAAGCACCACTTTAGCTAATGGGGCCTCCTGCTGCCGCCACGCTGCTGGAGCACGATTTCTATTCTCACCCTGAAGCAAAGCTCTTAACCCGAGGTACTGTTTCTGGGTTAGCAGAGTCCGTAACCTGAAGCATATGTAACCCGAGGTACCACTGTACAGCTCCTTCTGGCAATTCCTGCAGCCAAGCTGGTTCCAAACCTTTGGACCACATCAGCAAAGCTGAGAGGAGGATCTTGTCATCTGGGCAGCCCAGGACCTCCATACACACTGGCCAGGCTTGTGCCCTAAGGAGGTAACTTCAGTGATGCTAATTTAGAAAGCAACAATGTGGAAGGCAGCTGTTACCGGTCTCTGCAGCCACAGCAGGTGCTGTGATTCTCCAGCAGTTTGACTTCACCCCTGGAGGCACACTCCATTGTCTCTTGAGACAGATAGTTGCCAACAACTAGAATAGTGGTGGCATGGGAATATAAAAGACCTGTAAGGTTTCTAGGGTTGCCGTATGTCCAGATCTCCCCAGACATATCCGGAATACTGTAGTCGGCAGCAGTGTCCAGGTGGGAATTGGAAAAAATGTCCAGGAAAATCTGGACGTATGGCAGTCTTATGTTGGCAGTGCCGTTTTTCCATACAAATGTTCAAAAACGGCATTATTTCAAGATTTTTACCTAAAAAGCTCAACAACGTTGGGCAAAAATGAAATAAATAAATGCTCAACAACTTTTCCAGATTTTCACTGTTTGAAATATGGCAACCCTAGGTTTCCCAGCATCCTTTGATAAGACTGTAGACCAAAAGGGCATGGGTTGGTTAAACAAATGAGTAGTAGAATATTTGTCCTTCCTACTTTGCAAAATATGCAGTGTCCCCTGACCAATATTAATTGCCTGACATCTTAAAGACCAACTAAGTTAGTTCTTGGTATATTTATTTCGACTATGGCAGACCAACACGGCTACCCATCTGTAACTAATTGCCTGACACTTTTCTTTAAAAAGCTTGTCCATTTCCCACCTATTATCAGTTTCCAAGCTAAGGTATTGCAACAACTTTAAATGAGCTTGTATTTAAATAAATTAATGTTATGAGGGAGAGCAAGGGAGGACTGTCTAGGTGGGGTGGCAACTCTTAATTTTACGTGACTGCCGAACTTAATATTTTTTCTCGTGCAATCTCTTTTTTGCTAGTCGTGCATGGTTAATCTGACTTCAGTTAAATAATGGGAACCAATATTAAGAAAGAAATCCATAAGCATCTAATATATAAAAGCTATGAGCGTAAGCAGCTTGGGCTCATAAGAAATTAATCATGCTAGATGAACTACTCAATCACTAAAGAAAACTTAATTGCAAAATGAGTGTGTCGGAGAAGTTCAGCGACTGTGATGAAGTGGTGTTTAGCGAGAGTATCTGTTACCATGCGCCACAAAAGCTTACCTGAGATAGTAATTCTAATTGGCTCATATAGATGCATATTTAGAGCGTCTAAACATTGGCTAAAGGGCTGCGTTGCAACAGGCATGGCCACTGCCTTGAAATAAGGGTTGCCAAGGAGCCGCAAAGGCTGGCCCAAGCCAAGGCTGCCTTTCCACCATTAACTAGCTAAAAGAGGGAAAAATTCAATGAATTAATCTTGAAGATAATAATGTGGGAGGGGCTGCAAGCTTCAGTGAAGCTGTGGAAGCAATATGCAGGGTGTGGGATATTTTACGTAAGGAGAAGAAGGAAACAACATTAAACTAGGGAAACATACCGGCTATAGAGAAAATATCTCAAATGCTGGATATGCAAGTTCTGAATGGGTTTGGTGGAAGTTACAAAATGTCTGTGGTTAATTGTGACGGAAATGGAATGAGGATGTGACACTGGTGAACTAAAGTCAGATAAACAAATTCCTGCTCCTGCCTCTAAATTAGGATCTGTGTCTTTTTCAACTGGCCATCGCTCATCTGACCTATCCTTGTATGTTTCCATGTTCCCTCAGTCGGAGGAAGGGCTGGCCAGTTCTGTAAGAGTTTCCAGTCAGGGCTTGGCTGTTCTGTTTGCTGCACTCTCGGAACATCTGTGCTTATAATAATGAGCTCCACCCATTAACGCAGCCTTTCTATGGACTCATATATATTACTCCATGTGAAATGCCACTGGCAAGAACATTTATGAGGCCTGGTCTTCTCAAGGCAGTTCTGTAGCATGGTGTAACTCGGACTTCTCTAAAGCGTTAGGAGGATCCTATGCTGCTGCGGTTGCTGCTGTATTAACTAAGCCATGATCTGGCTTGGCATTATGTCCAAACTCAAACTTGTGGTTTGTTGCACCCCAGACAAACTATAAGCTATAACCAAGGGGAGATGAACCACAAGCCCAGATTTGCATAGAGTTGTGTAGTGTGGCTGCAGCAGAACTGGGAGAGGAGCACAGTGGAACCAGCATGTTTGCACTTAGACCTTCCCTCTGAAAACCCACTTGTTCCTTGTGAGCTGCGCCATTTTGTCCTCAGGCACCAGGGCCGAAACGACACATTGCCTTAGTTATGTATTTGTTCCTTTAAGTACAGTATTTGGTGTTGTTGTTTTTTACACAAATTGCCAGTGTAGGGCCTCTGATGTGAATTGGGATCCTGAGGCAGGGGCTTTAATCTGCCCCTCAGTATGGTCCTGATCAGGGGCTCCACATTGGCAATTTTTATTTAAAAACTCTAAACTTAAAGGCACAGCTACATAAGCTAACAGTACATGTACCCTGCCCCATAGTTTCTGAATGGCAAAACATGAGGGATGAATTAGAAAACCCTGAAAGAAGAATGATCCAGATGGCAAGGTTGCTGGCTGATAAAGTGTTATGGAAATAAGATGTTTTAGTTTGACCGAGGGATGCCCATTCCAGTTTATGACAATTCTATTCCAGAAGTATCTAGAGTGTTAAATGCCAAGTAATGAGAGACTGTCGGAAAGTACCAAGTAGGAAATAACGAGGTGGAATAAAATGCAATTGCTTACTTTCATTCTGAAGGCTGAAGTCCAAATCTCTGCGATAAATTAGATTGCGAGTTTAGTCTGCTGGGGAGGATGTGGCATTGTCCTCTTGTGGGTAATAGAAAAGTAAAAAGGACAACACATTAGAAAAATAGCGTGCTTAAGGGACAAAACAGCCCCGGCTGCTGTGAAGGGAAAGGGCAGTGGGGAAGAGGGATGGGAGCCGCAGACGCTTAATAGTTCTCTTCTGTCTCCAATTTCAGTAATTCTGCAAAATCCCCACTAATAGGGCTAAGCCACCGAGTGTTGGCTAACAATCCATAGCACTCTGCCTGCTTCACAAAGCATTCTAAAGCATTTTAATTTACAGCTGAGAATTAAATAATCAGTTCTTTCTTTTGTTTCTCTGAAAATATTCCCCCTCACCTTCTATTTCCTCACTTTCATCTATTCCCGTCATTTTCACCTCTGCTCAGACCTGTGCACATTTACTCAAAGGTAAGCAAATTAGGTACAATGAAGCTTGCTCCCAAGTAAATGAGCGTGGGGTAGGACATTTACACGGGAGTAAGAAATATGGAACGGGTGGGACTCACTTCTGAATAAATACAGATTGTGCGGTCCACCTCTTAAATATTGTATCATGTTTTAAGAATTTAAAGCTGTGTGTTCTTGAGCGGGTAACGCAGGGAGTGCGGAATTGCTGCTGCCAAAGCTTGAGATACGGCCTTCTGACCATGTTGCACATGTGTTTGCTTGGCACAGCATAAGCTTCAGCGTAAATAATTACTTTTCTTAAGAACATGACTGAGCCAAAGAAGTTCTTGCATCCTTACTCTTTAAATATTTATAAAATGACCGCATTCCCCTCTTTGCAAATGTGCGGCTCCCGCTAGTAGATTTGCCACAGTGATTAATGGGTATGTGCGTGTTTGCGCATCACTTCCTTCAGGTGCACTTTTCCCTGAGGAAAGGGGAGGGGGTAGCCTTTCTTTAAAAAAAACAACCCAAAAGAAAGCCATTATTCAAATGTCTATAGCTTTCTGAAATTGCCTCCTTCCAGTGAAATTGCCTCCTTCCAATTGCTGTCTCCTTCAAAAGGGATGGAAAACATTTTCTTATGCCCTATAATTCCTCCTGCTGCTGTTTGCTTATAAATCAGAAATGCATTTCATTGTCAACAATCCCCCCCCCAAAAAACCCAGAACTCCTATTTTGCTACTGCTAAAATGAAGAGATTGCTGGGATCTGAATCATTGTGAATTGTCAAGGTGTCTGACTCTGACTTAGCCCTCCAGCACTGCCTCTTTTTTTTAATATCTTGCTACGGCAGGCTATATGGGTGACCAGACAGCTCTTGAAATTCCATTGCCATAAACTCCAGGTCCTTGATATATTTACTTAAGAGGTACCACAAAACAGCCACAAGCTTCTGTCATGGGCTGCGAAGAGCTAATATCTGTAGAACTAATGGATGGAGTCAGATTCAGCACTGGGTCGGGACTGAGCAGTGCTGAACCGGTAGGGCATTTACAGCAGGTCTTAAAGATAGTACACAGCACAGAGAGAAGCATGGGCAGCGTCTTGCTTCGGATCTGGAGCCAACAAATTGTCTCAGAAGAAACACAAAATCTGCAAAACAGTTTGAGATATATTCCTTTACAGCCTTTGACAGGGAGATTCACATTGAGCTTTGGAATATTTATATAAAATATGTTGATGGGCCTCATTCCACTTCCTGCTGGACAAAGGTCCATTGGTTGGATTCCTCCTGTTCCATCAGCAGAAGCTCCATTGGACAAGTACTTACACTTGTGCAGTGGGACTTCCCATCTCCTCCTCCCTCTGGGTTGTCTCTGCAGCTCCAGAATTGGCTCTGCGGGATTGGGAGAACCCCCCAGAACAGAGCATGGGGGAGGAGAGGAAGGATTGTTTTGTTTGGCAAGCGAAATTTAACATTTGTTGAACTCCACCTCAAGTTTTTACACACAAACACATAAATACAAGGTGTGACCAGAAAGTTCAGTGAATGGTCACTGAAATCAGACAGTGGGAAATATATGAACATACATACCTTACAGGCCTTCAGAGTAGGCCCCCTATGATACAATGCACCATTGACAACGTTTGTAGAACTGTTGGAAACATCTGGAGAAGTTCTTTTTTCGTATTGCGTTCAGTTCCCGTGTCACAGCAGCTTGGATGCGTGAAATGTTGGAAAATCTGTGCCCTTTCAGGGCAAATTTCAGTTTTGGAAAAAGAAAGAAATCTGGTGGGGCCAGATCAGGAGAATACAGAGGGTGGGACAACTCATTAACCTCAGTAATGATTTCATGCAGAATATGCAGTTCTTCCACCATCATTCGGACAAACAAACGCCAATCTCACATCAATAACTCACGAACTCTGTTGACATCTGCAGCCATTCTGCTCGTCAGTGGTCTGCCAGACCAAAGGTCGTCATTGATGGTTTGCCACCCTTAATGGAAATGCTATAAACCACTCATACACTGTCTTTCGAGTTACAGCTTCATCTCCATACACAATTGTGAGCATTTCGTGGGTTTCCAAAGCCGATTGTATGTTTGAATATTTCTCGCTGTCCGATTTCTGTGACCATTCACCAAACTTTCCGGTCACACCTTGTATGTTCAGAAGGGTATCCGTTTAACTAAATCTGCTCACCTGGAAGCTGGTTCAACCAGGGCTCCTCAAATGTTCTGAAGCGAGACCCACTTTGAGATCTGCGGAAAATTTACTCATCCTTATGGGACTCGCTTGTAAACTGAACCTCATCTTTCAAACCCTGCTTTCCAGCTGCAAATCGGAGTGCCTTTTCTAATAGCAATTTGCCTGTTCACTGAGATTATTGGGCTCGCCTCAAGGTGCTCCTACTTGCAAAGGCTAGTTGACTGGCAACTCAGGCTAAGCTTTCTCTGCTGGCTCCGTGATCACGGAATAACCTTTCTAGAAATAGTAACTCAGCATCTCCTCTTCTGCCTTCTAGGTGTCGAGATAAAGCTGTTTTCTTTTCCTGAACATTTAGTGAATGACATTATGACAGTATCCTACTCTATTGCCGCTGCAACATTTAATTGGATCTTTTTATGTGGATTATATTGTGAAATGGTTTTTATTGATTTTGTAAGCCACCTTGAAGGCTTGGTATTGGAAAGGCAGGATATAAATGTTTTGAACAAATATATAAATCAACCCATTTCTGTACCTTTTTTTCTCCTTTTAAGAAGAATAAAACAGTTCCATGAAGGAAGTAAAGCAGGAAGTAAAGGCTTTCAAGCTTTCTGATGGGAGTTCATGAGGACTAGTCAGCTTGCTTCCAGGTGCTCTTTCTTCCCTGGAGAGTCTATTCTGCAAGGAGTGCCACAGGGTCACGCTGAGGGAAAGACAACCACTTCATCTTTTATACTTAACAATTGGCTCCTGCTGTTAGGCTGTGGAAAGCGGCTAGTATACACCTCTTATCAAGCAGACAAATAAATTGATCTTCCCAACCCGGCCCCCGTGTGTCAATAAAATTCTGACTAGGTCTGCCCAGCATTTGGGATGTTTTACATGAAAGCAAATGTGAAGCAAGACACTCGGCAAAGTAAGGATGTGGAGTACATTGGAGTGAGATTACTCTTCTTAAATGCTGTTGCAGTGGGGAGGATGTGCAAATAACTATAGTCTTCTGTCACTCGTCTGCTTTATAAATACCTGTGGCTGCCGTATGTGTGTGTGTAGTGGCTTGTGTGATGTGGCAGGGCTGCAGGGTGGTGGCAAAGTTGGGGCAACTGGATCTCCTAGTGTCTTCCTTCCCCCATGTATCTTCCAATCACAAGCATCATCCCAGATTGCAATCCAGAAACCCATAGTCAACAGCACCTTGGCGAATAGCAGTTTGAGGAAATCTCTTCTTCCCCCACCCTAGGAAACAAAAACCCAGTGGCAAGCGTTTCACGAACCAAACAATTTAGAAAATCCAGTCATGGTTCTCCTGTGTAATGTGTAGTTTTGACCCTGGAAGCACAACCACCCTTTTTGTTTTAGACCCCTACAATAAATTAAAAGGATTAGAATCCCCAATTTCAGCCAGAAGCAGGGGCTGAAAGGGCAGTGAATATCCTCCTTTATATGTACAGCCTTGATTGCAAATATGAAAAAAGTGATGGAAAGTGTGTGAAAGGGTAACAAATCCATGTCAAGTGATCCTTAAGTTTGCATATTTCTATTTATAAAAATGTTTCAGGAAGAAAGAGAAACACAAAGCCAGAGAAAGTATAAATACCATGGGGGTGTACACACTGTCGATCAATTGTGATAAAATCAGTCAAGTCTAGTCTTTCAAAGTTATACCCAGCTGTGCTCCTCCACTGATGGAAGCCTCTTGGATCCAGTGGAGGAATGAAAGGGCGGGTGATTCTCCCTTCCCTCTACAGTGGTGCCTCGCAAGACGAACTTAATCCGTTCCGCGAGTGTCTTCGTCTAGCGGTTTTTTTGTCTTGCGAAGCAACCCTATTAGCGGATTAGCGCTATTAGCGGTTTAGCGGCTATTAAAGGCTTAGCGGCTTAGCTGCTAAAAGGCTATTAGCGGCTTAGCGGCTTAGAAAAAGGGGGGGGAAAGCGGAAAAAAACCTCAAGACTCGCAAGACATTTTTGTCTTGCAAAGCAAGCCCATAGAGAAATTCGTCCTGCGAAGCAACTCAGAAACGGAAAACCCTTTTGTCTAGCGGGTTTTCCGTCTTGCAAGGCATTCGTCTTGCAGGGCACCACTGTATATCCTTCTGCATCTCAAAATTTACTTCAGAGGGTGGGAGGCATCTGGAGGTAGGAGAAAGGGGGAATTTGCAAAGATTGCCTCCCTCTTTCCGTTCATGGAAACAAAGAGCCTTTCACCAGTGGAGGGACACAACTGGATACAACCCTCAATATGTACATCTAGTTTGTTGCAGAAATCAACAGAACCTTTCTTTCTCCTTTTGGAGGCGGTTGTTCTTTTCTCTCTCTTGTGAGTGCTGTGTTTATCCATTCTTTGAAATAACAATTCTATGCCATTCCCTTGGTTGCTCGGCCAGTGATTCACAATTGAGGGGACAGAACTGTGTGTTGACTCAGCACACACAACCCAAGCATTGTTTGCCACTTAACAGCGATGAGGAGGCAGGGGAGATTTGGGGGCAGAAGTTGCTTAACCTCCCTCTCCTACTAATAATATTCCTACACATCCCCTCCCCTAAGTGACTTTTCCTTCTCAGCTGGGCTGCTATTTCTGGTCTGAGAGCTGACTGGCAGAAAATGGGGAAATACAGTTGGGAAGGGAGCGGTTTCAGAGAATTGTTATTGATAAAGAAATACTTATGTACTCCCTACCCATGGGTCAATGCTTCTTTGTAAACATCTCCTTTCCTTGCATTAGTCTTACAAGGCAAAGATGGGGGTTGCCTTTCAGCAGAGAGTTCTGAAGGTGCTTTTAAGTAGAGACCTCTAAGAACTTGAAAAGAGCCTGCTGGTTCAGGCCACTGGCTCCTCTAGTCCAGCATCCAGAAGTCTGGGGGAAACCAGCAAGCAGCTTCTAGCCATATTCACAAAATTAACTGAATAGCCTTGATAAAATCTGTGTCTCTCCTGCCATTTCCTCCAACTGGTATTCAGAAGCATTACATTGGTACCTCGGGTTAAGAACTTAATTCGTTCCAGAGGTCTGTTCTTAACCTGAAACTGTTCTTAACCTGAGGTACCACTTTAGCTAATGGGGCCTCTCGCTGCCACCGCCACCCAATTTCTGTTCTCATCCTGAGGTAAAGTTCTTAACCCAAGGTACTATTTCTGGGTTAGCAGAGTCTGTAACCTGAAGCATCTGTAACCTGAAGTGTCTGAAACCTGAGGTACCACTGTACTGCCTCTGACTGTGGAGGCAGGGCAGAGCTATGGTGGTTAGTAGCCATTAATAGTATTCTCCTCCATTAATTTGTCTAATCCTCTTTTATAGCCACCCTAGTTAGTTGGTTGGTAAGGGAGTGGGGGGTGCTGTGGTCTAAACCACCAAGCCTCTTGGGCTTGCCAATCTCAAGATTAGCAGTTCAAGTCCCCATGATGGGGTGAGCTCTTGTTGCTCTGTCTCAACTCCTGCCAACTGAGCAGTTCAAAAGCACACCAGTGCAAGTAGATAAATAGGTACCGCTGCAGCGGGAAGGTAAACAGCGTTTCCATGCTGTCTGGCACTTGTCACAGTGTCCTATTGCACCAGAAGCTGGCCACATGACCAGAAAGCTCCAGGTTGGAGAAGCCTGCTTTTAAGAAGTCAGCAGTCCTTAGTACTTCGCATGTGCCATGTTTCTACGTGGAGAAAATCTCCTTTGAAGGAGGGGAGAAGCCCAGTGTATCCCCCACAATTGGATATGTTTCGAAGATGTAGCACTCACAACAGTTTCTAAATAGGACAAAAAGGACATGGTGATGTTTAGATTTGTGATGCTGGACATTTCCTACATCCAAGCAGCATTTTTTAAACAAATAAATTTCAGGTTTTAGTTTTCCTGGAGAAAAAGCAGGATCCCTTTCTGCCTTTAGCTATTTATGCTACACTGGTGTCTCCAGCCCAGCTAGTCCTCTATCCACTGCAGGCATGGTGGAAAGATTATTTCCTACAGCAACCAGAGCCGAGGCTGGTGGTGAAGAGAGCAGCAGACCTGCTAGACTTCTTTCTGCCGTGAACTTCTTTAGGAATCCATCCGAGTGAGCATCTGGCAGTGCTGTTTTTAAATTCATGTCCTGCTTCAGGCTTAAAATGACACAATCCCTTTTTGAGCACTGTCCACAATCTGAGCTATGTCCTAAAATATTTTTTTTAAGAACTGAGCTGAAAGATATTTGTAAGTGATATGATTGTGACAGCAAATGAACAAGATAAACTCTTGGCTCCACCTTCTTCCTGATGTCAGAGGTTGTTGAAAACAGTTGCGGAGATTCAGGCTTCAATCTCGTGTGCATTTACAAGGGAGTATAAGCTTAATTGAAGTCAGTAGGACTTTTAGATGCTAGAGCTGCTTTACTCATTTGTAATATAGGGAGGTTGGATTACTTTAGCTGCTTTTTATTTTGATTAGCATTTTTGCACATTATTATTATTATTATTTTACAAGTGAGACCTGTAACAAACTGTTGCAGTGTGGAGTTTCCATATTCAGGGTGCCAGCCAGCCAGGCATACCTGGTTTTCCTGAATACTCCATTGCATTCTCCCCATTTCACCTGCAATACCTCAAGGACTACATCTATAAACCAACTCAGACTCTGCATTCATCACCTGAGGCACTTCTTTGTGTGCCTCCTCCACGTGAGGTCCAAAGGGTGGAAACAGGAGAATGGGTGTTTTCTGCACTAGCTTCCCATTTGTGGAATGCTATCCCCAGGGAGGTGCCTTCTTTATATATATTTAGGTGCCAGGCAAAAACATTCCTCTTCAACCAGGCGTTTGGCTGATTAATATTCTACAGCCTTTTAAATGTGCTTATGGGAGGGGAGAGGGCTATTGTTTTGTTGTGTTTGTTTTAATTGCTTTTTTGTGTTTTTATCTTGCAATTTTCTCTTCTGAACTCCCCTGAGATCTTTTGATTAAAGGTGGTATATAAAGCTAATTAATAATAATAATAATAATAATAATAATAGCCAGCAATTGTTGACCACTGAGCATGCTCAATCCTCATTAGATTCTACCCCCTTATTTTTTTTGCAAACATTGTGATCCCCCGCCCCTCCAAGCCTATTGACACCTTCCATTTCGGCTGCATAAATATCTATGCTTGAAGAATGAGTCTGCCATTTGTTTATAGGTTGACATTCTCAAGAATACTGGTATGTTAAATGGAAATGTTAGTGTAATAGTCAGTGTTGAAGACTACAGGCTGGATCGTGCATATTTAACAATTCTATGCGCGCCTAACAGTCAGTTCATCTTCCCAGGGAACTTTGTGGAAGTGTAATTCTGTGAAGGGAATAGAGGTCTCCTAACAACTCTCAGTGCCCTTAACAAACTACAGTTCCCAGGATTCTTTGGGAGAAGGCGCAACTGATTATAGGGGTATGACACTGCTTCAATTGTTTAGGGTCGATGGGGATCTATGGAGGATGCAAAATGATGGCCAGCAGGAGTGCCAACTTGAATATAATAATGGGGGGGGGGGGAGAGTAAGCCCCACACCGTAGCATTGATCACATGATGTGATGCATGCACGCCATTTGAATGGCAAAATGGCAATGCCCATCAACTTGGGGGGGGGTTAGGGTATTTTATTGAGGGGGTGAAGGGAGTTGGCTCCTATGATGGCCAGGCAGCTAACACTGGTGCTGGAGTGGGGGGGAGAAGTTAGGAAAAAAGAAATAAGCTGTGCAACTGCCACTGGTAATAGCGAGTCCCATCTTTTGGATGATTTCTCCTCCCCCTGGAGAAATCTGATGAAAAAATTCCCTGCAGGTTTCCTTCCCTCAAATAGCATAAGACAATTTTGAGAGTTGTGCATAGCTCAGCTGTTCTTGATCCTTTCCACACATTGGCCTGGTAGGAGCTCATGGACCACAAAATGAGAACCTCGGCTCTAAACTCACATTCTTTCTTAGAAATCCTGTTGCAACTCACACCCTTAGAGTGGCATCCCCATACCTGGTATTTCATACTGCCAACTCTAATTAGCCCTGGTCAGCATGGCCAATGGTTAGGGGTGATGGGTGTTGTAGTCCAAAAGTCTGGTGGACACCAGGTTGGGAAAGGCTGCTCTAGAGATCCAGGTTGTAACATGTAACTAGTTGTGATCACGACTGCTGTAACTTTGTGAAAAAGGATATGTAGAAATTCAAAACTTTTGTTTTCTTTTAGTCACTGGTTACTAGTTGTTTAGCAGAACATTCTAGAAATCCTCTCTTTAGGGCTCTTTTCAACACACAAAAATTTTCTCTAGGGTTTAGAGCCAGTGTGGTGTAATGGCTAGAATGTTGGGCTATCTCTTGGGAAACTAGGGTTCGGATATCCACTCAGCTTACTGGGTAACCTCAGGCCAGTTACTTTCTCTCAGCCCAACCTGCCTCACAGGAATGTTGTGGGCATAAAACGTGGAGGAGAGAACCATGTGTGCCTCTTTAAGCTCCTTGGAGGAAAAGATGGCATAAAAATGTAGTAAGTAAGTTCATAATAAATTTCTGGTGACAATTTGGATTACAAATTGTAATGCATTTTTTTTTTTAAAAAAAACTTGCCTCTCCCTTAAGAATTTTTGTTGGTTCATTTGCAGAAAAGTACAGATACCATTGCCAAAATCCAAGCCTAGGTTTTTTAAGTGGTTTGGGTTTTTTTGCAGGTACAATCTGTATGTGCATAATCATGCAATGTGCAGCGCAATCAAAGTAATTGCACATGCAAATTATGCATAAGAAGAACTCTCCTAATGTGGGCTTTAATATCCACATACTGTTAACAAGAGAACTGAGCTGTGTGAAAGCAGCTTTTCTTATTTAATTTACATATTTATTTTCAGCTGTTGGCAATACATTCACAATGTGGTTTTTATTGAAAAAAATTGCTCTCTGGTGAGTCTTTCTGCACAGGGTACACAAAACACACCCGATCTTTTGATCTTGCTCTCTTGCTTTGAACAAAGCCCACGAAAACAGGAGGCTCTGCTGCTTCTACCTCTCAGCTTAGAAACAGAAGCCGGTAATTAATTCCGCAGTATATTGTTAATGCAAAGACTCTCAAACTCATACAGCTGCCTTCTAACCAGAAGGACAATTTTCGTATGAGGTCAGTTTTAAAAGCAGGCCAACAAGATAGACATTTCTCTTCTGATGCAGTGTTTTTGAATCAATGGGAGAGAGGATCCCCTGTTCCCATGAATAGCACGATTTGGGTGGCACCTACGCAAGTGACAGCTTACCCCTTCAACTTTTCCTCTTCCATCTCTTTGCCCTGATCTGTGGGAAACAAATTCTCCTGGCCAATTAAAACATTGCTATTTCTCTCTTTCCAAATCCATTTAAAAACAACTGAAACCGTTGAGAAGCGGGATCACGTATGCATTCACATAACTGTTTTAGACATAAGAGGAACATGTGAACTGTAAATTAACACGTGAACTGTTTTTGTATCTGAGATGCAAGTTCTGCTTGTGGTGTTAAACCTGTGCTGGCCATGAGATTGTAACTTTCCTGGAGTCCTTTCTCTACCGAGCAGCACCTCTTCAGTTCACACATGCATGTGAGCTGATCGATTCCTCCCCCGCCCCACTTGATTAGTTGACACTGGATAACACGCAGCTTGAATGTGTAAACTCACACCACTGAAAACCCTTCTGCTTGTGGTGATGTGATAAAGAAGACCCATCTGTGGTGTTAGATCGGACAGTTCACACATGCAGGTCACCATCACATCAGGTGACAAGCATGTTATTAAGTAGATTTTTCTTTGCTCAGCTACATTTGTATATTCACTACAGACCACCTCAAAGGCAAGTCTTGGGGTGGGGATTAAAATCAATAATCAGTGTGGGGATTAAAATCAATAAAAAGTGTAAAAATGGAATGGGGAAAGGCTGGGGTTTTTTGGTTTAAAAACCCCAGCCCTTTTGGTATCATGGTATCACAGCAGGTGACCTGTAGGACAACACACACACACAAAAATAATGACAATTTTTGAGAGGTTTGCGGGTTATAAAAAAACCTATTGGATGTGGCCCGTAGGATAGTTCCCCCATGTGGAACGCTGCGTATCTATGCAGCCACATATTTTTCTGCCTCAGGAAGAAGAAGAAGAGTTTGGATTTGATATCCCACTTTATCACTATCCTAAGGAGTCTCAAAGCAGCTAACATTCTCCTTTCCCTTCCTCCCCCACAACAAACACTCTGTGAGGTGAGTGGGGCTGAGGGGCTTCAGAGAAGTGTGACTAGCCCAAGGTCACCCAGCAGCTGCATGTGGAGGAGCGGAGACGCAAACCCGGTTCACAAGATTACGAGTCCACTGCTCTTAACCACTACACCACATTGGCTTAGGAGGACAATGATCTTCAAGCCTCCCCCCCCCCCGCCAGGCGCTGTATTCTACATGAATACAGAAAAGGATATGCCTGTCTTAAAAGCTGGTCGTCATGGAACCTTGCACCAACATTTATCTTCAGTGATTAATTTGAGTCAGGGCTTGCAGAATTGGCCCCAGAATCCGCTTTACAACCTTAGCTTCTCTCTGCCTAGACTAACACCAAAAGTCAGGTCCAAATTAGAAAAGGAAATAAATAACTAGGCTTTCAGAGAGCCAGGCAGAAAGAATATGTCATGTCTGAATTAATCTGTGTAATGCCAAGGAGATGTGTTACTTCTTTCTGTCCTCATCTATCCCAAGGATGTCTGATATGGATTTGTGATTCTGATACCACAAAATCAATTCTCTCCATTTTTCAGGCCTGGTGGGTCTTTTTGTTGTTGTTCATTTGCAGCCGCTGTTCGTTCTTTTCTTCCTGTTTTGCTTGTCATTATATATACTTATCTGAAAGCTTATAAAAAAATTATTGGTCGTTGCTGATACTGGACAGATTATGCCTGCTTGGGGGTAGAAGCGAATGACACAACATGATGATAAACCTGCCATTTATGATGCATCTGTTCACACTGATAACATTCAAACGATTCCTGGAATATACTCAGCACTGCAAATTCTTTAGTCATTTGAGACATTTCTGGTCTATGATTATGCATATAAACTATTTAACTCTGGCCATGTGCGCAGGGTTCTTGGAATCTCTTCTAACCGCGCTAGTGAGAGGTTCAGAATGCATGACATGTGCCACTAGAGCCTGCAGGTGGGCTTATTCAGATTTATGTGTCAGCAAATTATAGATACAGCTTTGCAGCAATGAGTAGCTCACAGCAGAAGTAATAAGAACTAGGCTTTGAGTCAGCTTCTCAGATTGTTCAGAGAAGTGTAAGTTCTTTCTGTTTGCTCCCTCACCTCTGTTTTGTGGACTGGACTGGACTCTGTTTTGTGGACTGTTATGTGGACTGGACTGAGAGGCAGAGGTTGGGCTCTGTAGCCCACCGCCATGCCAAAGTCTCTTTATGAGTGATCAGCTTCATGCTATTGCAGGTCCTTTCCTTTCCCCAGGGATCCTTTCCCGCTTGACACTGAAAATATAGGCAAAGTGATTTTTAAGAGTTTTGGTGGTCGTCGGAACACGCAGAGGATCCATGTACAGTGGTACCTCGGTTTACGAACTTAATCCGTTACGGAAGCTTAATCCGTTCTGAACTTAATCCATTCTTAGACCGAGGTAAGTTCGCAAACCAAGACACTATTTCTGGTTTTGGGAGTTCGTAAACCAAATTGTTCTTAAACTGAGGTACCACTGTATACTGGTTGGACTGGGTAGTTTCCTAAAGGTGCTAGCTTAGCCATATACTGGCCATAGAATCAAAGAACTTTAGAGTTGGAAGGGACACTGAGGATCCCA
This sequence comes from Podarcis pityusensis, assembly GCF_964106645.2. NCBI lineage: Eukaryota > Metazoa > Chordata > Lepidosauria > Squamata > Lacertidae > Podarcis > Podarcis pityusensis. The sequence goes on from NC_138028.1 coordinate 47,321,953, forward strand.
GTGTTCCCCAAACTTGGGTCTCTAGCTGTTTTTGGACTACAATTCCCATCATCTCTGACCACTGGTCCTGTTTGCTAGGGATGATGGGAGTTGTAGTCCAAAAACAGCTAGAGACCCAAGTTTGGGGAACACTGATTAGTCCAATTCCCTGCAGTGCAGGAATATACAGTTGTCCCTCGCAGGGGGTCAAACCTGCTACCTTGGCGTTATCAGCACCATGCTCTAACTAGCTGAGCTACCCGTTACACTCTTCTTTTTTATGTTGTACTCTACTTACCTCTCTCCCACTTCCTTGATCATTACTTGTTTAAAATAAGCTGTGTAGTTGAGAATGCTGTAGGCTGGCTGGTTGCTTTAGAGCACTGTGGCTTAACTCCCACGAAACAGACAGCTCTGGCAACACACAGGGCTTGTACATACAGGGAATCTGGAGAAGATGGGTTGACTCTTGTGTCCAGCAGTGACGGGCAGTTTCCCAGGCCCCAGAACAAAAACTGGAAGGTTGTCTCCCCAGTAGGATCTGGGGTTCCTAAGCACAGTGGGGGAACTCCTGAGTAGTGGTTCGATCAGAGAGTAGTGCTGTGCCATCTCACGGGGTGAGTGTGCTTGGAAACTTATTGTGACAAGGCCATTTTGGGTGTGGAGAGACTCTGAGCTTTCATTTCATTTTCATTTTTATGTCTCTAGCCCTTATAGAGTGAGAATTAGAAAGCAAAATGTGCAGGAACCCCTCTAACCAATTGCTTTATGAGAAATGAGCGTGTCCTCACCTTCCAGTGTTGATAGTCAATGAATAAATTCAGAACAGTGATTGACAAGTGATATAGAGAAATCTGAGAACTCTCACAAACACATGAGGAAAATCCCCAAATAGCTTCAAAATAAACCAGGAAGTTTAGTTCTGTGGCGGCAAAGAAGTAGTATTCCTGGTGTGTGCCCATAGAAGTGGGAGATTTGCATCCAGTCCTATACAGACTTACCTAGGAGTAAGTCTCACTGAACTTAATAGATATGGATAGGATTGGGTTGCACATAGCTGCAATTTTTTCATCTCTATCTGCATCGTGGTAGGACTGACTCTTGTGGTAGAGTTTCCTTGATAATAATTCAATTTCCATTTGGGAACTGTTTTCATCCTGAAATAAAAAAATTAAGGTCTTATATATATAAAATAAATGTTTATAAATGTACCAACAAAGCATGTACATAGCTATGTGGACCACATGTCTGGAGCAGCACAGGAAGACCGCCCTGAAACCATTTTGACTCCCAAACTGACCAAATGTTTTCTCTGCAAGGAGGGAGGGGGTGAGGGAACCTTCCAATTGTCTCAGGAATTGGGAAATCACCATCTCAAAGGAATGGCCAGACTACCAGGAAAGGCAATCAAATAAGGCATTACCAGATAACCTGACAGAAAGGAAAAACAGCAACATTCAAATTTCTGTTGTAGACCACCTATGATGTTTGGGGGGGGTGGTCTTGAGCTCCAGGGAAGGCAATTTAAAATGTCTATATAAAGGCAGGCACACCTTTGTTCTGGGTCCTCCTCCTTTCCTGCGTGTGAGGGGAGCACCCTGTTGCAACAGTTCAATAAAGATCAGGCTTACTAGCTACTTTGCTTCTCAATATTCTCTGGTTGGCCTCTGTTATTTTCTCCTACCGATGGAGAACCTACAAAGGACTTTATAAGGGCTTGTGTCCCCCATAAGGGAATAAGAGCAGATTTTGTTTATTATAATCCAGAGACGGGTATCTAAATTAACTATACTGTTAGTGACTGTGGGATCTGTGTAAACATTTGGCCTCTGAATTTTTTGCTCATCAGTGCTACAATTTTGCCTGTGCTGCATAAACACCTCCAGATATTGTTGCTGTTTCCCTGTATACTTAATAAGTAGATGTGACTTGAGGTGAATAACAGTGAAGCACTTTGTTTATGTACGAAACAGCTTTCTTTTGTTTTCTTTCATCTCATACTTCTCATTCTTTTCTGTTGCAGGTTCTTAACCTGGAAAGAAGACTGTTGCCTCTGTACAGTAGAAGCTAAATCTTGTGTATGGCGTGGTTAAGGTTGCAACCTGTCAGCTCAGCCTTCCTCCGTTTTGGGCTCATTACTTTTGTCCTTTTTTTACATGGTCTGCAGGTGGACGCTGGCACGGGGGCAGATCCAGCCAGCATAGGACAAAACAGTACATGCTCAGGTTCCTCGGTGTGCAAGGAGGGTGTTATCTTGCCAATATGGTACCCAGAAAACCCATCTCTGGGGGACAAAATTGCCAGGGTTATTGTTTACTTTGTGGCGCTGATCTATATGTTCCTCGGTGTCTCTATCATTGCTGACCGCTTCATGGCATCCATAGAGGTCATTACTTCGCAAGAAAAAGAGGTCACCATCAGGAAACCCAATGGAGAAACCACCACCACCACCATCCGAGTTTGGAATGAAACTGTTTCCAATTTGACCCTCATGGCTCTTGGTTCCTCTGCTCCTGAGATCCTCCTGTCATTGATAGAGGTCTGTGGCCATGGATTCATTGCTGGCGATCTGGGACCTTCAACCATAGTTGGCAGTGCAGCTTTCAATATGTTTATTATCATAGCCATCTGTGTCTATGTCATTCCTGATGGCGAGGTGAGGAAGATAAAGCATTTGAGGGTCTTCTTTGTCACTGCAGCTTGGAGCATCTTCGCCTATATCTGGTTGTACATGATCCTTGCGGTTTTCTCTCCAGGCGTGGTCCAGGTATGGGAAGGCCTCCTCACTCTGTTCTTCTTCCCTGTTTGTGTCCTCCTGGCTTGGATAGCAGACAGAAGGCTGTTCTTCTACAAGTATATGCACAAAAAGTACCGTACTGACAAGCACAGAGGTATTATCATTGAGACTGAGGGGGAGCACCCCAAAGGGATTGAAATGGACGGTAAGATGATGAACTCTCACTTTCTGGATGGAAACCTAGTGCCTATGGAGGGGAAAGAGGTGGACGAGTCTCGCAAAGAGATGATCCGGATTCTCAAGGATCTGAAGCAAAAACACCCAGAGAAAGACTTAGACCAGCTGGTGGAAATGGCCAATTACTATGCCTTATCTCATCAGCAAAAGAGCAGAGCGTTCTATCGGATTCAGGCCACCAGGATGATGACTGGAGCAGGAAATATCCTTAAAAAGCATGCAGCTGAGCAAGCCAAGAGGAGTGCTAGCTTGCATGAGGTGCGGCCAGAGGAACCAGAGGACTTTATCTCAAAAATTTGTTTTGATCCTTGCTCCTACCAGTGTCTGGAGAACTGTGGTGCTGTCCTCCTAACCGTCGTTCGGAAAGGAGGAGACATATCCAAGACAATCTATGTGGACTACAAAACGGAGGATGGCTCTGCCAATGCGGGGGCTGACTATGAGTTTACAGAAGGGACGGTTGTCTTGAAGTCAGGGGAGACCCAGAAAGAGTTCTCTATAGGGATCATTGATGATGACATCTTTGAGGAAGATGAGCATTTCTTCGTGCGCCTCAGCAACCTGCGGGTGGTTGAGACAGACGAACCTCCTCCGGAGCTCAATAACTTGCCATACCCCAAGGCCATGCTGGCCTCTCCTTATGTGGCTACTGTGACTATCTTAGATGATGACCATGCGGGCATCTTCACCTTTGAGTGTGACGTGATACATGTCAGTGAGAGCATTGGGGTAATGGAGGTGAAAGTCCTTAGGACATCTGGTGCCCGAGGTACAGTCATAGTCCCTTTTAGAACAGTAGAAGGAACAGCAAAAGGAGGTGGAGAGGACTTTGAAGATGCGTATGGGGAGCTGGAGTTCAAGAACGATGAAACTGTGTAAGTACCTTGCTTTAATTTCTTCAGAGGTCAACTATTTATTTAACTCCAGAATTTTCTTCCATCACAGGTAAACAAGGGCAACATGTAATGGACTGTCCTCTTTCCCTTCCCTCTAGTCTCCATACTTATCTCCCCCCAGGCAAGAACCCTACAGCAGGATCTGGGCTTTTCTGCTCTCCTCCTAGGAATGAATAAATAGGGCTGCATTTTTCTTTAATGGCCTAATGGGAATACCTTTGAAACTTTACTTGAGTATTGTTAAAATTGTGACAAGATTAAATTCCAAAATAAAATTGGGGTCTTGGTCTAGATGAATATTCCCCAAATTAATTGTCATTGACTCATGCTATTATCAAATTGAATGAGTTATGGTTGTAGGACTAGATCCTTGGTCATCATACCCTGATCTTACTGGTTCATCTAATCAGTTACAAGATTCGGGTAGGTAGCCGTGTTGGTCTGGCGCAATCAAAATAAATTTTAAAATTGTCCAGTAGCACCTTAGAGACCAACTAAGTTTGTTCTGGGTATAAGCTTTTGTGTGCATGCACACTTCTTCAGATACAATTTTTAAATTTTTTTTTATCTAATCAGTTACTTTCTCCTCTGCTTCTTTCCAGCCCACAAATTAATCACTATTCCCTGCAATAATGATAGTTCAGTTTGAGTCTGAGTAACACATTGGTCGCTTCAAGAGAGAGATAAAAGCTTCTAATTAGGTTTTAAGAAATATGGTAGGAAACCCAAGCAGTTTTCATGTGCTCCCCTGCAAATAAAATTCCTTTACATACCAAGGGATTTCTACCATCTTTGATGATGCACATTGCAATTATTCCTGGGAACAAAATCTTCTGCTAGCCAAGTCTACAGCAATGTACATTCCTCAATAAGGTTTGGTAGCATGACCACCTCTGATCTACAGTTTAAATTAGCAAGATATTTTAGATAAAGTTGGAAGGTGGAAAAATCTGTAAGATGCCTTCAGTGTAATCATCTCTTTTAGCTTGAAGCTTAAAACAGACACAGCTTTATTAATCACACATTTAATTTGTTATACCTTCCTCTTAATAAAATACATATTAAGGCACCCTCTCTAGTAGATCTATTATGCTGCTCTACTTGCCCTGCCTCTGTTGATTCCTCTGTCACTGTGAGGGTTTGTTAGTGAATGCAAGAGGAACAGACCATACTGAGCTAGGTGCTCCAATGGTCTGACTTGGTCTCAGGAAGCTTCCTATGTTCCCCTGGGCAGAGGCATTTTTCTCTTTCACTCGCAATCATATAATTGCATTTTCTGTGACTGTCCCATGACATTGCAGCAAAATGCACTAGACATGTTAACATTTTCATGCTTAATTAATAGTTCTCTAATTTCCATTATGGAAAAAGCCGATCCTTCAGGAGGAGATTCTGGATGCTGTGCCATATTAAAAAAAAATGGCAAATGGCAACCTGTCATATGCAACCTAAAGGTCACCTCTATTTACAAGAAAAGAGTGGTAAAGCGAAACAGCTACAACTGCAAGTTGTTTTCCTTTAGAATTCTAAGTTGCTCTTTTCCAAGTCAGCACTAGGTTAGCTGCATTCACAAATGCCCCCCCCCCCCCCAATTGTTCTCAATCAAATAGGTATACAGGAAAAAATTAAGAGTCAGGAAATGGAGTTTGCTCTGTCCTGGAGATATTGCCTGCCACTTAGGAGACAATGACCAGAGATGATTGCATGGGATGCTTTTCCTTAAGTGGCAAAAGTTTGTGTATCATTAAAATATTTAAAAAGAAAAGAAACCATCCTGAATCCTTAAAAATGTTTATCTTGGGCAGAATATAGGGATAAAAAGACCCCTGAATCAAACTTCAATTCTCTGGGAAGCAGACGGATCCTGCTGCTGGGTCTTGCTTATTGCTTCTGTAATTCCAGTATGGTCAAAGTTTCCTCACCCATATTTAGGGAGGTGGGTTGGGAGAAATTATTTCTCTGTTGTTGGTGGAAAGGTGATCTTCTGTGTAACTCTCTTGTTGAAGGAGTGTGGAATTGAGGGGAGTTCTAATTTCTGTGACTCTGCAAGCAATCCAAATCCCACAACCCAGCTGTTCTACACAGGTGGGCTGGTACTGCCACCGGTGCCAACCCATTGATGGTGTGCAGCTTATATCACTGTTGCTCTACCTCTGCAGGCTTCCTCTTAGTAAGCATGGAACTGAGTTCATTTTGGCCAACACAGACTAGTGTTGACTTGTGTGGTGGTGGTGGACACAGTGGTATCCTCCTGTCAGCAGTGTCTCCAAGCTCATTGGATGGGATGGGGCAAGTTGAGGTGGCAATGAGGTCACAACTATGCACAGACCTGTGAGGTCTGCACCCTGGTGCTCCCCCCTTAAGCAGTCCCATCCACCATATTGGGTTGGGGCCTATGGAAGATCAACTAGCCTCATCCAACAGCTATAATTCTGCTGCCACCTGCTCTGCTCTATCAGCTTCAGAGCTGATTGGCAGGTAGCTGTGAGGTCTAGGACAGCAGTGCTCAAGCCTCTACAGATCCTATGTGCTTTATCCTTTCTCAGAGAATCCTGCCTTCTGGTGAGGAGTGCTAGGCCACTGGAGAGCACCCAGGCCACTGGAACCATTTCCCTCTGCCCCTGCTCCTTGTTGACGTGGGCCTCAGGCAGCCCTTCTCATATCCCTCTTATTCCATCCCCATCATTAGTCCAGGTTAATGCACTGAAGTGCCTTTTGGGAAAGTAGCATGCTCAAACACATTAGACATTTGGATCTTCTTCTTCTTCTTTTTTTACGTAATCCATTTAATAGTTCAAGAGCCAATTCTGCAACATTGAATAGCTGCCACGTTGCCCCAAGTAATGCCGCAAAGGGCAAATGTGAGAACTACATATATTTAGCAGGACTTGTGCTGTCACTGCGATGCCTGTGAACCTGCTAGATGAAGTTCCATTTTCTCCAGTAATTGATTTTAAAATTCAAGCCGCTGTTTTGGAGGACACATACATCACGGCTTTCCAGCATGGCAGATTTCCAAACATAGCAACTAGTACAGAAGAAGCACCCATAGATTGGGCTGATTTATTTTTCTCTTTTTTTAATCATAGAATATGAGCAAGGATTTGGGGTGCAAATCAAACTGGATGCCCCTTGTTGTCCCTTCCAACTCTACAATTCTATTACTTTTTAGCCCACTGGATGAAGTGACCACCACTGAAACTTTTCATCAAATCTGTGTACCAGTTCTATGGATTTGATATCCCACTTTATCACTACCTGAAGGAGTCTCAAAGCAGCTAACATTCTCCTTTCCCTTCCTCCCCCACAACAAACACTCTGTGAGGTGAGTGGGGCTGAGGGGCTTCAGAGAAGTGTGACTGGCCCAAGGTCACCCAGCAGCTGCATGTGGAGGAGCGGGGATGCGAACCCGGTTCACCAGATTACGAGTCTACCGCTCTTAACCACTACACCACATGGGCTCACATGCATGCTCTATATTCAAACGGTCCCATTTATAATTGGGGAGGAGCCCTTCAGAGATTATTTCTGAAGAGTGTAGAGTAATCCACAGATATTTGATTCAGTGCAGATGCCTGCCTACTTTAAGACATAACGTCATTGTGGTTTAGTAAGGGAATATGGTGGCAGATAAGTTACCAGTTTTGAGAGGCTGCCATGACTTTAGAGCAAGGACAGTAAGTCTGTATCTAATTATTGAGGACAGTAAGTCTTTATCTAATTATTGATAGAGATGCCTAAGTAGAAGTTACATGGTTTTAAAGAATATTTTAAAGAATTTCGTAATTGCAGACAGCATTGTCTAGCAGGGTGTTTGTAACTTCTGAATGTTGACAATACTAGATGCTTTCTCTCCATTCACTGCCTTACATCCTTGCCACTTATTTGCTGCTGCTGCCGACCTCCCAACTTCCCATCAGATTCTATCTTATAGGGATTGTGGGCCGCCCATTGTCAGCTGAGCTATTTAAGAATCATCTCTCATGCTTCTCTTGGGAATTCTCTGATTACCACAGTCAGTGCCCTGGAATTAATAATGTTAAGAAGGCACATTTCCCTCTTATGAGTTTACTGACGTACCAAGTTTAAATTACAGCTTCTGTAACTTTTTGTAAGCAGGCTGAGGTCTGCTTCCCTTAGCCAGTATTTCTCCTCTATAATTTTTTGTTTCACAAAACGACCCTTTTCAATTAAATAGTTCCAGAGAGGAGATTGCAATCATTTGAAGACAAGCCATTTAAATAATTCATCCAAAACATTGAGATACTTGCATGGTTTTATCAAGGAGTTTGTTTTGTGTTTATGAGAGACAGGATACACACAGGTCCTAAATATCAGTGTCATGTACCCACATATATAGATGTTTGAAGGTTTGTATAATAGGGGCTCCACAATGGTGGAAGCTTTTTTTGGTGGGGGGGGGTAAATGTTGGATTTATTCTTATGTCCTGCTCCTTGGATATGTGTCAAAGGTTGTAGATAAGCTCCCCTTCTTTCAGGATTTAATAATCACTAAGAAAAAAATCTATTTTCCCTTTGACATGCAGTGCTTATGGTACATACTTATGGTATGAAACACCATACTTATGGTATGAAACACTTCAGCGTGAATGTTGGCTGTGCATTGGCTGGCATGACTTGGGGAGATTATCCGTGGTGTTTTCATGTTGACTGGCTGAGGAGCAGTGTGTGTTGTGTGCGGCTTTCTAGAGATTAGGATCAGGTGATTGTGGTGGCGTTTCAGGAATGCATGAAATCAGTCTTCTGAAATGGGACACCCTGACAATTGCTTAAACAGGAGAAGCATTGGGTTGATCTTTACCCTCTTACAGCCTTTGCTGACAGGTGCTGATGGGGATTACATGCCAACTGTCCATGTGAAGGACAAATGGCATCCTGTCAGGGGTGGGTGGGTGGAAGGGAATGGAATGGCGTGTGAACGGATTTGTATGACAACTTCAAATGAGGGAAACTCCCAGAGTCCCAAATCGCCCATAGCTTGAGTGAAATACATTGACAGTGAAGATAATAGGTGAAGAGGATTCTTAGCAGCCCATGGTAGAAGGGCTGTAAGATTAATTCACGGGCCATGTGTTTGCATAATCTTAGAGGGAACTTATCCCAAAGTGGATTAAAAATGGCATTTTTCAGGTCAAACAACTAATTGGTGGTTGGTTTCAGAGTTCTGCTACTCTTGCTCACTGTGGTAAGGAAGTAACTTGTTATATCCTGTGTCTTAGTGACATGGAACAGAGATGAGATCTATCCATCGATGTTTAGAAATGCAGGCAAAAAGTCGCTTCCCATCTGCTTTTGCTATACTGGTTCATTCATGGTCTTGCCCATATTTCTTTATATACATAACTGTAGGTTGAACTTCAGCCTAGAGGTGATGGTGTTGCTTGATGATCTCATGGTTAGAAGAAGGTAAGGTTGGCCATTGTTGAAAAGGTGTCCTTGCCCCATTAAAAATAGATGTGTTGGGGTTAGAGTCCAGATCCAACCTTGTTCCTGCAGGTGGCTGGCTTTCCATTTCACTGGATTTGCAGAGTGCATACTTTTTTTGATCAGACAAAAAGCATCCATGTGATATGAGCCCTTCCATTCATTCAGGTCTGCAAAAGGCCTTTGTTTAGGATCCCTTTGCTACAAAGCTAGAAGGATTCAATTATCGGCCCTCCTTTACTGTGGCCTTGCAGCCTAAATAAATCCATCTCAACCATTCCCTCCAGATTTTGTAGGGAAAGATCTATTTTTATTTCACTGGCTTTCAATCAGATAAACACAGAGAGAGAGAGAAATCTGCTGCTGGGAGGAAAATCCCTAAAATTCCTTTATATAGAATTAGATATTTCTACAGCCCCATTTACTATCACATGCATGCATGCATGCGTGTGTGTGTGTGTGTGTGTGTGTGTGTGTGTCTGACTGTCTGTCTGTCTGATCAAAGACTAAATAATTTGAAAAGGTTACCCGGAGCTTCACAATCTTCTTTGAATGTGCTTTAGTAGACAAGTCCATATTCCTCAAGGCACTTAAATTATATTAACATGAATGGACCAGTCTGAATCCCGTGAGCAGTTGCACCAAGCCAAACAAGGCATAGACTGAAGGTTATATATCACAATATTGTGCCTTTACACCAAATCTTGCATTTGATCTCAAGTGCTCCTTCCAGATGAGCCGCACCAAGGGCTTGTGCTGCTTCAAAAGTGACGGGAAGGAGGCAGCAACAACTCTTTGCGCAGCGTCCCAAAGAGTGTCCCAAGATGATCTGGCAATGCCCTGAGATGGCAGAGCCTCATATGTGGGTTAAAGCTGGCCAATGGATAGTGGTTAACCTTAGATTTTCACATATTGAATATATTTCTGCCAGAATGAACTTTCGTTTCCAGTATGGATCGGAATGTCCAACACCTTTTCATTTTAGGTATTAAATAAGACTCTGGAAATATTAATGGGGAGCAAACCTGTTGATCTGATTTCTCATCCAATATCGTCTGGGAAGGATGCCTGATAGCTGCCTTACATTTAAATCTCATCTTCAAAAGCTCCAGCAAAAAGGCCAGTACATATGTTAATACAGCCAGAAAATGTGCCAGAACCTCATATGCTGTGGTAGTACAAACATCGTCACTGTCATTAAATTATCCACCAACCGAGTATTGCACCCCTGAATGGGAAACGTGCCAGGACCTCCTGTTAGACTAATGTAAGACTTCATGCTGCAGTGTTAACCCTAGTTTTACAAGGATTTGAATCCAAAAGTGCCCTTACAAATGTGGAAAATGTTTACCCAAAGAGCTTGTGCAATCATGAGAACTGCTTTAGATCCTTAATATTAAAGCATTATGTAAACCTTTGCACAACCTCTTGTGCAAGCTTTTGTGAAACTAGCTATTATTTGGATCCAACTCATAGTTACTGGTAGTAGTATTGTAGGGGCATCTCTACCACTCTGGGCCATCCTCTACTGTCCCCCCTAAGCCCTGGTGCCGGACAGAGCTGTGTATGCTACATGACCTGTCCTGGACCCCCTAGATGACCTGCAGGTGCAGTGGGGGGTGCGATCCTGCCACCAGTGTTGAAATAAGATGCAACAGCCATGCCAGTTAGCTTCCACACGTGGAACAAGGAGGGGTGCAATCTTGTTCTTTGCCTCAGGCAGCAAAATATGTTTGGCTGCCCCTGACCTAGACGTGTTTGCACCCTAAGTCTGCAAGAATGTGGTTTTTGCGTGTGAGGTGCATTTTCTCTTCACCAGCTTAGATAGCTGAATTTAGCATGTGCAATGAGTAGCAGTAGTTGCTTTCCTATGTACCTGGTAGTTTGGGTTGTACTAAAGAGGGTCTCCATGCTAAAGTCAAGGTTTCAGTCCAGAGCAAATGCATTTAGCACCATGGATAGCAGCAACAATGTTCTTTTGCTCAAAAGGTGACTTCGTTGTTAAGCCATTTCCGAACTTCAGAGGAGAGGGGGTTGCGGGACATCCCCTCCCGCACACGCGGGGGCTGACCTTTTGCCCCTGCGAGAACAAGGGAATCCCCGGGCGTGCCTGCGACCCTGCCCGCCAATCGGCGGGCTGGGGAGGCGTGGCCTAGCCCATTTAAGGCCAGGCGCGCCCGGGGACCGCCCTCTTTGCCCCGTTGCAGCTGATTGGGTTTTCCCATCCCTCCCACCCTCTAGGTTAGCTAGCTATGACCTTGCTATGGACTCCGGTTGGTCGCCGCAAGGGGCCTGGTAGGAATTTTTCCAACTTGGCGCACTTCCAGCCTTTTGGTTTTTTCGCCTACCTCGTAGTAAACGTCACAACTTCCTCGGTATTGGCGGTTAGGCATTGGCGGGGGTAATTGTTATGCAAATGAAGGGGGGGAAGGAAGCGCCATCACCTTCCCCCAATGAAAAGGGTAGTCCGGTAGAGGACTCCGGGGGGCGTTGCCTTGTCCGAAACCTAGGGAGGTAAGGGCCTCCGGCACGCCCCCGAGCGGTGACACCCGTGGGATTCTAGTTGGCGTACTTCAACAGGACTCCCACGGCTTGTGGATAACCCTTCCCGGTCTCCATGCCGGGTAGTCGATAGGAGCCAATGCCTAAGGCTAATACCTTTCAATTCCTGTAATCAATAAAGTTGTGGCCTTTTTATGCCCATTAACCTTAAATAATGTGTCCGGTGTCTTCATTTCACATGGGGGAGGGGACTTGCCACGCAATAAGGATTGATGTGCCTCATACAATCACTGTATTCATGGAATAAAATTACTGTATTTTCCTGTGTATAACACGTCCCCGTGTATAACACACCCCCTATTTTGCGGGACTCCAATTTAAGAAAATGGGGGGAGATGGTCCAGAGTTGTTGAGCTTTTTTGGGGGGGGGAATGCTAAATATCACTCACCCGACTGACAAACGCTGCCAATCGCACGCGTCGCCAAAGCCAACAGCAGCCATCAATTGGACGCAGCAGCAGCCAATCCAAGCCAGCCCTTGACGCAACCACCCACCAAATCACTGCTGATAAGCTCCTGATCACAGATGCAACCAATCGCCCATCCCCCCTCTGCACTTCCCATGTATAAGATGACCCCAGATTTTTAACATTATTTTAGAGTTTAAAAACCTCGTCTTATACACGGAAAAGTACGGTATTTTTTGTTGCCATGTTCTTAAATGAGCTGACAGGCATAGCTGTCAACTTTTCCCTTTTCTTGCAAGGAATCCTATTCGGAATTAGGGAATTTCCCTTAAAAAGGGGGAAACGTTGACAGCTATGCAGATAGGACAATGCCCTAAGACTTTGAGGCTGGCTGAAAGTGTTCTAGCTTATGAAAGTGCAATAAGTCTTGCAACTGGTGTTACCTCCCTATAAGCAGGTGAATAAAAAATAGGAGCATAGTTTCATTTTGGAGGCAGCCTCAACAGGAATAAAGAAAACACAATACGAATGACAATGGGATACTCATCATGCTGACGGAGCCTGTGAAGACATATGAGGAATGCCATTCCTTTTCCTCTTTCACAGAGCCTTGTGTACATTCCCATTCTGAATTGAAACTTTATCTATTCCTTGTAAGCTGTAGAAAATCGGATCTGCCCATATATGGAAAGAACTTTAAAAAACAACAACGCACACACAAGATTAGAAGAAATTATTGTCGCTAGTTCTGGTAGTTGAGATTTAAATTAACATTAGCAATATAGGTTGATTTTTGTTGGAATATGTAAATGCTTAGAGATCACTAGTAATATAAAATGGCATACAAATTAAAATAATCATAATAAAGTGAGTTGGCAGTGAATTCCCAAGGTTGAATTCTTGAAACGTAGGTAACATCTTAAAATATGCCAGGTTCAACATTTCATGATGGGTAAAATCAATATCATGAATTTTATAATTGGTGGTGGTGATGATGATGATGATGATATTTATATTTATATCCTGCCCACTCTGGGTGGCTCCCAACATAATAATAATAATAATAATAATAATAATAATGTGATAAAATATAAAAAATATCAAATATTAAAAACTTCCCTAATCAGGGCTGCCTTCAGATATCTTCTAAAAGTCAGATAGTTGTTTATTTCTTTGACATCCGATGGGAGGGCGTTTCACAGGGCGGGCACCTCTACTGCCCTCTGCCTGGTTCCCTGTAACCTCACTTCTCACAGTGAGGGAACTGCGAGAAGGCTCTCAGAGCTGGACTTCAGTGTCCAGGCAGAACGATGAGGGTGGAGATGCTCCTATCTGTATTTTATATACCACACTTTCTATTGCAACAGAAATACACAGGGTGGCTAACAGGGAATCGTGCTGGAAAGGTTGCTAGAATTCCTGACATATGTCAGTTGACTGGTGTAATAGTCATGATGATCAGGCCTTCCTTGTTGCATCTGGCTGCCCCTGACAGGTCAGTTATTTTGAAAGGGATGGGAAGAGGCAATTTGGAGGGGATCAGGGAGGGAGACTGGATGGAAAGGTTGGGGGAGATAAGGTGAGGTGGGCTAAGCTAGGAATTACTTTCTGGCCCACAGAATATTTTGGGGGCTCATAATGATTGTCTCATCTTTTATGCAAGCATCACTGGTACCCAAAGCTCATTTCTGGGATCTCTATGCAAATAAAACGGGTTGCCAATATTCAGTGTGGTTAACACTGAACTTGAGCAAATAGCTTCATAGTACATGAAACCAGGGCACTGGCTTTTTCAATTCCAGTTTCTTTTCACAAAGCATCACAGTGAAATTTGCCATGTATGCCCAGATTCATTTATATTGCTGTTGACGTTCAGCTGTTGAGGTGCACATTGTGAAATCTTCTCCTTTCCTCTGCAGCCCTCCTCCAGAGGGTTGTTGAACTCTCAACTCCCATGAGCTCCAGCCAACATGTCCAATGGTTAGGGGTAATGGGAGCTGTAGTCCAGCAATGTATGGAGGGTCGTGCAATAACTGTCCTTGCTTTTAAGTTAACTGCAGTTCAGGCTTGTGTTAAACCAGGTCATGGCTTCCTACATATTTATAGCTGTCCTCTTGCACTGTCTCCTTTACAATGTTGCAACAGACTAACAGCTACCCCTCTGAGGCGGAGCACTGTCATGAGCCCCACAATCCCGACTGACTGGAGGCTAGGATGACAATTGCTGTCAGAGGAGGAAGAAGAGGAGGGCTTGGAAGGCACTGTCAGCAGGGATGGGCTGAGGGGAAGGACTCTGGCCTTGCTCCTTCACCTTTAGATGTCAGGGAGGAGCAGTAGTCCTGCTGTCTCCCTGTCCTGCCCCATCAACAGAGTGGAGTACAGGTTCCTTAGCATTGAGGAAGGGTGTTGACCAGCTGGAGAGAGGAGGCTGGTCAGCTGGAGGGAAGGAGGAGCCAGAGGAGCTTCCACCATTAGCAACAGACACTTGTCCCTCCAAATGCACCATATTGTAAGGTGAAAGAGTCTCCCAAGACTGCCTTTAAAAGCTGCCTGGAAGGGTGTGACCATTTGTTGAGACACCTCTGCAGCTTTTGTCTGCTGTTGGAATCTGATGCTGTTCTTGAACTCTTTAACCATGCCTTTGGAATCTGTATCCATGGCCTGACCTGTGCCATTGTAAACCTTGAATAAAGCTTTCTTACTTTTCCGTACATAAGAGCCTCTTTTCGTAGCGTTTGGGGTGGGAGCCTTGAGACAGAGGACGCTATTTTCTTTGTGTAAAACAAACTCAGCACAGCCAGTTTGATTACAGGAGAACCTCGTTTTCAATTGAAGGCATGGTGGAAAATATCAGGTAGCAGGTATGTAATTAACTGTACGTGTAGTTTAGTCATTTAAACTCCTCATCCAATATTTGCAGACAGAATATATAATCTTTGTTCCTGGGTGAAAATAGCACCTCCAGTAGTGTCATGCTTTCTGACACAATCGCGGATGGAGGAGAAAGGGAGTAGGAGAGAGCTGTGCAAAAATAGCTATAGGCTTGCTCATATCTCAGATTTAAGCAGGGGCAAGCAAGCTGAGGATATGGGAGGGGAATCTGTGAATCTTAAGATTGCTAACTAAAAAAACAACAACAATCGACGTGTTTATAACAAATGACTTCATGAGGTAAGGTCACACTCCCCGGAGGGTACTTCTAATTTAATTACGGGGTGTGTCTCTATCTTCTTCTGGGCAAGAGAACGGCTCAGCTTCCTTTAACCACTGCCCAGAATGCTTGTGAGACACCCTATAATTCAATTAGAAGTACCCTCCAGGGAGCATATAATTATATCCTATCAGTGAAACCTAATGACAAGCGCCTCATATCACATGGTGAGTAACTCTATCCTGCTGCCCAGAACCTTTCACCGGTAAAGAACTAATCTGCTTAGCGCAGATTGAACTCCGTGGTGTGCAGCACTTACCCAAATGCTTCTGAAAGGAATCCCTGCCAGCGGAATAAACCTGTTAAAGGCGCGTGCTTGCCGTCCGTTGGGCTGGCCACCTCCTGGTTCCCAAGCGGCAGGGTCATTCATCTTTCAGATGTTACAGAAAACAATCTGGAGAGCGATTCTAAACTCACTGAGCTTCAGGGAAGTGGCGGGAACGCTGCTCTGGCAGTAGAGAAAGAGAAAGACTGGTGGGATGATAAGGATGCTGCCCAAAGTCCACTGGCCTGGTCATGGGAAGTTGCATGGTCATAGGTGTCCTGCCTGTGATCTTCTGCTGGCAGGGGAGAGGGAAACTGGGCATGCCAGGAGGTATGGAGGGGTGATAGGGCAGGGGTGGATATGCCACCGCCTGAACCCCTTTGCTTCTCCAATAAGTGCCAGGAACCAGTTCAACTCTCTGCCAGCCCTGGAACTGGTGTAAGGAATTCCCTCCGATTGCAAAGTGGAACATGAAGAAATTCCTCCCTCATGTCCTACCCATGTTGAAATGGCAGAGCGTAGGATGTGGCAGTTGTTTCACCGGTGAATCTTTTCTCCCCATCACCCCACCCGGTTAATATACAGTAGGATTACATTATGGTAGCCATTGTTACATAAGATAACCAAAGATTTCCAGACACGGTAAAGGTTAAAGCTTTTGTGGATGAGTCAGAAAGCAGTGCTAAAAATGAAAACCTGACTGAAATATCTGTTCTTTATTAGTAACTTTACTGGTGTTTATGCAACAAAAGAAGCTAAATCAGATACCAAGTATGTATTACTTGGTCTAAAAGAAAAGGGTATTGCCGCAGTGTTGACTACAGGGAGGAGTGGAAATGCCAACCATAGCTGAGTGTCACCTTAGCAGCTGTTGGAGGCATGTAAATATAACTTGTGCTGTAACTTGGAACAAGAAGTTTTGATCATTCCCTTGGAGGCCAAGGTATGGTAAGAGCAAATGGAAAGGATCGCTATTGCTAGAATTTGGGATAAGCATAGAGATGTGTTAGCCTTTTCTTTCTAGCTAATACAAGTCTATACATCACAAATATTTTAGCGTGGCAGACGCACAGGTGATTTAAGTACATGGGAGAAATATGCCTTTATGTATTTTTTTTTTTTAAAAAAAAGAACATGAAAGTATTGCATTCCAATAAATAAGAGAAATCATGCAGTCTGGAAGTCTGAGCAACAAAGAGACTGACGAAAGCATTATAACATAAATTGCCGTGGCCCAGGGTCCATTGGCCCATGGAAATTTGTGCAAGTCTTCTTGTGCCTTGAGACTGTTATTTTGCTGCAACAGACTACCTATGTTTAGACAGATCATGAATTTAACTGCAGAGAGCTGACCAAGAGAATAGAAAGATAGCGGGACCTCTTAGAGTAAACTTAAGAACTTCTAAACAAGCTCTCTCAAGTACCTGTAATATATTGATGGGGGTTCAAGATATACTAATATATGGGAGGAATATCTAGAGCAGCTGGGTGAACTCCAGGTATTCTTGCACGGCAACTCCCATCATCCCTGACCATTGGCTATCCTGGCTGGGACTGATGGGATTCGAGAGTCAAAAGCATCAGAGGGCACCAGGTTGGGGAAAGCTGATCTAGCAGTTCATAATCCCAGTATCTCAATGGTTGCATTTTTTGTTGTATCTCTAAATGCAGCAGTGCTTGGACATTTTTTTTTTTAAAAAAAGGATTTGTACCAGTGGCATTATACATGTGCAAGAAAATTAAAAAGAAGTTTGGAAATACATCAGAAGAATATTGAAGGGTAAAAAGATCAACCAGACTATATGAATAAATATACTGTATAAAGATATGGCAATTTTGGAAAGCTGCTAAGGATCATTTATTGTTTTATTGAGCTTGATGAAATACAGTATTAGCCCTGAACGCTGAGAGTTGATAGGTAATTTATTGGTAGCAACAAGGATGGATGTGTGTGTGTGTGTGTGTGTGTGTGTGTAAGTAAAAATAAAATTCAGTTTTGTGGCTGGAAGGAGAAATCTAATAAACTTACAGAATATAAATAGTTGAAGGCAATGTGGAAGAAGTTGTGTTGCATTATTGGAACAGATTGGAACTCATTTATTACATTTTACGTTTGACTTTTATTTGTACATTTTAATGAAAAAGAATGAAACTATAATACACGCACACACCAGCACCTTGATCTGTGCCAGACGGAAACAAGGGACCAGTTCAGATGCTGAACTTGGGATGAATGTGTTTCCAGTGGCCTACCCTATCGGAAGACGGGCTGCTGCTTTCTGCACAGGGGGAGACCTTAAAATTCTCATCAAGGGCAGCCCCATATTCAACACGTTACTGTAGTCTACTACAAAGGCATGAAAGAGATTTGCTAGGTCTGCCCCAGACAACGCAGTTGCGGCCTTCTTGCTGGATTGAGTTGGCAGAGAGAGCTCCTGGCCTCTGCAACAGCCTGGGCTTCCAGGGATAGAAAGAAATCCATGGATCCAGAGGCATTTTTGTTAGGCATTTTAGGTACAGAGATTCTGAGGGAGCAGAAATTATTATTCATGTACGCGACGACAGCAGCAAGGATACTGTTGACCCAGAGATGGAAAGAAAACAAAGTTCCAACCAGAGAGGAATGGCTGATGAAGATGATGGACTATGCCGAAATGGCGAGACTGACTAGAAAAATCAGAAACCAGGAAGAATTTTAAGAAGGAATGGGAGAAAATTATAATGTATTTAAGAGAACACTGTAAACAACTAAAAACTTTGGCAGGATTTGAGTAATGCTTGTAATGTATGAAAAACTATGGAAAATGGACTATTAAAAAAAAAACAAATCGGAGAAAATAAGATAAACAGATGGAAAAAGAATGGCAATGGTAACCACGGAAGGGCGGAGGGAAGTCAAGGAATTCAGAGAATCCTAAATGAGGAGGTGAATGATGTGTTTGAATTAAAATTTGTTATGTAAAAATTAATAAAAAATACATTTAAAAAAAGAAGAAGAAAGAAATCCATGGATGCTCAAAACCATTTCCCCACTTACAGCAGATCACTTCAACGGTTATGTTTTTAGCATGTACCCATATAATGCATTCTGAAAACAGAATGTTTCATACCACCAAAACAGTTGTTTTTAAAAGATACATTTGATGTACTGCAGAGATTTCCCAAATGACTTCAGATCTTTATAGTGTGTTCCCATGTGGGAAACCAGTCCCCCCCCCCACAAGACAGTGTGTGAAATGGCCCAAAGTAAGCCCCTTAAAATGTGCTAATCTCTTCTGTATGCATTAGCTGGAATCGTGTGTTCATTTGTCATTTCCAAATGCTTCCCTTCCCAGCATGTCTCAAATGTCTATTATCCTGTGGGTCTATTGCTCTAATGACTAGGAAGACGGTGTTTGTTCTTTCATCCTTTGCAATTCTCGCCCAGCTGAAAAGGTATCACAGGAATGAATGTAGCTGCCACAGTTTGTAATGAATATGTTAGCATTACTGTCCTAGTCCTGAAATTCAGCATATGCCTTTAAATCATTTTAATCTGTGGGAGGTGGATGTCATCTGAATGTTATCTTTAAAAAGAAGAAGAAGAAACAAATAGATAATGGAGACAGTTTTCGTAAAAAAGATGAGCAAGGGCTGTGTGTGGATCTCCAATTCCTTTCTGGAAGGGAGAATACTGAATGAAGGGACCTTGAAGATGGCAGATCTGAATCTCAATGCCAAACTGAACTGAGGACTGAGCCACTTGAAAAGAAGGGAAAGCAAGTAGGTGGGAGTGGGGAGCCTTTGAGGATGAGTACTTGTGAAATCACCTTCCAGCTGGGCCAATTTAGCAAAATATCTAGACCCAGAATGGTGAACTTGCAGCTCTTTAGATGTTGTTGAAGTCCCAACTCCCATCAGCTCCGGTTGCCTTGGCCAATAGTCTGGGATGATGTGAGTTGTAGTCCACAGACAGCTCCTAATCTTGCTACAGGTATGCAGAACACCAAGAAGGCTGGGGCAGAATGTGCATTTGAGGCCCCCTGTCCACTTCCTCACAGCACCTCATGTAAGGGTCATATCCCCAATCAGCTGAGGGAAAAAGTACGTATGGACACAATGCTTTCTAAAAGCTATGTTTGACACCAGAATGTTAACATTTTCAACTCTCAGCCTAACCTACTTTGCAAATGTTCTCTATAAATTCCTGGCAGAGATGTGCCAGATTCCAGAAAATAGTAATTGCCAGCAATAATTCATTGAGAGGGGATCTGTGGAGTGGGTGCTCACACAAACTACAAGGCATCTCAGACCTTTTGTCCTAGAAGGCATAAACGGACCTTCTTCAGCCACCTTTCCTTCACACAAAGCCTCCACTCTATAGCCCCAGAAATAGCCCTGAGAAGAAGAAGAGTTTGGATTTGATATCCCGCCTTTCACTCCCTTTAAGGAGTCTCCTTTCCCTTCCTCCCCCACAACAAACACTCTGTGAGGTGAGTGGGGCTGAGAGACTTCAGAGAAGTGTGACTGGCCCAAGGTCACCCAGCAGCTGCATGTGGAGGAGCGGAGACGCGAACCCGGTTCCCCAGATTACGAGACTACTGCTCTTAACCACTACACCACACTGGCTCTCAGGTCACACAGCCTAGCTCTGGATGTTACACAGAATCATGTGTTTTGTTTATATTTTTCTGGAGCCATTTCCAGAGTTCCAGTTCAGAAACCTGTGTTCCTCCCTTTCCAACATGGTGAGATGGATGAGCCAGATAGGGATCTAGAGCACAAACATTCTCAGGTTTTGGAGGAGATGGTTTGTGTGTGTGGTTATTTGTCTGTCCATCCATCCATGTTAAGAGAGTAAGTGTGGGTTACTTGTGCTTTGGAGCCACTCAAGGTTCCAGGTACAATCTAAGGCAGGGGTCAGCAACCTTTTTCAGCTGTGTGCCGGTCCACCATCCCTCAGACCATGTGGTGGGCTGGACTATATTTTGGGGAAAAAATGAACAAATTCCTTTTAAAAATAATAATAATAATAATATTTATTAAGTTTCCAACAAATTAAGCACAACACTACAAAAAAGCCAAAAAAGAAAAAAACATACAATACAATACAATACAATACAATACAATATAAAAAACAAACAAACATAATAAAAGAAACAAACAAGACAAAACAGAACAAAACAAAAACCATTTAAAATTTCAATTTCAACATCTTATCTTTCTTTCCCTTATTTCCTCGACCTCCTCACACCTCCCTTTTTGTATTCCACTTCTGTTAATTGTTTCAGCAATTCCTTTCCATCTTCCTCAGTTTTCTATCCTATAATTGTCTTAACACATTCTAACCATATTTTTCCCTTTAAAGCTCAATTAATCTATTTATACTTAATTCCAATTCCTATCCATCTTCCCCTGTTTTCTATCCTATAATTATCTTAACACATTTTAACCTTATTTTCCTTTAATACTCTATTAATCTATTTATACTTAATTCCTTATAACATTTCTACTGAAGCCATATAACTTCATTCCAACGTTCTTCTAACATTCATTAATTTTACAATATTTATATACATAATCTTTAAACTTTTCCCAGTCTTCTTCCACCGACTCTTCTCCCTGGTCTCGGATCTTGCCAGTCTTTTCCGCCAATTCGATCTAGTCCATCAACTTCATCTGCCATTATCCAACACTTCTGTACTTCTAGGAGACAACCATTCTCTCAGCCAGCAAAGAGCAGATGATTCACAACAAAGTTTAGGGGTCTGGCAGGGCAGGTCCACCTCCTTCTTTAGCATCCGTCAATATCTTAAGTTTTACTCGAGGTTTCCTGCCCTGCCAAACAACTCCAAAAACATCCCTCTGCCACCTCCTGATACAGTCCATCCCATCCAAAACTTGCACTGTTTGAAACGAAAGCAACATCCCCAGCATCACAACAACCCTCATCCCCACCACAACGACTCGGCCCAACAATAGCAACTTCAGATTTGTCCATATTTCCCAATCCCCCTTCTCTTCAATCCAACGACCTTGACAGTTACCCTTAAATAAATTCACATTTTTGGCGGTCATACTGGCCCCCAAAAGCCTCTCTTTCTCAACCGATGTTAGTCCAGTCTCCTCCTGAAGCTCTGTCAGGCTTTCCTTTCCCAATTCAGGTAGGGCTCTGGTCCTCAAATTCTTCTGTTTTCCTTTAAGTTCCATCATAACAGATGTCACATCGAATTGCCTTTGAATGGATGGGGCTCTTTCACACTCCAGTTGTATTGTTTTACATTCAGCAGCAAGGGTTTTCTCCCTGACTTCATCCGCAGTTTGCCGTGTCGACGTAAATTCCTGTATCGATCTCTGAATGGTTTCTGTGTTGGTGTTCACCTTTTGTCCCAGATTGTCTATTTTCCTGTGAAGCTGTTCCAACGAATCGTTTATTTGCACCAAAGCGACCACTAAGGCCTCTTCTGTCGACATTTCACCTGTTTTTTTCCTTTCCATTTACCATAACACTTGAGAAATTCAAGGTCAATCTCAGAGTCTCACAGTTCTTATCTTGCATCTGGAAGTCCCCCTAGCCCAGCTCTTATAAAGTAACCAATTTCAGAGATTACCACTAGAGGGAAACAATGTCCCCTTTAAACACAACTCATACAATCCAAAGTTAATTTCAGATTTCAGATACTTTCTACTCCTTTTTAGAAGCAGCCGGAGACAATAGAAACAATGTATTTCTCTTCCTTTGCTAGCTGTCAAGGAACGTTCTAAGTGCTGTCAATGAACATTCCAAAACGTCAGTCCTACTGGCAGCCCGTTTCCAGGGTCAGAGCGGCTTTATTTTAACTCCCTTCACTCTCTCCTGCAGGCATACTCAGTCCACAACTTCCCCCCCTCTTCTCCTGCCTCCAAGGGGGGTTTTGTGCTCTTTACCGATGGAAATTTAGGCTTTTACAAAAGGCTTTCCAAGACTTCAGCCTACAGCCTCCTTGCCTCAGTCTGTTTACAAGTAGGGAAGGCGGACTTCCTGTTTTGAACCTCCCCGTTTCGATGCCAAATTAAACTTTTAAAATCCGATTCTCCCGTCTCAGCTCTACTCACGGGTAATTACTTTGGAGTCAAATTGTCCACAGGAAAAAGTCAATGCTCTCCGGCAACAGCTATGCGGCTTCGCTCCATGGAAGAAGCAGACGATTCGAAGCACCGCGCCGCTCACCCCACGTCGCTCTGGATCCCCGAAACTGGGTTTCCCCGTGAGTAGGGGAGGCGCAAAAGGTGCCCGCCGAATCCCACGTTCACAGGCTTCTCCAGCCTGTGATTTTTACGGGTCTCCGCCTTCGCCGCGGCGGTACAGACCCAAATTCCCACGGGGCAAGTTCCTCCCGATCAGAGGAACTCCGCCATTGCTGGAGGCACCAACCCGGAAGTCAAAAAAGAACAAATTCCTATGCCTCACAAATAACCCAGAGATGCATTTTAAATAAAAGCACACATTCTGCTCATGTAAAAACACCAGGCAGGTCCCACAAATAACCCAAATATGCATTTTAAATAAAAGGACACATTCTACTCATGTACAAACACGCTGATTCCTGGACCGTCCGCAGGCCACATTGAGAAGGCGATTGGGCCACACCTGGCCCCCGGGCCTTAGGTTGCCTACCCCTGATCTAAGGGCTAAGTAATAAGGGAACATCTCATAGTTAAAAGACTCACATTCCCACTTGGTTTTTCTTAACTTAAGAATGCAATTAAATCTGAAATTCATTTTCTTGGATCTAATAGATACAAAATAGTCATTTCTTATTCGTTGTCATTCTTTTAACTGATGCAATAAAATTTTTTTAAAAAAAGTTTTACTGAGCAGGCACCTGCAACCCACTGAGGCCACCCTATGTATAAAAAGGGGGAAAGGCTCATATTGGATTCTCATTGGTGCCATATCTTGAAATGGACTGCCTCTCATCACTGGAGCACCTAGAATTCAGAAGCTCTTGCCATTGCCCTTGAGTAGCACCTAAAATAATACAAATTTGAAGTTTGTTATCTATTTGTGGATGCTTTACATCTCATGTACCGTTTTCTTTAAAAAGAAAGGTGTGGTTTGAAACTAAAACAACGACAGCATGGTGCCATCACAGAATCTCTCCAGTGCCAGTTTCTACCACCTCCTTTGGCACAGGGCAGGCATTGCTGCTGTGTTTTCATTTATTGTTTGCTCTGCCAGTTTTTGCTTAAGGGAGCAGTTTCCTCCTCCTCCTCACATGCTTCCCACATGCTCACTTCGCCTCCCTTAGCGCTTGCTATTAATTAGGCCCTTGATCCATCAAGTGCTAATTGTCAAGGGTTTAAATAGAAAAGAGGAAGGGAAGGGGGGAGAAGCAGAGCAGAAAACTACTGCTTCACAAGCAGAAAATCTACCCACTCCAAATGGGGTCTGCCGCTCACACATATCTTAATATTTGGTTAGATGGCTGGGGAGGAGTTCAGAGGGTGTTGGTGCAGAGTCAGGCAGAAGACTTATCACAGTTGCAATTCCCTTTGTCTAGCAGAAGAGTGTGAGTGTGTGTGTGTGTTTTAGCAGTTTGCTTTTCTTAGCAGCAACATGTATAGAAACTGATTAAAAACGTGCACAGAAATTGCCAATATGTCATGTTTGGCAGCCACAAACAATGCCCCGTCTGCATGCCTTCAGTACATACTTTGATGTTTCTATTTTGCCTTTCCTGGGCGTGTGTGTGTGGGGAGAGAGATGGGGGACAAAGAACAGCAAACAGATGAAAGAACGTATTGCTCTCTTCCTCTGGCAGAGTCTACACTGGGGCAGGGGGAAGTGGTTGAATGGCAGACGATCACTGCCAGATAATAATCTGCCTTTGACCTGGGCAGCTTAAAGGTAACAATGAGCATTATTAATATGATAATAGATGATATGAGCACATCTATTTGTCTCCATAAAAGCCAGTTTCTAAAGGAGCAGAATTCTAGCATCAAAGTGAAATGTGATTAAGCGCCAGGCTATATCTTACACAAGGAGTTCTGTGATAAATTGACCTATACACCCACACACACGTGTGGTGTGTGTGGTAATTTAGAGCTGTGGTGTTTCAACCCTTTCCTTTGTGTCGTTTTCTTGCTGTTAGGTGCCAGTATCAAGCCTGTGCATTTAAAACTGTCTACGCTCCAGGGTGTAGCTAGGCAAAAAATGTCCCCTTCCTTAGACACAGGTGTTACCAGAGGCATGGGGCAGACTTAACCCCCATCCAATTAGTGTTCCTCAAGTGCATCCCTTCTGCCCATGCAAGTGAGTGCCTATCATTTATCCAAGGGGGAAATGTTAAGTGCTGCCTGGAGGCAGCCTTGCACTGGGGGAACACCGCCAGCATCTCTGACAACACATGACCAACCTGCTACCAGCAGATGCTCAAATGGGGAGGTGTGTACAAGCCCCCCTTCCAACTCTCATCCTGCCTGTCATAATTATGGGCATTTGTCTATTTAGATAAATAGCAAGCTCATTAGCACTTGTTAGGATTCCTGTGTGGCTAACTTACTGAAACAGCCGTAGTCCATTCATAAGGACAGAAAGTAAATGAGCTTTGAAAAATTGGTTTTGTGAAGAAAAAAATGTGAGGTGCTCAGTTTGAAAGTGTGACGGGCTCAGCTGTCTAGCCTGCATTGATGGCAATGATCAAGGGGTCTTGAGAGCTTTGGTTTGTTTCAACAACTCTGCATAATCGTGTTTTTTAAAAAGCAGGATAGACCGTCTTAGGGTTGGTCCCAATGATGCTCCAGTTATCGCAGGCTATGGAACATTCACCCCCTTCCTGAAAGCAGTGATCTTTGAACATTGTAAAGCAGCTACCTCACACCACCTTTGATTACCCACAGTGCATTGGGGCTCATACACTGTTAGGAAATGATGCAGATCTAAATGTCAGCGATTGCTTCAAGGCTGCTTGAGGGATGTGGTTTCTTAGCAGAGTTTTGTCGTTTAAAGCATCAACCTCAAGCTAACCTCTCTGCAGCTGTAGAACTATTTAGTATTTATCCCCAGCCCCTCTCTTTTTTCATGAAGGATATGGCCTTCTCTCTCTATCCCTCTCTTGCAGACAAACATGTATACGAAAAAAAGAGAGATAATACATTTCCTCCATTTCTCTTCTAAATAGGATTTTGCATTTCATTGTGCATCTTCTCCAATTTTAAAAATTCAATTCCACAAGGCATGCATGATGGTTTTTGAGAACTTGTGTGTGTGCTGTCAGACCTTCTAGATTGGTAGCTTTGAAAAGTCAAGTCCTCTAACTTATGCACAGCAGAATATATATGGCAATAAAAACATTCCCCCTTCCCCTTTAGCAACCGTCTGTGAAGGAGTACCACCCTTTCCCTGCTCATTCTGCTGTTCTACACATTTCATTCCTGTGTCCATTCACACCAACCATCCCCTATGAGATTTTTTTTTTCATGCTAAACACTGTTTCGAGTTTTTTCCCCCTCTACAATCAAGCAACATATAATTTTTATGAAATAAATTTACTGGGAGGGATAGCTAATGCCTCAGAAGACAGAATCAGAATTCAAAATGACCTTAACAGATTGGACAACTGGGCCCAAACTAACAATATGAATTTCAGTAGCGACAAACGTAAGGTTCTGCACTCAGGCAGGAAGAACCAGCTGCACAAATATAAGATGGGAGGCACCTGGTTTAATAGCAGTACATGTGAAGAGGAGCTAGGGGTCTTGGTGGACCACAAGCTTAACATGAGTCAACAGCAAAAAAAGGTAATGCTATTCTAGGCTGCATCAACAGCCTTAAAGACCTACATTGGCTCCCAGTATGTTTCCGAGCACAATTCAAAGTGTTGGTGCTGATCTTTAAAGACCGAAATGGCCTCAGCCCGGTATACCTGAAGGAGCGTCTCCACCCCCCTCATCCAGCCCAGACACGACACTGAGGTCCAGCGCCGAGGGCCTTCTGGTCGTTCCCTCACTGCGAGAAGTGAGGTTACAGGGAACCAGGCAGAGGGCCTTCTCGGTAGTGGCACCCGCCCTGTGGAACACCCTCCCATCAGATGTCAAGGACTTTTAGAGGACATCTGAAGGCAGCCCTGTTTAGGGAAGTTTTTAATGTTTGAAGTTTTATTCTGTTTTTAGTGTTCTATTGGAAGCCGCCCAGAGTGGCTGGGGAAACCCAGCCAGATGGGCGGGGTATAAATAATAAAATTAGTAGTAGTAGTAGTAGTAGTAGTATAGTGTCCAGATCAAGAGAAGTAATAGTCCTGCTCTACTCTGCCTTGCTCAGACTACACCTGGAGTACTGTGTCCAGTTCCGGGTGCCACCATTTAAGGAAGAATATTGACACGCTGGAATGTGTGCAGAGGAGGGCAACCAAGATGATCAAGGGTCTGGAAAACAAGCTTTATGAGGAACAATTGAGGGAACTGCATATGTTTAGCCTGAAAAAGAAACTGAGAGGAAATATGATAGCCATCTTCAAATATCTCAAAAACTGTCACATGGAAGATAGAGCAAGTATTTTCCCCCTTCTCTGGAGTGCAGGGCTCAAACCAATGGCTTTTAAGTTACAAGAAAAGAGATTCTGACATCTCACATCTTCTGTTAGTAAGAACTGTTCAACAGTGGAATAGACTCCCTTGGAAGTTTATGGACTTCCTTGGAGGTTTTTAAGCAGAGGCCATCTGTCATGGATGCTTTGCATTGCAGGAGGTTGGACTAGATGATCCTTGGGACCCCTTTCAGCTCTACAATTCTATGAATCTATGATAAAGAAAATAAATTCAGGATTGGCCAGTATTCGGTAAATCCTTAGGTCTGGACAGAACCATGGATGACCCCACCAAATGCAGTGTCTACAAAACTCTTTGTAGGTCTTTTTACCCACTCAAAAGATGTTCTATCTCACTGCTATATATCTGCTTTCTTAAAAAAAAAATAATCATGTGTGTTGCAGTCAGATGCTAATATCATTCATACCTGTTTAATTACCTTTAAAGTGTTGTGTGGTGGGTTGTGCATTTAAATGAACATCACCACCCACATTCTACCTGAAATAGTCAAGTACACATGACATGGACATAGCCAGGATTTTTGTTGGCGGGGGTGGGGGCAGAACTGAGCTATCTGTGACTTGATTGGTCAGTTAGTTAAGTATTTATTTATTTATTTATTTATTTATTTATTTACTTGATGGAGGGCAACTGCCCTCCTGCCCCCCCCCCCCAGCTACACCCATGACACATGACTGAATCAGGTGAGGGAGGTTTGGCCCAGTTGTCTTGGCATTAAGGATGCTTTCCCTCTCTCCCACCCCATCCCCGCCCCCATGTCCCTGGTCCCCCTACCAAGCCATCTGCTTGCAAAGGGTGTTACACCCTTTCAACAAGGTGTGGGGAAAGATATTGTTGCTGGAAAGAGATGCATTTTACATGGGTCAGAAAACGTGTCTAAAACATTCATTGTTTTCACCAACAAGATTGTTTTAGTAAAAGGTTATCCCCCTGTCCTTTTGTATCTCTTGACATTTGGTGCTAATGGAAATTTGTGTGCCTGCAGTGCAGTCCTGTACATGTCTACGCAGAGGTTTGTTTAATTGAGTTTAATTGGACTTACTTCCAGGTAAGTGTGTATAGATTGCAATCTAAATCATATGTGCAAGTTGGAATTTTTGCCTTCTCTTTTCAATGCAACTGTTCTTCTTTCAAAAAGATTTTGACAGATGTAAATTATGGGCTGAATGAGTTATATTGGGAACTTACTCAGTGTCCTGTAAAAGTGCAGTTGGAGTAGAATAAATTTTTGACAACAGAACTTCATGTTTGCTTCTTTTTTTTTACACAGCATGCTAGTTACACACATATGGGGTTTTATGCTACTGTTTGTAAAATGTGAGAAATAGAGTCATAGACAGAAAGTCAAACAAGGCCAAGGTGTCCCAGGAATAGCTGGTTAGGAATTGAAAGGCACCGTTCAGGGTAGGATAAATCAGGAAGATAGCTTAGTTAGGAATGGTAGAAGACAAGCAGATCACGTGTCCCTGTTTTCCAGGGGCAGTCCTGGATTTATATAAGCCATCCCAGTTTCTGATTTGATCCTGGAATGTCCTGCTTTTCCTGAGGACATCCCTATTTTCATCAGAGAAATGTTGGAGGGTATGGAGTTATGTAATCCCCGAGCCATGGAAATAAGTAACTATACAACCTTTAGAAGACATGTGAAGGCAGCCCTGTATAGGGAAGTTTTTAAATGTTTAATGTTTTATTGTGTTTTTATATATGTTGGAAGCTGTCCAGAGTGGCTGGGGCAACCCAGTCAGATGGGCAGCGTAATAATAGTAATAATAATAATAATAATAATAATAATAATAATAATGGACATCCCTGCTGGGTGCAGTTGTCCTCATTGTTCTGCATTTGTCTGAGGTCTGAGATTAGCAGTATAGCAAAATGGTTTAGAATATATGAGGGGAGTTGTGTGACTGTACTGGCTAGTCTCAAACCAGCACCATCACAGTGGTTCTCAAAGGGTGTCCATTAGGGGAAATGCACACTAAAATGCTGATGAATTTTCACGAGGAAAAAAATCAGAAACTGATGCAGAAATGTGGGGAACTGAGCTTAATAGTTTTTTTTTAAAAAAGAGAAACCGAGAAACCAAAACTGAAAGGTTTGCCCATCCATCATCCAAGTAGGGTTGTGTTTGGTGTACATGTATAAGCTAGTAAAAGATGCTTTGGCCCACCAAGGACCAAAGGTCAGTGGTTCTCAAACTTTTTTCTCTGGGTCAAACTTTCAGAATAAAAATTTCTTCGCACCACATCGAATGTATTGGATTTGTGACCATTATGCTCATTTACCTTCAGTAGTAGCAGTAAAGCTCTGCTGGATGAAATATTAATTGCCTCTGGTCTACTTTTTGGGAATCCTGCAATGTGCTATGTTTATTTTACTCTGCTAACTATATGTTGGAATCTGCTCTGGACCAATATTGAGCAGAATTTATGACAAGAACATCTTCAGAGTCCCTTCCCACTAGCTGAAATAAGGCAAGGATGGGAGGTTCACAAGGGAAGGGGCCTTTTCAGTGGTGACCCCTTGCTTATGGAATGTCTGGATAATATAATGGAGTTGATATTTCCATCCTTGGCACCTTCTTTTATTTTGCTAGCTGTTTACAGGGTGAAACTGGGGGCATGGGAGTGAGAAGTGAGCTGGGGGCAACCTACAGAAGAATAAAAGGAAACAGCAGGAGGATGCAAATCAAACCTGAGCGTTAAGAGCCAGGGATGTGACATGGCAGCTTAGGCCTGAGGTCCCACTTGGCTCCTTCCCCGAGAATGGTATCTTATCAGGCAGCAGCTCCTCTGATTTTGATTACTGTCACTCAGGGCTGCAGGAACCGAAAGCCAGAGATGGGATGGGGCTATTGATTGGCAATCAATAAGGAACAAGGCTGTTTTCATCAGACATGTAGCAGTGAAGTGTATTCACCTGCCAGTGGAAATCTCCAATTCCCTGCTGTGTTGGCGCTGATATTGTCTTGACTGCATGTTATGCCCTCTAAGTCATGCCAGAGGTGCTGAGGCATAAAACTAGTCCCGTCAGTCTTGCCCTCTTTACAGAAGGGGATTCATGTGAGAGAATTATTCTCCTTTAAGCTTCCTCCCTTCAAATGTGCTTAGAAACAAGGCTAGGAATAGCAATCGGAAATGGTACAGAATGTATGTTGTGGCAATGTACCCCTTGGTTCAGCAAGCTCCCAGGTCTTTCTGCCTAGTCTTGGTGCTCAGTCTTACAACCATGCTAGCTCCATGGTTGAGAGGCCCCGGCAAAATGCCTTGTGGTCAGCTTCCCCGACTTCCACACACACTGCCTGGTCATAGGATTATTTGGTAGGAGGAGCTGAGTCTGGAAAGCTGCCTGCCATTTTCAATTCCCACAATGCCCTGGAGCAACTCCATATCTGCCCCTTTGCAACATTCTGGTAAATACAAAATGGTGGGTGGCTTCTTAGTTGCTGCCTCCAGTTAAGCCCAAAGGGATTAGGCAGGTTGGTGGTCTGGTACCATCTAGATAGGCTTTTGTGTGATAAGTCCTTTATGCTGATATATAAAGAAAAAGCTGGATAGGTCTCCCAGATTTATTTATTTTACCAGTGCTCGCCCTCAGCTCCATTTGCAGATCTATTTCCCAACTGTACATACAGGCCAACTTGTTTTTATATTTCTCTTCTGTCAGAATGAGTTGCTCTATATCTGAAAGCAGTCCTCTGGACCTTACCAGATTTACAGGGTGAATTAATGTATATAAGTCTTGTTAGGTCAGTTTAAAACTTTCCAGGAAGTCCTCGGGGAGTGGCTTCATCTCAGTGGCAGAACACATGCCTTACATGCAGAAGGTCCCGGGTGACATCTCCTATGAAAATGGCTGGTGAGGCGAAATACCTCTGCCTGAGACCCTGGAGAGTCCTGCTTGTCAGTGCAAACAACGGTGGACTCAACAGACAAATAGTTTGCCCTCATGTAAGGCAGCTTCCTTTCTTCCTAATTCCCAAACTGCTTGTTGCGAGTTAACTTAAGAACATACAGAGAGCCCTGGTGGGACAGGCCAAAGGCCTACTCAGCACCCTCTTTTCCACAGTGGCCAGCCAGATGGCTCTGCAAAGCCCACAAGGCAATAGCCCTTTCCCACTGCATATTTTATTCCTTAAGGTCAAATCATAGTCTGTAGAGAGAGAGGGAAACGGTTTCCCAGCAGCAGTCATTTGGATGTTGTGCTCTTCCAAGGACTTGTCTAAATGTTAGGTTCCTGCTCCTGCTAAACATTACAAGTCCATCCTCCAGTTATGGGTATGTTTGGGCTGACATTTGCTTTTCTCCTTGTCATACTGACTCTACATTTCATATTTGGTCAATGTGAACTGCGTACTACTCTCACTGAGCGAGATCGTCATAAAGTATTCCTCCCCCCGCCCACCTCCTCTCTTCTGGAGAAAATTGCACATTATAATAATTAGAAAGATTGGTGCTGCAGTGACTCTGGCAGAGCACAGCATGATTGCCCTAGCTGAGGATGGCCTGCGCATATGTTATCTGAAGGATGCGCTGGCAGAGAGGGCACGGCCTTTCCCCCCATAGCGTTCCACACACACTTACATGCCATGCCAACAGGAAGGGTGCCCCAAGACACAGATGTTGATTTCCTGAGGAAGCTGTTTCTAACCCAGACCTGTCAAATATGTGCAAGCCACACACCCCTAGCCATGTGAATTAACATGTATCACAGCCTTGATAAGCATTTGATAAACTTCCCCCCTCTTCCAATTTTCAAAACCCCAGGCAAGACTCCGTACATGCATTCCTCCAAGGAAGTATGTGTTTAATGGGCTTACTCTAAGCTTTCCGGACTACTCTTAAGAAAATGACCTACATTATAGAGCTAAAGAGAAATGTCGGGGTGAATTAGTCTTAACGTGCTCTGAGGCTTGTAAAAAATAAATATAATAAAATTATCTGTAGAGTGGTGCGAATAAAGCCTTATACATTAACCATAATCTATAGCTATATCTATGACTACACCTATATTTGCAAACAATTTAAAGGCATGGTGCAAGATGTTCCCTAAAAGCCACATTATTTACTGCTATTTGCAGTCATTTGTAGCTCATGCTGCCTTATTACACGGTTTTCTTTTCCTGAGAAAGCCCAACCAAGCGGGGATCGTGCAGGGAAAGTGACATCATCATTATATTTCATACCCTATAAGCAAACAAAGCATGTATCTGCCCTCAGTCTAACATGTTGGTGAAAACATAGGAACAAAGGAAGGGCTCTTATGCCGAGTCAAACCATTGGTCCATCTAGCTGTTAGTCACACTGAGTGACAGTCGCTCTCTGGGATTTCAGACAGGCTTTCTCCTAGCTCTATCTGGAGATGATGGGGATTGAAACTGGGAGCTTTTTCATGCAGGGGCAGTAATAGTGAGCCCTGGCCCTTCCCCAAGAAACATCCTCCTACCATTTCAGGTCAACTCTACATATTTCTAATATAGGTCTAAAGTAAAGTCTTGTTTATATCTGCATGGCATAGGTTTCATTGGTACCCATTTTGGACCGAAATGCATGTTTAATAATGAATAAGTTTGATCTTGCATCCTTCTATGGATTCTTCTTGTATGGCATTTATTTTGGGAGTCTCACTGTTGTACAACTGTGGAAACAAGTGGCAATATACCGTTTCCCCGTTTTTCATGCAGGCCAAACCTCCACCCACCTTGAAGCTCAGCTGACTGTATGTTGTAGCAATTTAAGCCTGTTCTTACTTGGTTACTAAACTTCAAGTAAGCCACCAAATAAGAGTCAAATTGCTAGCCTTCTTCAGCAAAGAGATTCGGTTTGCTGGACAAGAAGCATGGAATTGGTATTGTGTTTAGGTAGCATATGACTATTTTATTATTAAAAAAAGCCTGAGATAATTGTTTTAAATAATAATAAAAACCATTAGTGCCTCTGTCTCAGTGAAGCCACTTCACAACGCAACATTTTCGCTACTTCCATTTATTTTGGTTCATTGATTTTGAATAATAATGACAATATATGAAGATCCAAAGTGGTTCTGAAATAAAAATGAAGTGATTTAGCAACAGTTTTCTGTTGCTGGTCTGTGTTTGTAAAACTGCCCAGGGCTATTAAAAAAGCAAGTGGAAATCCTCCAATATACAGCAGACAGCTTTGCAGACAGTTTACTTCCTTCTTTCTCCTTTCATCCACTTCTGTGATGGGCAGGAGTCTACAGCTACATAATATTATATGGCTCTACGAGTTATCCCATTTGAGTTCTTGGTAGACCTGCAGAAAGCACACAGCTACCTGAGATTGCCCTGAAAACTCTTCTGGGTTGTGCATCTGCAGTGGGGTTTTCAGCTTATTTCAGAGTGCAGCATCTTTACTACCAGCTGAGCTGGATAAGGAGCAGAGAAAAGCTGATTTCTATAACAGATTCCAAAAGACAGCTTGCAGGGTTAGCACTTTCAAAAAGAAGGTTCCTTTGGCTCGTAAATGGAGCATGTTTCATATGGAAGCCAAATGAGACACAGAATCATAGAACTGTAGAGTTGGATGGGACCCCAAGGATCCGACGCGCTGCAACGCAGGAATCTCAACTAAAGCATCCATGACAGATGGCCACCCAATCTCTGCTTGAAAACATTTAAGAAAGGAGATCATACAACATCCCAAGAGAAGGAGACCTTACACATTTTATCAGCTTCCTTGCAAGAATATCTTGGGGGACTTTGTCAAAAGCCTTACTGAAATCAAGATACACGATGTCCACAACATTTCCCTGGTCCACCAAGTTTGTAATTCCATCAAAAATAGAAATGAGATTCATCTGGCATGACTTGTTTTTGAGAAACCCATGCTTGGACTTAGTAATCACAGCATCCTAAATGCTCACAGTCTGACTGTTCAATTGTCTGTTCCAGGACCTTTCCTGGTATTGATGTCAAGCTCACCAGTCGGTAGTTACCTGGGTTTTCTCCCCCCCCCCCTTTGAAGATGGATACATTGCCCACCTCCAGTAAACAGGGACCTCAGCTATTCTCCAATAATTCTCAAAGGTTATTGACAGGTGCTCTGAGATTATATCCGCAAGCTCCTTTAGTACCCTTGGGCTCAGCTCATCAGGCCCTGGAGATTTAAATTAATTTAAAGTAGCTAGGTGTTCCTTACCACCTCTTTTCCTATTTTGGGCAGCAGCTCCCTCCCTAAATCATTTATTATGTTTATAAGGTGTTGGGCATTGCTTTCCTTTTGGGTGAAGACACAGTCTTCCTTCTTACTGCAGGCACATTTTAAGGAGACTAATACATCTCTCTCTCTCCCTCCTTCTGCAGCTCACAAAGCATCTCAATTGCAAAGCTAAGATGTATTTTAAAAAGATCACCACTTGCTGTGAAACAAGACATATCTTACTTGCTGGCATAAATAGCAAGGTCACTCCTTCCCAACTACTCTTGATCCCCTACCCCCAAAATGACAGACTGGCAAGCATCTGCAATCTATTTCCTCTTGCCAGGATGTGACAGGAAAGGTGCACTGAAAGGATTGATGGCAAAAGAGTCAGGTTGAATTATTGCCTGTTGCGCATAGAATGGAGGTTTGCTTTGTGGGATGCTGGATCCTCTTAAATCATCCATCTCTCCCTCACCCCCAAAGGCATGCAGAAGAACATTCAGAAAGGAAAAGAAGAAAATTAGCCATTTGTTTAAAAGCTCCTGTCAGGGCAAAACAATAAGCATGAATGAAACATTCAAAGGCATCTACTTCATGCAATTTGAGTAGGAGAATTCATTCTCAGACAGGATACTTTAATCCAGGCAAGGAGTCAAAGCAGGATTTCTGTGAAGTTCTGTTTTACTCATTACTTTGGGAGTGAGAAAACCCCAACAGAAAAAAGCTCCTAAATTCAATAATTATATTCTTAAAAATTGCCTGAATCCCAGTTGAGCAGAATTTTTAACTGCAGGAATTCCTGAGTTAGGCCTGTTTAAACATAAGGAACACAAATAGCTAATTTTCTTCCTTTCTCTTCTGAATTTTCCTCTGCATTTCTTTTGCTGGGTATTGCATTTAGTAAATGGTAAACTTCAGCAAGGGCTGTAGTGGAGAGTTGTGTGAGCAGAGAGGCTGTAATCCTCACTTTGACCACCACTAGGAAATGGCCTCTCTGCTGTGGCAGAGGGACTTGTCGGGCCTCATGGCCTCCTTCCAATGTGTGCGATGTCACACGTGTGCTCCACAGGTGACATCACACACATTCAACAAGTCCCCCAATGCCGTGCAGAACTTGGTGCCTCTGACCTTTTCTGTAGCCTGCTGGTGTGTTCGTTTCTGTTTCCCCCTGTTGATCCATTAACGCCAACTGTATCCTTGCTTGTCGTGCTAGAGAGATGGTGAGTGATTGTTTAAGGCACTGTGCAATTGCACAGGAACAGGAGTATCTCTCAAGTTTTCTGTTCTCAGTGGTCATTTATCCTTTCTCAAATGGAATTAGAGTTGTTGAGCTTGTATGAGCTATTTTGGGGGGGAATCGGCAAAAATGGCACTGCTGCCATGGGCTGCCATATGTTCGGATTTTCATGGACATTTTACCGATTTCCACCCAGACGCTGCTAGAGACAGCACTATTCTGGATGTGTCTGGGAAATTCCGGACGTATGGCAACTCTAGATTTACCATATTTTTTGCTCTATAAGACTCACTTTTTCCCTCCTAAAAAGTAAGGGGAAATGTGTGTGCGTCTTATGGAGCGAATGCAGCTATCCCAGAAGCCAGAACAGGAAGAGGGATCGCTGCTTTCACTGCGCAGCGATTCCTCTTGCTGTTCTGGCTTCTGAGATTCAGAATATTTTTTTCTTGTTTTCCTCCTCCAAAAACTAGGTGCGTCTTATGGTCTGGTGCGTCTTATATATATATATATATATATATATATATATATATATTAAAGTAATTTTTATTAAAGTTTTAAACAACAAAGAAATAAAAGAAAAACATACACAATACATCTAACAAAAACACAAAGAACAAAAAAAAGCAAAATTCAACAATAAAAATACAAGAAACATAACAATTTAAAAAACAATATCTCTGTTTCATTTCCGATTTTTAGTTGCTTATTTTCTGGACTTCCTCATACCTCCCTCTTTTGTATTCCAATCCAAATTATTTGTCCAGCAGTTTCTTTTCCACTTTTTTTAATCCCAATCTTTAATTTAATTAGATATTAAAATATATAACTTCAACTTCTTTAAACCTAATCCTTGGTCTTAATATCATATACCATTAAAATTTTCCCTCTTAATATCAAATTTCCATTTCTTTAAACATCTTTAATCTTAATCTTAATCTTTAATCTTAGTCTATCATTAACTTTAACCTGTACAGCTGGAAACCTCTTGTTTTCAGTCCAACATCACTCTAACATTCCTTAATTTTACAGTGTTTCTGAAGGTAGTCTTTGAGTTTCTTCCAGTCTTCCTCCATCAACTCTTCTCCCTGGTCACGGATTCTACCAGTCATTTCCGCCAATTCCATATAGTCCATAAGTTTCATCTGCCATTCCTCCAGCGTGGGAAGTTCTTGTGTCTTCCAATACTTTGCGATGAGTATTCTTGCTGCTGTTGTTGCATACATAAAGAAAGTTCTATCCTTTTTTAACACCATTTGGCTGACTATGCCCAGGAGAAAGGCCTCTGGTTTCTTAGGGAAGGTATACTTAAATACCTTTTTTAATTCATTATATATCATTTCCCAGAAAGCCTTAATCTTTGGGCACGTCCACCAAAGGTGAAAAAATGTACCTTCAGTTTCTTTACATTTCCAACATTTATTATCGGGCAAATGATAGATTTTTGCAAGCTTGACTGGGGTTATGTACCACCTGTATATCATTTTCATAATATTCTCTCTTAAGGCATTACATGCCGTAAATTTCATACCTGTGGTCCATAACTGTTCCCAGTCAGCAAACATAATGTTATGTCCAACGTCCTGTGCCCATTTAATCATAGCCGATTTTACCGTTTCATCTTGAGTATTCCATTTCAGCAGCAAGTTATACATTCTTGACAAATTCTTAGTCTTGGGTTCTAACAATTCTGTTTCTAATTTGGATCTTTCCACCTGGAAGCCAATTTTCCTGTCCAATTTAAATACCTCCATTATCTGATAATAATGAAGCCAGTCTCGCACTTTGTTTTTTAGTTTTTCAAAACTCTGCAATTTCAGTCTATCTCTGTCTTGTTCCAAAATTTCCCAATATTTCGGCCATTTGACCTCCATATTGACCTTTTTCAAGGCTTTCGCTTCCATTGGTGACAGCCACCTTGGGGTTTTGTTTTCTAACAAATCCTTATATCTTATCCAAACATTAAACAGCGCTTTCCTGACAATGTGGTTTTTAAATGCTTTATGTGCTTTGACCTTATCATACCATAAATATGCATGCCATCCAAATACATTGTTGAAACCTTCTAGGTCCAAAATGTCAGTGTTTTCAAGAAGTAGCCATTCTTTCAACCAGCAAAAAGCTGCTGATTCATAGTAAAGTTTGAGGTCTGGCAGGGCAAATCCACCTCTTTCCTTTGCATCCGTTAGTATTTTAAATTTTATTCTGGGTTTCTTGCCCTGCCAGACAAATTTAGAAATATCTTTCTGCCACCTCTTGAAACAATCCATTTTGTCCACGATCTGCAAAGTTTGAAACAAAAACAACATTCTAGGCAATACATTCATTTTTATCGCAGCAATACGGCCTAGCAGTGAAAGCTTCAAATTTGACCAAATTTCTAAATCTTTTTTCACTTCAGACCAACATTTTTCATAGTTATCTTTAAATAAGTTCCCATTTTTTGCTGTCATGTTAATCCCCAGGTATTTAACTTTCTTAACCACTGTTAAACCTGTCTCATTCTGAAACCTCTCTCTTTCAAACGGTGTTAAATTTTTCTCTAGAACCTTGGTTTTTGACTTGTTCAATTTAAATCCTGCCACTTGACCAAATTCTTGAATCAGTTCTAAAACCCTTTTAGTACTAGATTCTGGCTCCTGTAACGTCAATACTAAGTCATCTGCAAATGCTCTCAATTTGTACTGTTTAGTTCCGACCTGTATACCTTTAACCATCTGGTCCCTTCTAATCATATTCAGCAGAACCTCCAGGACTGAAATAAAAAGCAATGGGGAAATTGGGCAACCTTGTCGTGTCCCTTTTTCAATTTTCTGGTGCGTCTTATAGAGCGAAAAATACGGTGCTTAATTCCTGTTGCAGGGACAGCATTCATATTTTGCTAGGAGGAGAGATGTGAAAGTTCTGCTTTGGAAGTACAGAGAACAGATGGCATAATTAGTTTGTGCTTACTGTTCTCCTTCCACTCACATTACACAAACTAACAAATCTGATCAAAGGAATAAGGTGGGAATCTTCATGGGGGCAAGAGTATTGGCAAAGACGTGCTCAGGTTTGGGATCCTGAATAGGTTGCATTGCTCAAAATGGACTGGCAGGCAGTATATAAACTCAGAACAGAATAGAACAATGTATCTACACCCCTAATTGTTACCCTGCTGTATAAATTTGATTGAATTAATTCATTTACTCCATTTCTGCCCTGCCATTTATGAACCTATGATCTCAGGATGGGTTACAGAATCGCATAATAAACTTGAAAGAACAGCTACATCTTTAACTGTTGCTTAAAAATCATCGGTGTCAGGGAAAGTTGTACCTCAGAGGAAAGGGCATTCTGCATTTGGGGTGCTAGCACCAAAAAGACCCCATCCTGTGCCTTGATACTTCCCCTGCACAGATTTTTAAAGACAGGCTGGTGATACATTGATATTAAAAGCACCCTTTAAGGTTTCTGGATTCGTTTAGGATCTTCTGATGTTAACATTATCCTCTTGAATTGGACTTGATAGTATATAGGCAGCCAGTGCAGATTCTTCAAGACCAGAGTTACCTGATTCCTGTCAGGTGTACTGGTCAAAATTGGACTAAATGATCATCTTCCTTGATAGCAGTATTGTACATGGAAACTGAGCATATGGGTGCAGGTACATAGTGAGCACACAGGGACACGGGTGGCGCTGTGGGTTAAACCACAGAGCCTAGGACTTGCCGATCAGAAGGTCAGTGGTTCGAATCCCTGCGACGGGGTGAACTCCTGTTGCTCGGTCCCAGCTCCTGCCAACCTAGCAGTTTGAAAGCAGGTCAAAGTGCAAGTAGATAAATAGGTACCGCTCCAGCGGGAAGGTAAATGGCATTTCCGTGCGCTGCTCTGGTTCGCCAGAAGCGGCTTAGTCATGCTGGCCACATGACCCGGAAGCTGTCTGCGGACAAACACTGGCTCCCTCAGCCTATAGATCGAGATGAGCGCCGCAACCCCAGAGTCGGCCACGACTGGACCTAATGGTAAGGGGTTACCTTTACCTTTACATAGTGAGCACACCTGCACACAACACATAAATGTGGGTGGGACTGCTACTTGGGCCATTTCCCTTTGAGGAATCCCTGTTGACCAGCCTCCCAAGAACCTGGGCTGGCATTGTTAAGAACAGTTTGAGGAGGAGCACCTCCTCCTTCTTCCCCCTCCTTTTCCATTGTTCTTTTTTTAATTGCTGTAATAAATCTCACAAGGTCTCCGAAAGCGGGAGGGGAAAGAAGCAGGTTTCCTGTCTCATATATTTCAGGTTTTTATGGACTGTCAAAAGGGGCAGTACATTTGCAGCGAAAGGTGAGCCCAGTAGTGGTGAGTAAAACACAATATGTTTCTGCCAGTGGCAGGTGGAGAGGCATTTTGAGTGACTCACCTGTGCCACGATGGAAGTTTTTTAGTGAGGCCCAAGGCAGCATGGAGTGGGATTTTATTCCTTGGTGTTGGTTCACACACTTCACCAGTCAACTGAGCCTTTCGTCTGGCCTGCCTGAAGTTAGGCCCTGAAGAATATATGCTTCTGCACATAGTGCCCAGGCCATACCTTACATTAGGTGCCAGGCAGACAGAAGGGAAGTGAGTCTGTTTCTCCACCACAAGAGAGAATCAGGCTTTGGACCTTAAGCTTTTAAAATCCCTTACACACCTGGAAATGGATTAAAGAGCTGGACCTCTGATACATCCGTTTCAGCAGAGGGATATACTCTCTGCCATCCTCGCATCTGAGGCTCAGATTTAAGTCTGCAAAATGCAGAAGCCCATGTGCGGCCGGCCTTTTAAGCCTTGCTGCCAGGCTGAGCATGGCAACAGCTAATGCTCAGCCAGCTGGCAAGGCACCACCCTCCAAGCAGAGCCTCTGCTTGGCCCATTCAAATTTGCCCATTTTAGCGAGAAGACTGCCCCTTGATACTGCTGACCAAGGGGAATTCCCCAGCAGCAGCAGCAGCAGCCTGTGAGCAAGCACGGCCTAGTTGCTGGGGATGAAGGCGGAGCGTGAGGGAGCCGCAACCACCACCACCCCAGACATGGTGAGCAACCATTTTGTGTGCACTTGACCCTGAAGCACTTTTATACGCCAGGGACTCAGTAATAGTGAGAATTGCTAAATGTGAGGTATGTTGGGGGCTTTGCATCCATTTTGCAAGGAAATACTATTCAGACTTAACATGGTCCTTAAGACTTCCCATGAATTCAGATCCATACACATCCTAAATATTCCTATACAGCATCAAGGTTAATTTCTGGTCAAAACGAGAGATTTCTGAGACCTCCATGCAACTAACACTACAACGATGTTTCTGTGGTAACAACACCCTCTGTTGGCTCAGACAAATGGCCTGTCATAGTCACCATCTTGTTTCCCACTGTGGCCAGCCAGATGGCTGGGGGAAGCCCACAAGCAGAATGTGCCCACAGGAGCCCTCTCCCACTGTTCTTCCCCATAAATAGGTATTCAGAAGGAGGCTGAATACATCATGGAGGTAGTACATCATGACCTCTTGCCAGAACTCATGGGACCAGGAAGTTAGCTGCCATAAGAGAGGATATGATGAGACAATCCAAGTAACCAGAGTGAATTCCAAGACTTATTTGGGTTATGACTGATGAACTGAGGGTAGAAAAGACAACCACGCTGTTTCAGAAATGATCCTAACCCCACAACCCCCGGCTTCTCCTTAACCCCATCATGACACTTACTTTCTGTTTAACCACTTAGAAGCTGTTCTGGCAAATGAACAGTCTGTGTGTGTGTATGTATGTATGTATAAATAGCAAAACTGAGGGTGGTAAGGGTGTGGAGGAATTGGGGCAACATGGTTAACATGGCAAGTTTATACTTGCTTTTGGTGTTAATTACTGTATGAAAATATGAGAAAAATCAATAAAACTTATAGCAGCCACAAAAATACCGTATTCTTTAGCCTGTTCCAAGAGCTGTTATTATATCCATTCAAAGAAGCCATGGGTGTCATAATGATTGATGGTGACTGTGTAGTCTCAGGAGAAGCTTATTTTTCTTTTCTCTATTTCAGGATCAATCTATTTCTGGTCTGAATCACTTCTACTTGTGTTCATTCATAAGTCTGCTCCATCCTGTTTCAACAATCTCTCTCTCCCATATATATCTATATATCTATATGCATGAATATTCATACTTAAATTCAAAATTGTTGAAGATATTTTCTCTCCAAATACATTTCTAGATGTATTTTTATCCTGAAATACAGTACTGTATGCATTTTTTGTATGTTTTGAAGTCCAAAACTATATTGAAAAATTCAGAGAAGTGCATGTTCCAATCTGCACAGTAGTCCGGAAACTGTTAATCAGGCCAGTTCATATAGAATTTTGCAATGTGTGAATTTCTCAAGCATTCTTACTAAAGTGTAACATGATATTAAGCTAATTCTTCTTGCATGCTTCAGATAAAAAGATGGCCACTATTTTGGCTAGACTTTAAACAGACATTTTGATTTCTCTCTTTAGAATATATTTGCCTGGTGCTTCTTGGAAAATTGTATAAAATTGCATAATAACAACATTGGCCCAGATTCATCTAACCTTGTGTGCTAGTTGAAGCCAGTACAAAGACTCCTCTCTACCGCAATAGGCCTTTCCAATATCTGTCATGTGCCCCCATGCCTCACCCAAATCTGGGAGGAGAGGGGGCAGGTCATTCCATCTGAAAAGTGGAAATGTTTGTGCTGGTGGAACAATCAGGAGAGGGTGAATTATAATTCCTCCCACAGGCGGTACTCTACTTACATGTTCCACCAGCGCAAATATTTCTGCTTGTACATCACCCTCCCCCTGTGCATGCCCTGAACCCTTTCTAAATACGTTCCAGAAAGTTGGGAGGACCCCAAGAACAGATTTAGGGGGTGCACAGGGGCAGGAGAGGGGAGAACATTCTGTGGCGCAAGCCGAAATTCTTGCACTGACAGAAGGATTGCCTTAGCTCTATGCTGGATTCCACCCAAAAGTTCCAAGACTACTTTAACCTCATCTGAAAATGGGGGGTAATAGGACACGTGGGTGTTAGAAAGGGGGCTCATTTATTCCTTAGCCTGTGGCTTCAGATGGCACGGATGGGA
This sequence comes from Podarcis pityusensis, assembly GCF_964106645.2. Taxonomy (NCBI): domain Eukaryota; kingdom Metazoa; phylum Chordata; class Lepidosauria; order Squamata; family Lacertidae; genus Podarcis; species Podarcis pityusensis. The sequence goes on from NC_138028.1 coordinate 47,364,781, forward strand.
AATAGATTTGAAGCGTCAATTCTTGGAGAGCTACAGAGACATGGAGCTGGCAGTGCTGTCACTGACAGATGGAGATCCAACTGGGGATGGAAGGCAGTCTGTGTTTGCAGTTCCTGCTTTGGTAATTGTTTCTTGTCTCCTGCACAGAGTCCTTTGATTCCATTTTTGCTCTGAGCATTTGTATGAATTAGGCATTAGGATCAGACATTTCTGTGAGTAAGAATAGCATCTGCAGTAGCATTAGCCAGCAGTCATAATTACTGTGTCTTTGAATTGTCAGGCTTCAGGGCATGAGTTTCTTACCAGCAGAGGTCAGGAAGAAATCCAGACTCAGGAAGAGTGAGCCGGGCAGCTTTCTTTCTGAAGGCATTTCCACTTTCCTACACATTGGCATCACATGCTCAGGACATTTATCCACAAAAGCGGACATAGGATTTTCAGAAAGCGGCTCCAAATGATTTTTGCACATTCCATGCAGCCTAATACCAACAACAGACTGGGCTGAACTTCAGGTTCCACAGTCAAGAGTACAGCGTAATATTGATCTGGACCATTCTTGCATGTTCCACGTGCAGTTTAACTTATTTGAGCAACAGCTTGTGCAATTAAGCCACCAGTTTTGTTGTTTATATGCAGATTCAACAAAAACATTTCCCCAAATGACTGTCTGTCCTGATGCAGCGAATATGCTGTTTCCATTTTTGGAACAGAAAACCAGGGATATTCGCAGCATTCCCATTCCTAGGCTGCAGTAGCCCCATAGGAAAAACAAGTTACTATTTCTTCCATGGTCTGATCATTCCACTGTCCTTCTCTGACCTTCTGCGCTCAAAGGTCTCTTGACTCTTCACTTTTATTAATACATTTTAAAGCGAGCGGAGTGCTGAAGTGACAGTTCTGCCAACTTGAGGCATTTACTTTGCTCCAGGACAAGTAGCACACAGGCAGCAGCAAACGCATGCTGTTTCCCCCTCACAACAATGTGTTTTGCATTCCAACGAAGGGCAGGAAGGCATTTTCTATGGGCAACAAAACGGATGGCCTGGCAAGCTAGTTCCTTCATGTAGAGGTGGCCAACTAAGTAATATTTGATCTCTCCGAGCAGGAAGGAGGGGTTCTGTTCAGTGACCATGATCAGGGCCTGAAAAGCCAACCAGTTCTGGATCCTGAAAAACTCAGTCCACAACCTCACAGGCTCCTCCTCTAACCACCACCACCCTGGCAGGTCTACCCAATTCTGCCCCAAGGAGCCATTACTTTTTTAAAATTAAAAGTTGGCAACAGGCCCTCCACAAAACTGTACATTTGTTGTTGTTATTGTTGTTGTTGTATAGTCATTTAGTCGTGTCCGACTCTTCGTGACCTCATGGACCAGAGCACGCCAGGCATTCCTGTCTTCCACTGCCTCCCGCAGTTTGGTCAGACTCATGCTGGTAGCTTCGAGAACACTGTCCAGCCATCTCGTCCTCTGTCGTCCCCTTCTCCTTGTGCCCTCAATCTTTCCCAACATCAGGGTCTTTTCCAAGGAGTCTTCTCTTCTCATGAGGTGGCCAAAGTATTGGAGCCTCAGCTTCAGGATCTGTCCTTCCAGTGAGCACTCAGGGCTGATTTCCTTCAGAATGGATAGGTTTGATCTTCTTGCAGTCCATGGGACTCTCAAGAGTCTCCTCCCAGACCATAATTCAAAAGCATCAATTCTTCAGCGATCAGCCTTCTTTATGGTCCAGCTCTCACTTCCATACATCACTACTGGGAAAACCATAGCTTTAACTATACGGACCTTTGTCGGCAAGGTGATGTCTCTGCTTTTTAAGATGCTGTCTAGGTTTGTCATTGTTTTCTCCCAAGAAGCAGGCATCTTTTAATTTCGTGACTGCTGTCACAATCTGCAGTGATCATGGAACCCAAGAAAGTAAAATCTCTCACTGCCTCCATACAATCAGACAGACAGACAGACAGACAGACAGACAGACAGTTAAAGTTGACTTATGTGGATCTGCTTATGGGATGGAACATCTCTTTATTGGCAACTGGCTTGGTTACTAAGCATTAGGTAACAGGGATGGCCTAAGGCATTTTGCTTCCTGTGTTGAAGGACAGGATTCCCACACATAGAAGCCAGCTGGACTGGTAATTGACTCAATACTAGTGATGGGATAGGGTCTGCTCCTGCGGCTGAAGCAGCTGGCTACTTTAGGGGAGGGGCAAGATGCTGCATAGCCTGCATAGACCTGCTCTCCACCAGAGGGGAATGGGCAGGGGTCTTAGGAGGGATTTGCAAGAGTCATGAATTGAATAGGAACAAAAATAGGTTGCTCTTTGTTTTCTCCCAGTCCTTTGAGGCCTAGTCAAGAGGACAGAAACAGATGCACCAACTATGCCAACAAGAGGAAAGTCACAAGCAAAGAAGGAGTTGAATCTTTCTTTCTTCTCTTGTAAATGGCAGCACCCTCCACGAGGCAGAAATGCATCTTGTTCTTGCATTTGAGAGTTGTACTTTCACTGTACAACTCAGGACTTGCTTGTCCTCAGCGTGCAGGAATTGTAATGATTGGATTCTGTACATAGTTTTACGTAAAATTCTTTATGTTGCACAGTTTTAGAAATCATTTTTGGGGACTACATATATGAATACATTGCCTTAAACATTTTGTTCATCCTTCTCAACGTATTTCGTAATCCAAATACAGTCGTACCTTGGAAGTCAAACGGAATCTGTTCTAGAACATTCACAAACCGGAACACTCACTTCTGGGTTTGTGGCATTTGGGAGCCAAGGTGTTTGACTTCTGAGGTACGACTGTAGTCTCCCATTTAAGGGGGAAAACTCTTTAAACAAAGGGGGAACCCTCTTTTCCCCATATTGTTCTGGGTCCCTCCTCCCCCATGTCTTCACATCTCTATTCTCACCAAATTGCAAAAGGAAAAGAAAATAGAAGTTCACAACTGGTGAAAAACTTACTGCCAGCTGTCATTGATCTGTGCAGTAAAATGCTTGGTAAGCCAGCAGCTGCAAAGCTGAAAAGTATACTCTTATCAGAAGCCACAGTAAGTAAAAAATAAAAATGGTGACCTTTCTGATTATCTAAAAACACAAGTTGTTCATCATATAAACCAAAGCAAGCATTTTGCAACGCAGATGAGTCAACAGATGTTCAGGCATGCTGTTCTTGCATATAGGAGGTATGTATGGGGAGAAGAAATTGCGGAAGAAAGCCAACAACAACTACAGAAAATTATATTTTCAAAGCTTTGGACAGCTTCATAATAGAAAATTCAACAATGTGGAGCAACTGTGTTTGTCTACCAGCAGCTGGTGGAACAGCCGGGACAGGAAAAAATGGACGGATCCAGCTTGTTCACAAAGTTGTTCCAAATGCAGCTTTCTCCACAGAGAAGTGCTAGCTTCTAAAAGTATGAGGGAAGTCTGCATTCTGTTCTAGAAAAATGTGCAAAAATTGTTAATTTCACCAAAGCCAGTGCTCTTAATTTAAGATGTTTTGAAGTTCTCTGCACACAAATGAGCACAAAACTATCATTACACACAGAAGTGAGGTGGTTGGAATAGTGCTCACATGCCTGTTGGATCTTCAACATAAAGTTCTGAAGATTCTGATAAATAACAAATCAAAACTTGCTTAGAATGTTACAACTCATTGTGGCTTTTTAAGGTTGGCATACCTTGCAGATCTATCCAGCTGTCTGAATTAATTAAATGCAGCTAATTAATTAAGTGCAGAGAATAATTGTTGCCATTTTTGACTGTCAAAAAATGGAGGCATTCAAAAAAAGATGCTGAAACTGATTGAGATGTATATTAGAAAATTCCAGTGACAGGTTTCTAACTGTTGCACAGTTCCTTGAGGAAGATCAAACAGTAAAATTTGCTTTTATCAAAGGAGGTGTTATGCAACAACGGCTTCTGAGCAAACATGCATGGATGGGATTTCACTGTTAATTTCTTTTCTGCATTTACTGCATTCACATGCAGCACCTATGCTTGTTAGTATCATGCAAAAATGGTCTTCAAGCAACTTTCGATCTTGTTTAAGTAGCCCTGGTTAGCAGTTTACATCTCAGTGGAATAAGGGCACTGTTGTAGCAGCAGCAGCAATGGAAGTGCTGCCCCTGTTCCCTAATCTTAGATAACCCCAGTACTATGTGTAGCTTGTGTGGTATTTCAATGGCCCCATTAGGTTTGGACAGGGGTCAGCAAACTTTTTAAGTGGGGGGCTGGTCCACTGTCCCTCAGACCTTGTGGGGGGCTGGACTATATTGGGGGGGAGAGAATGAATGAATTCCTATGCCCCACAAATAACCCAGAGATGCATTTTAAATAAAAGCACACTTTCTACTCATGTAAAAACACGCTAATTCCTGGACCATCTGCGGGCCGGATTTAGAAGGCGATTGGGCCGGATCTGGCCGCTAGGCCTTAGTTTGCCTACCTCAGGGCCTAAGTCCAGTTCCCTTCAGCCCCCAAAGCTGAAGGAAACCCAGGCAGATGGGCAGGGTGTAAATAATAAAACTATAATTATCACAAGCGTCTCTATTTTCCAGGGACCTCCCTGATTTAGAAGAGCCATCCCGGTTTCTGATTTGATCCTGGAATGTCCCACTTTACTTTAGGATGTCCCTGTTTTCATTGGAGAAATGTTGGAGGGTATGGAGTTATTCAACCCCCGAGCCGCCTGAAGACAATCCTGTATAGGGAAGTTTTAAAACATGTTTAATGTTTTATTATGTTTTTTATATATGTTGGAAGCTGCCCAGAATGCTGGGGCAACCCAATAAGATGTGTGGGGTATACATAGTAAAATTATCATTATGGAATGAGACGTCCCCATTTTCATTGGAGAAATGTTGGAGGGTATGTTATTATTAAATGACCATCAGAGGCACTGGCACCTGATGGTGGAGGAAACAGGTGCCTCATGTCTCTTCCTGATTAATGTTTTTAAAGGGAGCCTTCTTGTTCTCCACCTCTGTGTCTTAGTTTATGCGGCAGGCAGGTTAGCAAAGACTCTGGTCTTTGGAGCAGTTGGGGAGGGTACGAAAGTGCCAGAGGACCCAGATGCGGGAGGGAGAAATTGGGCAGCAGTGGATCAGTAAGGACACTGAGGGCAGTGGGGGAAGGGAGTATCCCAGGGCAATATGGGATACTTCCAGACATCACCTCAGACCTGGCAGTGCTCCTGCAGCCATTGCCAAATATACTCCCCAGTCCCTGCCTTAACTCCAGCTCATTCATTTGCCTACTTGGAGTGAGCAAGTTGAGTAACAAGAGAGAAGGGCAAAGGGTGGAATCAGAAGCAGCATGGAAAAATGGCTGGGAAAGAGACCTCAGCCGTTAGTTGAAAACACACGCAGCAGTACAGGACTATTTTAGTCTTCAAGGTAGCTTGAAAATAGCCTTTCATAACTATCTGAACCATCTCAGCTGACTTAGCGTTCTCTCTCTCTCTCTCTCTCTCTCTCTCTCTGCCTGTCTTCCTTTTCCCAATTTCCAAAAGCGCATTGCTTTTCACGTGGAGTGTTTTTCCCCTTGAGATTTCCACTGCTGTGGAGTCCTTAGCAGACACTGATGTGACATGCGAACAAAAATCAGGGCTCCGGGGTGCCTTTATCTCCTCCTTCCCGAAATGAGCTGTGACATTCTAAGTTCTGCTTCTCCACAGGCCACCACTCACAGCGCTTTCATTAACAGCTCCCTGTGAACTGAGAGACTTGGGAAGAAGAAACCACAGGGTGGTGCCAGTCTTGAGGAGGGAGAGGACATTGTGGAAGGTTATATTCCCACCCGCCCACTGACTTGGGCACAGAGGTGGTGGTGAGGGTTCTTTCTGTCTGGACAAGCAAAGGGTGACCAGTTGGACCTGGGGTCATCCAGTCAAATTCCGTGGCAGGAGAGTCAGGCTGGACAACAGAAAGTACTTCTCCAACCAACCAATGTGTAATTGGTTTATGAAAAGGCTGCCACAAGGTTACTATGGCAGTGGCCCCTCACATTACTTGAAAAGGGAATTTGATATATTAATTGAGAATATGTTTCTTAGTCATGATGAATATATGGAACAGAGTTCAGAGGCAATATGGCTGAAAAGCAAGAAGGAGCGAGGGCTCTTGTTTTTATAATTATGCCTGGACCAGAGAAACTAAGTAGAGGAAAATCTCTCCCCCCCCCCCTCTCTCTCATAACATGAAGCTGAATGTTGGAAGATTCAGCAAAGATAAAAGAAAGCACTTCTTCATGCAGTGCATAGGTAAACTATGGAACTTGCTGTCACAGGGAGCAGTGATGGCCACCCACTTGAATGGCTTTAAAAGAGGTTTGGACAAATCCATGGAGGACAAGGCTAGCCACAATGGCTATGTTCTGCCTCCAAAAGGCATCATGCCTCTGAATCTAGGAATCACAAATGGGCAGAGTGCTGTTGCACTCATGTCTTGCTTGCAGGCTTCCCACAGGTTGGCCACTGTGAGAACAGGATGTTGGACCAGATGGGCCATTGGCCTGATCCAGTAGGCTCTTCTTGTATTAGCAAAATCCATTTTCTTCCTGTCTAGTAGATGGTGTATAGTACGAGTTTCTCAACAGCATTCCCTTCATGCAGGCAATTCACCTTTGGTACCACCTCCAACCCCACAGTATTTGTTCATTAAAACTGTCTGGCTACTACTTTTGAAGTAGCCTTTGCTGACCTTGACCTTTGTCTTCTTATATCTGCTGTTAAGAGAAGGCTGCACCAGTGGTATCACTATTTCTGAGCTCTTTGTCGTGCAGCTGTCTCCCTAGCTATTAAATAGAAAATGTTTCACTTCGAAGCTCCCGAGACTGGATATTGGTTTGTTTGTAAGACATGTTTTCCAGAACACAGTGCCTGACCTCCTGGGAGGCATGAAGAGATGGCAGGGGGAATTGTTTGCAGGATGTAGCAAATGCCTGGCTTTTCTGTGGGGAAAACAACAACAGCAGTAGAACCCAGGATAAACGTTAGAGAAAATATTTAAGTGGAAACCATGATGCTGTATTGAACAGCCTTTTTGTCTGCTTGTAACTTAGCATGAATTACTGTGGAATCCTGTAGCTGTCTACTCAGCAGTAAGTCTCTTTGAGTTCAGTGGGGCTTACTCCCAGGTAAGTGGGTATAAGATTACAGCCTTAGGCTGCAATTTTATGACTGGCTGGCCCATCCAGTGCCTTTGCCAGGCTCCTTTTTGTGCTCCTCCATTCCTCCTTCCGCTTTCCGGGATTTGAGTTGAAAAAGAAAAAAGAATGAGAAAGGGGTAAGAGGACAGAAAATGAGTTTAGAAATGCTGAGAGAAGTATCTACATTTCCCTCTGGTTTGGAGGAGTGATAGGAGACTGGGTAGGTTTGGGATCCCAGCCCCAGCATATCCCTCACAAAAATTCACTGTACTGGTGCTTACTAAGAACATTTATGTTTAGACAAGCCCTCCCAAATATGGGGAAATCCGGACATATAGCAGCCCATGTCAGCAGTGCTGTTTTTCCTTTTTTGCATAGAAATAGCTTAAAAATGGCTTTTTTGGTTTTTCTGTCCGAAAAGCTCAAAAACCTTGGGCAAAACTAAAAAGTTAGAAATATGGCACTGATTTCAATATTTTTAAATGGTTGCTTTAACTATTTTTACTGATAATTTTATTGTTTTGTTCATTTTGTAAACTGTTTTGAGGGTTGTTGAGGTTTTTTTACAATCTAGTGGTGCATCAATTTTATGAAACAAACAAAACAAATCAATAAGGGCCACAGCTCAGTGGAAAAGCATCTGCTTTGCATGCAAAAGGTGGCAGGTTCAGTCTATGGCACCTCCAGGTTGGGCTGCGAGTGCCTCTGCCTGAAACCCTGGAGAGCCTCTGCTGTTCATTGCAGGCAATAAGGAGCTAGATAGAGCAGCGGTCTGATTTAGTATATGGCAACTTTCTATGTTCCTATGAGGCCCCCACATGTACTCATGTACTTTTTCCGTGTTTGACTATTGGTCCTTCTAGCAAATCATCCTCTACTTTGACTGGCAGCAGCTCTCCAGGATCCCCTGAGGTCTTTTCCTGCTGCCTGTTTCTTTTAACTGGAGACTGTGTGGATTTCAAGCTGGAGCCTCCTGCATGCGGCACATGCCACAGAGCTATACAGAACAACAAACCCGTGTTGCAAACTTAACACAACAAACAACACAAGTGACCAGTATACTCGATAGCACTGCAATTCTTATTGCATAATATACATAATTTAGTACAACAAAAACAAAATGTTTACACTTGTAAATTCTCTAATATATTTGAAATCAAATGAACACACGTCTGTCCATTTTTGAAAGTCCGTAGAAGTATAATAAGTCTATAGTTGAAACAAAGTAATAGATACTATCATGTGGGCTAAGTGGTAAAACTTTTTGGGTGTTCATGGTGCCGCAGTAGTAAGTGAATAACAACGTAGGACAGTGATCCCGGATAATCTGACTGTTTCGCTGGAATCTTCTTCAGCACAACCCATAGATTAGAAAAATGCACAAGGAGCAGTGGTCATAAGGATATGTATCCCATAAGGATATGTACCTGAAGCATCTGTAACCTGAGGTACCACTGTATACATTTTAATCATCATCATCTCAGCTCCTGCGCTTGGGCACCAGGGCTCCACTTGCATGATAGCCCACTCTCTTTAGATAGGATGGGATTGCGTCTGTGGGTCTGTTTGTTAACAAGAACACATACACGGGATCATGCTGTACAAGCAGTGGCAGGAATGGGAGGCAGGGGTGAATGGAAGGCTCCCTCCTGCACATCACTCCTTCTGCACTGGATCCGGCCCTTACCTCTGACTAGAAAGCCGCAGCACAGAAATCTCTCTCCCCCTCTTCTTTTTCTTCTCAAAACTGCTTCCCAGTTTGGCTCAGTCTGGAACATGTTTTGCTTAGCAAGGTTCTGTGGTAGTTCAGCACTGAGGTGAATTGGCAGGAGAGCAGAGGGGAACAGCAGGTGCTGATGGAGGTCACAGCAGAATTGCATTGGCAGAACCGAGCCCAGGAAGGTTGCCAGCCTCCAGAGGAATACTTTGTGCGCCCACAGTGTGATCATTACAAGCAAAATCCATAAATCATCAAACTTCCTTTAGCTTGGTTGCATCAAAATTTGGGAAAAGGGTTTTAAAACACCCCGTTACGTTTATGCAATACTGCTAGATTAGCCAACAGTTGAATCTGATGGAAAAAGAACTTAGCAATAGTTATACAGTGGTACCTCAGGTTACAGATGCTTCAGGTTACAGACTCCGCTAACCCAGAAATAGTACCTCGGGTTAAGAACTTTGCTTCAGGATGAGAACAGAAATTGGGCTCCAGCGGTGCAGCAGCAGTAGGAGGCCCCATTAGCTAAAGTGGTACCTCAGGTTAAGAACGGTTTCAGGTTAAGAATGGACCTCCAGAATGAATTAAGTTCTTAACCTGAGGTACCACTGTACATAGAATGCTTTAACAAACCATTTATCCTTTCTGGGTGTGTGGCATAAATCTCAGACCGTGGGTTTTATATTCTCTCTCTCTCTCTCTCTCTCTCTCTCTCTCACACACACACACACACACACACACACACACTTGTTTTTCTTGTACTGTCAGCTGCTTTGAGTATTTTGAGGGGAGAAATGGAGAGGGAAAGCATGGAATGCATAGGAGATGGCAGCCTGGAGAGGACATTCTTAGTGGCAGCTCCCAAATTGTGGAGCCCCCTCTCCACAGAGGTGCATCAAGCATCTTCATTATGTTGTTTCCATCATTTGCTGAAGACTGCCTTTGACAGTTAAGACTTGTCTTAGAACACTTGGCTAGTCTGCCATGTATGGAGAGCAATGGGCCGGCTCATAAAAGAGTAATCCCTAAAAGCACCTTGGGAAATAATTGACAAAGATTAGACCAGAGACAAACACCAGCCGGCTCCCTATCTCCGCGGAAATCCGACATCATTAGATATGAACAGACTCAACCCTCACTCACAAATCAAGCAAAAGCAGTTCTTTCCTTGAAAGATGCACCCAACCCATCCCAGAGCCTTAAAATTGTCTCCTGGAATGTTAACGGCTGGGCGACAAAGCAAATGGATCCTGAAGCAATGAATTTCATCTCTTCTTTCGACATTGTGTGCCCCCAAGAGACCTGGTCCCAACAAAGTATCGCTCTCCCAAACTATTGCTCCTTTAGCTCCTGTGCTCGTAAACTAACCAACAGGGGTCGCCCCCAAGTTGGCCTCGCCTGTCTTATTTCAACCAGCTTATCCCTCACTGTTTGCGAGGAAATTAAATCTTCCCCTTACTTTCTCACTATAAAGATCCATCTCCCAAAGACCAAAAGCCCATGGTTGATAACTACAGTATATCTGCCCCCAGCAATTAATGATTTCGACCGCAATGAAAGGTGGTCTGAACTTTCATCTTGGCTCCATGATCTTCAAACAACTAACCCAGGACTTCCTCAAATCCTCTTAGGCGACTTTAATGCAAGAATAGGTCCCAACGACGATGATATAGTATCTCCCGCAGCACTCCTGGACAATCCCCTGCAGCCCCCCTGGGGAAACAGATGCTCTCTTGATCCTATAACAAATGCGTCGGGGAGGCTGATGGCCCAATTGGCCATGGAAAACGATCTCTGCATCGCGAATGGTAACATTACTCCCTTGTCCTCGGAGCAATTAACGTGCATCACTTCCCGGGGAACCAGTGTTGTCGACTACATTTTACTGACGCCGGAGCTATTCTCAATTTCTACAAAAATGGAAGTGGCTGAATATTTTGGTGGTGACCACCTTCCACTGACTCTATTGTTAAACCTAATAGAGCCAATTTCAGTCCCCTCAAACTATAGAACCACGGTACAAAGCCACCCTGTATACAAAACAAAGAAATGGACAAGCCTCAGCTCCTCTCTTGCCCTGGACATACAAAAATCATTTGATATGTCTGCAGTTCCCTCTGACCCAATCCTGCCCGCTGATCAATACCGGAAATTACTTGATGCTTTCTCAACAACTTACATAACCACCGCCTCGCCTACTCACCAACGCCTCTTCTCTGAATCGCCTTGGTTTGACAAGGAATGTAAAGCCCTAAGAAGGCGAATTAGGAAAATGGTCAGAATCATCAAATTTTCCAACGACCCCCAAACCCGTGCAAAGCTCATAGATATTAAAAGGACATACAGAAACATGATTCATTGCAAGAAACAGCAGCACATCCTTGAGGCTTGGTCCACTCTTCGTTCGGCTGTAGAGAGGCATGACTCCCGCTCCTTCTGGCGCTTAGTTAGACCTTCGGCACCATTCAATCCAGCTACCCAGATTTCCGCTGATGAATGGATTGCCTACTATTCAACCAGTTTCGCTTCTCCAAATCATCTTACAGATCTCCTTCAATCCCCGTCGGACCTCTGTTCCTGCTCTCTTAGTCCCACTTCATCAATAAACTTTACTTCAACTCGCATTTTCAACATCATAATGTCAATGCGAAGGAATAAGGCCCCCGGCCCAGACATGGTCCCGTTGGACCTTTTCCTGTCTGATCCTCTTTGGTGGAGCGAACACCTGACTCCTGTATTCACCGCCATCTCCTCCACCCTAGACATCCCCGACTCCTGGAGAGAAGCTATAATAGTTCCGATCTTCAAAGGCGGCCAGCCAAACATCCCTAGGAACTATCGCCCCATCAGTTTATTATCCATCCCGGGGAAAATATTTGCCGCTGTTTTACTGGAGGAACTTCTCTCATGGGTCCAGGAGAGGAACATTCTACCGCTAGAACAGATTGGTTTCCGAAAGTCAGCATCAACCATGGACCACTGTCTAACTCTCTATCACCTTGCCAGTAAATACACTGCACCAAGGCAAGGCCACCTATTTGCCGCTTTCATGGACCTGGAGGCCGCCTTTGATTCCATTCCTAGGCAGAGATTATGGTCCAAACTTGCCCATCTGGGAATTGATCCGCACCTCCTCTCCCTAATTATTTCCCTTTATTCAAACACCACAGCTCGCGTCCGAAGTGGTCCCAACGGCTCCCTCACTACTCCATTTCCAACGGCCAAGGGCGTCCGACAAGGTTGTCTCTTGGCCCCTCTACTGTTTAATCTCTATCTTCATGATGCAATTTCCACTTTGAAGCTAGCATCTAAGTACCCTCCTCACTTAGCAGGCCACCCCGTTGCTTCCCTTTTCTATGCTGATGATGCCGTCATCTTATCCAGAACAGCTGCGGACCTAGCAAATGCAGTTAATGCATTTATCGCCTATTGTAAGGCGGAAGCTCTTAATATTAATTATAAAAAATCGAAAGTCCTCCACTTCACTCGTTCCCGCAAACTCAAGTTGGAGCCGCTTAAGATCACAGGTGGCTACTTAGAAAAGGTAAAAGCCTTTAAATATCTAGGCTTAATTTTCACTTATAATCTCTCCTGGACCACCCATCTACAATCTGCCTTTCTCGCTGCAACCACGACCTCTAACGCCATTGTCCGATTTTACCACCAGAAGGGCGGCAAACACCTTCCAGCAGCAATTCAAATATTTAATGCCAAAGTTGTCCCTAAATTATTATATGGATGCGAAGTATGGACTACAGCAATATCAGGTAACTTGGACCGCCCACTTCATATGTTTCTGAGATCTCTTTCCGGCGTCCCGAGATGTGTCTCAGGTGCAGCCCTACGACTCGAGTTCGCCCAGCCCTCAATTGTTAAACGAGCATGGAGTCGAGCCATTTCCTACAGCTTCCACCTATTAGCATCGGATGCTCGAATTAGAGGTGGTTTTTCCAATCTGATCCTAAGAGATATTCATAATTCCCCTTGGAAAACTACAATTAACCTCAAATTCCGCTCTCTTCTCAATTTGAATTGTAAAACTGTTCTTAACTTAGAGTGTATCAGCCCGGCGGCCCTACCTCCAATTAAAAAGAAACTACAGCAACTTGACTTCTCTAACACAGCTTCCTATGCAAGAGGGCCGTGTTCAGGCCTAGCCCTAGCTATTCCACCCCCTGAAGGGATCCCTCTATACTGCTTCACAATTTCTTCGGAGGCTAAGCGAAGGGCCTTTACCTGTGCCCGTCTCAACTGTTTTCCTACAGCAGTTCTGTCGGGTCGTTATTCCAGAGTTCCCATCGCAAATAGAACATGCACCTGTAACAACACGGCCCTGGAGACTATGGAACATGTAATGCTCTTCTGTCCTAACTGGACAGATGAAAGATCTCGGTTTTTAACTCCCCTCGTGAATAAGCTTCATCTCCCAATCCAGCCTTGGATAGTGTCCCTCCTTTTGCAGGATTCTGATTGTTGGATTACCGAGATGACAGCTAACTTCCTGCTTAGTGTGATGAAGAGGAAAGCGGCACTAACTTCTTCCTTAACACCACAGCTGCAGTCGATACGCCGCACAATCGAACGAAGTTCCAAGTAGTCTTATTGTACAAGGACAATGGAGTTAGGATAAATCTGAGGAGCTGAAGGACCCTTTAACGGTCCTCCTCCAGCTTCAGCAGTTTTTTTGTTTGTTTGTTTCTGTACTATCTGTCGCTCAATGTTTTAAATCCCCTGTCGCTTTAGTAACCCCCCCTTTCCCCCCCTCTTTCTTTAAGTATTCGCCCAGGAAGATATCTACCTTTACCTCCCCACCCCCATTTCATGTTGTTATTTCAATGTATATCATGCTATGGCCACACGGCTAATGCAATAAAATCTATTGATTGATTGACTTGTCTGATTCTTTGATGAACATTATTGGTTTGTTTTAAATAGTTTAACTTCAGTAGACTTTAATATTATATGACCACATCGTTCTAACCTGCCCTGGGACCTTTTGGGAAAGGGCAAGCCAGGCTCATTGATCCATCCAGCTCAGGATTGTCTACACTGTCTACACTGTCTACACAGCTCTCTGGGGTTTCAGGCAGGGTTCTCTCATGGAGAGATGCCAGGGGTTGAGCTTGAGACCTTCTGGATGCAAGACAGATGCTCTTCCACTGTTTGCCAATATGAAGAAGAAGGTCAGAAGCAACCCCTTTCCATTCTATCATATATAAGTCAGTAAAATCGTCAATATATAAACCCAACTGAAACACAAGCTCTTTTCACAAAACCTAACCAACCAGTCTGTTTTCTCTTCTGTCTTTCATCATAAAATCCAGTGTGAAAGAACAGGGTGCTTGATTAGACATGCTTTGGTCTGATCCAACAGGGCTCTTTTTATCTACTGGCGGTCCCCTTGTCCTCTGTCCAGGCAGTTTGTTTGACTGCCCAATATCTCAGTCACCCTCAGGCTTCTCACAGTGTGTGGTATCCTGAGGCTCCTTTGTCAGGCTTCAAGCCACTTCTTCAATGTACAAATGCCAAGTGTCAGTTGCCCACCATGTGAGGTATGGGAGAGGAGACTATTCTTCCAGCCGCTGAAACTGCAAGAGGAACACAAGTTTTGTGTTTTGCTTTTGGAACATTCGGTGCATTCTTCTCAGTAAGTGGAGTTTTGCAAAACTCTTTTATATTGTACCTGCCTTTGTGCTGCAAATCATTTCTCATGTTTTCCCCCGTCTCTCTTTATTCCAAAAGTATGGGCAATACACAGGGAGGTACGTGGTGTTAGGAAAGGGATAGTATCTCTAGAGGGCTCACATTATGCTTCTTCTGGGGTAGTTTTGGTCCCCACCCTGTACTCATCTCTCACCTGTGGCTCTTAGAAGCTGTCAGCATGCGGCAGTGAACACACCTCGGGAAACACCTTCGACTGGCCAGCTAAACCAGATGACAGTGGCTGATGGGTCTCAGACCCTCAGAGGGTTAGGGACTTCCCTTGCATGTGACGGCAGGCTCCAGTGGACCCAATACTGGGTCTACAAGGCAGTTTCTGCACGTGCTGGAGAGGGAAGTGAGGGGCAGAGGGGTCTTGTCAACCAGGGAAGGTAGCCCATCTAAGAGAAGGAAAACTCTGATCCTAAACATCCGCTGCCTTGTGGGATATCTTTGGGAGAAGAAAAGGCTAAGGAGCAAATCCTATACAAATCCAGAGTGGAGTCCTTAAGACAGTTGGATGGTGCCATGTATGCTTCCTTCCGGCAACTCCTGCAGCCAGCTGGTGCCAGACGTATTGCTCTGCTTTCCTTTGGACCACACCAGTGAGGCCAAGGGGTGTGTGTGTCTGTAATCTAGGCAGCTCAGCTCCTCCATACAGACTGCCCAGGCCTGCCCCTCGAGGAGGTCACTTCGGTGCTGCCAATGCAGCGGTTTGACTTCACCCCAGAGAAGCACTCCATTGTCTCTGGTGCCAGCAACAAAGGCTAATACACTTGTTTTATTCTGGTATTATTTCTCCCCCACTTTTTCTTATCCAACACATCTTTCAGGCCCCCCCCCCCCTTTTCTTTTTTGTTGTCATTACAAAAGCAGCTGCCGCCAAAGAATAGTTGCCTCGTTCCAAACCTGGTACCAGGTGAATCTTCCCATTTATCTGTGGTGACCTGCTTTGAAGATTGTTCTATCTCTTGAAATTGCATCTTATCTTGAAGAAGGAGCCATGGATTTCTAAACGGAATGTTTTGGTGCATTCATTTTTTTTTTTATCCCTTTCAACAGAATAACATTATTACACAGTTCTGTGGTTGGGATAAGGCAAGAGATCTACTTGGAAGAGCATAGCGATGGCCACCGACCTTAAATGCTTGAGAAGATGAGAGAAATCCATGGAGGAAAAGGCTTCTTACTCATTTATTTATTTGCAGATTCCACAAGAAGCTGTACAATACAATAAAATGCAGGAAACTCAATAAACCAAAAGCAATAAAGCCATTTTTGAACTGAAAAGCAATAAAGTCATTCCATCAATGGCTACTAGCCATGATGGTTAAATATCACCTCCAGTACCTCAGGAATGGATGCTTCCGAATCCCTATTACTGGCGGAAAACTCTAGGAGAGTGCTGTTGCTCTCATGCCCGCCTTGCAGAATGCTGAACTAGCAGGTGGGCTTTGGGTCTGATCCACATCTCTTCTTGTGTTATTAATAGTGTGGGACAAGCCACCGCTTTTCATTCTTCTGTGCTTTCCAAATGGCTTTGTGGAATAACAACAAAGGGGCTCTTGCAAACCCTTCTATGGCGTCCCCTTCCCCACCATCTCTTTCCTCGTACTTCCCTTGAAGTTTCTTTGCTGGCCTACCATGAAAGGGAAAAGGTGTCACTGCAGTTCCATGGGTGTGAAGGCACAATGTTTACCTGGTGCTGTTCAGAGACAAAGTTATGATTCATAGGGAAAGAGCTGTCTTTGGGAATTAGATACTCTGGGCAGCGCCAGCCAAGGGCTACAAGAAGTCAAGCGAAAGCGTAGCATGACTCCAGGGGTCTTTCTCTCCCCCACCCACTTTCTTAATAATATTCAATTTCTGGCTTTGCTGTTTGAAATCCTTACAGACATTTCAAAAACAAAAAACCAAGCCTTCTCCCACCCCTACCCCAACTCAGTTCTCAACCTCCTTTTCTTTTTTTCCCCAGGCGGTGGCTGATGCTGATCTCGTTTTTGCTTAGGCATGGATGAGTCATCCGCATGCGTACGTCAAGTTATTGGGCAGCGGTGGGGCGGGGGGGAGGGAGGAACACATGTAGAGCTGTAGAAAAAGAAAGGGCAAAGAAGGAAAGAGACTCTGTTAGCTAGCAGTGCTTGCTTCTCATGGAGACCTGTTCTCATATGCAGAGTTGGTGCTGAGGGTCTGCATGGTCAGGAAAGCGCCAAGGGGCCGCAAACCAGCAGTGAACCCATTGGACCTGCTGCTCCTGTTTGCTGTTGCAACCTCTTTGCTCACCTGCCTCTCACTTAGGCCGAGACAACAGTGGAGGTGGGCAAGATGAAAGATCTGTAGATGCTACTGGGTAGTGTTCTGGTAAGTCCCATCATCCCAAGGGTTTCCACTTGTGCAATAGGATCCCCCCCCCCCGCAGTGCACCCCACAGCCTCCCCAAATCTGCTCCAGAGGGTTGGGTGAACCCCTAGAACAGATTTAGCAAGCTGCTTTGGGAGGAGAGGTTGAGAAGGCAAGTGGAGAATTCATTGCACTGACAGAACATTTTCCTCAGTGCTCCGTTGGACTCCACTCCAGCAGTGTATATGCATGCAGCAGACAGGACTGCATGTGCGCACCTTCGGTCAAATAATTGGCAGTAGCGCCATTTATTTGTGCATGAAACCCAGTCCCTCTCTTGAATAGCTCATTAATGCAGAACTGCAGCATTTGGGTGAGATGAGACCATCCTCCCTTATTGTATTAGCTGCACTGGCTTCCAGTCTGTTTCTGGGTACCAATTCAAGGCACTGGCTATCAGCCCTAAAGCCCTAGACAGCTTGGAACCAAGTAACCTGAAGGACCATCTTCTCTCAAGCAGATCTGCCTATCCTTTAAGATTAGCTCTTGTGCCGCTCTTGTGTATGAGGTTGCCTTCTGAGGCAGAGTTGGTGGCAGTGCAAGAGAGGGCTTTCTCTGTGGTGGCACCCTCCTTCTTGGTGTGGTCTCAGACTTTGAGTTTTTGATTTGCATAATGCACACTTGCTAAGCATTTGGGTTGAGGGTGGGGCTTAAGTACCACCCTACTGCTCCATGGACTGTGAGGGTATATTATAATAATTAGCAATGGCCCTCATTTGGAGGGGCTGGAACCAACTTGTAACCCAGGTCCCCTTCCATACATATGCCCAGTGCTTTTTTTCTGGGGGGACGCATACCCCTAAACATTTTGTGAATCTAAGTTTGGCCTTATTGAGGGGCAGTATTTCAATATGAGTAGGAAAATGAGAGTACCCCTAAACATTTTTTAAGAAAAAAAGCACTGCATATGCCACACATGTTTGTCATTTTGAAATTATGTTAATGTAGGGCAGGGGGTGCATAGAGTAAATGCTGACTTAGGCCAGGCAGTTGGGCTATAGAGTGTAAATGCAGAGTAATTTCAAAGGCCTACTTCAGATTGCGGGGGGGGGCGGGGGGAGTGTTTTCAGCAAGAATTTCCCCTGCATGTAGAAAAGTAGCAAGTCAGGGGGAAAGACTAGGTTTGAACCTTTCTCCCTGACAGGTTACTTTTTTGTGTGCAGGGAGATTTTTAGCTGGCAGAGCATTCCACCATGCAGTGCCCTGCCTGTAGTCTGAACTGATATTTTCCCAGAAGGCAAAAATACATGAATTCTCCTCATGTTGAGACAACGTGCACTTCATTTGCTGGGCTGCTTCTTCCACTGCTCTAAATATGAAACATTTAGGGAGGAGCACTTTGTTAACTTCCTTCCAAAATATGTCTATCTTCTACCACTGCGTACTTTTTAAAGAAATTTTGTTAAGATGTGCATTGCTAACCAAAACAAGACTCATTTCATAAGGCGGAGTGCGAATGATGGTTTTGGCTCCCTTCCTTCTTTTCTCAAAGGATACTTCATATTGAGGTGCTCCTCTTGAAATTCTGCCCTTCAAGCCGTGAGAGAGGTGACCTTTCTAAATCATGCAGCATTCATAGTTTCTGTTCCCTGACAGTGTTGCATTTATTCGATGTTGTGCCTGTTCGAAGATATTTCCGGAATCTTGAATCCAGCTACGAGACTGACCTGCAGGACTGCGGATATCCCCCGTCTCAAACTAAGAATGAACACTGAGCGAGAGGGTGGATATTTTTAACTCTGAGACATGTGGCTCGCTTGAGAAAACTGTGTTTTGCCTCAATGAGGGAACGTGTGAGGATTCACTGAAGGGGAAGGCACACGTGTGGATATGTTTTCCAGATCTTAGCTGATGAGACCTGGGATGTAGAACAAGCTGGCTGCACGTGTCCAAACCCCAGGGGGGAATCGACTTTGTAACAGAACTCCAGTGATCCTCACATGTTTAGGGCGAGCTTTGAACTGCGGAGGGGATGCAATGTGTTGGAAGAGTACAGTCAAACTGTCAGTTGAGAGGCTGGTGCATCGAAAGGTAAATGGCCTCTCCCACGAGGGAAACAAACAAAGCCGTGTGCTTCTGGGTTATGCCACAAACAACTTCATTTTTCACTGCTTCTTCAACGTATGAACATTAATGGGGATGTGCTTGTCAACAGTAATGAGGAAGGTGGGAGTAAGAGAGGAGATTAAAAGCAAGCCCTAACCACAGCCATGGATAAATGGTGAGGGGTAGGTGGCAACGGGTACTCCAGGCAGCGAGGGTTTGTACGGGCTTTTGTAGGAGATTCCTTTCTTTTTCAAGATGGAAGGAGTGATGCACTAAGCCACCGGCAGCTGAGCTTGCAACGGTTCGCCATGCAGTTAAACCAGGGGATGGGGTGGAGAGCCAGTTCTCTCACACAGAACTCCCCGTTTTTAATCTTGAAAGGGAGGTATGCACTCTTTCCCTGCGAGAAGGTAGAGGCAGGGAAGGGAAGATCTCCCAGGCTGGGAGGCTGGGAAAAGGAAGGGAAGCTCCCAAGTGAGAGCTGGGAAGGTCCACCTCTTTTGGTGTGAGATAAGGGTTAAGATCTACCTGTGAGAGAAGAGATTATTTGCAGCTCAGATACTCTAGGATATTATAAAAGGAGAAGGAAAGGGAGCTGTTTTTTGCCTTTAGCTCTGGTGCTACTACAGTGGTACCTCAGGTTACATACACTTCAGGTTACATACACTTCAGGTTACAGACTCCGCTAACCCAGAAATAGTGCTTCAGGTTAAGAACTTTGCTTCAGGATGAGAACAGAAATCGTGCTCCGGCGGCACAGCGGCAGCGGGAGGCCCCATTAGCTAAAGTGGTGCTTCAGGTTAAGAACAGTTTCAGGTTAAGAACAGACCTCCGGAACAAAATAAGTACTTAACCCGAGGTACCACTGTACTTCCTATGATCTTTTGACATGCAGGTTGTTGGGCATCAAAAACCACCCACAGACTGGTCTCAAATCTTCGGCCAAACCTATTGCAAAACAGAAAATACTTACAGTTAATAAGATTTCCTTCTGTTCCTTGACTCCGGAAAGTCCTTGACCATTGCCCCATGCCAGGCTAAAAACCATACCTGAGAGTACTTGGAGGGAGGAAATTGGCTTGATTTTACTTGCTTCACAGTTTGTTATTTCAGTGCTTAGTACGAACCTGTCTGTATCAGAGATAGTGAATTTCTGGAACTTTTACATTTGCTGGAATTTATCTCATTTCACTTGCTAACTTTCTGGGGTTTGGGGGGGTTTGTAGCAAATTAACAACTTGTTAAACAATACATTTTCTGGATAGTAAGGATGAAAGTCTGGTGGAAAACCCATCTGATGAAACTGGTAAAGAATGCAAATCAAGGTAAATGTTTCGCATTTTCCTTCACAGAATGGAACGGAACCTAAGTTTCAAAGGAGACGTTGCCATGCATTGTGAAACGTACTTATGAATCACAAATAGCAGTGCTGATCCGCTGATGTTGCCCTTTCTCAAACATACAGTATGTTTGAAGTAAAATATGGACTGAAGAGAGAGAATGGCAGGATCCATAAATTTCTTCTGTTCTGAGAATAACTCCAAAGGAAGTTCACACACTTCCTTAGCATTTTGCTCCTTCAGCTAAGCTCAGCCACCATGTTAATCTCTTGGGGGGGGGGGGTCGCGGCAGAGAGAGAGAAAAGGATGCTTATCATTCAGTTCTACACTTCTATCCAGAAGTAAGCCCCATTGAGTTCAGTAGTGCTTACTCTCAGGTAAGTGTGCATAGGATTGCAGTATTAACAGCCTATTTCCTTATACAATACTGTACAGTGTAGTTTATTCTTCTACTCTTTCACTTTCCTAATCATAGAATCATAGAGTTGGAAGAGACCACAAGGGCCATCGAGTCCAACCCCCTGCCAAGCAGGAAACACCATCAGAGCACTCCTGACATATGGTTGTCAAGCCTCTGCTTAAAGACCTCCAAAGAAGGAGACTCCACCACACTCCTTGGCAGCAAATTCCACTGTCAAACAGCTCTTACTGTCAGGAAGTTCTTCCTAATGTTTAGGTGGAATCTTCTTTCTTGTAGTTTGGATCCATTGCTCCGTGTCCGCTTCTCTGGAGCAGCAGAAAACAACCTTTCTCCCTCCTCTATGTGACATCCTTGTGGCGGTATTTTAGGTTTTTCATAAATCACTCCCTGAGATATCTACATGTTGAAGCAGTTCATGCAAAATATTATTTCCTGCAGGGAGGCTTAGCACACATTGTACATAACATTCTTGAGGGAGAAGAGGGAAATAAATATAGCTGCATTTCTTCCAGCAGAATGTAGTTTCACTCTGAATCTCATCCTAGTCTTTTGTGTCATTTTCTTTGACTATGTATATATGCCTACCTATCTCTGTTCTCAGAATGTGGCATGTGCTTTTCATTTTACATTCTTGAGGTAATCATACTTCGCCTCTTGTGGAACCAACCAAAGATTCTCTGGATTTCATGCCTATATATTATGTGTACACAGCAACACACTGGAAGAACTAAGGTTTCTATTTGGCTCTCTAAAGAATTATTATTATTCCTTTTTAAAAAAGAAGAAGAAGAAGAGGAGGAGGAGGAGGAGGAGATATCCAAACTCCTTGGAAGTCATGTCTCCTTACCTGAAGAGCATGGCTTAATAATAATAATAATAATAATAATAATAATAATAATTTATATATTATCCTTCATCCAAAGATCACAGGGACGTTTACAACAGAAAAACAAAACAAAATAAAAGCATAAAATACATAACAAAATAGCAAAAAAGAAAAAAGAACACATAGCCCGTCACATTTTAAAGGCCATAGATTGTTTAATCAGCCAGCCAGGTTTCCCATGCAAATATGTTTCTTACAATTCAAATAATAAACATACATGATTTCTTGAATTTAGAGACAATGTCCTTGTTGCAGAACTGTGGGTTTTGCAGTTATAGCATTGTATAATTTAACCATGGTGCTTTTCAGCATGCAGTGTTTTTTTTTTTACCTTGTACCTTCCACTCCCAAATTCACTTTTCTTTTCAATGCACCGTCAGGGCATATGCAGAATTTCTAATTCACAGATGCAGAAAATGTGCAGGTTCCCAGTTAGTGTGATTTCTAAGAATGTATGTATTTTGGCCAATGTGGAGGTGTCATGATTCCTCTTAACTTTCCCACCACATTTCCTACAACCTCATCAGCTGGAGAAAAAAAGCAGTGTGGTTATATCAAACTGTCAGGAAATCATGGCATGAATAAAGTCACAGCATGAATAAAAATGCAAATGAAATTCATTTAATAACTAATTCATATGCACATTTGGGTGCTTCTGCTGCCAACAGTGTTTTTCCTGATCCCTAAAAGTAGGTGTGGCAAAATCATTGATCCTCGGTTAATGATCTTCACTTTCTCATCTATCTGCTCAGGCAAACCTCCATTGCCAGTGACCTTTCAAAAATCCCTTTAGCTGCCCGGTGTTAACTTAATATTATGTCACAGTTTAATGGAATCTATAGCACATAGCGGGACAAGTGTGGAACGAATTAACATAGCAGCAGTTTCCATGAGGAGTCACAAGATCAGATTAAGCTCTGTGCTGCTGATAGATGCTCTTTCATGTCCACAGCTGATGCGCTTACAGGTCTGGATAAAATATTGCTACTGAACCCTACAGAGCTCTTCATTTCTGGATTTAAGGCACAATCCATGGGATATTGTACAGCTATAGTTCCTGGTGGATTGCATCTGTAGGTAAATTTGTAGTGTACAGTGCTTCACTTTATTCTGATCTAGCTCTCCTGACAGAATAGCATTCAGTGGCACCTCGGGTTACAGACGCTTCAGGTTACAGACTCCGCTAACCCAGAAATAGGACCTCAGATTAAGAATTTTGCTTCAGGATGAGAACAGAAACCACACGGCGGCAGTGGGAGGCCCCATTAGCTAAAGTGGTACCTCAAGTTAAGAACAGTTTCAGGTTAAGAACGGACCTCCAGAACAAATTAAGTTCTTAACCTGAGGTTCCACTGTATTTGCTTTTGACCCTCCGTTCTTGTGAACTGGATACAGTCTCTTCTTCCATGGTAGCTTCTATATGAAGGGAGTGCAACATTGTCCTTTCCTCCTAAGATCTTCAGGGACCTGGAAAAAGACCTTTTCAGAGGTTGTGCTGCACCTAAGCAACACCCAAGCAGCTTAAAACATATTTATTAATTCAGGCTTTAGTATGGAAAAGAGTACCCGATCCCCTGCCCCAGGTTTGTGATTTATTGCATTGCATCTAAAGCACCTTAGTAGTCATGGCTTCACCCAAAGAATTCTGGGAATTGCAGTTTGTCACAGAGCTACAGCTCCTATTTCCCTTAGCCGAGTGTGTTAAATGTACGATGTGATAGTGACCATTGCTGAGATATATATGTGTGTGGTGGCTGTATCCTCCTCTGTCTGCTTGGTTTTTTCTCTGTGTGCAGCAATGACACGAGGGGCACATATGAATGTGGATCGTCATAAATCTCCCACCCCCATTTCTTCTTTCTCTTTGTAACTGCTGTACTTGCAGCTTCTCCAAACTTGCAGCCTCGTAAAAGCCATAAATTTAGATCTTCCGCATGAGTATTGGGAGCATTTCCATGATTCCAAGGATGTCAGCGCTGCTGACTCACTAGAAGTACCGGAGGCCAATATGCTGTGATACTCAGTGCTGGTGGGGAGGAGGGAATGAACATTGCAAAGATTGGTTGGTAGATAAGGTCACCCAGTGCCTCAAGTAACCAAATAAAACTATCTGGGATGTTTCCCTCATGTCATTGCTCCACACAGAGAAAAAACAAACAGCAGCACTCCACGCATGATGTGTGGCTTAAAACAGCTTTAACTTCATTCACATACCGTACCATTTCAAAAGGCTTGTATCAAAATAGTTGCTGGAGTATTTCTGGTTAGATTTCTATCTCTTATCAACATGGTTTTTTTATATGTGTGTGTGTGTGTGTGTGTGTAAATGTTAGAGCTGTATCTGCCCTCCCACCAATGATCAACCTCTCAAGTTAAAAAAGAACAACAAATATGGTTAAAGCAGAAACTCATGAGTTTATATTTATATTCTCTCTCTCTCTCTCTCTCTCTCTCTCTCTCTCTCTCTCTCTCTCTCTCTCTGCTGTGTCTGCACAGGAAAACTGCCAAAATATCTCCTGACAAAAAACATTCATGTCAAATGTTAATAACTAAGAACAAACAAGAAAATCTAAAAAATAAAATAAAATAAACTTGTTCAGTTCCATTTATCCAAGCCATCTGAAATGCCACAGAGCCCAATCCTATTATTATGTGTTGGCTGCTGTGATGTGGCCACATCTTACTCACGTTGCTTCAGCAAGTGGGTAGTGCTATCTGGAGGGGAATCTTTTGTTTAAATCTCTTTCCCAATAAATAAATATTTTCTCCACATAGAGAACTAGCATGGCATCCTAAAATAAGTTCCCCAGGCACGCTAGCTTTCTTTGTGCAGGAATAATATATGTGTGTGTGTTTGTACACATACACAAACACACTATATACAAACAAACAAACAAACAAACAAACAAACAAACAAACAAACATGTAGTTTCCCTCCTGCAACAAGGAGACTGTCACTATTTTTTCCCTTTGGGATTCATTGAATCATAAAATCACAGAAGCATAGAGTTGTAAGGTGCTCCCAACCCCCTGCAATGCAGGACTCTCAACTAAAGCATTCATTTGCATACTGGCAAATTCACATTTCATAATTAAATTTGATTTGGAGCTCTTACACAACAAACTCACGACCCCCAAAATTTGAGCTTTTGTAATAGGGAAAGTAATGAGAAAATGCACCGGATAGTATGGGATAACATTTGCTTGACACAACATCAGTCTAACCTCCCCATAAACAAATCAGAATGGGTGCTCAGTGAATAGATGGTGATGTCTAAGCTCCCCGCAAACAGACAGCAAAAGTGCCCAGTAAAGAGGTAATCTAGAATCACCAAATGCACCGCATGATTCTGTTGATCATTTACAGTTGACTCACGTCTTACACATGGGTTATGTTGCAGGGACAGCACGTAAAGCCAAAATCACATATAGTCAAAGCAACCCCTTAAAATCTGGAAAATTGCCTGTAAAAAGCACAGCTCAGCACTTACCAGCAACTTCTCTTAAGCATTCGGGCTTGCTTACTGGGCTCTGGGAAGCTCTCACGAGATCTCGCGGGGCTGTCCAAGATCTTGCAAGAGCCCCCCAAAGCCTGGTAACCAAGTCAGAGAGCTTAAAGTTCTTTATGCGCCAGTAAAACCCAGCACAGAAAGAGCTTTTAAACTCTCCAACTCCCATGTGTTTAATTTGTGTTTCAGTTGGCCATCTTTCAACTGCGTAAAGTTGAAATCGCACATGTGAAACGTGCATAAGTTGTGAATCAACTACAGGGGTACCTCGGGTTAAGAACTTAATTCGTTCTGGAGGTCTGTTCTTAACCTGAAACTGTTCTTAACCTGAGGTACCACTTTAGCTAATGGCGCCTCCTGCTGCTGCCATGCCACCGCCCCGCGATTTCTGTTCTCATCCTGAAGCAAAGTTCTTAACCCGAGGTACTATTTCTGGGTTAGTGGAGTCTGTAACCTGAAGCGTCTGTAATCTGAAGCATCTGTAATCTGAAGCGTCTGTAACCCAAAGTACCACTGTATATTTATTAATTGCATTTACATGCCACCATACAACCAAGTTCTCTACTTATGTATCTCTGCTCCTTGTATTTGTAGAAAGTGCAATTATAGTTTGTTTTCTATCGGAGAGTAGTGCAGCCACCAAGAATGAGAATGAAGGCCTTCTTTTTATATAAGTACAGTTCATCAAGCAAACAAAGGTATCCGAAAACCCTCCCGTTCTTGGTCCTGGCTAGGATGAGCAGAAGGTGTTTTGGTGTGAATCCTGACAGATGCTTCGGCGTTGTGACAGAAGCAGCTTTGTGGACCACATGCAAATACTCAGAGGGGCATCCTTGTTCTGCATCCCCTCTTTTAAGACATACTTCCTGAAATATGGAGCTTTAAATCACAGGTTCTTTGTGTCCTTTAAATCACTCAATTATTTAGAGCCCTTTTATCACTTCAGCATTGGCCATTCTAGCTCAAAATCTCTGGAGAGCAGAGTTTGGGGCAACCCACCCAGATGGGAAGGGTATAAATAAGAATAAGAATAAGAATAATATGATGATGATACTTCCTTTTCCCCCTGCCCTGAACCTTCTTCCATTTGGCTTAATGGAGTGACCCAAGGTTACAGAGAGAGAAATCTCCCTCTCTGCTTTCTCCACACTATACATAAGTTCAGATTCCACTATCATGCCTCTCCCCTTGCCCTTTACTCAACCTTTCACTAAACTAAATCATCACCCCAACAAACCTGGAAGGGATCATAACCTAGGGACCTGAAGAAACCGGGATTTAGCCCATACAGCACCTGACGGACAAAATTCAATTCCTCCCAAGACATAGTGTCTGTGTATCTAGCCATGCCTGCTAGCAGACTATCAGTCTGGCACTGTTGGCATGGTCCTCGCTAGGATGTCCTCCTGGGGCTCAGATGACAGCATAGCTACTGCAAGCCAGAACTGAATGGCATTATTGGAGGGCCGCTGGATGGCCTTGCTTGATGGATTGACAGAGCGCTGCCTACTAGGATCAGGGCAGGAGAGCAGAGTGTGAGGTAGGTCAGAACGGTGTTGACAAAACTATGCTGGAAACCTTATATCTGCTGGCTCTGTATTTCCCTATATCATTTAGGATTGCATTTCAGTGTTCACTCCCTACCAGACCCAGAAGCACATGGCAACAGTGTTTAGCTCTTTTCCCCCTATCCCATTTTTATGAATTGTCATAATTGGGGAATGCATGGGTCTGATGAGGTATACAGTGAGTGCCCTATGTTTGCCCTGACACAGTTGCTCAAAATTGTAATAGAAACTAGGGGGATTTGGTGCCAAGGAACATCTCCTTTTTCCTTCGGTACACAGCCAGTTGGCTTACTGTCCTTTTTCCTACCTCCACAGTCCTTCTGAATAAACTGCACAAGCTCCCCATCTCAACAGTGGTGGAGAGGGCAGGTGGGTGTTGAAAGTTTCTCTGCCAATGAGCAACTCCACAAAAGTATGGAATCTAAAGTAGATAAGTGTTATTATTTCCCCAACCTGCAAGTGACTGAGAGCTCACCCACACTTCTGTTTGTGCTGTGATTTCCAGGCGCAGGTCCAAGGGCTTCTTCTTTTGTCTGCCACTTTCCCCAGGAAAACCTGCAGTTTACTGCTGAATTCTGGAGCAAATGTCTGTCCAGTTTTCTACGGATCGATGATTCAGCAGTAAATTGTGGGTTTTCCTGGGGAAAGTGATGGGACAACAACAAAAACCCCTTTCCGACACATGTTTGGCTGATCCAGTTTTCATCCACCTTCATGAAGAGTGCCCTTTGAGCTGTGAAAAATTGAAGAATAGCCTAGGCACCATCTTTCTCTGAAAGATTCTGCCTCCCTACAGAGAGCTGCATCTGGTACAGTTAAAGCACGCAGTATTTTTGCCTTACCTTCCATCCTTGGATCTGCAGTGCAGTTTTCTGCCTTCAGCTTTTATGAGATCCCAGGATGCCTCTTTTTACTGCCACTTCACACACTCACCCCTCCCAGCCAGCGGAGGTGGGTACTCCCCTTGCGTGTGCACAGACTTTATTTGTGCAGCTCACCCCACCAACAAAATATGTGGGGAAAGCCTACACACATATAGGTCTATTTGCTGTGTACCCAGTTTGCATGATAGGCTATAAGAGAAGGGGGGCACCCTTGCTTTTTTAAAAACCACATGTATGAACAGCCCTTGAAAATGTATTTTACAGTTCTGGAAGAAAAGGGTTTGGACTGTAATGCTAAGGCAGATTATGAGAAGCTGAATGCCAGGGCTGACTTACCTGCGACCCTCCAGATATTGCTTGACTTCAACTCCCATCATCCCTGAGCATTGACCATGCTGGCTGGCACTGATGGAACTTGAGAGTTCAAGCAGTAGATATGGGGAGCCACGTGGTAGCCAGACTTGCTGTAGGCCAACATACAGTGATCTGCACCACACCACATGCTTCTTGTGGATTACCCGCATATCCATGTGCGACCAAGCCATGGTATGGGAGGCTGTGACCATGGCTGGAGTGATTCCCACACCAGGGCCTGCACAGCACCAGAAGGAGACTCGGTACTGGAATGTCCCATGATAACGCCATTTCTGGTTTTAGAGGTACATGGCGATCACGCGAATGTAAGCAGCCTGCCGCTGCAGAGGGATCAGAGGCCATCGAGGCAGCCTGAGCTTCTTTGCAACTGACAGCGTCCCCAGGGGAGAGACACACAGCAAGGAAGGAATAGCAATAACGTGCAAGGGGCACAGCAAGTGGGAGAGTCCAGGGACATGAAGTATTTTGAAATGCTTAGTGAGAGAAGAAGCTGTCAGAACTATTTCTTCTTCAAAGGAGAGAGAGCACTTTTTGTCCAGCAAACCCCTCCTGGAAAAGCCTTAGACAGCTGTATTCAAGTTGAAGAGATCTCCCTGTCTAGACAGATGCACGGAAAGGAACTTGCACCAGCAGCAGACCAATACATGGGGGGCCCGTGTCTTCTTTGACTTGCAACTCATTTCTCTTGTCCCATCTCTGTGCTCTACCTGAACCTTCTAACATGTGGTTTGGACCCACAGGATGGCCCTAAGACTTGATTACATTGCTGAATATGGAAAAGTGTGTTCTTCTCGAGCACTGAATTTTTGGTGTGTCTCTCCCAAAAGAATTGCCTAGCCATGGGACAAAATCTACAGGTTTTTTAAGCTATATATAGCAGTGACATGTGGAAGTCATGGACACCTTTCTCTGAGTTTTATACACATGTCTTCCAAGAGCGACAGGGAACCTATCACCCTCTGTGTATTACTGGACTCATCAGCTCCCAGCCAGCATAGCCAGCAGTGAGGGATGCTAAGACCTATAACCTATAGCTGGAAAGCCACAGACCCCCTATTCCTGTCTTATAGTATATGAAAATGCTGGAACTTTACAACCCATGCGCAACTGCATGCTCATCACTTGATGGCTGCAACACTAAATGATGGGGAAAGGGAAAGAGCCATTAGAGATCAAAGCCCTCTAATAGATATGTTTTTATCACTCCAGCAGTGTTCAGTATTCAGGTACAACTCACCATATATTAAGGTGATGGAGGATCAAGTGGCATATACGCATGTGTGAATCAGCCTAGCTCAATTATCCTGAACGCTAGACACATGTAGAGCAAGAATCTGGAAATAATCATGTATCATTTTTCCAATATAGAGGCAGCATTCATTACTGTTCCAGCATTACGCTTCCGTGTAACCTGAGTCGTGGGTGAAATTCCCAAGAGTCTTTTTTAGAAGTACTAAAGATAACTGTTCTTCACCTCTTAGAATAGATAAGGAGAAATCAAGTCTCTGGATCTGTTACAAAAAAGTATAAAGGATTAATTCCCGCTGTTTAAAGGCAGCCTATTAAGCATCAGAAAGAAGTTCTATGCGTGGCCAACCAAGTAAGCCAATGTTCAGTTGCCATTTATTTTATTGTTCAAAGTGTTCTTGAAGATAGGTGAAGATCTCCCCTTCCCTCTGTGTGTGTGTGTGTGTGAGAGAGAGAGGGGGGGGGGTGGAAGGGAGATCTCAAGGTGACCATGTGAAGCTGAGCAGATACCATGAAAGCGAAATCTCTCTCCTTATAGCAAGAAGTGCTTGTGAGCCCCTATCTTACATCCTGCTGATTCCCCCCGCCCCGACACCCTGTTACATCTTCTCTAGGCAGACTCCCCCTGTTCCTGATTATGTGCTGCTGTGTTCCTGAAGTGGTGGTAGGAAAATGTTTGATATTTTATTCCTGTAGTTAGGGGGATATCATGATGAGTGAAGTGAGTTTAAAACCACAAACTGTGCACAGTTTTATCAGGGTTGCTTTCTGCTCTAGCAGTGCAGCAGTTGCAAAGCATGGGATGGAATGCAAGGGAGAAAACCACCTTCCTTGCTTTGTGTGCCTTATTTCTCTCTGGTCTCTCATTCCCCATATATTTTTGTCTGCAAAGCTTAGAGGTTTCTTGTGCATAATTAGAGTTGTGTTTACCTTGGAGTAAACTCCACTGGACACAGTGGGAGTTGTGTGTGTGTGTGTGTGTGTGTGTGTGTGTGAATAGGACAGTAGGGTTGGGAAGAAAGGTGCTTAGAGTAATATACATTACCATACAAAGCATGGGGTGTGTGTGTAGTAGTTCTGAGACTATTAAATCCAGGTTCTGAAATTATCTAACTGCACCACTACTTTAGAGACAATGCTTGTGAGCTTTCTGCCTTGACTTACTCAGAAATATACTGAGTTCTCTGCTGGATTTATCATAGAATCATAGAGTTGGAAGAGACCACAAGGGCCATCGAGTCCAACCCCCTGCCAAGCAGGAAACACCATCAGAGCACTCCTGACATATGGTTGTCAAGCCTCTGCTTAAAGACCTCCAAAGAAGGTGACTCCATCACACTCCTTGGCAGCAAATTCCACTGTCAAACAGCTCTTACTGTCAGGAAGTTCTTCCTAATGTTTAGGTGGAATCTTCTTTCTTGTAGTTTGGATCCATTGCTCCGTGTCTGCTTCTCTGGAGCAGCAGAAAACAACCTTTCTCCCTCCTCTATGTGACATCCTTTTATATATTTGAACATGGCTATCATCTCACCCCTTAACCTCCTCTTCTCCAGGCTAAACATGCCCAGCTCCCTTAGCCGTTCCTCATAAGGCATCCTTTCCAGGCCTTTGACCATTTTGGTTGCCCTCCTCTGGACACGTTCCAGTTTGTCAGTGTCCTTCTTGAACTGTGGTGCCCAGAACTGGACACAGTACTCCAGGTGAGGTCTGACCAGAGCAGAATACAGTGGCACTATTACTTCCCTTGATCTAGATGCTATACTCCTATTGATGAGGCCCAGAATTGCATTGGCTTTTTTAGCTGCCGCGTCACACTGTTGGCTCATGTCAAGTTTGTGGTCAACCAAGACTCCTAGATCCTTTTCACATGTACTGCTCTCAAGCCAGGTGTCACCCATCTTGTATTTGTGCCTCTCATTTTTTTTGCCCAAGTGCAATACTTTACATTTCTCCCTGTTAAAATTCATCTTGTTTATTTTGGCCCAGTTCTCTAATCTGTCAAGGTCGTTTTGAAGTGTGATCCTGTCCTCTGGGGTGTTAGCCACCCTCCCAGTTTGGTGTCATCTGCAAATTTGATCAGGATGCCCTTGAGTCCAACATCCAAGTCGTTGATAAAGATGTTGAATAAGACCGGGCCCAAGACAGAACCCTGTGGCACCCCACTAGTCACTCTTCTCCAGGATGAAGAGGAACCATTGATGAGCACCCTTTGGGTTCGGTCAGTTAGCCAGTTACAAATCCACTGAGTGGTAGCATAGTCAAGACCGCATTTTACCAGCTTCTTTACAAGAATATCATGGGGCACCTTGTTAAATGCCTTGCTGAAATCAAGGTAGGCTACATCCACTGCATTCCCTTCATCTACCAGGCTTGTAATTCTGTCAAAAAACGAGATCAGGTTAGTCTGACATGACTTATTTTTCAGAAATCCATGCTGACTATTGGTGATCACAGCATTCCTTTCTAGGTGCTCACAGACTGTTTGCTTAATGATCTGCTCCAGAATCTTCCCTGGTATTGATGTCAGACTGACTGGGCGGTAATTATTTGGGTCCTCTCTTTTCCCCTTTTTGAAAATAGGGACAACATTTGCCCTCCTCCAGTCTGCCGGGACTTCGCCTGTTCTCCAGGAATTCTCAAAGATGACTGCCAGTGGTTCTGAGATCACCTCTGCCAGTTCTTTTAATACTCTTGGATGCAGTTCATCTGGCCCTGGAGACTTGAATACATCTAAACTATCCAAGTATTCTTGTACTATCTCCTTAGTTATTCTGGGCTGTGTTTCCTCTGCTGAATCATTTGCTCCAAATTCTTCAGGTCGGGCATTGTTTTCTTTATTGGAGAAGACTGAGGCAAAGAAGGCATTGAGGAGTTCAGCCCTTTCTGTGTCCCCTGTTTGCATTTCACCATCTTCTCCTCTGAGTGACCCCACTGTTTCTTTGTTCTTCCTTTTGCTACGAACATACCCATAAAAGCCTTTTTTGTTGCTTTTAACCTCTCTAGCAAGCCTGAGTTCATTCTGTGCTTTAGCTTTTCTGACTTTGTGTCTACACGTGCTGGCTATTTGTTTGAATTCCTCTTTGGTGGTTTCCCCCCTTTTCCATTTTTTGTACACATCCTTTTTAAATCTTAACTCAGTTAAAAGTTCTTTAGATAGCCACCCTGGCTTCTTTAGGCACCTTCCATGTTTCCGTCTCATTGGTATTGCCTGAAGTTGTGCTTTTACTATCTCCCTCTTAACAAACTCCCAGCCATCGTGAACTCCCTTTCCTTTTAGTATTACTGTCCATGGGATCTCACCCAGCACTTCCCTAAGTTTTATGAAGTCGGCTTTCTTAAAGTCAAGAAATTGAGTCCTAGTATGCTTGGCTGCTCCTTTCCGCTGCATAGTAAACTTCAGAAGAGCATGATCACTCGCACCTAATGATCCTTCCACTTCTACCCCACTAACCAGGTCATCAACATTGGTTAGGACCAGATCTAAAATGGCTGTTCCTCTTGTTGCTTCTCCCACTTTCTGGACAATGAAGTTGTCTGCAAGGCCAGTGAGGAATCTGTTTGACCTTATGCTCTTGGCTGAGTTTGACATCCAACAAATATCCGGGTAATTGAAGTCCCCCATTACTACTATCTCCCTTCCTTTTGCATGCTTGGCCATCTGTTCCAGGAAGGCATCATCTATGTCCTCCGTTTGGCTTGGGGATCTATAGTAAACTTCAGCCACAGGTCCATTCAGAGTGGGAACAGCAGGGTGGCTAGACTATATGTGATGATAATTTTGAATAAATAAATACACATTGTCTGCCTTGGTGGTCCCCTGTGTATGCTCCACCTCACCCCTGGAACTACAATGTGGGGTAACACTTAACTGATCTAGTGCAATGGACTATAATCCACAAAAGTTTGTGCCAGAATAAATGTGTTAGACTTTAACATGCCATGAGGCCCTTCATTGTTTCTACAGCCTCAGACAATCATGGCTGTGCTTCAGGAAATATAGACTTTCATTCACCCCCAGCTTGGGAGTTGCTCAAGTTTGCCTTCTCATCATGAACCTGAATCTTGCCTTCTCTCCATAAACTTGAACAAACAAATGGTTTGTGTGGAGAAGTGCTATTGGGTGACAGAGAAGGCAGAACTGCTCAACACCTACTTTGCTTTTGTCTTCACCCAAAAGGTAAGCAGTGCCCAACCTGGTGATAACAGAATACACCATGCAAGGAGGGAGCTGCAGTCCAATATAGGAAAACACCTAGCTACTTTAAATGAATTCAAATCTCCTGGGCCTGATGAACTACACCCAAGAGTACTAAAGGAGCTTACAGGTATAATTTCAGGTCCTCTTTCTATAATCTTTGAGAATTCTTGGACAACAGATGAGGTCCCTGCATACTGGAAGTGGGCCAAGGTTGTTCCCATCATCAAAAAGCGGGGGAAAGAAGACCCAGGTAACTACCAACTGGTGAGCTTGACATTGATACCAGGAAATGTCCAGTAACAGATAGCAGTTGGTCTGTGAGCACTTAGAAAAGGATGCTGTGATTACTAAGACCCAGCATGGGTTTCTCAAAAACAGGTCATGCCAGACAAATCTCATTTCTTTTTTTGATAGAGTTGCTGGCTTGGTGGATCAGGGGAATGTTGTGGACGTAATGTATCTTGATTTCAGTAAAGCTTTTGACAAAGTCCCTCGTGATATTCTTGTGGATAAGCTGGTAAAATGTGGGTTGGAGAGGTAACTATTAGGTGGATTTGTAGCTGGTTGACTGATGAGAACACAAAGAGTGCTCACAAATGGTTCATTGTTATCCTGGAAAAAAACCTGACAAGTGGACTGCCACAGGGTTCTGTCCTGGGTCCGTTGTAGTTCAACGTCTTTATAAACAACTTGGATGAAAGAATTGAGGGGAGGCTCATCATATTTGCAGGTGACCCAAACTGGAAAGGGCAGCAAATGCCCCTGAAGACAGAATCAGGATTCAGCATGACCTTAACAGATTGAAAACTGGGCCCAAACTATTTCAGTAGGGACAAATGCACGGTTCTGCACTTGGGCAGGAAGAGCCAGCTGCACAAATATAGGATGGGGGATGACGACACCTGGTTTCCCAGTAGTATAGGTGTAAAGGAACTAGGGGTCTTAGTGGACCACAAGCTTAACATGAGTCAACAATGTGATGCAAAGCTAATGCTATTCTAGGCTGCATCAACAGAAATACAGAGGTACCTTGGTTTAAGAACAGCTTAGTTTATGAACAACTTGGATTAAGAACCTCAAACCCGGAAGTAGGTGTTTGGTGTGTGAACTTTGCTTTGGAATAAGAATATGTTTCTCTTCCTGTTGAGTGTGTTCCATTTGTAAATTGAGTCCCCCGCTGCTATGGGAAAGCACACCTTGGTTTAAGAACGCTTTGGTTTAAGAACGGACTTCCGGAATGGATTAAGTTTGTAAGCCAAGGTACCACTGTATAGTATATAGTACCACTCTATTCCGCCTTGGTCAGACCACACCTGGAGTATTGTGTTTAGTTATGGGCACCATGATTTAAGAAAGACAAGCTGGAACATGTGCAGAGGAGGGCAGCCAAGTTGTTTAAGGGCCTGGGAACCAAGCATTAGGAAGAACAGTTGCAGGAGTTGGGTATGTTTAACCAGGAGACTGAGAGGAGATATGATAGCCTTCTTCAAATGTCTAAAGGGCTGTACATGGAAGATGGAGCAAGCTTGTTTTCTCTTGCTGCAGAGGATAGGACTCAAACCAATGGATTTGAGTTACAAGAATGGAGTTTCCAATTAAACATCAGAAATAACTTTCTGACAGTAAGAGCTGTTCAACAGTGGAAGAGACTCACACAAGAAGTGGTGGACACTCCTTCCTTGGAGGTTTTTAAACAGATGTTGGACGACCATCTGCCATTTATGATATAGTTGAGATTCCTGCATTGCAGGGAGTTGGATTAGATGATTCTATGATTGTACAATCTCCCAGGAATAGAAAAGGCAAATGCTGTATTTACAATAGAGGAGCTAGGAAGCTGTGCTTTCTCTTCTTCACAGCAAACAAACATCTGAATTGACCCTGTGGAAACCTGTGCAAAAGCGACTGTAATGTTAGCCACTGTGTAAATCAAGATTTCACAGACAGCATGGAAATTGCAAAATTGTTGTGACATCCATGAAATTGACCAATGCATAAACAGGCTATGGGTGACTGTTGAGTAGCTGTAGTAAACATCCCATGAGGAGAAGGACAGGTGTAGGTTTGGTTATAATCTAGCTTCATCTTCACATATATTCTGTGGTATATTTTGCAAGAGGGAAAAATATACATGGACAATATATTTGTGGTTGGGGGGTTTATTTGAGGCTATTTTGTACTTTGTGGTTTAATATTTGGTGTGGGTATATTGTGTGATGGCAAAGTTTGGGTAGCATTTTATGTTAGAAATCAAAGTTTTCTGGGAGTGAAATGATTCCCATAAACTGTGGAAGGCTCTGCTGACATATGCATCAAACTGATCCCAAGCTCATTTAGCTGTCTCATATGACTATACTGAATAGGAGTGGGAACTAAGTGGAATCCAATCTTTCTGAATTCTGAAAAGATGATCCCATGAGGATGGTGAATAATCATCAGTCACTGTCCTCAGGGACTACCTTGTCACCAGTGTGTGAATATGTACCATGCGATAAAGCCAAGCTGTCATTGATCAGTCGAGTGAGGGACCTTATTAAAAGTTCTGGGGGGTGGAAGCTCAGAATTGAGGAGCCCCAAAGTAAAATGTAGGGGTGTTTTCTCTCCTGTCATATCAGATATGTGCTATGTGTTGTTATTGTAGTTGTTTGCACTTATTAGTGCAACTAATCCAGAATGCGGCAGCTAGACTGGTGACTGGGGGCGGCCGCCGAGACCATATAACACCGGTCTTGAAAGACCTACATTGGCTCCCAGTACGTTTCCGAGCACAATTCAAAGTGTTGGTGCTGACCTTTAAAGCCCTAAACGGCCTCGGTCCAGTATACCTGTAGGAGCGTCTCCACCCCCATCGTTCTGCCCGGACACTGAGGTCCAGCGCCGAGGGCCTTCTGGCGGTTCCCTCATTGTGAGAAGCAAAGCTACAGGGAACCAGGCAGAGGGCCTTCTCGGTAGTGGCGCCCGCCCTGTGGAACGCCCTTCCAGCAGATGTCAAAGAGATAAATAACTACCTGACATTCAGAAGACATCTTAAGGCAGCCCTGTTCAGGGAAGTTTTTAACGTGTGATATTTTACTGTATTTTTGGTTTCTATGGAAGCCGCCCAGAGTGGCTGGGGAGGCCCAGCCAGATGGGCGGGGTATAAATAAATTATTATTATTATTATTATTATTAGTCACTTTTTTTGAAAAGTAAACTCAAAGCAACTTACAATATAATACAAAAATCAAAACCAATGCAGTAATACCTCTGGTTTCGAACTTAATTTGTTCCAGAGGTCCATTCTTAACCTGAAACCGTTCTTAACCTGAGGTACCGCTTTAGCTAATGCAGCCTCCCGCTGCTGCTGCGCCACTGTTGTGTGTTTTCTGTTCTCATCCTGAGGTAGTTCTTAACCCGAGGCACTACTTCCAGGTTAGCGGAGTCTGTAACCCAAAATGTTTGTAACCCGAGGTACAACTGTACAGATCTAAACTAAATAAAAGCTAAAAACATTCGTATACTTAAAATGTGATCTAACATATCCCCCTATTTAAGGAGGCCAGAATATCAAAAACTATCAAAATTTAAGACATAAAGCTTGGCTGAAAATAAATGTTTTGCCTGGTGGCAGAAACTAGCTTAGTTGTGGTGCCAAGTTGGGCTTCCATGGGGAGGTGGGCCTCCATAAGTGGGGAGCCACTACTGAAAAGGCCTGTTCTCATGCACTCTTCTTCATCTTCAGCTGGCCACAAGGATGGCTCCATAGCTCAAAAGTAGAACACATGTGTTGCAGGTTCAATCCCCAACATCTCCAGGTAGGACTTGCAAAGACAAGAGTCTAAAACTCTGGAAGTGTTGGCAATACTGTCCTAGATGGGGAAATGGCTGACTTGGTTGAAAGCCGTTTCCCATGTCCCCTTCACCTCCCCCTTTATGCTATATTGTTTGTGAGAACAGTAGTAGTTGTCTGGGAGAGCATGCTGGTAGGTCATGAGACCATGTCTTCCATCAGGACATGTCAGGTATGGGCTAGGATCAAGTGCAATGTAAGTTAACCTCAGACTTCATGATGGGGACAAGGCCTCAAGATTATTTGTGGAGTTGGCTGAGGGAAACGGAGAGCTTTGAAAGCTGAGGCTGCAAGTGAAGACTGCGAAACGATTTCTCCACTGAGGTCCTTCTTGGGATTGACTTTGGCTAGAGACTACTCAGAATCCTCACAGGTACTAGTATCTGGTTTTAAAGATGGCAGATTGCTCAGCTGGCTCCTGTCAAGAGTGCTATGAAACAACCAGTAGACACTTCAGTTTGGCAAGGCAATGCCTATAGAAATCCAGCCCATGTTAACAGCAGTAACCTATAGACCTTCCTTCCTTTTTGGGGGAGGGCAATGGAGGCTTGGCAGAAAGTTCCTCCACTATTAAAAGTGTAGCTTACTTCAGAACATGGTGCTGGCTGGCACATAAAATCTGACAAGATACTGTTCTTTGTAGAAGGTATATTTTTAATCTAGCTACCTCGGTGGAAACTCCCCCAATTCATCATTCATGGTGTGTGCTTATATTTAATTTAAGATCAACTTGTAAATATTTATCCTCATGCTAAAAATAAAGAGACCAACATTCACTTTTCCTTCCCGCCCCCCCCCCTAAAACCTGGCTGGACTTCACCAGAATACTCTGATCTTTCATAATAAGGCAGACTTTATGTTATATTATATATTATTTTTAATTGGGCTGGTTTCCTGCAACTTCTGCTTTGGCCAAGGAGCATCCCTGCCAGGCTCCCCACAAACAAACCCAGCCTCCCCCTTCCCTGGCTAAGTGAAGCTTGTTTCCATGGTAGCCTCATTAAATTTGCATCTTGCTCAGCTTGGGCTGCATCACGGCTGCAAGTTGTATTTTTAGCCCGTGGCAGTTACATAATGAGAGAACTGGGGGAAGCAAGGAGGGCGGTTCCAGTGAGAAGCAGTGGCTCTGTGCGGCCCACTTGGCTAACTTTGCTCACTTGGGCTCCTGAGGTAACTTCTGCAGACAGTAGACCCTCAGCTTCTCCTGTCACATATCAGCCAGTAAGGCGACTTTCTTTTTCCTTTTCATGAGCTGAACCAGACAGTAGGCGTCACTTAATCTAGGAAAGGTGATTGATGGCTGCCAGCCCCTGACGCAGGCCGAAATCTCAGAGGTCTTGAGACAGGGCTGGAAGAATTGGCATGTCTTGCCTTTTGGAGGGGATGCAGCAGCACATGTGCTTCCTGAAGGAGAGAGCTTTTCCCTTCTTCCCCACCCTTTTGCAGAAGGAAAAGAATGGAAGGAGAGCATGCCCATGTGTTGGAATGACTCAGTCCTTCACAAGTTGCAGAGGCCAGACAGTTGACCCATTTCTATCTCCAGTGCTTAATTTCTAAAATGAAAGCTCCCAGGCCTTGTGTGCCTGCCTGCAGAGAGTTCTGTCATGGAAGTCCTTCCTCAAATTCCTGAAGTGTAGGATGACTGCGGCTCTGTGATGATGAAGGAAAGGCACCCTGCCTTCATCATTTTTCATTAAGGCTTCATGCAGGGCAGTGGGGGGGGCTCCTTTACAGAGGACAGGCCCTCTATTTGAAGGAGTCCTTCTGTCTGAAAGGCTCCTTCAAATAGTTTCAAGATGAAGGTATATAAAAGGGAGATGAAGTTCTCCTTCAGTATTTAATACCTCGTCAGTCAACTGTGCTGGCACACAGGTCGCCTGGTCAGTCTTCTCCCATGTGGTGAGTTGTATTAAATTTCTATATAAATCATAGTAATTATGTCCTCATTTGCATCTGTGCATATAAACTGGATGATAAAATTTTATGGAAATCTGTGCATTCCCAATTTTGGCAATGTGAAAATTGTGAACTTAGTTCCACAATTGAGTTGTAACAGCAAAAATAGTTTTCTAACTCCCCAAAAAAACTGGGAAATGAAACTATGGAACAGAGTGGTTAAGAAGATGAGCTATGCACTGGAATGCTCCCACTTCACAGTCTTTGGCAACCCTCTATCTCTCAGTCTCTCAGCCCTCCCATCTGCAGTATGGGACAATCATATCTTGTAAACTGTCCTTATACTCTGTTAACTACATATATATCTTTTAATAAATAAAATAAATAATCCAAGCCTATTTTGACGTTGAGCAAACCCATGGATTGTGCCACTGTGGATATGTGGAGCTAAGGGCTGATGAGTGAGTCCAAAACCAACAGTTGTGCAAGCACATGGAAGCTGCTTCATGCATCAAACGTTTTACGTGCACTTCATCTAATGACTGTGCACACAACAACAACAACAATTATTTTATTTATACCCTGCCCATCTGTCTGGGTTTACCCAGCCACTCTGGGCAGCTTACAGCACATAAAAAAATTGTAAAACATCAGACATTAAAAATTTCCCAATACAGGGCTGCCTTCAAATATCTTCTAAAAGTCAGATAGTTGTTTATTTCCCTAACATCTGATGGGAGGGTGTTCCACAGGGCACACACCACTACTGAGAAGGCCCTCTCCCTGGTTCCCTGTAGCTTTACTTCTCGCAGTGAGGGAACAGCCAGAAGGCCCTCAGAGCTGGAACTCAGTATCTGGGCTGAACATTAAGGGTGGAGACGCTCCTTCAGGTATACTGGGCCGAGGTCATTTAGGTCTTTAAAGGTCAGCACCAACACTTTGAATTGTACTCGGAAATGTACGGGGAGCCAATGTAGGTCTTTCAGGACCGGTGTTATATGGTTTTGGTGGCCGCTCCCAGTCACCAGTCTAGTTGCCACATTCTGGATTAGTTGTAGTTTCCAAGTCACCTTCACAGGAAGCCCCATGTAGAGCACATTGCAGTAGTCCAAGCAGGAGATAACCAAAGCAGGCACCACTCTGGTGACACAGTCTGTGGGCAGGTAGGGTCTCAGTCTACTACCACGGTGGAGTCTACCTCTTTCCAAATCTGAGCGACTTTATCTGCAAACAACTTTGCAAAATCATTCCAGGAGATATTGCGGTCCTCACCAGGCCCTGATGGTGAAGGTGGTTCTGTTAGATTGCAAATCACCTGAAAGTCTCCTGCTGCTATTTTCTACAGATGCAATAGAGGCGGTGAAGAAGGTCCACTTTGCTGTTGCTATCACCACTTGGTTGAGCTCTAACCCGTGTCTGCTCAGTTCAGAATAAGTTTTCCACCACTGGCACTCTAGCTGTCTCAGTGATTGTTTCATCACCCTCGGCTCTGGAGAAAACCACAGGGCTGTCCAGGCTCCATGCAATCAGAGATGGCACTTCGGAGCCAGACAGTTGATAGCCCTGGTTAACTCCACATTCCAGTGGGCCACTGGGGAATCAGCTGAGAGGCCATCAACATGGGATAAAACATCCCCTACCGCTCTTTGGAAACCATCTGGATCCATTAAGTGGCGAGGGTGGACCATCCGAATTGGTTCTACTTCCCGGCAGAGGGGAAGGGTTGTGGAGAAGTCTAGTTGCACCAGGAAGTGATCTGATCATGGCACTTCTTTTGTTTCACTTTTCCTTAGTGTCAAATCACCCACATCCGTAGAGGTAAACACCAGATCTAAGGGATTTCCATGGCTATGAGTTGAGCCAGACTTATTCAGGGACAGCCCCATGGAGACCATGCTTTCTATGAAGTCCCAAGCTACCCCTTGTAAGGTTGTGCCAGCATGGATGTTATAATCCCCTAGGACAACCAAACTAGGTGTGTCCAGGAGAACATCTGCCACAACCTGAAGCAGCTCAGGCAGGGAATTCTTGGTGCAGCAAGGACATCGGTACACCAAAAGGAATCCTATACTGCCCCTTTTGCCCAGCTTCCAGAACATGCACTCAGAAAACTGGGTCTTCCCAATAGGATGCCTGGTGCAAGCTAATGGCTTCCTAAAAATCACTACAACCCCTCCCCTCCCCACACATATGACCTCGGTTGCTGTGCTTAGGAAAAACCTGGTGGACAAGCAGTGGCAAGAACAGGCCCATCTGCCTCGTCCAACCAAGTCTCTGTTACACATGCCAGGTCAGGTCCTCCATCCATGATCGAGTCATGGATGGCAGCGGTCTTGTGAATCATTGACCTGGCATTGCACAGCAGCACCTACAGGTCATGTGGGTATTCCTTCCTGATTCCAGTATCCATCCGGTCAGGACCAGATCCGGAGGCAGGGATAGTCTTCCAACAACGAGGAAACCTGCCTCCTCAGTAATGACATGGTCTGGTCCTAGCATAACTCCTTCTCTTAACTGTGATCACTGAGATCAGGTGTCCCGGTGCATCCCCCCACTGTGGAACATGCCCCAGCCATTCTGTTGGCTGGGGCCCACTCCCAGGCAGCCCTGACCCTCTCCCCTTCAAAACAGAATACAAACTGTACAAGAAACCAATTATTTAAAAAAATACATTTATACTCAAACTAATCCCCAGCCCCAACTGAATGTTTATCCCACCCCCCAACAGAGCAAAAACAAACCAAAAACCAAAATTTAAAACACCACAGATTAAAACCTATTTTAAAACATTTAAAAACATTTTGGGGGTAGGATGGAAAAAATTGCTGGAGCCATATAGCAAGTAGCACTGGCTTGTTGTATGAACCAGCCTTTGAACAGTTGCATTTTATACATGAATCAGTTCCTGGTGATTCCAGATCAAATGTGCTCTCAAATTAGAACATCGTTTTTAAAAGGTTTGCCAGCATCACATGCAGCTCTTCTACAGAACACCCACTGTCAACAGCCATAAATGTTTTGCAAACCCAGTTCCACCCTTTGTTGCCCCTGTGTGGCACATTCGCCTTTGCTTGGGCTTCAGTGTTGTCGCCACGGGCCCCGTTTATTCTGCAATGTGTTTATTACTTGAGTTGCTGTGAGAGAAAAGGTGGGGAAGGGGAACAGCTTGACTCTAAACCAATATCTCTGGGCTCTAATAAACACTATCTCTTTGTTTGCAAACTGAGAAAAAAATTGATCTGCAATCATTGGGATATAACAAACACACCACCCCATGATGGCATTTTAACAGTGAGCTGATCAGAAATGCACTACACAGCCTAAGATGTCAAGCCAATTTGTTTTGTTATTAGCTGTTGATACAGGGACATAGGTTCAAGTGTTTCCGGGGAAACTAATCTATGATGTGCCTTTATAAAATGGATGTAAGAACCCACCCACTTACCCCACTCAGCTCCATCCCTCTGCTCTATCTGAACTGGGAGAGGAGAGTTAGACCAGCATTTGGAGGCAGTGATGGGTTGGTGTGGGCCAGTAAAATGTGGGTGAATCCTGAAAGGACAGAAGTGTTAGATGTCCCATGTTGAGAAACAACCTGTCCTGAATACGGTTGCAACTCCCTTGGAGTGAGCGAGTCTGCAGCTTGGTGGTACTCCGGGATTCAACAGTGTTCTCCAGCTCCAACTGGTTAACCTGTTATGACTCCTTTTGGACACAAATGACTGGGCCACTGTCTTCCATGCTCTGGTACTTTCCAGACTGGATTATTGCAATGCGCTCTACATGGGGCTGCCTCTGAAGATAACTTGGAAACTTTAATTGGTCCGAAATGAAGCAGCAGTCAAATTACTGACTGGGCTTCCACTGAAATCCCATTACTCCTGTTTTATTGGTTGCCAGTTTGGATCCAGACCCTTGCCTTACAGCCCAAAGCAACCCAGGCCCTAAATATCTGAAAAGCTGTGTCCTTTCCTACAAATCTCTTGGGTGCTAAGAGCTGCGTAGGGGGCCCTTCTGCCACCTCAGAAGCTCGAGGAGAATGCATTCTCTGTGAGTTGTGGAACTCCCTCTACACAGATGTATGCCTGTCACCTTCATTATACAGTTTTTGGTGAATACCTTGGCCTTTGATACCCGAGATGTATGTTTTCAGGATTTACCCTATTTTTTATGATTGTGTTTTTTTAATGGTAAGCTTTGAAACTGTTTTAGTGTTGTATTTTACATATTTGTAAGGTGCCCTTTTGCCATCCCACCTTCCATTCACTCCCAACAACCCTATGAGGTGAGTTAGACTGAGAGTGAAAAACCCAAGGTTCCCCAGTGAAATTCATGGGTGAATGGTGGTTTGAATCAGGGTCTCCACAGTCCTGGTCCGCCTGGTCCTTCTCTTTGGTCCGATAGTTGATCTCCAAATTTGTGTTGCGCTTTAGGCAATATAGTGCAGCATATCTTCCATCATGAACTTGCAGTGCCAAACTGCATCTGCATAAGACAACCTTGGAACTTAGTACACAGCAGCTTCTTTTTTTTAGCATGGAAGCTTAATATATTTTGGCATAATTGCCTTTCTGTGTTTCATTCTGTGACAGTGCAATAACAGAACCT
This sequence comes from Podarcis pityusensis, assembly GCF_964106645.2. Lineage (NCBI taxonomy): Eukaryota > Metazoa > Chordata > Lepidosauria > Squamata > Lacertidae > Podarcis > Podarcis pityusensis. Next base: position 47,408,556 of record NC_138028.1, read on the forward strand.
TTTGGGAGAGAATTCAGTGAATGACATAAGGAAGGATGAAGACGCCAGGAAGGCTGGCACGATATATGAGGAAAGGGTAAAGGTGCCCAAGTAAGAGAGAGGAAGGCACAGGGCAGCAGGAGACATGTGAGGTGGACCCACTTGTAGAAAGTGTCTGGATCCATTGAGCAGCCACCAGGAAGAGGGATGGGGTGTCACACTTTAATCAGCAGCCATCGTTTGCTGCTGCCAACCTCATCTCACAACCCATTGGTGCTTTGATAGATAGACAGATAGATATGGGTTCTGTGACACAAAGGAAGCTTAAGCCTTCAAAGCTGACAACTGTTCCGTGTTGCACAGAGATCCTCTCACAGAACCTTCTTTCTGACTTCTTTGAACAATCCCATCTTTGCCACCATCTCCATAGCAACAACATTCTGCTGCTGAAGGATAACCAAAAAAAAATAAAAAAAATCTCTATATATAGCTTCCAGATCTCCCTTCCTTCAGCTAAAAGCCTTAAACCAAGGGAGACAGTTTGAAGTTCTGGACACCTCATGGCAGGGCAGGACATTCAGTGGAGAGGAGATAGGGAGTGGTCTGGGGGCCCTGAGCTCATTTGCCTTCCTTTTCAGCACATGTGCAGGAAGGCATCCAAAAACCTTTCAGTCCTACCTCTAGACTTCAAAAGGATCCCTACTACACTTCAAGAGCCCATGTTTTTCAAGAGAACCAAAGGCTGTTGATTATTTCATCAGGCTATAAATCCATGATGGGGTTTGACACAAGATTTTGTTCTTAAAGTAGGTGGAGCAGAATTAGAGCAAAAAATTAAAATACATGACGGATATTGCCAAGAAGTCTTCTACCTTTCTTAAATTTATTCAGTTTAAGATTTTGCAGTGCTTACACCATCATTTGCTACCTGTGTCTTTCACTCCCCTCCCCTCCTTTCTCTTGCCCTGTTATCTTCTCATTGTCAAAAACTAGGATATATACTCCTTGGGGGCCCGACTTTTGGGTTTTGCATGTACAAAAAAACAGGGATCTCCAACCTCTCCCTTTTATACTCTTGCCAATACAGAAGACTTGAGGAAATATTATGATGTTCCCTCTTGCTTCTGATGCATTTTGGGGGAAGGGAAGAAAGAACAGGAGAAACTCCTTCTGCTGCTTCCGTTCTCCAAACTGAGGCACAAGAAGGCCTGCTGGAGGCTGCTGGGACTGCTCTTTGCCAGAGGGACAGGGGCCCTTGATCCTTTGTGAGCTAGTGTGAGAGACTGTGGATACCTGGGATTGAGGGACAAACTTGTTCCCAAAATGTGGCCCACAATTTCACTTGCTGTGCCTGTTATGGCAAGTGTTTCTGACACATGTGATTTCTGTTATGTCCGAGCACAGCCTGAGTGATGTGTAGTTGTCGTCATCACTGCCAGAGTGAATTAGGGGAAGCTGGGTTGAGTCGTGGAGCAAACCCAGTCACCGTAGACCAGTGGTAGGGAATCTGCAGCCCTCTGGATTTTGCTGGGTTCCAACTCCCATTAGGCCCAGCCAGTAGAGCCAGTTGTCAGAGAAGATGGAAACCGTAATCCAGCAACATCTGCTATAGTCAGCTTTTTCAGCCTAAACTACTGCACACACACACACACAAAAATAGTGGAAATTACGGTACCAATGTTTGCTCATTAGTCACATGTCTAGAACAGAAATCAATCCAGCGAATACAAAATTGGTATTCACAGTTGTGTTTCCTTTGCATTGAAATGAACAATGCAATGACACCATGATACGTGTAATTTACATAACTAATTATATAAGTTATGTAATTTTTCCATAGCATACAGTGAGATGAATAGTGTGGTTTTTAGTGGAAGGCGAACTACAGCAGAACAGAGAGAGTGCTGCATGTGACAAAATAGAGGCCAGAATGGTAAATGATGACTTCTTGCATGAAGGATAGGGGTGACATTGTTTTTTAATTGACTCATTAGCAGTATTTTCATGTAATTTAAATTAAAAATTAGATATTTCATGTACTCTGTTCTATCTTTCAAATGTTTCAGGCAGAGCCGGCCCTACATGACTGAGGTTACCACTTTAGGCAGCTGATTTGGGATGTCATGAAAAAACAGAAAATTGATAGTTACTTAATTTATCATTTTTGTATTTTTACTGCCAGAGAGCAGGAGAGGAGACTGGGGATTTCCTGTCGCAGTTGCCAAAATAACTTCACTGGCCTTGATTATTATGTCCCTGGACTTTGGAGAGGGGTTGGCATCATTTGCTGCTGCACCTCAGGAAGCAAAATGTCCTCCTGATGCCAGGAGGAGAGGATGATCAGTGTGTGGAAACATGGACTGAGCATGCTAAGGATTCTTTGTTCCTGGGATAAGCGCAGGATTTCACATCCCGTAAAATACAGTAATATATTCCGAAAAGGCTAAACAGGAGTTCTCTTTTTAAACAGAAACTGAAATAAAGTCTAACAGCAATAAAGATTTCACTGGGCTAAAAATGAAAAACAAAACGGCCTCTGAATTTAGAAAGGCAGGGTGGAAGGGAAGGAAAACGAGGGGGCAAAATAAGTTGAAATGGAGACTCTTTGTGCAATATTCTCCTTGTTACTTAATTTGCTAATTGCCATCTGTTAAATTGCATATGTAGTTACATCAAGAGCCTCTGATCCCGTTTGGCCTCCTTTCTCAATTAGTCACTGGCATGAGTGCAAAGTGAATGCAAAAGAATGCTCTGATGCTTTCGCTCCTGTGCCCCCTCTGGATTTTCATAAATGGCAAATCAAGATAGCATACTTGGAGAAAATGAGAGGTCCACTTACTGACTTTAACAGAAGTTAGCCCAAATGAAGTACTTTGCTTAACGTCCTTAAAGAATGTGTCTATGGTACTTAATTCCCTATATACTTTGGGCTCCCAGGAGGCTTCCACCCCAAAGTTGTCAATGTTTCCCTTTTTTAAAGGGAAATTCCCTTATTCCGAATAGGATTCCTCGCAAGAAAAGGGAAAATTTGACAGCTTTCCACCCATGTTATGAATCAGAGTCACACCCTCTTTAGTGGCTCTGCAGTAGCAAGAGCTCCAAGAGCATTCAGTGGGTCCCGTATTAGTTTAATGCAGGGGCAGCCCCAGATGTTGCTGAACAACTTCCATCAGCTCCAACCAGCATGCTCAGTGGTCAGGGATGATGGGATATGTAGTTGAAGAACATCTGGAGGGAATCATGTTGGCTATGCTTTCAGCTTTAGCTACGTATCATATTCAGGACAGTTGTGCCTTGTGGTAAAGGAATGACTTGTCATTCCTGAATGTGTAGGAGTGCAAGCAGGGCTTTTTTTCAGCCAGAACTCACCTGAACTCGATTCTGACATCTCTCAGGTGGGCACCATTGCCATTATAAGAGAACAAGGGAGGCATTCATGCTAAGTTCCAGCACCTCTTTTTCTAGAAAAATAACACTGAGTGCAAGAAAGGAAGTTACCTTTATATAAAGGCACATGTTAGCTTTTATTAAGTTTCATATGTGACATGAGTAAACCGATGTCTGGGGTTTACAATGATCATTTACACAGTGGTTGCACAGTATTTGCTTAGGAGTATTTACTTGGGGATCTGCCTGTACTTTATACACTGATGTCCTTGTCCTAATTACCGCTACTGTGTCCTTGTTATTAATATTTATTTAGTGCCATCGCTATTCATTGTGCTTTACAGCATAGGCAGGTGTCTGCTCCAGGACCTTATGTCTAAACTTTTGCAGAGAGGTAGCTTCAAGACAAGGAGAGGGAGGAAAGGGATAACAAGGTAAATATTAAACCTAGGAGGGTGCTTTCTTTCAAGTCAGAAGACTAGTCCATCTAGCACAGTGTTGTCTACAGCACCCTTCCCAACCTGGTAGCCTCCAGAAGTTGTTGGACTACAACTCCCATGACCAGGGCAGTAGTCAGGGATGATGGGAGTTGTGATCCAACAACATCTGGAAGACACCAGGTTGAGGAGGCCTAGTCTAGAGTGACTAGCAGAGGCTCTCTAGGGTTTCAGAAAGGAATCTGTTCCAGCCCCGCTGGAGATGCCAGAGATTAAACCCAGGAATGTTGCATGAAAATTGTGTGCTCTAGCACTATAAGTTATAACCCTTTCCAATGATGATGATGATGATGATGATATAGGGCATGGGCAGCTTTGGCAAAGGACTGGCTCAGTTACAGCAAGTGTGAACAGGAAGAAGGAATTTAAATTAGTAACCAGACTTGAGTAAATAATTATTTAACAGGACAGTGGGTAAATGCTAGTAAATGTTAACAATATGATGATGATGATGATGTTGATGACGTTTTCTAGTCTACTTAATTTCTAGTCTTCTCTAGGTGGTATACAGTAAGCATAACAAATACCATAGAGATAAAATCAGTTAAAAACTATTGTGGTCGATATGACTGTACTGAAGCTACCCGTAAGTCCCTTCCTGTTCACATCCTCCATGAGAGTATTCACTATTCCTGCTCTAAGGAGAATACAGCACAGTGTGACATTTGTACAGTACAGCAGTGGAAACAGCAGAGGAAGGAGGAGAAGTTGTGTCAGAGATGAACAGCGAAAGATGAAGGCTGAAAGGCACCAACTTGGATGGTTTTAAGAGAAGGTTAGAGAAATTCACAGAGGATAAGGCTCTTGGTGACTACTAGCTTCCATGGCAGTCCTGCCTTCACAACCAGAGGTTCTATCGCTTCTGAATGTCAGTTTTTGCAACATACAGGAGATGAGAGTGCTCTTAGGTCCTGCTTTTGGGCTTCCATCTGGCCACAGCGAGAGCAGGATGCTAGACTAGGTGGGCTGCTGGCCTGATAGAGACATGGGTGGCACTGTGGTTTAAACCACTGAGCCTCTTGGGCTTGCTAATTGGAAGGTCGGCTGTTTGAATCCCCGCAATGGAGTGAGCTCCTGTTGCTCTGTCCCAGCTCCTGCCAACCTAGCAGTTCAAAAGCACGCCAGTGCAAGTAGATAAATAGGTACCACTGTGGTGGGAAGGTAAATGGCATTGTGCGCTCTGTTTTCTGCCACGGTATTCCATTGCACCAGAAGTGGTTTAGTCATGCTGGCCACATGACCTGGAAAGCTGTCTGTGGACAAACGCTGGCTCCCTTGGCTTGAAATTGAGATGAGCACCGCAACCCCATATTCACCTTTGACTGGATGTAACTGTCCAGGGGTCCTTTACCTTTTACCTTACCGGCCTGATCCAGGAGGAATCTTTGTGATCTTAAGGTGTGTGTGCTCAAGCTGCAGTAGGGCATGAGAAGCAGGGGGCTGAGCCAAAGGCTTCAAAAAAAGGTGGATTTTGAGCAGGTGTCCTTGGGAGCATACAGGGTGGCAACTTACAGTAGGATGCTGTATTCCTAAGAGTAACTTCTGCCAAACCCCTCTAGTTCTTTGGCTTCTAACATCTTAAACTGGAGAGCAAGGTTCACAATGAGCTGCGGTTTCTCCCACCCCAAGAGGCCGACAAAAATTACAGCAACTATACTGCTGGTGAATAATACATTAAAGTCATTACAAATCTTTCACTATTAATATTTTAACAGAAGCAAAGATCTTTATTTTATATGTATGGCTTGGTCTTGACCATGTCCCATTAATTACTATGCATCAAGCACGAAAGCATTTCCCAATAGCTCTAATTGAAACACTGGCCAATTTACTAATTAGCTTGAGAGTACAAGGGGAATACACAAAAGGAAATTGCTTTTTGTGTCAATACTTCTTTCTCTTTCTGCCCACTGAGAGTGAAGTAGTGGCGGGAACTGTGCATGAAATAAGGAGGTTGGATGTTGTAGCTCAAAGCAGGAGAAATTTGCACAGAAACAAAGGTGGATTAACCATAAGGTCAAAGTGTTCTGTGGTGCCCTCTGAGGTCTGGGTGGGTTTATCCTGGGATCATTCAGTGACGCTGAATAGTGGGAGATTCGGGGCAGACAAATGAAAGCGCTTCTTCCCGTAGCACATAGTTAAAACTGTGGAACAAGAGTTCCAACTTGGACAGCCTAAAAAAGGAATTAAACAAATTCATGGAGGTTAAGGTGATCAGTTACTTCTGGTTAGTAGCAGCTAGTAAATGCTCTGGCTCTGCAGCCAGAGGTAGTAATGTTTCTGGATGCCAGTTGCTGGAGGCCACAGGAGGGGAGAGGGGTCTTATATGCTTGGGTCCTGCTTGCCACAGGCATCTGGTTGACCACTGTGAGAACAGGACGTTGAACCAAATGGGCCAGTGGCCTGTTCCAGAAGGTCCTTCTTATGTTCTTCTTATGACTGTATACTACTTCCAGGATCTGAGGCTGAATACTGGTTGCTGGGGGGGGTGGGGCGGGTCAAGAGGGGAGAGCAGGGGTTGCTGATTCATAAGGGTGAAAGGGTCCTCTTATGTTCCTGTTCCAAGACAAGGTTGTCTTAAGAGTTCTCTACAGCTCAGAAATGATGCAGTCATGAAGAAGAGAGATGTTGTGGTCGCAGGACTTGGAAAAGAAGGTTTTGCTTTACAAGTGGCTTACAAGAAAGATTGAGGAAAGGGCATTATGAATTGACCTGAGAAATGGGAAGGGGAAAGAGAATACAGAGGAGGGAATACCAGCAAGAAGGTGGCTTCAGGTGAAAAATGATCTGAGCACAGATTTAACAGTAAATGCAGAACAGAAAGGGTAATTTCAGGAGATCTTAAAGAGAAACAAGTGGTAGGACCACAAGATTCTGGTAAGGAAGTGAAAGAAAATTAACAGTTAGTTGGTGAGGGTTATAATTAGTCAAGTGTGAAACACAAGGAGCTGCCTTGCACTGAGCCACACCATTGTACCACCTAGCTCAGTATTAACCTGACTGGCAGTAACTCTCCAGAGTTTCGCAATACTTCCTAGAAATGCCAAGGATCAAGCCTGGGTCGCTTTGCTGTGCAAAACATATTATCCCTGCCCAAGGAACTAAGGAGTTAGCAAGACCTTCTACAATGACAGAGAAATTTGGGGAGGAACACTGGTTAGAAGCATACAGAGAAGTAGACACCCTCACTGATTGCCACAGACTTATGGGGTCAGTCCCCTCAGTGTTTTTGGAAACATTTTGTGTTAGACTCAAAGGAGGAAAGACAAAGTAGGAGAGCCAAGGGAACCTGGAGACCATCAGGAGGAAGGGAGACTGATAAGACACAAAGAACTGGCGGTTTCTGGCATCTCTCCAATTAAAACAATGGCAGGTGTGTGTGTACTCCTGGCAGGGAAGAGCCTTGAGGCTACCATCTTGATACCCCTTTGGTGCTGAACGTAGGACTAATAATGTGAGGAATGTGCCCAGACAAATAATTGCCTCCTGTGGGGTTGTGAAATGGACTCCTGAGAGTGCTGAGGAACAACTTTCATTTTAAAGTATTTGCAGTTCACTCATTGCACTTGCCAGTAAGACTTACCAAGTTTACGAGTATAAATAGAAAACTCCTTAAAATCAGCTCCCAGCCCTCCCACTGAAACCCAATTACTACTAAACCAAAACAATGTTTTGTCCACCGTTTCCCCCCTAGCTTAACACACAGTAGTACTGATTCCCAAATGGAGGTTCAAGAACCGTTAGTGGCTTCCTGAGCCTTCTTGGCCTGTAACCAGGATGCTGCTAGAAACAAACATTATTGATAAAGTTGCACAATGGCTTTGGAAAGGTTTGAAAGGATCCTAAGCAAAGCTAAACTCGGTCAGATTGGGCCACAAGTAAAAAGTTTAGGATTCCTCAGAGAAAAGGAAATTCACAAGGTACTAACCGAATTGGATATGGTGGCCATCTCTAGGCCTACAGTGAGGTAAGGAAGGCAGATGCTCAATGAGAGATCATCAGGCAAGTTGTGCTATAGAAAGTGGAGGCACGTGCCAAATATGGATCATGTGTTGTAATTCGTCAGGGAGGGGCAGATTGGGGCAAGAAGACACACTTTCCAACTCCTGAGCATGTGAAACAGGTACATCTTCTGCATTTGAAGCAAACAAAGAATTTGGTATTTAGTGTACTGTGGTGGTGCCAAATTTGTCTTTCTTGGCACACTTTTCTGGATCTCAAGCTCTTTACTAAATAGCCAGCAACTCTGTTGACAAAAACACAAAAGCAAAACATCACACTTTTCGTTGTGTTATTTTATGTATCTGTTTATTCGCTAGGGTCTTTAACACTAGACCTTTCAGGATAAGCATCTCCTCTTTTTCTCCCCAACACTTCCTGCCTATGTGCATGAAGAACATGTACCAGTGCATTTCCAGTGAAGCTCTGTGTAGAGCAGCAGGCAGCCTCTTCAGTTCTCCAAAATCTTTCCTACTGCCGTGCCCACAGTTTTTCCCAATCATGCAGCCATGCATGTTGGAAGTTCTAGACCCTGCTGGAGGCCTGGTTGTGGAATTATTACATATTCCTCTCCTAGTGCAGCTTTAGATGCAGCTCTCCGTGAGGAACAAAGCCACTACACTCAGTTTTTCTGTTGTTTTCCGCAAAGGATTGATTAAAAAGCTACCACTGATGACCAGAAGAACACACAAGTTGATACTCTTCTTCAGATGTATTTCTGTTTGCACATATTAGTTGTGGCTGCCTGGATGCAGAGAAAGGAGAGCAATCAGTGACTCCTGAAGCTTTATCTCAGTGAGGTCCCAGTGTGGCCTTGCAATGCTTTTGACTGCCATGCTAGTGTATTTGCCGCTTTAGAAGTACCCAGTTCCTGGGGGGCACCATGTCTGGTACACAACTGTCAGGTGGGGTGTGGGGAAGACAGAGAACATTACAAAAAGTGCCCACCTGAGAGGCAGCTGGAATTCAGTGTTTGTGAGTGAGAGCCGCTCAGCTGATCCAAGTGCTCTTTAGATCTCTCGCTTTTCATTCAGGAGAATGCAGCTGTCAAACCTAGGTTGAAAATTTCTCCTCTGCTAGAGTCCAGCTCAATTAATTTCAAAAGATTGTCACGACATTCTCATGGCAGAGTGTCACAGAGCCCCTTCTCTGTTGTTCTCTTATTTTTTTGGTGCCTGCTTGTCACACCTTTTATATTAACATGACATCTTCACATAACGTTGTCTCTCTTTCTGGCTCTCCATCTCTGTACGCTGCTCTTTGGAAAGGGCCAGGCATGGGTGACCATGGTCTAAGGTAGCAATGTGGTGTTTTTTTAAATCAAATCGGGTATCACCGGTTTCTTTTTCATTTGCTTTTCCTTTTAACATGAAACAATACCATTGCGATTGAAGGCTAGACACCAAAAAACCCTGAGCAACTGCAATCAGAGCTGTTGACTCCAACTTGTTAGCGGGATTCATAATAGCATAAGAACTGTCCTGCTGGGTCAGACTAAGGTCCATCTAGTCCAGTATTTCCAAGAGTTGCCAACCAGATGTCTTTGGGTATGCTGTTTTCTCCCAGCATCCAGACGCATGTTGCCCTGTATGTATGCAGAGACTGTATTTGGTTATTGTGACTAATCACTCCTAAGGATGGGCGGATTTGTCCATTCTGGTTTTTTTTCTCAGCTTCTACTTTTTCTATTCTTAGGTTCAGGTCTCTATATCTCCACATCAGTTTGCTAATTATTTAATTTTTAAAATTATAATTCCACAGGAAAATCACCGAGATGTTGGTGCAATTTTCTCCCAATTATACACATTTTTGCACAACCATTTTCAACAATGCAATGCCATTTTCTATGTTCTTTTTCAAATAACATGTTCGTTTTATGAACAGTTTGCCCTACCATATGCCTTTTTGTACACATTACATGGCTTATCAACTGCTTTGCAAAATTCGGAGAAGGGCACATTTCAATGGATGGCATGCTGTTTTGGGAAGTGTAAATTAGTTAGACTTGCCTTTGAATATGAACTGAACTGAATTTCTCTTCCATCCCTTGGGGAAAAAACCCGGGTTTGCAGAAGTACCGTATTTTTCCGTGTATAAGACTAGGTTTTTGCCCTAAAAAATAATGTCAAAAATTAGGGGGCGTCTTATACACAGATACATCTCCCCCATTTTCTTAAATCTAAGTCTCCCCCAAATAGGGGGCGTCTTATACATGGGGGCATCTTACAGACGGAAAAATACGGTACGTTAAAGAAACAGGTAAAAACACCGAAATGACTCAGTAGTCTAGATCAACTGGAAAAGAAGAGTGGAAAGTTGGTGGTGAGGAACAGAATGGCATGTTGGAGGAGCGCATGGCTGACTGGAACCCTGAAAAGGAATACTTCTATTAGGAGATAAGAATATGCTGCAGTGTTTTGTTGCAGGTCACGCTTTGCACTGAATAGTGCTGACTATAAGTGCTGAGGAGAAGTATAGAATCATAGAATTGTAGGGTTAGAAGACACCATGAGGGTCATTTAGTCCAATCCCCCGCAATACAGGAATCTCAAGTAAAGCATGCACGAGAAATTGCATAGAAAAATATGTTTATTAGGAGAAATTTTCACGAGGACTTTTTTTTAAGTTGCAAACTGATATGGAAGTATGGTGAAAGGAACTTAAGACTGGATAAATGACAAACTGAGAGCAACAGAAACTATTCACACATCCTTAAGTTATCCCCATCATCCTGATACTTTTCCTCTTGTTCCTCGGTGGTCCTGTTTTGTCTCAGCACTCACCACCCGAGTTTGGTATTAGAGGGTGATGGGGAGGGGTAGGAATCTAACCTTTCTATACTGTTTATTCATCTGTTACACAGGAAGGTCAATAAATGAGTGGAAAGAGTAGGCTGTTTTTCATTCGGTACTTTATCTTGTGCTGCAAGTTGGTGATTGCTAGCATTTAGATTAGTATTTTTTTTTACCAGTTACTCAATATAATAGACTACTGAAGCTGCCACCAAGTGATAAATCTTCACACATTCAATTTTGTTTTTCTTGATAATTGCAACAGTCTCTTGTAAATCTGAACACATGAAGCCACCATCTTTTTTGTTTTTATTCTTCTTCTGATTATCTTGGATCAGGTCTTCAGCTCATTGTATTTGATCGCAGTAACCCAACAAAAATATGAAAGATGCAATGAAATATCGCTTAAACAGAGTTGATTATCTTACCTCTGTTTTGGATTCACAACCAGTATTGTGGGAGCAAAACATTTCATAACATTCGCTTGCATTTGTTCCTTGTTACCCTTGCCTCACGTAAACCACCCCCATCTCAATTCCAACTTGAAGCTCCTTGAGGCAGAGACCAGGCTTTTGCTTATCTGTCAAGCTCCAACACTGTACACTGTGCTTTGTAAATGAGGAAATTAGAGCATTCCTGTTTCCCACAGGAGTCAGGTAAAGGGGTCCTGATGCAGGAAGTTGGGGTTCAGTAATATTTAAGGTGGCATATTCTTATTGATGTATTCTAGTCTCAATGAAATTTATTTTGAAAGTGGGAGTTTCTCAAGGGATAAATTTCAGCCCTAAGGTAGATTCCAAGACAGCACCATTCATCTGTTTACTAGCTGGCAGCATGCCACAGATAGATGATAGATTGATAGATAGATAGATAGATGATAGATAGATAGATAGATAGATAGATGATAGATAGATGATAGATAGATGATAGATAGATATGCAGTGCTTTTTTCTGGAGGTATGCATGGGTATGTATACCCCTAAACATTTTGTGAATCTAAGTTTGGCCTCAGTGAGGGGCAGTATTTCAATATGAGGAGGAAAATGAGAGTACCTCTCAACTTTTTTTAGAAAAAGAAAAAGATAAAAAAGCACTGTTTATATGTAAGGCACCTTCTGCTTCACATTGAGTGTTTGCAAATTCAACATAACATACAGGATGAGAAAATCTTGGGGTCATTAATGACTAAATAAGGTGACAGGACCTTTTTTTCTTTGCAACAAGGAGGAAACCATCCATTTCCCGGGTTTGTTATCCAATTCAAATAGTTGTTTTTCAAACAGTTTAAAACACAGTCTTCCCCAGCAGTGCTGTCTGTGACTGATGGTAGTTCTAGTTCAAAACATCTGGAAGGTACAAGACTGGGGGAGACTGATTTAGAGCTTGATGGATGAGCCTCTGCCCCTGAAGAAGGAATTCAAAGGCTCTTGGTAGCATTTCCACAGAGATTTTACTAACTTTCCTGAAGCAAATTGTTACCTTTATGTTGGACTTTAATGTTGGGAGGAACTTCTGAATATTTTGGTTATCTACCCAGATGAAAGCAGCTTTGCGTCCCCTTCCCCCCACTTTTCCTACTTCCTTAGTGGTGATTTATTTTCATATTTTGCAGCCAGGTTCTTTCCTTCCTCAGTTCCCCAGTGAAGCGCTGTCTTGTTACCATCATAATAATTTGCTTAAAGTTTGCTGTTGCAAGTTAGGAAAGCAGTTCCTTTAGAAGTCCTCAGGATAAGTTTTGGAACTGTTTCAAGACTATCAGATGTGAAGAACTAGGGTCTTTGGTTATTTGCAAAACAAGCCTGAGAATAGAAGTAGCAACAGAGCAAGGGATGGCTGACATGCAAGAGTGTGCCTTTAATATTTGAAAATAGTGGTGGTGGTTGCTTGCATGACAGATCATTTCCCCCCCTGCATGTCCTCCCCTTAATTTGTTCTGTGGTTCCCCCAAGTATCTGGAGCAGATTTGGAGAGGGCATGGGGTACACATGGGGGGGGGGTAGGAGGAAATCTACCATTATTTACTTTTACTTTATTAATGTCAAAATAAATAGCTTGCCTTCATCATTGTAGGCACTCATTAGCCCACACAGAGAACTGGAAGAGAGTGCACCAATGCAGGCTTCATCTGAAGTGCAAATGGTAGCTTTGAGGAGGACTGGTTTTTGCTGCAAAGAGAGAAAGAGTTAAAAACTTCCCCACCCACCCCATGGTTCTGAGACTACTCTGGTTTTCCTGTAATTGCTATTTTACATTATGAGAAATGTGCACATCAATTGCATTCACGCAATTAATGTCATGTCTAGTTTGGCCCTGAATCACATTCAACAGATCTAGTTAATGAAGTAACACTGTCTGCCATTACTGTCTTAACACAACATGCACTTTACAGGAGTATTAGTGTTTGCTTTTAAAATAAAGAAAAATCAAAAGTATACCGTAGTTTAAAGACCAACAATGAGGATCTATATGCCAAGGAACAGGTGTGATTTCTTGCAGATTTTTAGCGTTAATAGAGTTCTAACATTTTTTTCCTACTGACACCTTTCTTATACTGACACTTTTATACAAACAAACTTTGGTGTGGAATGCCCCGATCTTATAATATTTTCAGAATCTTTGCTTACTTGGTTTTAAAAAACAGAACAAAATTTAAAAAGTGTTAAAATGAATAGTGTTTTGTAACCTTGATACAAAATAAAATATTTTCATTTCTAGCCAAGTGAATTGTGTCATAAATTTCTGAAATGTTCCATTTTAAAAATGTAGTCGGTTATTAAAAATTACCTTTCCATTTGCGATATGCTATTTAATTTTTTAACTCAGAGTTAACAATGCATCTTAAATGTCCAGTTTGAGTTGCATAAGTTAACCCTTGTGTATAAACAGTGGTGTGCGAATGCCTTCTGATATGAATTCTATGACAACAAGGTTTTAGATGTAAACAGAGGACTTAGCATATGAATAGGTTTTGCAAAAAGAACAAATTTTAGCACTGTGTGGCCAGCGTCTGGTGCCAATGTTCTGCCAGACTAGCTAGCTGCCCAGCAAAAGGTTTAAATCTCTACTGTGTTTTGCCATTCGTAATGGGTGAGTAAGCTTTGACCATCTAAAATCTCTCTTTGGCTTCTCTCTCCCTCTCTTGACCCAGCTTGCTTCCCCGCCCCTTCTCCCCATTATGACACTTATTATTTTTCCATTCACAGCAAAACTATTCACATCAAGGTAATTGATGATGAGGAGTATGAGAAAAACAAGACTTTCTTCATTGAGCTGATGGGCCCACGCATGGTGGATATGAGTTTACAGAAAGGTGTAGTACTGGTTCTCCCAACTAACATTAACACTCTTCTTTCCTCTTTCTCTTCTCGTCTCCTTGCCTTTCTTTTCTCACTCTCTATAGTCTCTTTTTGTTTTCCAACTGCTCAATCCTTAACACTGCTGTGTATGCACAACCTGTCACATGGTACTGATGGGAGCTAGCGAGACAATGCATTCTAGGTGTGGGGAAGTGTGTGTGCCTGTGGTGTGTGTGGCTTGTGAATGTCAGCGCACATTCTTGGAATAACTAGACACTGGGGTTTTCAGCTCCATCACTGACACCACAGAATAGGCTGTGAAGCACTGTGTTCCATCATGAAGTAAAGCTGTGTATTTCTTGAAGCTCTTTCCGTGGAGCTATCCTCACAGACAGCATTTGCTCTTGGTATGCCAGGCAACACCCCAATGTCTGCAATGCACAATGCTCAGCACACCGCTTTGCAAGAGTAACTGTTTTAGTTCTTTGCAAAAGGAAAAGTTTCACTAATCATTTTTTGTCTAGCCCTTAAAAAATGGTATTTCTACTTACTGGATTTTGGGCATAATGGATAATATTGCAATCAGTGGTGATATCATGAACAAATAGAAATTCAGGCTACATACGTCCAATATTTCCACATTTCACTGTGTGCAACATCCTCTTGTGCCATTCTTGTGCACTCCTGAGCTTATGCCAATGCCACTCTCCTTGCCAATAAGGCCACAGATTCTACCCAATGGTTGCACTTTTATTTCAACTCCACGTTGGTTCCATAAACCCAAATGAAAACCTCTCTACATCTGTTGAAGTGTGATTATGCAGAGGTTGATTAGGCTGAGAGCAGGAGTGGTGTGCTTGGGGCTGTGCAAAGACGGAAGCAGAGCTAGTCCAGGGCTCCTGCCTGTGTGTACTTTCATCAGGGCCAGCCCACTCAAGAGGCAAGGTGAGGCAACCACCTCAGGCAGCAGGATCCACAGGGGCAGCAGATCTAGCCTCCAAACAATGTATATCTTGCTGCTGCACTCCTTGGAGGCAGATCTGCCACCTCCTTGGCAGCCCATCCCCAGTGCCGCCTCTACAGCAACTTCTTGATGAGTAGGAGCCACTGCTGGTCTCCTCCCACCCACAGAGAAGAAATGGCCAGGGCTGACCTCTGGGGTCTGTTGAGCTCTGCACCTGCCTGGTGTGATTCAGAGCGGGCCCCTGCTCACCCCCTCTGATTCCCACTTTAACCATCAGATAAGGTTGAGTTTATCCCCGCCCTTGTTCCCAGTGTAGATCCTCAGTCACCCCTACTTGCCTGGCAGGGGTGCCATTTTGTAGTTCAACATGCCTTAAGCTGGCCCTGCCATGCAGCCTTGACCGTGCTGTTGTCTTGCCCAAGCGTAAGCCATAGGGATGGCAATGTCTGGATGGTTGCTCCACCCCGCAGCCCACGACTGGCTGAGAAAATGATCTGGCATGATTCCCCCAATGGCAGCATAGCTGAACAGTGATTTCCTCTTGGCCTACCCATATCTGTCTGTGTGCTCTCTCACTGTCACACCCACCCACCCACCCACCCATGCACTTGCTCTTTGTTCCATTTGGCTTCTATTTCCAAGTGCACTTCTTTTACCCTCATGACTTCTTTCCAGATTAACGCAGAGGCAGTCTCAGTGTAACATTTTGCATTTTAAGAAAAGGTTAGATGCAACACCTAAATGTAGTTCCACATCTGTTTCCCCGCTGAGCCACTCAGGAGCCCAACTTCAGGGTCTCCTCCTTCACACAATTATTTTGATGTTGACCTGACATCTTTGTGACCAGGACTGTTTCTGAGCAGTGCCTTGGAGGCTGTCAACATCACCCTGGAGGCAGAAGTGTAGATGTGGGAACAGCGGCAACATACACAGCTACCTAAATCCCTTCTTCCTTAAAGGCCTTTTCAATACACATAGAGAGACTTTACCAGAAAATGGTGGCAGTCTGCTGCACCTGACTGTACTGTGGGAATTGAGAGTGTTTCAAACATGCGACCCTAAAAAACACATTTGAGCTTTTCTCACTCTTTGTGCCATGTATTAATTTGGCAGAGAATTCAGAAGAGAGTATCTGCCGCTGCCAGGGTAGATTTTTCATTTGCGTTAGGAGCCAATTTAAGCCTCATATGTGGAAATGCCCTGAGATAGGTGTCTGACAAAAGTCTTGACTGCTATTTATTTGTCTCTCAGAGTTGCTTCTGATATTCTTCACATTACAAAGGCCTGTTTCAGACGGTAGCTACTTTGTGCCACTTACCTTACCTATGTGTGGTTTCAAAATGTAAGGAATGAAATTTTCACATCTGCTTCTCCCGAACAAGTAACTAGGAGGGATTGTGTTAGAACTGGCCCAAGAGCTCTAATAGAAAGCCCCAGGGACATTACAGGGCAATCTCCAGGGGGAAAGAGAAAGTAGGAAATGATCAATTTTCTTCCTTTTGACACATTTGACACAGAATAAAAGCAACCATAGTGTTACCATTAGCCCTTTTCTGCTGCTGCCTTAGTGTTAACATAATGTACCATTAGGAAGGGAAAGAATCAAGTCAGTGAACTTTGTAAAAGTCATTTAAACTGCATTCTTACCAGTGTCTCTTTTTTGAATGAAAATGACATGCTTACCTGGTTGGATTGCATTGTGCCTTTAACCTTGTAACACTGAATTTCATGAACACTGAGTAGCACCTAGGGCTGCCATATTTCAGAAAAGTAAAAAACCAGGACAGACACCCCGAACATTGTTGAACTTTTTTTTAAACAAAAACACCAAAGAAGCTTGATTTTTTGATTGACTTTCCTAAGATCAAAGTGCCGCCTTTTGGAAATTCCCCCCGGATGTCAATTCCACCTTTGAAATCCTGGTAATGCCTAGTGGGGGGGGATCCAGACGTATGGCAGGCCTAGCAGCACCTCATTCAGCAAAAGCAAATTTCTAAGCCACAGTAGGCACTTCCAGCCCCCCCCCCCCAAAAAAAAACTATGTAAGCATATCAGATCCTGGCCTGGTTGGCATTATGATTTAAAGCTGAATGAGAAACATGCTGGTGCCCAGTGCAAAAACTGCAAGCACTTTAATCCCCTCACGCTTTTGCTGCTGCCACACTGCCAGGAACTAAGCCATGGTTTGTCTTAGCATTACATCCAAACCGAGGCTTGTATTGTCCCTCTCCAAACAAGCCACGAGCTGTAACTAAGGTTTCCTCTTGGATTCCATCGCAAGGTTTGTTTGGGGAAAACGAACGACAGGCCAGAGTTCAGGCGTAATACTGATGGATTCATTCTCAGCAAGAGCAGAGAAGGAGCCATGCAGCTGCAATTTTAGCTCCACGCACCAGTATATATGTAAACCATAGTTAAACTTAAATGGACCTGCAATTGCAGGCGTGTGTTTTTAAAGGAAAGGGGAAAAGTCAGTGTGTGTCTTCTTGGAGCAAGAGGACTACCCTAGATGGAAAGGGGTGTGCGTGTGTGTACGTGTATGTGTGTATGCTAATGTAACCATGCTCCCCGCCAAAGACCAAACCTGATATTATAAAATGTGTGTGTGAGAGAGAAATTGGCTCTTCTCCTAAAACACTTCAGGTATATGTGTGTGTGTCTAGGGCTCTCTTTTGCCTATGGACATTTTTGATTGGTTATTGTCGAGCCAGCTGACAAGCTGTTATTACCATGTGACACTCAACTAAATGTGCTGCAGAAATCACCTTCCACTAACCATCAACAAGGACCAGGTTCCCTTTCCTCGCCCCCTGCCCCTCCCAGCCCTCCTTTCCTCCTCTAACGTTCTCCGACTCACCTAAAGATCAGCTACGACCAGCGTGCCATAGAAAGCCAGTGAAAGGGCTGCCGCAGGCAGTGGCAGGAGTGGGAATGGTGCATGTGGGAATGGTGTGGCGGTGGAGGTGCTGCCGCTGCTGCTGTTTGCTGCATCTGCTCCCAACCAGGCAACCCACTGTACACACATGTCTTTCTTGTTGTCCCTACAGGAAGACCGTAAGGGTTAATATAGTAGATGAGGAGGAATACGAAAGGCAGGAGAATTTCTTCATTGCCCTTGGTGAACCGAAATGGATGGAACGAGGAATATCAGGTGTGAGATTCTTTTTGGAAAAACAAACAAAAGAAACCCAAATCCACAAAAAAGTAATCTTTTTGCTTCCCCCCCCCCACCCTTTTTTTCTCTTTAGTTTTTACACGGACCAAGTTTTATTCCTTTCCCTCCTATATTCTCGCTCTCACCCTGTTTCGGTCCCATCTCTGAGTTTTTGAGCCTAGCTTATTTCGGATCCTCCTTTCGTGCAGTGCTTGTGCCTTTCAGGCCGTGTGAGCCGCGTGTGTTTGAACCGTTTCTTCTCTTTCTATCTCTCTCTTGCTTTCTTCCCCCTTTCGGTGACATCTTTGGCCTTCTCCTGTTTCCCTCTCCCTCATGCCGAGACTGAAAGCTCTTCCCCAGCCCCCCCCCCAAAAGAATGCAACTTGCATGGCTGCCTTTTCAGCTTCCTCCCCAGTTCTGTATCTTGCACAGTCTTTCCCGCCTCCTCCGCCTCCTTGCTCCTTTTCTGTGACATAACTTGCAGTGGATGACTTTGGGTGCTGGTGAATTTTTATTTTTTAACACCTACAGCTGGAATTGTAATGAACGGGTTCTGTCATAAGCATGACAATGAGCATTTGCATTCTGTTTTGCTTCTTCGGTGCAAAAATCTGACAGCCTGGCAAGGGAAAATTATACTTTTATTAATAAAACTTCACAGCTCTAACATTAGGAACTCGCTAAACATTCTGGTTAGCTGGCAGATGAAAATGAAGCTGACTGCACATCAGCAACAGAGGAGTCTGTTGATTTTGGAAGTTAAACCATCTTCTGAGGCGTCACTCCTAGGCCTGTTTATGTGCATATGGCAGGCACCCATCTCAAAAGGGCAGGGACACGAGGATCTATCAAGGTTTTTCACATCTCCTCTTCATTTCAGTGGGTCTTGTCAAGGGGGTCCCAGTGTACCAAACCGCTGACCAAAGCGAGCAGCATCCTAGACCACTGAATGCAGAAGTCTTAAGAAGGCAGAGATAAACTCACTTTTAAAGTTTAGGTTTTTTTCTAATTTATAACAAAGCATGCATTAAATATGTTAGATCAATAAATTGTGTTTCCTAGTATAGTACATATCGTACAAACAAATCAAGTTCTCTCGGCTTTATGGTTAAATAAATTGATGCTTTTGTACATCCGTTTTTTAAAAAGTGACATTAAATAATGGTTCTCCAATATAATAATAATAATAATAATAATAATAATAATAATAATAATAATACTGAGGAGACAATTTTGTTGGCTCTTCTTAAAAAAAGGTTGCAAAATTTTAAAGCACCAATTCCTTCAAGCATAAAGCCAGAAGAGCTTGATTTGTTTGTGTATGGTAATCCTGCCCTATTCTGAGGGCTCATAATGCAATATTAAACAAAGAAATTAAAACTGTGTGATGAAACTACTCAAGTGTTTTAAATCAAGTATTTTAAGCTAATTTTTTTGAACAAAACCTCTCCAATGCTTACTCATAATCCCCTAAATCCAATCCTCCAATCCTCCCAATCCACTCCTTTGCCTCTCAGCTAAGGGAATGCCAACCTTCCATCAACGCTTCTTCTCCCTCTCGCAGGTCTGTTACCGGCACCTAATAAGCTCTACCTTTCTTCTCGCCCTCCCCAGCCCAGCCCAGCCTTTCCTAATGCACTTCAGCAATGGTATCCACAACAACCCTGTTAGCTTTTTCCTTGGTTCTACTATTTCTATACTCTTGATTTTTCCCTTCCAGTGCTTTTAGGTACAGATAAAAATCAGAGGAGGTCCAGTCCCAGATCTCCTACCATATCATCTAGTTGGCCCTAACTGTTCATCTTTAATAACAATGTGGCAGAGACTAATTCAGCAAGGACTGAAGCTCAGTGGTAGAGCACATGCTGTACATGCAGAAAATCTTGGTTCAATCTCTGCATCTCCAGGTCAGGTTGGGAAAGACTCCTGCCTGAAACTCTGGAGAGCTGCTGCCAGTCAGTGTCAACAGTGCTAAGGTAGATGGACCAATGGCCTGACTTTGTATAAGGCAGCTTTCTATGTTCCTACTGAGGCGGCCACACATGTTGCTGCTATGACCATTATTACAGGGACTGATGCCCCTTTCAGGGTTTGAGCCTAGAGAATGTACAACTACCCAGGTGGAGTCCTGGCCACACTGGAGACACCGTGTGGAAATGAGAGCAGGTGTTGATAGCTCTGTTATCCTTTGTGTGAATTTGTATTTTAATGTTTATTTCACTCTGCCAAGTTATTTGGTAGAGAAATGAGGCTGAACCAATGTGTGCCTCTTCCTTCCCCCTCTCCCGGATTAACTGTTCATCCTATTTAGATAAATTCATCCTATAAGATGTTCAATCTTTGTTACCCTCCAGGCTTCTAGTGTATTAGCTAAATTGAATTAAATTGTATTTTGTGAGCTCCTCAGCCATTTTACGTTTGAATTCCCTTCAGAATTATTGGCTGTAACTATGTTCGGCCCTCATAATCCTGTGTGTTACCAGTTTCCCGACATTTCCCTCTTTTGTAATCTCATTCTGTGACAATGCCCCCCTCCCCACAGATTAGGCCTGAGGTGGGTATCCTCTTTCTCTTTCATTTGTAGCTTGGTAAGGAACACAGGGATCAGAACCCACCAGCAAATATATCTCTTCTTGCCAATGCCCTTGTTCCATTTGTGATAACAAATGCAAAACAACAACCACCACCAAGAGTTTGTTGAACTTCTCGTTGTTAGAGCTGGAAATGGGTTGCCTTCTTCTCCCTTCCACTGATTGGCTCCAAGGCTTCCCAATCTCATTCTGCAGTCCCATGGTTCTATATGTTTCCCTTATCTGCAGTGACAGGGACCAAACCGTTGTTGGCGAAACATAACAGGGCCTAGAAGCCTTCCAGCAGATTGTGTCACCTTTCTGGTTGCCCTACTGTCAGTACCTTTTGAGTGTCCCTCCAGTAAATCCAGCCTTTTTTTTTCCTTGCTAGGAAGATGACATCTTTTCACTGGGCTGTTAACTCATTTGATGGCTTGAGTGTCACATTAGTTGACAACTGGGGTCTAGGTTTCCTTTTACTTTGTCAGCCCCCCAGGGAAATTTGGGCTGGATATTCCCTTCGCACAGCAGTTTTGACACTCCAGCATTAGAGGGGCTACAGCACCAGGTCTCCTTTTTCAGTCAGGGTGCTCCAAAGTCTAAATTATAATGGCCTCAAGGGTGTAATGCAAGGTATAATTCCATCACGGCATTTGGTTCAGAAGATGGAGAAGGAATTGCATTTCATTGGAACCTCTCCAGCTGTGCCACACAAAATTCTGCATGTGTAACAAAGGCAAAGCAAGGTTTGGTTTGCCCAGGCAGCAAACACAGCTCTCCTTTTTAGCCCCCACCCCAAGAAATGAAAGAGAAAGGGAGTTGTGTGAGACACAACTCTGTGTTTTGAAGTCCCAGAGGAAGAACTATGGGGAAACAGAGAGTTGTCAGGAAAAATCATGTTTTTCATTGGGTGCCAGCAAAACTCGCATCACTGAGAGAAAGTTTAGATCTCTTCTGGAAATGGCTTTGTGCATGTTGAGTGACTTTGGCCTTCCCAAACGCATCTGGGAAGATACAGTAGCCACTGCAGTATATCTCTAAAATAGACTGCCAACCACGTACACCTTTTGAACTTTGGCACAGAAGAGTACCTAACATGCCACACGTGCATGTACTTGGCAGTATTGCCCATGCCTGTGTACCCAAGGAGGATAGGCACAAGTTAGATTCCAGAGCAGAAGAGACTATTGTGATTGGCTATGCTCTGAGAAGCAAAGGATACGGAGCAATGGACTTGAGTACTGGGAAAGTCAGCACAAGACATGTGGTTCATTTTGATGAATAAAGGAGAGCTGACAAGATAGGAACTGTGATGGACTTTTCTGGTGAATCAGAGGAAGAAACACAAGCCCTCATAAATTTACCAGAACTGATGTATAACAGTCCAGATCTGCCTTCTACTGTCACACCACTTAGCACAGATGCTGAACAGGAAAGAGAAGCAGAGGAGCAGCACAGCCAGAGGGAAGCAGGCTAATGACGACATGTTTACATTAAAGGGTGATGAAGAAGCAGACGAGGTTCCAGAGCCAGGTGTCAGGTGCTCACCAAGACCCAGCCCCACAACTGTCCCGTCTTGCAAGGTCATCGCAACCTCTAGAACCTTCCACCTGGGAAAAGATAGAGCAGATGCTAACTGCTGAAGCTCACCTGTGAAGGGATGCTACACAGGAAGAGATTGATGCACTGCACCAGCACCAGACCTGGACAAGGAGGCAATTGGGTGCAGAAGGGGAAATTGAGTCCAGCTCTGCCAAAGGAAAGCTCCTGTACTTAAGCACAACAACCAGACCTGACATAGCAAATGCAGTGGGAATCCTAAGCAGGAAAGTTAGCTCTCCCACTGAGAAGGACTGAACTGCTGTGAAGAATTGTTAGATACTTAAAGCGAACCATGAATTGTAAACTTACGCTGACAACAATCCAAAACTATGAGGTACATGGATGCAGACTGAGCCAGAAACCCAAAGGAGTATAAGTCAACAGGTGGATTTCTCTTTATGTATGGCCTGTTTCCTGGGCCAGTTGTAAACAAAAATCTATATCTTTGTCTTCCTCAGAGTACATATCCATAGGCACAGCCACAGCATACAGAGAAATGGTCTGGATTGACCAATAACTATGGACTTCGGGTTGTGTGGGGAGAAACTTGTTTGATGGGTGTACACTCAAAGCTGCTTGAAATTATCTCAAAGCAAGAGGTTTCATGCAAGACCCAAACACATTGGGGTGAAATACTACTATGTGCATGCAGTGATACCAGATGGACTTGCTGAATTGGCGTACTGTCAAACCAAAGAAATGACAATCGACATTCTCACCAACTCCCTACCAAGAGACAGTTTTTAGAACCTCTGAATCAAGATGGGACTCTAGGTGGTTCATTAATTGTACATGCATTTGGTGTATTTGCCTGAGAAGGGGTTTGTAGTATAACCAGCCTCATCTAATCAGCATGCTTAAGTCTGATTAATGCATGAAGGGGTAAATACCATAGAATAAACTGTCCTACCAGGCTTAGCTCACCTTGAGAGGGATTGGAAGGGAAGCCTATTCCCTCATAGTCTACCATGTGAACTCCAGGTTTGGGCCAGTTGCTCCAAGCTCAGAACACATGGCCTCTTTTAAAAGCCATTCTTGAGTTCCTGTACCAATAATTTAGGAACCTTCACCACTGTAACTAACCTAAGTTTTGCTGCCTGTGTATTCTGAATGCTGTATGAAAAGCAAATGAATCTGACCTTTGGTGAGCTTGTAAGTAAACAATTTTTTAACTTACTAAATGTGTGGTCTTTTTCTATGCTAAGGGAAGAGGGGAACTTTGGAAGAAGTTGAAGGGCATATTTTAAAGATGTAACAGCCTATATTTCCACACTTTACTTTGCTGCATGTTTTGTGATTTTAAATATCTGCTTGGGTTCTCTCACCCAAGAGTTCTTGCCCCAAACCTGGATCTTGGCATCCAGGGAATTCTCCTTTTTATACCTATATTTTTCCTTGCCAACCAACATTCCTGAAATCTCATTGATAGTGTTCTTCAAATATTCATGTGTAACATTAGAAGTGAAAGAAAAACACTCCATTACTAGAGTAATGAAAGGAAAATATCCCAGATCATCAAGAAATGAATGTTTTAAGAGACATAAAGGTGCTGGTTTTATCACAGAAGTGGTTGTGTTGTTTTTAAAAAATCTAGTGTATTTATATGTCCCTTTTCCATAATTACCCATGCCCGAAGCAGTTCACAACAGCCGGTTATCAAAGTGCAAAGCATTGGGGTTGGGGAGACAAGTCAGTTTACAAAACATGCAAATAAATCCAAACAGCTCAAAATCAGCAGGGACCCTTGCACTAATAGGATGACATTGATAGATACAGGGCTCGGATTCTTAAATGGCAACAACTTTGGCAATCAAATTAAGCAGCCTTCTAGACTGGCCTTTTGTAGATAGTGCCACCCAA
Source organism: Podarcis pityusensis (assembly GCF_964106645.2). Lineage (NCBI taxonomy): Eukaryota > Metazoa > Chordata > Lepidosauria > Squamata > Lacertidae > Podarcis > Podarcis pityusensis. Next base: position 47,432,656 of record NC_138028.1, read on the forward strand.
AAAAAAAACACCAGAAGCAGAATGTAAGAAATGGTTTGAGAGGGTT